>NC_044327.1:125593751-126193751 GCF_007399415.2 Gopherus evgoodei
AGGCAGCAGATGAAGTGTGAGCCCTAGTAGAATGTGCGGTGAGGTGGCTCATTGGAACATGAGCCAAGTCATAGCAGATGTGGATGCACGATGTCACCCAAGATGAAATCCTCTGGGAGGAGACAGATAGGCCCTTCATTCGATCTGCTACTGCGACAAAGAGTTGGGGTGTTTTACAAAAGGGCTTTGTTCACTCGATATAAAAAGCGAGAGCCCTACGGACGTCTAGGGAGTGCAGTTGCTGCTCTCGGCGTGAAGAGTGTGGCTTCAGGAAGAAGACCGGAAGGAAGATATCTTGGTTAATATGGAAGGCTGATACCACTTTAGGGAGGAAGGCCGGATGTGGTCGCAGCTGTACCTTGTCCTTGTGAAACGCTGTATACGGGGGCTTGACCATGAAAGCCCGAAGTTCAGAGACTCGTCTTGCCGATGAAATGACTACGAGGAATGCTGTCTTCCAGGACAGGTACAGTAGTGAGCAGGGTGCCAGCGGCTGAAAGGGAGCAGCCATAAGTTTGGCTAGAATTAGGTTGAGGTCCCAGGTTGGGGCGGGGCGGCGGACCTGTGGGTATAAACGTTCCAAGTCCTTGAGGAACCTCGAAACCATGGGGTGAGAGAAGACTGAGCGGCCGTTCTTCCCTGGGTGGAAGGCAGAGATGGCTGCCAAGTGCACCTTTATTGATGAAACAGCTAGGCCTTGTTGTTTTAGGGAACAGAGGTAGTCAAAGATGGTAGGAACTGGTGTCTCAGTAGGAACAGCGTTATGCTGCTCGCACCAGCAGGAGAAATGCTTCCACTTGGCTATATACGTTAACCTAGTGGAATGTTTCCTACTACCCAGGAGTACTTGTTGTACCGAGGCAGAGCAGCGTAGCTCGGGCTGGCTTAACCATGCAGCAACCATGCTGTAAGGTGAAGAGACTGCAGGTCTGGGTGGTGAAGTCTGCCCTGGTCCTGAGTTATGAGACCTGGCCAAAGAGGTAGGGGCATTGGGTTGGCCAGCGAAAGGTCGAGCAACATGGTGTACCCGTGTTGCCTCGGCCACGCTGGAGCGATCAAGATCAGGTGGGCTCTGTCTCTGCGGACCAGCAGGAATGGTGGAAAGGCGTAAAGGAGATGTCTCATCCACGGTATCAGGAATGCGTCTGATAGGGACCCCGGGGAGTGACCCTGTGTCATAAACAGATGGTTAAGGGTTAATGTCTCTTCTACCTGTAAAGGGTTAACTAGCTCAGTAAACCTGGAACACCTGTCCAGAGGACCAATCAGGAGATAAGATACTTTCAAATCTCGGTGGACGGAAGCCTTCGTCTGTGCTTTTTGGGTATTTTCTTTGTTCTCTACTGGGGCTAGGAGAGGCCAGACATGCATCCAGGTTCCTCTAATCTTTCTGAAAAAGTCTCTTCTGCTAAATTTAATAAGTACTAGTTAGAAAGGCGGTTTAGTCTTTTGATTATTTTCTTTATTGCAAATGTGTATTTTGCTGGAAGGATTGTATTTCTGTTTGCTGCAACTTGTATTGTGCTGGGGGCAGGATTCTCTCTATTCTCTATAAGCTGAAAGACCTTGTAACATCTTTTCATCTTGATATTACAGAGATAATTTTTTACTTTTTCTTTCTTTTATTAAAAGCTTTTCTTTTTAAGAATCTGATTGATTTTTCCCTTGTCTAAGACTCAAGGGGAGGGGGTCCGCACTCACCAGGGAATTGGTGGGAGAAAGGAGAGAAGGGGAGAGGAAAAGCCTGATTTCTCTCTGTGTTAGGAATCTGTCTCCCTCTCAGGGAGTGGTGAGGGGGAAAAGAGGACGGGGGAAGGCGAACTTCCTCTTTGTTTTAGATTCACGGAGCTTGAATCTGTATAATTTCTCCAGGATAACCCAGGGAGGGGACGCCTGGGAGAGGCAACCGTGAGGGAAAAGGTTTACTTTCCTTGTGCTAAAATCCAAGGCGGTTTGGGTCTTGGGATCCCCAGGGAAGAGTTTGGGGAGTCAAAAAGTGTCCCAAACACTATATTTGGGGTGGGGCAGCTCTATCATTTGTAAGATAGTAATTAGGCTTAGAGGGGTTCATGCAGGTACCCCATTTTTTGGACGCTAAGGTTCAGAGTGGGGATACTACCTTGACACTCTGGAAGGAGCAGAATACATGGCATTTCCTGTTCTCGCGGGAGGCAAAGAGGTCTATGCGGGGAGAACCCCATTTCTGGAAAACAGAATGGATAACGTCCGGGCGAAATCGACCACTTTGAGACAGGAAGGATCTGCTGAGGTGATCTGCCAGAGTGTTCTGAAGCCCTGGGAGAAAAGATGCTACCAGGTCGATCGAGTGGGCTATGCAAAAGTCCCAGAGCTGGATGGTTTTCTGACAAAGCGGGGAGGAACGTGCGCTGCCCCGCTTGTTTATGTAAAACATGGCCGTTGTGTTGTCTGTGAACACTGAGACACAACGGCCTTGTATATGCTCTTGAAACACCTGGCACGCGAGGCAGACTGCCCTCAGCTCCCGTACATTGATGTGCAAGGTCAGTTCTTGAGCTGACCAAAGGCTTTGAGTGTGGAGATCATCAAGGTAGGCTCCCCAACCCAGAGATGACGCGTCCGTGGTCAGGGCCATTGAAGGTTGAGGCGGGTGGAAAGGCATCCCTGCGCAGACCAGGGCAGGTGACAGCCACCAGTTCAGGGAGTTTATGATGCTCGGGGGGGATCGTGAGGATCATGTCTATGCTGTCTCTGCCCAGGTGGTATACCGAGTTGAACCAAGTTTGAAGGGGACGGAGGCGTAGTCTGGCGTGTTTGGTCACGAATGCACAGGCCCCCATGTGACCTAGGAGGCCTAGACAAGTGCGAGCCGAAGTTGTCGGGAAGTTTTGCAGGCCTTGGATAATTGATACCATCGCCTGAAACTGGGGCTGTGGTAAGCAGGCTCTGGCTAGAGTGGAGTCCAGGATGGCCCCAATGAAGTCTATTCTCTGAGTGGGAACTAGAGTGGATTTTTCTATATTGATCATCAGGCCTAATTGCCTGAATAGGTCCTCGATGATGCCTACATGATGAGTGTCTTGTGTCTCAGAGGTCCCTCGAATGAGCCAATCATCAAGATACGGGAAGATGTGTACTCGATGATGACGGAGGGAGGCGGCATTTTGTGAATACTCGTGGGGCCATAGAAAGGCCAAATGGAAGGACCATCAATTGAAAATGTTGATGGTTGACCACAAAACGGAGGTACTGCCTGTGTGGTGGGTAAATAGCGATGTGAAAATACGTGTCCTTCATATCGAAGGCGGCATACCAGTCTCCGAGATCCAAGGACGAGATGATGGTCCCCAGGAATACTATGCGGAACGTTCAACTTTATCATGAATTTGTTGGTCCTCGTAGGTCTAGGATAGGTCTCAGACCTCCTTTGCTTCGGGGATTAGGAAATAGTGGGAATAAAACCCCTTGCCCCTTGAGTCTTTCGGTACCTCCTCTATAGCTCCCATGGTTAGGAGCGTCTCTACCTCTTGCAAGAGAATTGCTCGTAAGAGGGGTCCCTGAAGAGGGACGAGTATCGGGGTTGGAGGGAGGGGCGAAATAAATTGGAGGTGGTATCCCAATTCTAACCGTGCGTAGGACCCAACGATCCGATGTGAGTCAGGGCCCATGCAGGGAGGAAATGGGAGAGGCAGATGTAAAAAGGCGGAAAAGGATCCTGGGAAAGAACTAGTACACCGTCCTTGGGCGTCCCTTCAAAAGTTCGGTTGGGTCCAGCAGGTAGTTTGGTGGGGCCCTGATTTTGACCCCCTTGGGGCCCAGACTGCCTTCCGCAATTCCCCTGGCCTTGTCTTCTGCCGAAGGTCCTGTTGCGGCCTAGGCGGGTGGTAAGCACTCTGAGGCTGAGGACAGAAGGACCTGCGCTGAGTCACCAGGGTGTGCATTCCCAGCGAGTGCATGATCACCCTGTTGTCCTTTAGGCTCTGCAGCCTAAGGTCAGTCTTTTCAGAAAATAGGCCTTGGCTTTCAAACGGCAAGTCTTATATAGTCTATTGTAATCCAGGTGAGAGGCCTGACACATGAAGCCACGATATTCCTCCTCATGGCCACTTCTGAGGCCCAGAGTTCTGGCTGCTGAGTCGGCCGGTGTCCAGTAAGGCTTGGAGAGAGGTTCTTGCCACCTTCTTTCCTTCCTACAAGAGGGCTGCAAACTCCTGGCAGGAGTCTTGGGAAACTAGCTTCGTGAATTTGCCCACCGCCGTCCAGGTGTTGTAGTTATATCGGCTAAGTAGGGCTTGCTGATTTGCCACCCTGAGTTGGAGGCCTCCAACAGAGTATACCTTGCGGCCCAATAAGTCCATGCGCCTAGCCTCCTTGGATTTTGAGCAAGAGGTTTGTTGGCCATGGCGCTCCCTCTCATTACCGATTGCACGACCAGGGAGCAGGGAGGAGAATGCATGTACAAATATTCGTAACCTTTCGAGGGTACCATGTAACTTTCGCTCAACTCCCCTGGCCATGGGCGGAATAGAGACTGGAGATTGCCAGATGTATTGGCGTTTGCCTGGTATCGTACAAATAAAGGGCAAGGCTACTCTTGTGGGGTGTCAGCTGATAAATATCCACCACAGGGTCTTCTATCTCAGGGACCCTTCGTCCACCTGAAGATTCATATTCTGGGCCACCCGCCTCAGAAGATCCTGATGGGACCTCAGGTCAATTGGGGGAGGGCCAGAGGAGGATGTACCCGCCACTGCCTCATCTGGAGAGGAGGAAGAGGAGAGGCCAGGTACAAGAGGGTCCTGCGTGGGCTCTTGTTCTTGGGCGGTGTCAGGTTCAGGTGGGACCTGAGAGTCTGTCGGCAGAATGGACGCTTCATCCGTAGGAGAGGGGCGGCTTACAGTCGTTTCTGGCACCCTGTGTTCAGATGGCACGGAGCGTGGGGCTTCTGGTTGTGCACCTTGGGCTTGGTGATATGCTCAAGGTGTCCAGAACGACCACTGATAAGGCCCTTGTTCTTGACCTTGGGTCTCCTGGAAGACTCGGCTGGGCACGTCTGAGTCATAGTCCTGTGCACAGGAAGCACTGTCCGCGTGAGATGACACTGAGGTGTGCCTAGACGGCCAAGGAGGAGCTGAGAAACCCTGAGAAGGGACCACGTCTCTAGACGATCTCTCTCGGTGCTGCACCGGGGAGTGGTACCAGGCGCCATAATGGTACCGTGAACAAGACCGGGACCTGCGACCGTACCAGTGCCAGGAGGTCGACCGGGATCTCGAGGCTCGTCGCCTAGAGCGGCTGTGAGAGGCGCGGTGCCGGGAATGGTGCCGGGAGCTGGATCGGTACCGGGAGTGCCGGGCCGGCGAACGGGACACTGAGCGGTGCCGTGAGTGCGACCAGTACCGTGATGGAGAACGGTGCTGGGACTGCGAACGGCGTCGAGACCAGGATCGGCGTCGGGACCGAGAACACCGGTGGGACCGAGATCTTGATCGGTGCCTCTCAGCGGTGCCGATGGAGGGTGACCTCAGCAGGGCAGGCTTGCCAATAGACTGAATAACCCGCACAGGCGGTGCCAGGGGTTGAGGCAGTGCAGACTCCATCACTGCAATCAGGTCCCTTGCCGTGGAGAAGGTCTCAGGTGTGGATGGGATAGTGAGCTCAACCACAGCATGTGCTGGGGAGCTTTCAGGCACTGGACTCGACGGTCCTTGTGGGACCAGAATCGACGGTGCTGAAGCTGGCAGTGCCGCGGCAGGTGTCGGTGCCAGGCGGTCCTACTTAGGCAGGTGCTCCAACTGTGGTGCAGACGGCACCGAAGCAGCGGGAGTCTTATGATGCTTCTTGACCCACGGTGACAGGGAATGGTGCCGAGCCGACATCGGTGCCGGAGATGGTCGGTGCCGAGGGGCCTTAGCGGTGCCAGGCGATCCAGAGCCAAAAGAGCGTTTCTCCCTGATACAGACTGTTCAGCGCTCAGTGCCGAGGGCATTGGACTAAAAGCTGCCTCCATCAGGAGCTGTTTGAGGCGAAAGTCCCGCTCTTTCTTCGTCCTCGGCTTAAAGGCCTTACAGATCCGGCACTTATCTGAGAGATGGGATTCCCCGAGGCACTTAAGGCAGGAGGTGTGGGGATCTCCCGTTGGCATTGGCTTATGGCAGGCCGAGCACGGTTTGAAGCCCGGTGACCCGGGCATGAGTCCCAGTACCGGGTGGGGGGAAGGGGCTAATTCCCGATCCCCTCGCTACTATATACACTAAATATATTATAGAAACGACTAAAGCTAACTACAACTATAGAGATTATAACTATATACACAACTATTAATAAGAAACTACGAGTAGCTAGAGAAGTGGAGATCAGCTAAGCCATGCTCCACTGTTCCAACAACCGACACGGGCGGTAAGAAGGAACTGAAGGGCCGTTGGATCGGCAGAGGTATATATTCACCGCCATAGCGGCGCCACTCCAGGGGGCGACCCAGCCAACCCACTGAGTGTTGGTAGGGTAAAAATCTTCCGGCGAACGTGCACGCAGCGCACGCACACCTAATTGAAATTGATATGAGCAATCATTTGAAGAAGAATGTTTTTCTGTCATTGATTTTTTATTTTGTAAATTATTTATAGCATGATTTCAGTTTCAACCCTTACTACTTTTTCTGTGTGACTTTATAAACATTTCATTCACCTACAGACAAATGGTGAGATTTGGATCTCAGCTATGCTGGTGTCAATTTGGGCTAAATACTAGATACTGATGTTTTTGAGGGGGCCTGAAGGAGTTAGGCTCTGAGCTCCCATTCAGACGCAAGACTCTTTAAAATCCAGGCCAGTGTGACTCTAGATTTATATCAACACAAATAAGATCATATCCTGGACCAAAGTGTTTGCCTTTAGAGAACCCTTGGAAATACACTGTAGGGATTAGTCCTGCATAGTCCAGCCAGATGGACTAGATGACCCATCATGGCTTTTTCCACATCTAATTTCTGTGACTCTCTAGAGAGAGACACTTCGGACAATGCACACATCTTCTGATGAGTCCATGAACTTTTCCCTCCAGTACTTCCCTGATATTATTGACCATTAACCCAAAGCAACATCAGTCTTAGTTTGTCATCCATCAGTGGTTTATTCCCTTTCAGTGAACAACAATTCATTGCTTTACTTGCCTTACTTACAAATTAGGTTTATTTTATGACACTTATGCTGGCTATTGATGGTGACAGCAACAATAGTCAGGTTCAATTAACTAGGGGTTCATCTTACAATTAATGAACACCATCAGCTCGAGCCCCCACCCAAGAACCTGGGAAAAACTAAACTTCTCTGAATGCCTTTAACCAGGCAATACACAGAATCTAGAATGATAGAAGATTTGTTTGGAGGAAACCTCAGGAGGTCAGCTAGTCCAACCCCCTGCTCAAAGCAAGACAACCCCACCTAAATCATCCCAGCCAGGCTTTGTTCAAACCGGGCCTTAAAAACCTCTAAGAATGGAAATTCCACCACCTCCCTAAGTGACTCATTCCAGTACTTCACAACCCTTCTAGTGAAATAAAGTTTCCTAATATACAGCCTAGACCTCCCAACTGCAACTTGAGACATTACTCCTTGTTCTGTCATCTGCCTCCACTGGGAACAGCCTAGCTCCATCTTCTTTGGAACTCCCCTTCAGGTGGTTAAAGGCTGCTATCAAATCCACCCTCACTCTTCTCTTCAAGCGACTAAACAAGTCTAGTTACCTCAGCCTCTCCTCGTAAATCATGTGCCCTAGCCCCTAATCATTTTCATTACCCTCTGTTGGACTCTCTCCACTTTGTCCACATCCTTTCTGTAGTGTGGGGCCCAAAACTGGATGCAATACCCCAGATGTGGCCTCACCAGTGCTGAATAGAGGGGAATAATCACTTCCCTCAATCTGCTGGCAATGCTCCTAATAATGCAGCCTAATATGCCGTTAGCCTTCTTGGCAAGAGGGGCACACTGCTGACTCATATCCAGCTTCTCATCCACTGTAATCCCCAGGTCCTTTTCCTCAGAACTGCTGCTTAGCCAGTCAGTTCCCAGCCCATAGTGGTGAATGGGATTCTTCTGTCCTAAGTGCAGGACTCTGCACGTGTCCTTGTTGAACCTTATCAGATTTCTTTTGGCCCAATCCTTCACTTTGTCTAGGCCACTCTGAACCCTGTACCTACGCTCCAGCATATCTACCTCTCCCCACAGCTTAGTGTCACCCATGAACTTGCTGAGGGTGCAATCTATCCCATCATCCAGATCATTAATAAAGATGTTTAACAAAATCGGCCCCAAGACCAATCCCTGGGGCACTCCGCTTGATACTGGCTGTCAACTAAGACATCAAGCCGTTGATCACTACCTGTTGAGCCCGATGATCTAGACAGCTTTCTGTCCACCTTATAGTCCATTCATCCAATCCATACGTTTTTACCTTGCTGGCAAGAATACTGTAGGACACTGCATCAAAAGCTTTGCTAAAATCAAGAGATATCACATCCACCGTTTTTCCCATATCCACAGAGCCAGTTATCTCATCATAGAAGGCAATCAGGTTGATCAGGCATGACTTGCCCTTGGTGAATCCATGTTGACTGTTCCTGATCACCTTCCTCTCCTCCGAGTGCTTCAAAAGGGTTTCCTTGAAGACTTGCTCTATGATTTCTCCAGGGACTGAGGTAAGTCTGTAGTTCCCCGGATTCTCCTTTTTCCCTTTTTTAAAGATGGAAACTATATTTGCCTTTTTCCAATCGTCCAGGACCTCCCCCGATCGCCACGAGTTTTCAGAGATAATGGGCATGGGCTCTGCAATCACATCAGCCAATTTCATCAGTACTCTTGGATGCATTAGAGCTGGACCCATGGACTTGTGCATGTGCAGATTTTCTAAATAGTCCTTAAACTGTTCTTTCACTACTGAGGGATGCTCACCTCCTCCCCATACTGTGTTGCCCGGGACAGCAGTGTGGGGTCTGACCTTGCCTATGAAGACTGAGGCAAAAATGCATTGAGTACTTCAGCTTTTTCCACATCATCTGTCACTAGGTTGCCTCCTCCATTCATTATGGGTCCTATACTTTCCTTGACATTTTTTCTTGTTGCTAACATACCTGTAGAAACCGTTTTTGTTACCCTTCACATCCCTTGCTAACTGCAACTCCAGTTGTGTTTTGGCCTTCCTGATTACACCCCTGCATGTTTGAGCACTATTTTTATAATACTCCCTAGTCATCTGACCAAGTTTCCACTTCTTGTAAGCTTCCTTTTTTTGTTTAAGCTAACGGAAGATTTCACTGTTAAGCCAAGCTGGTGGCCTGCTATATTTGCTATTCTTTCTGCACATCTTTCTACATCCTCCTCACGAGCACTGATTCCATATATAAAACAAGGAAAGACTTTATTAGGTGACAAGAGGTCACAGCATCAACTGGGAAAAATATAGCAACAATATCTACAACTGAATAAGAAATAAAACACCCCCCCATGTTATCTTTGTCAGTAGTCCTTTAACTCTCTGTGCCATCCATTTGCTAAATCTTCATCAAAGGGGGATTGAAGACATAAGGACTCTGATAAAAGGTTCCTATGCTACAATGCTGGAGCCCATTTCCTCTCTTTCTTTCTCTCTCTGTTCAGTCCCACTATCCAATCTATTTGTGAATAGTTCAGGCAAGTCTCCAGAGTGCTATTTGGAGGCTTTCTGGGTAGAAAGCATATACAAATGAATGCTGTAGCTGTACCTGCCCCTGTCCACCAATAGGTGGTGGCAGAGAGCTTCTCTCATATGGAACTTGTGACTGTGCTGCTCTGTTCAACAGAGGGCAGTAGCAAGCTCTTTACTCTCTATAGATTCAGGCCACAGGAGTCTCTTTAGAATGGACTGTAGAATTCTTTCCCTAGATAACAGGTTGTTGGGCCTTATTGTTTCAATCATTCAAAACTGATCTGAACAACAAACAATATACTGTAGGGATCAATCCTGGAGTGTCACTTGGGATGGTTAGATGACATAATATTGTAGGTTATTTCAGTCTCTTCTTTCTAAGAGCCAAATTCGGATGTCCTTCCCCAGTTTTCACTCAATCCTTATTCAAACAAGTTCCCTCTGACTTCCAAGGGTGTTTTTTCCAGAGTTAGGAATGAGTACAAATTGTAGGCTGATCCAAAACACATTAAAGTGAATGGAAAGAGACCCATTGACTTCAGTGGTCCTTTGATCAGGCCCCAAATGAAGACCTCAGGTTTCTATTAAAGTTGTTTTATAGCCATTTATGTATGAAAATTAAAACATTTAACATTATGGTTTCTGGGTAAGCTACTGACTGTTTACTCCAAATAACTCTCATGTTTCTTTAATAATCTCTGCTAGTGCCTTCTAGAATTACATGGAGAAATCTTTCATCTAATTATCACAGTTTACATATGCAAATGCTGTCAAATTTAATTAGCATCCCTTCCCTGTTGAAATGATAAACAACACTAAAGAAGTTTAGATGGATCAAATTCTACAGTTATTACATCAACATCCAAAGAATTGACACTAAAAACATTATATTTGGCCTTTAATATAGATTTATATCTGTGTGAAAAGGTATTTAGCTATTTGCTAGTTACAATCATTATGACCAATATCCTGCTTTATGAATTAGAAATGGAAGACGAGTAAGCACATCAGGAGAGTCATAGCTCTTGAGTCCCAGTCCACTCCTGATCTGCCAGAAATCCCATGATGGAACAGGATTAAGACAACCATGACAGTGCACAGCCCACCGTTCTTGTCTTCTCATACACATGGCTCTGACAGCTCCTGATTGTAACCAATACTGGCTGCTTCATTTGTGTTTTATCAACCAGCACTTTCCTGTAATCCTGTGCAACAATTCTATTTACAGTGTCATACAATCATGGGAGGCAAGAGATCTTTCCCTTTACCCTGGCCCTATTAGTCTTTCTTCCTTTCTCTTTCTCATGTCCTCCTCTGATCTCCTCTGTTGCCATCAATGGGGGAATCACGATTCCTGACAAGCCCCCACATATAGCAGAGTGCGGTCCTCTCCTGCCTTCTTGCACTGTAGAAACCTGCTCAGATGCCACTGGTTGGATATCCACACCAGGCTGTTTATTTATGGTCCCTCCACCAACACTGTTACAGTTTCAAGCAGCAGTGCTATTTATGTTCCTTGTACCCTCAGCCCTTATCCCAGAGCCTAAGAGGTCTCCCTTCCTGGAGATTTCTCTGGCTCTGGGCTTAGCTGTCTCTGCTCTTCTCTGCTTGCCCTTTCTTCCTGTGCCCTTTTAAATAAGTCTTATGCTGATGGGCTAACTTGGTCTTTAGCTATCTACGTGTCATTCGTCAATCAATCTTCTCTGGGGGAGCTAATTAGTACCAGAGTGATCAGAGTGCAGGCTCACCTGTTAACTCCCTGCACTCTGCCATAATAACACAGAATTTAGTCTCAAAGTGGGCTGAGGAGAGATTGTGCCTCAGGAGATACAATCTCTCCCTGTTCTTACCCAGGATGGTGTAACACCTCTTCCCCCATCAGGCTGTGTGTTCATCACACTATATAGCTTCCATGGATCAAATCAAGAACTGAGAATGATGTAGGCATGTGTTAAATTGGGAAAAGGGCTGTTTCATCTTGTCATCTCCTATTAGTTGCTTTTTCCTACCACTCACTTGCCCCCTTGTCAAATTAGTTGTCTTTGTTTTGCATACCCACCAAATGCCAATTCAATACTAGTTATGCTATTGTGTCACTTACACACAGTGTGTAATTTAGGCCACCATGTTTTATGCCACTGCTGAATTTTGCTCTGAGATTTCCTGTGGAGTTGCATCCTTTTCCTAAATTTGTCCCAATGAATCAAATAAGTGAACAAGTTCATTTCCCCCAGCTTTTATGACACAAAAAATAGACTGGCCTTTCAGAATATTCACATACAAAATCCCGAGGTTGAGAGAAAAATAATAAAAGGGTCCTTTTGAGAAGCCAAGAAGCACAAAATAATGTTTATTCCAATGCTCGCATTTGCCAAACATAAAAAACACTTTTGGAAAAGGAACGTAACTCAGAGTCAATATTAGACATCTTCTGCATAAAAATAGCCTTTTGTACACTATCTGCCTTACCTTGCTGAGAAGAGCAAAAGCAATTTGGCCCACAGTTTAAGCAATTCTCACAATAGATCCTATATGTAGTCTTTAGATAAAAATCCACTGCTTTGTTAATAACATCATTTAACCTTTTGATCTTTCCCTCTCCTCTCTTTACCTACCTATTGGAGTGACAGATACGGAATCTGTCTCAGACGAAAATTTCTCTCTTGTATTCTTTGCACAAACCAAGAAGATTTGGGGAATTCAAACATTCTGAACCAGAGGCAACATGTGCGTCGGGTCACGTGCCCCCACCTCCAAATTTGCTCTTGATTTATACAGTGCATGATCACACAGACTGAGCATGCTCAGTAATATCTGCTGAAGCTGCTCCTCTCACTGTGCTCCCCCGCTATCCTCAGGCACAGGTCGTCTCTCTTAAACTCATCCTCTCCAAAGGAAAACTGGAGAAAGAGCCAGCGACATCTTTAGTATTTTCATTTTGGTCAGATGAAGTAGTCAGCTCGTAAGCACTTCCCTTACCACTAAAAGACGCATAATAATTGACTTCTGATGAAGGCATTATGTGTCAAGCACTGCCGATGGGCCCAGTAATGTACAAGACACAATCAAAGACAATTCTTGGTGTACAAGATGCTGTTGAAGACAGTATGTGCCCTAGAGGTACCCAGGCTAAGTCAGGCCAATGGTGGGAATGCTAAGCATAGCTAGGACAGTATGCCTATAGGCCTCTGTGTTAATCCATTTCTCCAAGAGCTGTGTAACCTTTTGGTAAATGAATCATACTTGTTTTGAAGAAGCTGCTTCTGAGTGACTGCAGACTGTTCCTGTCTACAAGCTCACAAAGGAAAATTCTTGCAGGATCCAAGCCCACTAGGCCTGGTAGCTATCACAGTTGGTGACCAGGGGGTGTAACCTGGAGACCCAATTGAAGAATGATTGGATTGTGGGATCCAACTCCACAGAGAAATGGAGGCACAGGCCTGTCACTTGAAAGAGGGGCACTCAGGGACTAGAAAGAGTTCACAGAAGAAACAGCATATCGAGGGGCCATGACGGTCTGTACAGGACCAAGCACAGAGGTACTGTGACCTGGCTGGGGTCTCTAGGTGCTACTGGTCCTTCCATTTGAGGGAGAGAAGACTGTTAGCTACACTCATCTGTAGATATAAGGCATAAAACCTGAAGACCAGGCACTAGACAACACTAGTCACAAATACTTAGATTGATTTTTCCACCAGTGGAAGGGAATGGTGCTCCCATAATTATTAACTAATACATTAGGCCAAGCTCTATGGTAGTTGTTTTAATGGCTTATCCAAAGACATCCTGCAGTATGTGGAAAAAACAGTACCAGACCTCTCAGGAGTGGCTGTTCTCATTAGATTCCCAAGCCCAATTCTGCTGACCCACAAGGTTAGATAAGCATCTGGGCTCAGCTCCTCAGTTGAGGTTTGTCGGCTTAGCTTTATTTATCTCAGTTGAGCTACGTTCTTTTAAACCAGTCAGGATCTGGCCCCTGATCTTTGGATATTATCAACCACAACCTCCACCAAGTCTTTTCACTAACAATACCCTGCTATATCATGCAGCCATTTCTCCAGGCTGCATGCTTTAAATGTTGGGCTGAGTTTTCCATCGTCCATAAGGACGCATACTGGAAAATAATTTTTTTAGAGCAGAGATACAGGGAAAATCCAAGCATAAACCAGCTTGGTTTTCAGCGGAACCTGCCCCTCCTCACACAGGCAATCACTAACTCGACACTGCTAAGAAACAAACAATTCCCGTGTTCATCCTGAAATTTATTTTATATTCTCATAGCAAACTACTTTCCAACAGCCCAACACTCTCCCACTGGGAAACATTATCACCTGAAAATTTTTTTTGTTCCATGCCTCTGAGTCAACCTTCAAACTTTTCAGAGATGACCCTGTAATGGAGTGACAAAAAGCTGACACAGGAAGCAAGAAGCAGGAAGCAAGTTCCAGATGAACAACACACAAAAGGGATATAAAAGAGGCAGTAAGTACAGTCAAAACTAACAAACACACAATATTGCTCACTCTAGACACTCAGGCTCATTCTCTGGCCCAGTCTGTGCTAGACAGAACAATCAACTACAATAAGGGATGTGCCCTTGAGTCCATACGTATTTGCTACAAATCAACTTTTTGATGGCCGCCCATTGATGACAGTTACCCAAAGAATGTGTGTAAATCCTCACCTAATTAACTGCCCATGTGAACTCACTCTAGGGGAATAAATAGTCCTCCCATTGCTGTCCCACAATGCACCAGGAACTGCTGCAATAGACTGCCTGCACTCCACTGTCCAGGGGTAATCTTAAGCCCAGTGCTACCTACCCATAAAAACAGAACTGCAAGTTACAGATAGATTAACTGAGAGTTACATTCATTACAACTGGGTGAATTTTTTTTCGGGCAAATAGTAAATTTGTCAGAAAATGAATTTTTTGAGGCCTCAAATCTCTTCACAATTTAGGTCAAATTCGCAACTAGTTTTGGCTGAAAAAACATTTGGGAAGTATTAGAATGGTTGTTTTTTGAGGTGTGGGGGAAGAAACTTGACCTAACTTTTTTTGGTTTTTCATTTGGGTTAGGGGAAGAAAAAAAATCAACAAAACAAAAATTAATTTTGGTTTGAAACGATCCAAATTATTTTTAAGGTTATCCAGAGTATTCTTGCCAGCAAATTGAAAAAAAGTATGGATTGAATGAATGGATTAGAAGGTGGATAGAAAGCTGGCTAGATTGTTGGGCTCAACAGGTAGTGATCAATGGCTCAATGTCTAGTTGGCAGCCAGTATCAAGTGGAGTCGATCCTCAGACTGGTTTTGTTCAACATCTTTATTAATGATCTGGATGATAGGACTAATTGCACCCTCAACAAGTTTGCAGATGACACTAAGCTGGGGGGAGAGGTAAATAACGCTGGAGGGTAGGGATAGGGTCCAAAGTGAACTAGACAAATTGGAGGATTCAGCCAAAAGAAATCTGATGAGGTTCAACAAGGGCAAGGGCAGAGTCCTGCACTTAGGACAGAAGAATCCCATGCACTGCTACAGGCTGGGGACTAACTGGCTAAACAGCAGTTCTGCAGAAAAGGACCTGGGGATTACAGTGGATGAGAAGCTGGATATGAGTCAGCAGTGTGCCTTTCTTGCCAAGAAGGCAAGAAGGCTAGCGTCATATTGGGCTGCATTGCCAGCAGATTGAAGGAAGTGATTAGTTCCCTCTATTCAGCACTGGTGAGGCCACATATGGATTATTGCATCCAGTTTTGGACCCCCCACTATAGAAAGGATGTTGACAAATTGGAGAGAGCCCAGCGGAAGGCAATGAAAATGATCAGGGGACTGGGGCACATGACTTACTAGGAGAGGGTGAGGGAAGTGGGCTTGTTTAGTCCACAGAAGAGAAGAGTGAGGGTGGATTTTATAGCAGCCTTCAACTACCTGAAGAGAGGTTACAAAGAGGATGAAGCTAGGCTGTTCTCAGTGGTGGCAGATGATAGAACAAGGAGCAATGGTCTCAAGTTGCAGTGGGAGAGGTCTAGGTTGGATATTAGGAAAAACTATTTCCCTACGAGTGTAGTGAAGCACTGGAATGAGTTACGTAGTGAGGTGTTGGAATCTTCATCCTTAGAGGTTTTTAAAGCCCAGCTTGACAAAGCCCTAGCTGGGATGATTTAGTTGATGTTGGTCCTGCTTAGAGGAGGGAGCCGGATTAGATGACCTCTTGAGGTCTCTTCCAGCTCCAATCTTTTATGATTCTATTATTCTATGAAAAAAGAACAGGAGTACTTGTGGTACCTTAGAGGCTAACAAATTTATTTGAGAATAAGCTTTTGTGGGCTGCAGCACACTTCATCAGATGCATAGAATGGAACATACAGTGAGAGATATATATGCATACAGAGAACATGAAAAGGTGGAAGTAGCCATTCCAACTGTAAGAAGCTAATTAATTAAGATGAGGTATTATCAGCAGGAGAAAAAAAAACTTTTGTAGTGATAATCAAGATGGCCCATTTTAGACAGTTGACAAGAAGGTGTGAGGATACTTAACAGGGGGAAATAGATTCAATATGTGTAATGACCCAGCCAGCCACTCCCGGTCTCTATTCAAACCCAAGTTAATGGTATCTAGTTTGCATATTAATTCAAGCTCAGCAGTTTCTCGTTGGAGTCTGTTTTTCTGTTGCAAAATTGCCACTTTTGAGTCTGTTACTGAGTGACCAAAGAGGTTGAAGTGTTGAATAAATATGTGGACAGAGTTGGCATCCATCTTTGTTGCAAGAATAAGTTCCTAGGTTAGTGTTTTTGTCGTGTGGTGTGTGGTTGATGGTGAGTATTTGCTTCAGGATGCCAACTCTGTTCACATATTTATTCAAATGACTCCATCATAGAACCTCACATTGGCCATGCCATCAGGGGCTTGTTCACCTGCACATCTACCAACGTGATATCTGCCATCATGTGCCAGCAATGCCCCTTTGCCATGTACATTGGCCAGACTGGACAGTCTCTATGCAAAAGAATAAATGGACACAAATCTGACATCAGGAATCATAACATTCAAAAACCAGTAGGAGAACATTTCAACCTCTCTGGTCACTCGGTGGGTCGAACCCACATCTGAACTACTTGCTTGTGCAAACCTGGTCTGGGACTCTTTTAAGGACAGACTTTAAGAGATTTCAGTGTTTCTTACTGTAAAAGGGTAAAATCACCATTAGGGAACCTCCTTCTGGCTACTCTGAGAATTAGCTCCCCCCCAGATCTGACACCTGCTTCCATTGCTCATTCACGAATCCTACAGCCTGCCTTTCTGTCTGCATGACTCAGGGGGCTTTCTCTTCATTGCTTGGCCCTCTGGACACATCACTATGTGTTTTCCTCTTTCAAATCCATCACTCTAAATGGGCCACTTCCCTATTTGTTTGTAGGGGAACCCAGGTGTGATGCTGTATGGAATATGGGGGATACTTGAGGATATTATGAATGATAATATTGTTAAATTGCAATGAGTTGTGCCAGATATGGTATCTAAGATATCTGCAAAAATGTTATGATTTGCCAGATATGATCATCTTATTTATGTGTTTGTATCATCTTTGTAATATGAGTTATAGATATGTCTGTTTGTCTGTATTTCAAACTTGTGCTATGCTTATGATCATCTTATTTATGTTTGTATCACCTTTGTAATATCTGTTATAGATATGTCTGTTTGTCTGTATTTCAAACTTGTGCTAGGCTTATGATCATCTTATTTATGTGTTTGTATCACCTTTGTAATATGAGTTATAGATATGTCTGTTTGTCTGTATTTCAAACTTGTGCTATGCTTCTGGTGACATCCCCAGACATGTTAGCATCAGCACTGCCTAGCCTGCTTGATGACCCATTAAGGACCATCAGCTATATAACTGACCCATTAAGAGAAGGCAGAGGATTCACCTTATGACTCAGCATGGCATTCACGGGCTTGCCTATGTACAGAAAAGGCATCCAAGCCATGTGCTGGTCAGTTTGTGTTTGAGGATTCACCTTATGACTCAGCATGGCATTCACGGGCTTGCCTATGTACAGAAAAGGCATCCAAGCCATGTGCTGGTCAGTTTGTGTTTCAAACAAAGAAAGCACAGGCCACATGGCAAAAGACTATAAAAAGGCAGCTGCATCTTCTCCATTTTGTCTTCAATCCTCACCATTTTGTCTTCTTACCTCTGGAGGAACTTTGCTACAAACTGAAGCTCTGAACAAAGGACTGAATGACCCATCCAAGCTGTAGAGGTGCTCCAGAGGATTTATGTCCTTAGGATTTATGGGGCCCTACACAGTATTACTAAACTGGTGCCCCTTTGCTCCACTGAAGGTGGACCCCAGCCGGCACTGCTGACCTCAGTGTGTCAAGGAGGCATAGACACCACCTTCACCCGTGGACCCCCAGAACTGCCCCCCATTGCTGACACACACCGAGCTTCGTATGCAGCAGACGCTGGGGTAGTGGCTCAACGTGGGCTTCATGCAGTCACATGGGGGCTGCATCTTGCCAGAGCCAACGGCCCTCCTGCAGCCCCTCGCCACTCCTGGCTCACCACGAGCATTTTGACAGGAAGTACCAAGCAGTAATAACAACAATAATACAAGTGTATGTGTATGCGCGTGCACGTGTGTGTGCATGACAGTGTGTGTATGTGTGTGTGAGAAAGAGCCAATGTATGTGAGAGAGAGAGAGACTGTGTGTGTGTGTGACTGAGTGTTGGGGAATTGTGTGACATAGTGTGTTGGGGAGTGTGAGACTGTGTGTGTGTGTGTGCACCAATCTCTATTGGGGGACTGTGATTCATGAAAGGCAGAGTATATGTGGGCGTGAGCGCCAGTCTGTGTGTCAGAGAGATGTGTGTGTGTGTGTGTGTGAGAGACAGTGAGCGCACTGTTGGTTGAGTGGTGCAGTCAGGTAAGGCGGGGTCCAGGGAAGGATCCCGCTCCGGGCTGCGATGGTCAGGGCTGCTGTGCTGCCAATACCAACTGCTCTGCTCTGGGCTCCCCATGGCTGGGGTGGCAGAGCTGGAGGCTGGAGCCCTCAGCTTGCCAGCTGAGGAGTGAATGAGGGAGGGTGCAGGGTTGCGGATGGGGAGAAGCCTGCTGACCCAGCACTGGGAAGGGGCTGGAGAAGAGAGGATTCTAGCCGCAGTCAGCTTTCTTTGTATCCGGGTGGTTCTGCGCCACCTTTTCCAATGGACCAGTAGGGGAACTCTAGCCCTCTCATCTCTTTTAGGTTCCACTTAAGGAACCCTTAGGCAAGTAACTAAGGTCTGCTTTCTTAGACTTCTACTGCCTCCCTGGATTCATTCCTACCTTGGCCTTCCATCTGGCTCTTTCCCACAGCCCCTCCCTGAGCTCCCTCCAGAGCTGCCTCTCTCTAGGCCTTCCCCCCACTCTCTAGAAACCTGAGAGGAACTCAAGTGTTCTACCCCTCCCTGTAGCTCTCTTCTCATATGGTCTGCTTCCCTTTATGCTCATCACCCAGCTCCTGCCCCAGCTGGACTTTATCATCAGCTGAGCATAGCCTGCCTCCAGGTGCAACCGGGTGCACTAATTGCTCTCTGTCTCCAGTTCATTTTTTCATTACCTGTGTGGTGTACATACCCCATCATACTACGCAACCAAGATTGGAAAAAAAGTAGGTGAAAAAGATCAGGTGGTGTTTTTTTGTGCCGAATACATTTGGCAACCAATAAGAGGAGCTCAGAGCAAATGCTCACTCTCATTGCCTGCCAGAGTTACAGCCCCACCATAGATGGCTGTGATGCTTGTAGGCAGGAAACTGTTCTTGCTAAGTGTAGGTTCAAAAGCTACTGGGTGAAATACCAGTTCCATAGAAGCTGATGGGAGTTTTTCTGTTGAATTCAGTGGGGCCAGGATTCTCCTACCCCTAGTTTATAGATGTCCATGGCGCCTTTAAAAATGACTGCCTTGAAAAATCCTTCCCAAGGTGACTCATGACAAACGTGATATACCTGGAAATTCTGATCAGAGTTCAACTCAGCCCATCATTAATGATTTATGAATGGGAGAATTATCCAGTTTAAGATGCAGCATAAGAGTTTCCATACAGCTAAAGCTTTTTTTTAATGTGCTCACTTAATAAGTTTGGTCTGTTTCATTATCAAAGGCTTTCACTTGATCTAGAATTAAATTTAAAAGCTTTGAAACTGTTCTCACACATCCGATTAAAATGAAATTCTCTTTATAGTGAACTGGTGAGCTCAGCTGACCTGATAGTAACGAGGTGTTATTTGTGCACAGAAAAGTTCTACAATTCCATCGGAAGTGGTGCCCTTCTTGGCAACTCTTATGCCTATCAACAGAATGTCCAGTGCCTCTTCCCCTGAGGTCAGAGCAACCTTGGATTGGATGCTCAAGGAGAATGAATTACCTCTAATCCCTAGAGGTGTTTCCTCCAAGAAGGGTCAGCACCTAGACAAATACTGCCTTTGACAAGCCTCTTCCATTGAACTCCAGAATAAGTTGATAGGCATTTAAATATTATCTTGTAACTCCAATGGAGTCTTCTAGATTTTGTCAGTTGTAGGGAGAAGGAGGCATTAATCACAGAGCTGCTCTGGCCTCCATCAGGCGCGTAGTGGCATAGTATGAGGGACATGGGTACTGTAGCTGGGCAGCCCAGCCCATAGGAGACAATGGGGGCATGAAACTCACAAACTATAATTCCATCAGGCATTACAGCAGTTCAGGTTAAGGTCAAACTGACCCGAAACAAAATGTTTCAGTATTTTCAAATCAGACTTTTCAAATTCAAACTTTTCAGAAATGTTTGATTCTGCAGAAAGTTCAATATTTTAACTTGTCCTGATTTAGGATGAAAACAAATGTGGGATTCAGTTGTTCAGTCAACTCTAGAGCTCAGTGTCCAGGGCTCAAATTCATTTGGCATAAACCTGGAGGTTTATGTTAACTTTAGTGGAATTTTTCCAGATTCAGTTTGGTGTAACTGAGAGCAGATTTTGGCCCCAAAACTGAGAATCTGAAATTTTTGATCAGATATTAAAAAAAAAACTATGATGATCACAATATTAATCATGACTGACACTGTTTATTCTGGAATTGAAGAAGGTCTTATATGGGGTAGCCAAAGCTAGCAAAATTGTATTTGGTTTCCAGTTCTTACTGTCAAAACAATCTTCTTTCTTCACAAGCCTGGTAATGACAGCTACTTGGCAGCTCATCGGTGAGGATCACATTTTGGTTCACGCTGATGATGCAAAGTGAGTAACCCTATGTGGCCCCAGTGCAGAATTCTTTGGACTGTTCACAGGGTAACCCAACATTCCCAGGTGTTGTGGTTTCATTTATCCAAATCCTTTTTGTAGCAAGCAAGGCAAGGCCCACTCTCATGAGTCCAGTTCCTGTACCGCTTCCCATTCTCACTTCATTCCAGCACAGGCAACGCCCCAAATTGTTGTCATCAGGATTGGCCTGCCATTGTAGATTCTAGAGTAAAAACCAAACAACATCCTTTCAATATTTTCTAGATTTCAGCTTGTATATTTCTGTGCTATGGGGCAGGCTTAAATCAATAGTGACCTCTTTGTGCCATGAAAGAAATGTAGTTGGGTCATTGGTAACTGCAAGGTTCAGAAATGTAGGATGGCACAAAACTTCAAGAAGGTTTGCAGTCTTTAAGAAATGATCAGCTGAAGTACAACTAAGGCTCCCAAGCTGCTCCTAGGGAGCTAAGGCTATTTTTTTGTTGTTTTGTTTTTTAAGTTGCTAATGGTCCATTTCAAGATTCTGTTGTTACTCGCAGCAAAGAACTGTTAGAAAGCTTCAGAATGAGTTTTTCAAAAGCACCTAAGTGACTTCTGTGTATAAGTTCTATTAACTTCACTTGGGTACTTTTGAAAATCCCAACTCTGTCTACATTTGGTCAATATCTCATCATTCCCTGGGTTACCGAGTGTTATTCCCAATGGATTTGAAAGCGTTCAGCACTACACCCCAGTGATAGTAGAGCTGGTGTTTCTGATCTGCCTTTTCAAAAGAGATGGGGAATTGATGAATTGATGAAGAAGGTGGTGCAAGCAAGGTGAACTTGGGTACACAGTTCATGTGACTTATAACTTAGCTGAGAATGTGAATTCAATGGAGTTCTTTTGGGAGAGGATAATGCCAACATATTTGACTGCCTGGGTGAGGAGGTATGTTTTAGTGTTCTGAACAGACTGGAGAATAGATGTGAGCAATATGAAGGACTACATAAGGAAGGAAACTGCAGTAATTAGGGTGTGAAGTGATATATGCTTGAATTAGTGATTCAACAGAATGAGAATACTATTGGCATATGTGCAATATCTTGCAGAAGTGATAACAGGCCACCTTATCTTCAGCTAATGTAGATCAATGTAGCTCTATTGGCTTTGAAACAGATTCTCAGAGAACATGTTCTCAGGTGTCATAAATCTGCATGATTCCATTGCTGTCAGTGGAGAGATGCTGATTTACACCAGCTGAGAATATACTTTACTGATTTGTGTGGAAATAGACTAATTTACTCCAGTTGAGGATATGGCTGGTAAAATGTAACCAGGTGAGGCACAAAAGGAACATGGGGCAGTCAAGGATGGCTCCTAGATTACGTACCTGAGAAACAAAAGCCAGGCCAGCATATCTGAGGAAAACAAACAAGAGTGCCTGGCTAAGCTTTATTTTCCCATGAAAAAGAAAGTCTGTCCTGGTGTCAGTTATCTGAAGAGACACAATACAGAGCCTGGTGCTGATGTGTTGAGACAGATACAGAGAGCGAATCATGGAAGGGCCAGTGATTTTGATTGAGACAAAGTTTTGGGTGTCATTGGCATAAAAGTGACAGCTAAGGTTAAACTATTCATTTGTGTACTCAGGTGGAAGAATGTACTATATGTCAAGAGAAAATAGAGGAGCCAAAAACTGCTTGAGGAAAAAAAGTGGTCTAGTCTCTGAGGTGCAGCTGTCACAAAGGAATTGAGGTTAGACCATTCACAAACAGAGGAGATGACAGTGAAGGCATGAGCACAGGTCTGAGGCATTTAAGTCATGGGCAGCAGAGACAGAGCAGTGGGAGATAAATGGCCATTGGTTGCTCATTTTTTAAACAGAAGGTCCATGCCCCTCACTTCTGAGAACCTGAACACAACAAGAATGCAGTGAGGGGAGGTGGGCACCCAGTCTACCTCCCCTCCCCCCCTCCCCAGAGCTGGGTGGTGTAATAGCAGAGTCTGCAACCAGACCAAATTTGAGTGAGTAGCATTGTGACCTGGTGCATGGGGTCACAAGTCCACTTAAATTTGGCCAGGTTTTGTTGCATCCCTCCCCTTACCATGCACACTTTTGGTAGCCCTTCTGCCACACATTATTTAAGTAAAATAGTGTGGTCAACAGTGTTAAACACTGCGTTGGTATTAACAAGGATAAGCAATGAAGAAGTCTTGTTCAGTGCAGTAGAAGTGGAAGAAGGTGCTTTCAGTGCTATACTGGGGTGAAGAAGCGAGACTGGAATGGTCACGAGGTTATGGAAAAGAAGAGAAATTATGCCTAATTTCAGTATTGTGGTAATGATAATAATAAGTATTTATATAGTATTGTACATGTTCAAAGTACTGTTCAGACATTAACTAGCTGATCCTCACAAAGCCTCTATGAGGTAGGAGGGTTAGTCTTAGCAGCCCCATTTTGCTGAGATTTGAAAAAAAATGGATTTGAGGCAGCAGTTATTAAAGGTGATGGTGTCAAGGCTGGGTTTCTGGCAACGTGGTACGATGGCTGTAGCCTGTAGTTTTGCCTGATGAGATTACACAGATGCTATTTAAAGACATGATGAGGTCAGGTATAACATGTCTTACTAGTTGGTTACAGCCAAAACTGAGGTGATATGCTAGACATAGGTATTGACACCTCTAAATAAGTGAGTTGGCCACAATATTTATTAGCCAAGGTGCTATGGCAAATCCATCCACGTTAGGGTGTGTCTACTTGGGGAACTCAGAAAAAATTAATCCAAATAAACTAAAAGAGTGAATTTAAAGTGGATTGGTTAAACCACAATAAATCCCTGCATGGATGTTCTCATTCAGGAGTAAATTGTCCTAAATTCAGTTTAGTTTAATCCAATTCCAAAGTGAATTAAGCTAAACAGAAATAAGGCCAGTTTAATTTTGAATAAGAATGTCCACAGTGGGGCAATTCTTTCTCATTTCCATGAACAGGAAGAGGGAAGGAAAGAAGATTTTCTGATGCTGGTGAGTGGAAACTATAAAGAGTTATTATAATGAAGGAGAAGAAAATACTAATAAACAATGGAGAATAGGATCATTATAGTAGTAAGTAGGATGTTGCAAATTTAGGGCTAAAGTTGGATCCCCTTTCATTCCACAAGTAACACATGAGAGCATCTGTGGTACTACTAAGTATGAGCAGATGTATCAGAATCTGGCCCTCAGAAAACAAAAGGATTCAGTTGAAATATTATGATTGAAGATATAGTAGGTGGCAATATAAGATGTAGATGTATCTAATCTAGCTATCTTCCTTTCTTCTTATAAACACCTATAAACTGCACCTATAAACTTCTTAGGCACCTATGCACCATAAAAATGCCAGAAAAGAAGGATATAATCTGGATAGAAAAATGTCTGGGTATATGAGTCACCTGACAAGACTGAACCTCAGTCCCTCATCCTCTATGCTTCCAATGGCTTCCAACACTCCTTTAGAAGGATTGCTCCTGCTGTCTTTTCTTTCTGCTGCATGACATGCTTGATGCTATCCTAAATGGAACCCAAGGTAACAGTAGGGAATGTCTTGAAATTTGTTGGTTTTCAAGTGCAAGAACAAACAAAAACTTGGCTTTCAGTTTTTTGACCAAAACCTGAACATTTGCCTTGGAAACAGACATTTCTCATAGAAATTTCTATTTTTGACAAAAAGTCATTTTTTGAAAAAATAACCCAACCTAAAACCCAAACCACCAAACTACTCTGTGTCCAGTGAAAACTTTTGACCAGCTCTAAACATGAAGCTTGACAAAGGAGGATAAGCGGGGAAGGGCAGGGACATGTATAGTTTATTGTTTGATGCAGTAGCTAGTGGGGAGTCAGAGGATGAATTTGAAGAGGCATGTGACATGATCATGGTGACAGATCCTGTCCTCATGTACTGCTCAATAATTGTCTTCTCAAGTGCTGATCAGATACCTCATTCATGTTAGAAGAATGGAGGACGTCCAATTACCTATTGCGAACTGAAGTTACTTGGGATTTTTTTCTCCTTCGGTAAGATTCTTTCATTTAAGCATTGTTAACACTAGAAAAAAATGTCAATGTGAGAGGGTGGAATCCAGGGCCACCCAGAGGATTCAGGGGACCTGGGGTCTTTGGTGGCGGGGGGCCCTCCTGCTGAATTGCCACCGAAGACCGGCACTTCGGAGGCAGGTCCCAGGGCTGAAGGACCCCCCTGCCGCAGGTCTTCCAGGCACTTTGGGGGCAGATCCCGTAGAGGAAGGACCCCCCGCCACCAAATTGCCATGGAAGATGCTCCTGGGGCCCAAGCCCTGCGAGCGTTTTCAGGGGTCCCCAGAGCAAGTGAAGGACCCTGCTCCAGGGCCCCCAAAAAACTCTCATGGGGGCCCCTGCAGGACCTGGGGCCTGGGGCAAATTGCCCTACTTGCCCCCACCCCCAGGCGGCACTTGTGGAATCCATTGGAAAGTCATATTCTACAGAATACTTTCTCTTATTTCTAACATTTATATATCACATATTGTTAAAATAAAAATGCGACACCTGTCTTGTTGAAACACATGTTAGTAGCCATAGTCCCTTAACGGAAACAAGCAACCATCAGATAAGGTTCTAAGTCTTTATGGGTAGAGGATTCAAGACACAGACTGCATCTCATAGACTAATGGAGTTGGCTGATTTCTTTCAACAATCAGAGATACACAGAAAGAAAAGTCAGAATTCCTAGTTGATGGGAGATTGGGAAGTTAGACCAAAAATTCACGAACACCCATGAGGTTGCCAGGATGTCTCACTGCAGTGGGATGTCTACACTGCAGTGGGAGATGCAATTTCCAGCTAGCACACTAAAAATAGCAGTGTAATCGAGGCATTATTTTGGATGGGATTGTACTCAAATGTCTAGCCCATGCCACCACCCATGCCACCGTGGCTACTAGCTCGATCTCATGTACATCTACCTGAACTGGAAATTATACCTCCCACTGCAGTGTAGACATACTCTGAGTTAGGAACCTAAGTCCATATTATATTAGTTGCCTGATTTTCAGAGGTGCTCAATACTTGCAGCTTCTCATGGCTTCAGTGGCTGTTGGTGGTTCGCGGTACTTCTGAAAAATCAGGCCTGGCCTGGCCTGTGATGCCAACTCCAAACATTCAAAAATCATGAAATTGGATGGATCATCATGAGAGGTTTTTTTTTTTTTAAACAACTTTGGGGTTTTTTTAAATTGACTTTCTGGTTTCTAATCCTTTAGGTGTACTTGGGTCACATTTCCATGCTTTTCTTCACACATTGCAGCTAGAAACTTACTCTTTTGAATGAAAGCTGAAATTCTCAGCTAATCAGATGAAGCTGGGACTTTAAGAAAATCACTCCAGCATTGTGAGACTCCCTATAAATATCACATGTATCCCATATAGAGATGCCTATCTGTAGGTACCCAAGTTTGAAAAGTCCTTAAAGAGTATGAAGCATTCTGAAGGTCTCCAGGGGAGCTGGAGCTGATGAACAAGTGAAAGGGATGTCAACAGATGAAGCAGCATAGTTCTGTGAGTTGGGAAGTGGGATTCATGGAAGATCTGAGTTTTCTTACTCATTTTGCCATCGATGTTCTATGCAGCTTTGAGCAAGTCATTTTACCTTCCTGGGTCTGTGCTTTACAACCCACCCTATATTGCCCTTATATAAATCCATGAATACTGCGTATAGATGTGGTTTCCTCATCTCAAAAAAGATATACTGGCATTAGAAAAGGTTCAGAGAAGGGCAACTTAAATGATTAGGGGTTTGGAATGGGTCCCATATGAAGAGAAATTAAAGAGGCGACAACTTTTCAGCTTGGAAAAGAGGAGACTAAGGCGGGATATGATAGAGGTACATAAAATCATGAGTGGTGTGGAGAAAGTGAATAAGGAAAAGTTATTTACTTGTTCCACTAATATAAGAACTAGGGGCCACCAAATGAAATTAATGGGCAGCAGGTTTAAAACAAATAAAAGGAAGTTCTTCTTCACACAGCGCACAGTCAACCTGTGGAATTCCTTGCCTGAGGAGGTTGTGAAGGCTAGGACTATAACAGGGTTTAAAAGAGAACTAAATAAATTCATGAAGGTTAAGTTCATTATTGGCTATTAGTCAGGACGGGTAAGGAATGGTGTCCCTAGCCTCTGTTTGTCAGAGAGTGGAGATGGATGGCAGGAGAGAGATCACTTGATCATTGCCTGTTAGGTTCACTCCCTCTGGGGCACTGGCATTGGGCCACTGTCGGTAGACAGGATACTGGGCTGGATGGACCTGTTGGTCTGGGCCAGTATGGCCATTCTTATGTTCTTATTTGCCTTCTTGATTACATTGTAAAGTCCTTGGGGGGCAGGGACTCTCTCAATATCTGTTTGTCGAGACCTAGTGCAGTGGGGCCCTGATCCAGCTGGTAGAGTGATACAAATTAGTGATAGCAGCAAAGAATCCTGTGGCACCTTGTAGACTAAACAGACGTCTTGGAGCATGAGCTTCGTGGGTGAATACCCACTTCCTCAGATGCATGTGATAGGCATAGTGATAGGCATAGTCTAAGGCTGAAGAACATGTCATATTTTCAGACATGCACAACTCCTTATTTCGGACATGTCTCATATTATATCTATACCTGATCTTGGGACACCAGCTGCAGCCACAGATTCTGACCTTCATACTCGTTTCAATGTTTTCTTGCTCCTGAGATCCTAGATGTACAGCAGCTGAGTGAGTTGTTCAAGCTGTTGTTTGCTGTTAACATGTAGAGTAGAAGAAATAATATGATCTCAGCATATTATTTCTATGTCTAAACTCCTGTAGTTGTTATCGAGCTACCACTAGATTCTCCAACGTCTATTAAAATATCAATAGTATTTTGAGAGCTTAAATTGAACAGTGATTTTATTTAAGGCTGAACCTATAAACCACTTTTCTTTGAAGAATCTCTTGTTGTTGCTAAAAATAAAAGCCATTCAAACGAGCAGTTATTGAAAGAGGGACAGGGAAGGGGAAAAAATCAATAGACCATTTTCTAGGGTACTGTCTCTGCTTTTGAAAAGAGACCATTAATAACATGCTTACAGTAAAAGCAGCTGCTTGTTCAAAGTGCATTGAAGGGTGAGTTGAAAGGAAGACTCTCTGTATGCAGCCTCCCTGGAGAGAAAGCGTTTGCAGAGATTTCAAAACCCAATCTCAGAATCTGGACAAAGCCTCTTCTAGACTTCTTAAATATTCTTAGCTAATGTTGGATTATAAAATCCAGGGCTGAAATGCCTTCCAGAATGCATCACTTTGTGAAAGGGTGATGAGGTCAATGCATGAGCCATCACTTTCAAAACCATTTGCTGAAAATAAAATTTGTTTCACATTTTTGCATCTTGTTACAATGACAAAGATGGTCAAAAGTGATGGCAACTTCCTATGGAGCTCCAAAAATCTTTGCAGTACTATGGACCAAATCCTGAACTCTTTCTTAGGCCAGCCATCCGCATGAAGTCAGTGGAAGTTTTAGCCAGGATAAGAGCTGATTAAAAATGGATAGTGAAATTGATCCTGCGTTCTGGCTCTCTGCAGAAGATGAGTTTCACCCTCAGAGAAAGACTCAAAGGTGGTCAATAAGATACCTTTCAATAGTCAAATATATGCCACAAATTGCTGGAATTTCCTTCTGAAAATAGTCTGAAAACATAAATTGTGTAAGATGTACTGTAACATTTTTGCATGTAAGACTGAAGTTCCGGTAGTGCCCAATTAGCGAGGATTGGAAGGGCTAGATTTTTATGAGTAAATGTTGATTTCATCATACGCACACAAACCAACCAAACCATATTTCCATTGATAAGTGAAATGGACAGATAGACAAATTAAGAAAAATACCGCTTGAGAACTTTTTAGGGTTTGATCTAAGGATATAATTTTGGATATTTAAATCAATAAAAATAAAAAATGCTTAAAACAAACACTGATATTCTCCATTAAAATTCTAAAAAGAAATTAAATTCTGCCTAGCCTACCCATATCCAGTGCTTACTGTAGTTCAAAGCTTCCATGCTAACAATTTCTGGAGGACCAGATACCCAGTTGGTATAAATAGGCATAGCTCAGTTGAAGACAATGGTAGAGTTGCACTGAAGCAGAGGCTACCCCAGCTCCCAGACCAACCCTAGGTCTTTTTGCAATCACTCCACTCATACTGCTATGTGCACAGTTTTTAAAACTAAAGTAATTAATATAACAATATGAGTTGCACTAAATGCCTCCTTTCATTAAGCTTTGTGAGCCAAAATTGCAAACAATTATCATTGTTGTAGAATATATACTACTTTATGAATACAGAAAGATTATAAATGAGATTTTAAAATCATTATTCTGTGTTTTATGGTAGACATAAGCAACCAATACCCTGAATACAAACAATGAACTATTGGCATGTTTGGAATCTGCACCCAAATCGTTCAAGTTTCCCCTATCTTCTTAATGGGCTGGACCAAAATCCAAACAGTCCCAAGTTCTAAAGTCTGGAACTGGATCCAAATTTTGCAACATGAGTTCATGTCTAAGGTGTTTTGTTTTTTGTGCATATTCTTCTTTGATGGGGCTGGCTGGCTTTTTTCGACATAGAAATGCTTTGGAGATAAGTGGTTGACAGGGGCAGAATGTGCTGTTCTACTAGCAAATGGTTCTTCTTAGTGTATGTGCAATGTGTAGGGCGCTACCAAATTCACGGTCCAATTTGGTCAATTTCACTGTCATAGGATTTTAAAAGTCATAAATTTCATGATTTCAGCTATTTTAATCTGAAATTTCATGGTGTTGTAATTGTAGAGGTCCTGACCCAAAAAGGAGTTGAGGAGGAGGAGTTGCAAATTTATTGTAGGGAGTGTTGTAATATTGCTACCCTTAACTTCTGTGCTGCTGCTGGCAGCAGCGCTGCCTTCAGAGCTGGGCAGCTGGAGAGTGGTGGCTGCTGGCCGGGATCCCAGCTCTGAAGGCAGAGCCAGAAGCGTAGAAGTAAGGATGGCATAGTATGGTATTGCCACCCTTACTTCTGCACTGCTGCTGGCAGGGCGCTGCCTTCAGAGCTGGGCGCCCAGCCAACAGCCACTGCTCTGTGGCCACCCAGCTCTGAAAGCAGTGCAGAAGTAAGGGTGGCAATACCATGGTCCCCTAAAATAACCTTGTCATCCCCCTTGCAATTCTCTTTGGGGTCAGGACCTCCAATTTGAGAAAAGCTGGTCTCTCCCATGAAATCTGTATAGTATAGGGTAAATGCACACAAAAATGTTCATGGGAGGAGACCAGAGTTCATGGGCCGTGATGCGTTTTTCATGGCTGTGAATTTGGTAGGGGCCTAGCAATGTTTTTCAAGCAGCACCTGACCGGAAGTCATCAGCACATTTGTTCCAATGGCTGGATCATCAGCTTCCCCAGCTCAGGCCAAATATTGACAGGGAGTGCGATGTGAACACTGATTCAGGCCCCCCAGCAAATGGTGTGAAGCTGTGAATGAATAGAAAGTAGAGACTTGAAGTCTGTTATCTGTAAGAGAGTGGGAAATATTTACAGAGATCAAAGACACAGGGAAATTACGGGAATCAGAGTGAAAATCCTAAATTGCTATGGTGTTGTTCTGTTGGACTTTCCTGGTTCCCATGAAGGGTCACTCCATGGGTTCTGCATGCTTAATCCCTGTTGGGATACAGCAATTATCTCCCAGGTAGGATGGAAGGGTTTGGTGAGACACAAAGGGTGTAGAAAAAGAAAGAGGAAAAGGGGACTTTATCTTTGGTCTTCCACCAGCCTCCCCCTTTCTGAATGAAAATCTGGAATTACAGAAACCATCAGGAAGAAGAAACAGTATTTATTGCTCTGTGACCACTTTATTGTTTTTCATTGTCCCAGCATCTTTACTCCCTTTCTTGTTCCAATCTATCTCTTCCCCCAAGTCCCTCCACAGCCACAAAATCACATTCAAATTGACTCAATTTCCTTTCCACTCATACCACAGGTTCCATTGTTTTCTGTATTAGAGAGGTCCTTCTACAATAACTGTATATGGGGGAAGAATAGCTTAGTGGTTTGAGCATTGGCCTCCTAAACCCAGGGATGTGAGCTCAATCCTTGATAGGGCCACTTAGGGATTGGTCCTGCTTTGAGCAGGGGGGTGGGCTAGATGATCTCTTGAGGTCCCTTCCAACCCTAATATTCTATATACATCTTCATTGAAGTACATTTCTTACATCCTTGGTTAACTCTTTCATTCCTCTGTAGTTCAGGTTAGCAGCAAGAAGTCCACATTTACAGACCACTTTGGATGGGCACATCCATTTGTAAATCCTGTGGCCTGAAGCTAGTTTAGAGAGTAGGTAGCTCACTATTCAGACCTGTTGGTGAAATGGAAGAAGAGAGAACTTGAGAACTCCAGACAGAGAAGGTTCCATTGGGGAGCATGGTCTCTACCAGCATCTGTTGATGAGCAGGGGGAAATGACTGAATGGGATGATTATGAGACAGTATAGCATATTTTGGTTAAAACACAGTTATGTTTTGAGTTTGGGGGCAATAAAATGCTGTTATCCCTGTTGGGAAATGAAAGGCAAGACAGCTGCACCCAAATGTGCCTGGGATGAGGGATCAACCTGACCAAGATTGCAACCAGGCACAGTTGGGTAAGGGAACCAGGGGCTCAGAGGTGTGAGAATTCTTGGACTTCTCCAGCCTGGGAAAACAAACTGTGAGTGGTAAGTGGAGAAGGAGGAAGAAAGTGGCTAGAACATATTAGCCATTCACAATTGCAAGGGGTGGATTAAGGCTGGCACTGCTGGCTTTTCCAAATTTCTTCTGTTGTCCATTCTCCCCTCCCACTTCCCCAATAAAGTTTAATTGCTTTAATTCCATGGACTCAGTGCTTACAAGTGTGGAATATTGCACATCAAGAGTATCCAGGGTAGTATACATAGTTGCCAAGCATTCTAGGTGGAGGCTTGAGAGATGTTATTTAAATCTTCAGAAGGAACCCCTAAAATTGAACTAGGCCTTTTTTGCTGCTGACAATACCTGGCAAAGGGGTTACATATTTGGAAAAAAGAAATTGGCTCACAGCTGAGCCCAAAACTTCGATGAAATCCTTTAACTTTTTAAAAAAAAGTTTCAAATAAATTAATTTAAAACACCTAACCAACTTCTCACCAATCCCTAATATTTTGCCAAAAGGTCTTATGTTTTGCTGAGGTATGCCTCAGGACTAGCCACTCTGCATGAGTTGCTTCTCTTTTGAAATATTTTCTGTACCAGGGCTTTTCCAGAGTTGGGTTGTGCAGGCAACACATTCTGGATACCTGTGAAAACAGAAGAGATGACATCTGCATACAACATCCTACCTTCAAAGAGTATAGAGCTTGGATCAGCCCACTGATAGTATAGGGCCTGTGGAGAGTTGGCAGAGGCAGTTGTGGACAAAATCAATGGAACTAGTGGTAAAGAGAAGAGAAGAATGAGTTGAGGTGAAAGAGAGATGCAAGCAGTTAGATTATATGGAGGTATGAAGTGAGACCATACATAGGTTTGATAAACTTCTGGTAAGCATTTTAGGCTTAAAGCTCCAGAACTTCATAGGTTCCTCTATCATTGCTTAATTCTTTGATTTAGAAAGCTAGGGATTGGTCAGACTTCCCTTTGTCTTTTGAAGACCATATTAATAAATTTGCATTGATTGTGGAGTTTGTTTTGTTTTTTTAGATTTAACATGTCTTAACTTTTTACGATTAGGTAAATAGCTAGTTTACTGAAATTTGGGTGGGTCATTGTGTATTGTTTATTCTAATGTTATCTGACAGCATTCATATATAAATACAGTGCTGGGACCTGTTTTTCACATGGTAGATATCCCAGAGCTTGATTACAGCTTGGACTACATATCTATGAAAGGGGATAAAAATTCCCCCTCACACCTCTGCATGGGCTATCTGGATTCTGACTGGGTCCAGGCACAGATGAATTACCAAGCTCTGGCATCAGTTTAGTCACGCATAGAACAAGGGACCAAAGAATGATGGATGAATGGGTGGGGCCTGGGCTCCATTCAACCTTAGTGCGCCAACCCTTCCCAATCTATGCAGCAGCCAGCACATCTGAACCTGCCATGGTGGGTGTTGAAGCAGCAAATTACTGCCCACCAACCCTGCACCAGAGAAGGTGGGTGGAATTGTGCTGCTGAGGGACATATATACAATCTCCCTAAGGCTACATCTACACTATGAGCTTGGGGTGCGATTCCCCTGTTTGCATACACATACCAGCACTAGCTCTCACCGAGCTACTGTAACACCGACAGACTCCCGGTCTTCGGAGAGTGGAATCGGACCTGGGACCTCTGGAGCTTTGTGCAGAAGCCTCTACCACATGAGCTAAAAGCCAAGTGCCTTTTAGCTAAGGCTGTGGAGCAGACTCATTAATCTCTCTTTCTAAGTGGTCTCAGTGCCACTAGATGGGGTAGAACATCACACCCAGGAGGTGTGTGGAGTAAGTGGAGACAGCAGTGTATCTGGGGTAGCACGGGTAGCAGCAGAAAAGGCATCACTAAGCCATGCCAAGTATCTAGATGCTGGGCTCAGGCGGATTTGTACTCGGAACGGTTAAGCTGAGCCTCCACGGCTGCTACCCATGCTACATCTCTAGCTTGTAGTGTAGACGTAGCCTAAACGCTTTGGTTCTGCTTAGCAAACTGACTGGTTCTGGTGTTTAAAATCCTTCCTCTATGACTGTGTGTGTGTGTGTGTGTGTGTGTGTGTGTGTGTGTGTGTGTGTGTGTGTGTGTGTGTGTGTGTGTGCAAGCCCTGGCTAATCATTTACTCTCTGAAAAGAAAAACAAATTACACCTCCCCCCCAAAAACTCCCCATTCCTTACTGATAACACTGGTGACACTGCTAGAGAAAGCCACAAATCCTTGACTTCTTCACTAAGCGATCACATCATGGAGCCTTTATAAGTGAGTCTGGGTGAAGGACATTGGAATAAGTTTTCCACTGGGCAGCATAGCCTGATGTACTGGCTAGTGCATGTGTAAAACCACTGGCCTCTGCTGAATGTAATATCGGTCTTGTCCCAGTGCTTGTGAGTATGTCATAAGAATATAAGAAGGGCTATACTGTGCCATACCAAATATCCAACTAGCCCAGTACGCTGTCTTCTGACTGTGGCCAATGCCAGGTGCCCCAGGGGGAATGAACAGAACAGGTAATCATCAAGTGATCCATCCCCTGTCTCCCATTCTCAGCTTCTGGCAAACACCCTCTGGTGGCCTGTTTAAAGAGTCTGAAAGGCTCAATACTTCAAACATTTAAAGGAGATTCCCTTTCAGCTGAAGTGGTAGAGACCCGTGCTTTTGGAGCAGAAGTCCTGTACACTATTCCCTAGGTTAGTTTAACTGACATATATGCTGTCTGTATAGGTGCAACTGGAAAATTGTTACATCTTGTCAATAATTGCTAAAGGCTGGGATTCTCAGCAAGTCAACTGTTTGACACCCATTGACAGCCAGTAGGCTTTAGTTGCTTAGGTCCCTTGGAAAATGTCAGCCAAACTGCATTAGTGCAAAGCAGATTTCTTTCCCATTTGCTTTAAATTAGATCAAAGTAGCCAAACTTTGCTTCGGTCCCATTTCATATGCAACATGTTCTGCAGAGCACTAAAACACACAGAGGAAGTCAGTCTGTAGCACATTTCCCAGAGACCGCAGCGCCATGGGTTGTAATTTTGTAAACTGTAAATTGTGTCCTCTGACAATAACAATTTTTGGTGGCTTCCTCAACACTCTTAGTGCCCAGTGGACTCAGCAGATTTCTGCACGCACCCCTTTTTATGCCAAAGCTTATTGATTTTTATCTCTGAGTTTCTAGTCTAAGGAGGTGATCCTCATATAAACTGCTGGCTTGATAGATGAGGACATAGTATTATTGCAACATGCTGTCCACAGCCCCCTTTCATCATAGTTATAGCTATAGAGTAGCAGGAGCCTCACTGGAAATGAATGTTAGAAATCATAATGGCACTTTATACCACGCAATTTTATTTAGGAAAATACTATTCAAGACATAAAATAAGAGGCTCCTGTAGGAAGAAATAAACAACCGGAAACTTTAATATAATGATTTCAGTGTCAAGCTTATTGTTTTCTATACAGATCCAGATGGCACTTTTATATTGTAGATTTTACCCCCATTTATGTCAATTTTGCCTGAAGATGAATATGAGCTCTTTGTTTCAAAGTGAGAGATTACCATAGTGATTAAAGTCTCTGGTTATGTGTAAGCAGAAGAGGCATTTACTAATACTGAGAAATACATTACACCAGCCTCCCCTCTACTCAGATTTCCAGTGAAAGCCAGTTGCATCTGAAAGATGATCTTTTTTCGTATTACCAGCCTCATTTACTCTCTTTTCATGTAGGTTTGCAAGGACTGTGGATTTTATAAGCTGCAGGGTGTGGTCCTTTTATACAAAGGACTATTCTCCCCTGGATGTAAATGTTTTCCATGAACAAAACTGGATGATCAAGTGATCAAAACTGGATGATTAGGGTCGAATTTTCAGTCTATCTAAGGTACCTATTGTATGGGGAGACTTTGGCAAACCAGTAAAGTGCCTAAAACCACTATGGCTTATTGTTAAAGGTGGCCTAGTCAGCAAGCTGTAAATTGGCCATTCAGCAATCTCATCTTGACCAAGGCAAGAGGGGAGGGAGTTTTGGGTGCCACAGAAATGGTAGCTTGACTCCACATCCTTCCTGATAAAAATTAGGTTAAAGTTGCTGATACATTTTAGAAGAGCAGGATGTGCCCCAGAAATGTCTGTTGGGGTCTCAAGGCTGCAGACTCTGGAAAAACCCACATCTGGTTAATCAATAATCAGAAGGAACGTCTTGCTGGATCATTGAAATTGCTTACTTAACAAGGTTTCTTTAAGGGACATGTCATTCTATTACTAATGTATAAATAAAGGGAAAAAGCTTGATATAGTTGGACTCGTTTGGGGACTCTTTTGGACTCTCTTTGGACTCTCCTTCTGGATACATCTTGTGGTCCCCACCAGCAGACGGAAGATTTGGCCACTGGAAGCCTGCCGCTGTGTCACTCGAGAGCCACATTCAGTTTTGGTAATTATCAAGGGTTGGGGGTGTTTTACTAATCTTGTTGCGAACGTGTGTAAGTGCTTGAGACTAGTAAAGTTTAGCTTTAAGTGAAAGCACTCTTGTGTTGTCCTGTTTGTGCCAGCCATCTATCGGTCAGACGGCCATGGCTCCCCTGATTCATTTCCTGACACCTCCTTGCATAAAGTTACCAAGAGCTTTGGGTTGAAGAACCCCGGGTAACACCTATGTGGTCCCCATTAGTGTAACCTCACAATCTTTCTAGTATATTTTTACCCCCACAGCACCCATCTGAGGTACAGCAGTATTATTCTCCCCACTTGACAAAGGGGGAACTGAAGGACAGAGAAAGACAAAGGGCTTGCCTACGCAACAAGTTACTGCAGGGCAAACCAGGGTTTGTCTCTGCAGCGCACCAGCTTGGTGTGCAGTAATGTTCTTTGTGGATACAGCACTGATGTACTGTACACCAAGAGTTTCACTGTGCTGCAGCAGTGACCACATGGGATGTTACTGTACAGAAAGCTGGTGGAATGACACCCTGGCTTGCTGCACAGTAACTTGCCATGTAGACAAGCTTTAAGGGTCTTGCTCAACAGCACACAGGGTAGCAGCAAAGAAGCCATCCCAGATGTCCCATTCCCAGGATCACACCCTTACTGCTGGATCATTTCCCCCTCTTTCTTCTAGTACTCCATACTAGAGTTAGGCAAAAAGTTTTCAATTTTGGGTGGGGTTCGACAGACAAAATGCATTTTTGGGGGCCTGAAACTTTGCCTGAATTCAATAGTCTAAATACACCTTTACCCTGATATAACATGGTCCTCAGGAGCCCCAAATCCCTGCCGTGTTATAGGTGAAACCCTGTTATATCAGGCTGGCAGCGGCAGGGCTCCAGCGGTGATTTAAAGAGCCAGGGCTCTGGCCACAGGAGCCCTGGGCCCTTTAAATCGCTGGCCAAGCCCAGCTGCCACAGCCCCAGAGTAGGAGTGGCAGGGCTCTAGCAGTGATTTAAAGGGCCCAGGGCTCCCTGCAGCAGCTGGAGCCCCGGGCCCTGTAAAGCGCAGCCCGAGCCCCGCTGCCAGAGCCCCGGGGTTACCGCATTATATGCGAACCTGTGTTATATCAGGCTGCATTATATCAGGGTAGAGGTGTATTTTGTTTCAACCATTTTGAAATGTTCTGTTTTGATTTCTGGTTTGAAATTGTGTTTTGATTTCAAGTATGGCCAAATTAGAATAAAAATCTTACACAAAAAAGGGTGAAAAGCACCTAAATGGCCAAATCGAAATGCAAAAAATTTCCCCTGATGTCAGTGCAGTTTTGTATGAAGCCCTTAAATTACACCCACAAGCATCACAGTTGCTGTTGTGATTGGTAACTATGCCTAGCCATAGAGGCACAATGACCATGTAATGGAAGTTCTTTCAAAGTGTTAGGGTGCCATTTAGATGGCCCCTTTTGAAAATATGGTCCTTTAATGCCATGATGGAGTAGTATAGTCAGCAGGATTAAAAAGGTCACAGTAATAGCACTGTAATGAAAGCATTATTACAGTGAAAGCAACATAACAATGGGCACACTTAGAAAGCTCTGAAATATTTTACTTGTGTGAGTTTCAGTACTCAACTAGAGGAAGGAAGGAAGGATGAGGGTTACAGTCTCACCACAGTGCAGTTACTACAGACCATTATATGTGGAGGGGCTCCATGGTGCCATGTGTCATATCTTCTTCAGCTGGAATGGGCATTTCAGAGGTAGTAGGAGATTGGAATGAGGAATGGATGAGAAGGTTAGAGACCACAGAGGAGAGGTAAGGCTACTGGGATAAAAAGGAAAGAGAAGTGTGGATAGACTCTAGAGCAGTGGTTCTCAATTTTTTTTTTTTTTGCAGACCAGGGGAAAATTGCTGATGGGCTCGGCGGACCACTTAATGATCTTTCCAAATGTTGTTTGTACCATTAGTTAACTATTGTAAAGCGCTTTGGATAAAAGAGCTACAAATAAAAACACACAATTCATATTTTAATATCAGTAGTCTTACCTTTCTATTGACATGGATGTACTCTCTCTTCCGTGCTGCAGCAGCCCTTGAGCTGAGGCTGGGAAGGAAGGGAGTGGGCGTCTCTCCCTTTCTTTCCTGCCACGGCAGCTGCCAAGCTGTGGCTGGGGATGAGGAGGTCTCTCCCTCTTTCCCACCACTGCAGCAACCTCTGAGCTGAGTCTGGGAAGGAGGGAGGTCTCTCCCACACCATAGCAGCCACCAATCTGGGGCTAGGAAGGAGGGCTGTCTCTTCCCAGCAGCCACAGCACGGAGCTGGGGAAAATCACCTCTTTCTCTGGACGCTGCAGCCCTGCATGTCCCAAATTCCCCCATCCCCTCTTCTCACCCCACTGCCTCCTCTTATCTACCCACTATTCCCCCCAAAGTCACCATCTCACCTTACATGTGCATCTTCTCCGGGTTCCAGGCACCTTATTAGTAGAGCCATGCTTGCGCAGCTCCACTAATTAGGTGGGTGGCCCTTCATTCTCTCGTGTGTAGCTGCCCATGAGCACGCTTGAGAGAGAATTGTCCGTGGACCACCAGAATGGAGCTTGTGGGCCACAGTTTGAGATCCTCTGCTCTAGAACGACAAGAGTAACCTGCCCAGGACATACCAGAGGAAGCAGAAGCTGAAAATTGTAGAGCAGAGAGGAAGAGATAGGGGTGAGGAAGTTGAATAGTGGAAGAACAGTACAAGGTTGAGTTCATGAGAAAAGAGGAAAGGGCTGATGACACAAGAAGATATGGGGGGATGGAAGGAGAGCAGGAGATAGGATTGCTTTAGGAGTCTGCTATCCTCTCGCAATACATATGTACATGCAATTAGCTGTAACAGGAATGTGCCCATATCTCCACTGGCCAGTGTCACTTGTGTGAAATACAAGTTTAATTCTTGTTGGAGCCACTTGATGGAGTCTCTAAATGGGTTTCCTGGAAAAGGGAAACTGAAGCAAATACCTCTGTAACCCACACACCTCCTGGGTGTGGTGTTCTGTCCTCTCTAGTGGCACTGAGACCACTTATAGATTAACGAGTCTGCTACAGCCTTGGCTAAAGGCCATGTGACTTTTAGCTCATGCAGTAGAGGCTCATGCATTTAGCTCCAGAGAGCCCAGGTTCAATCCTAACTGCCGATGACCGGGGTCTATCGGTGTTACACCCTCACATTAGTCCTGCACCTCCCAAGCATGGTGCTGATGTAACATACTCTGACCATGTGTATATGTGCGCCAATGGCCAGATACAGTTTCTCATGTTGGCTGCTGGGCTGATAGTGAAAGCCCCAGGTACATCCTGGTGCTACACACCTGCTGAATATACCAGATACAGCCTAACATTCTGCTGGCTTCACTGTGTTGTTAACAGAAAATAGCAGCAAGACACACATAGGGCAGAAACAGCAGGCAGATTATAATATTAATCCAGGTTACTTTCATTTAATTCATTAGGTGGATTTTTAAAATGTAACTCCCCAATTACTTCTGCATGTTTGAAGCACCTTAAAAAAAAAGGAAGCAGGATACAAACTTTTGCACATTGTACTGTGAAATTTAATTAGGTTTTATTTTACTTGCCAGATATCAGTCCCCTTGTGTTATCCTTCTGTGTGAATATTGTTAATGAGGAAATAGCTGAATGTCACTACCTCCTGCAGATTTGCATTGTGAGATTTTGCCCAGTTTAACACTTGTGTGTTAAAGTGTGTGGAGACTAACTTTAATACCTATTATAATACATTGTGGGAGTGATACAAAGAACATTCATTCAAGAAGTAGGAGTCTTTGTTCTCCCAGAAATTTCTCATGTACTACTCACACACAACAGAGCAAGCAACTGCAGAGATGCTGTCGGAAAGAACCGTGAGTATGAAAGAGAGGCGCAGGGAAGCAACGGTGAATCTAGACATGTCAGTTCAACGTATCAAAACAGAGTGGGGTCTTTTTAAAACCTAGTTGATTGAAAAGAAAACAAAAGGCCAGATATTTTTGTGTCCAATCACTGCAATTATATAGACTGTGTCTGTTCCTGAAAATGGTTATATCACAGCTTCCAAACACACACTGCCCTGCCCAGGCTCCTTTAGCTAGGTTTATTTTTCAAACACAAGCAAAGCAAACACAAACAGTTCCTCTCTGTTCTCAGCCTGTCCTTAGTCAGCCAGCTCTGCTCTCCACTGGCTCTGTTATCCTTCTGGAACAGCAGGTCCCGGCCAAACATTCTGGGCACCTGGCCCCTTTTTCCAGGGCCCCAACACAGGAGTTAGCTCCACTCTTGCTTGGCTCCTCTGCCCAAGCACACTCTGCCCCTATCACTCCTCCCCTTTCTGCCCTTTGACAGGTCTTTATAGCCACAGGGGTAGCCCTGCCTCCTTTAATTAACTCAGTTGGACCCACCTCTTCTGACACAGGGACGGTGGCCTGGTCTACTCAGACTGACCAACTATTTTGTGACAGGTTAATTTTGTGCTGGATTGTAATTCCAAAGGCAGGGTGAAATTTACTCCTCTGTAGAGGGCCAAAGTACCACTTACATTCCAGTTAAGTGGTGCACAGGTTTTGTGCTGACTTTCTGTACAGGAATGTATTTTAGAGTCACAGGTTGACTACAGACAACGCCCCACTATCAGTTCACATAAATTACACACGTATATACCATGGTATGTTTTTGCTTCTGACTAGATAAGCCTAGGTAGGGACTTCAATCAAGCAGAGAAAGACATAACAAGAAGTAATGGCTGGAAGTTAAAGACGGACACATTGAAATTAGAAATAAAGCAGACATTTTAACAGTCAGAGTGATTAACCATTGGAACAAACTACCAAGGGGCGTAGTAGATTCTCCACCTCATGCAGTCTTCAGATCAAGCCTGGATGCCTTTCTGGAAGATATGTTTCAGTCAAACACAAGTTATAAGGCTCAATACAAAATTCTATGGCCTGTGCTATACAAGAGGTCAGACTAGATGATGTAATGGCCCCTTCTGTCCTAAAAGTCTATGAATGTAAGTCTTAGAATCAGGTTGCTAGTGGAAATACTTGTGACTGTGTGCTAGAAATGTCCTTTCTGTCAATATTCTGCCCTATCTGCTTGAATCCATTCTACTAGGAGATTCGTTGATCTCACTCCCATTGAAATCCATGATGAAACTTCCATTGAATTTGGGGGATTGAAACTGGGTCTCTTTGCTAGATTATTTTCAGAAAGTGAGCCCAAAGAGGTGGAGACACAATCAAAGTGAATCCATGTGAATGGTCAGAAGAACATTTCAGGGAATATCTATCTATCTATCTATCTATCTATCTATCTATCTATCTATCTATCTATCTATCTATCTATCTATCTATCTATCTATCTATCTATCCTTTTGTTTTGCAATATAGTCACCCAGTTCTTAATGTAACACTGAAACTGCCCATAAACAAATCCACTCGTAGATTGGTGTGATTCAAAAGAAAAATTTGCAACAGCTGTTGTGTGAATAGTACTGTTCTGAGATTTGAGTTCCTAAGATGATTACAGGCAAACATCTGGAAAATTGAATTCAGTCCAAAACCACTAAAAATTATTGCGTGTCTGTTAGTTTGTTGAATTCACTTCAGGAAATAAGCAATTTTGTCATAATTTAAGGAATCTCATCACATGGTTGGTGGCATATAGACAGAAAGGACTAAAGGCTCAATATTCTTCTCCGGTGAAAAATGTGTAGAAGCAGGGTAAAACTTCCACTAGAAATTCTTTGTGATGTTTCCACTGCATTCTTCCACCTTGGGAGGAATTATACAGTGAACCATACATCCAGGTATTTTGTCTCCAGTACAGGCCAATACCAGATACTACAGAAGAAGGTGCAAGAATCCATAGAATAAAGTATCTTCCTAACTCAATATTGTGCTTAAATCTCCTCTCACACTGGTGTAAATAAGAAGTACCTTCACTGAAGCCAAACTCTTTTTTGCATTTCTTTAGAGGGACCATACGTGACCCTCACTGTTTTAACTGGGGTGTAATACAGGATAAATGTATGATTAATATGTAGCCCAAGGTCCAATGTGCTTCAGCTGCAACAGCAGCGGGAACTACAAGTTGTGGACCACAAACTGCAGCATGTTGGGAGAACTTCGTGGTCCCTGCCAGGATGTACCCTCTGCCCTTCCAGTGGGAAGTTTCAGCACTGCCTGAAGCTGGGAGCATGAGGCAGACAAGCAGAAAGGAGGCTGCTAGATTGTAACCCTGTTTTATGTTTCTTTACAGCATAAAACCTTGTTCCTGGCGGTTTGTCTGAGGGGGTCAGATCTGAGATCAACACACATGACACACAGCGCAAAGCACACAGACGAGTCTCAGGCCCAGTTTCCCAAAGTTGTGTAAAAAGATGGACTTTCCCTATCTTGAACAACTGCGTCGGTGAACAGGAGGGGGGCTACCTTTTTTAGTTGTTGGTGCCATGACTCGGATAGGGGAAGTTTAATTGTTTGCACACAGTAGGGAAGAGAGAGAACTAGGACAGCATGGATTCACAGTTTGGAGCCCAGGGGAGTTGGCCTGACACTGGTTTGCTGTCAGTGAAAATGGAGACTCCCGATGGGTATTGTAGCCAGGGGACTCCTGCTACTTGGGGTGAAAGTATTGGGGAGGAAATCTTAGGGATGAGCACAGTAATGCCATACCTACCTGCACAACACCAGATCCATGGGGATCTTGTGTTCAGTAGCAGTGCAGATTATATGGTAGACTTAGAGGACTGGATAAAAGATATACAGCGCCTGCTAGAAACCACTGGCATTCCTGAGCCTTTGAAATTGAGGGCAGGGAATTCCTGAGCATTCCCCACCCTCGTGAGATACTTGAGTGTGGGGAGGGCGTAAATGAGTCCTTAACTTGCTGCCTCAGGAGCAGTTTCCAGCCCCAACTGTTGAAGAGCTTAGATCAGAGTACTGTGACTGCCATTTATCACTGGACTCTGTGGTAGACTGTTATGAGAGAAGCCAATGCCCTTGAGAGACAGCCTCATCCTCTGCCATCAAGTTAGAGGCCCAACTGTGGGTAGCAGAGGAGAAGCTCCAGGGGAGGGCATCCTTTCCCAGATTGGAGCTATAAATGTCACAGCAGTACCTGCAGGGGGTCCGGGAGTGAGAAGGACATTCCAACAGCTGCAAAGGGAGCTGCATCAGCTGAACCAGGAGAGGAACGTAGAGGGTAGAATGGATGTGCCAACCCAGAGGATAAACTACATTCGACAAGCTGCCCTGTCAGATGGCTGCTTCTGAGATGCCTCCACCCTAGATCATGATTCTGGAGGCAGTGAAGGGCCTAACTGGGCTAGTCCAAGAACTGACTGTCCACCAGAGACAGAGGCATAAGAGAATGGGACAGCTGTAGGCACAGGTTCTGCAGCAGGGTGCAGTAGCGAGGATAACACCCCAACATGCCAGCGAGGGAGTGGGCAAGGAACTCATGATCTTAGTGTCCATGGTGCCAGAGGCTGTTTCATATGCCACCATTGTGGACAAGCAGGCCACATAGCTTGGGGCTGCCATCAACCCCCTCACACTCACCCCAGGGACCAGAGCAAGCGGAGTCTCCCTCTTCTGCAAACTGCTAAAGCATGACACCGAGGGGCAGGTGAAGGGTGTACAGCTGGTGAGAAGTCCCCCAGTAGCATCAGTGTGCACAACTTCCCAGACTACTTTACCAGTTGCAACCTGGCAACCCAGCCTGATGGGGCCCTTGAACGAGAAAATAGTGGAGGTGAATGGTATCCTGTGCAAGGCTCTAGTTGATTCAGGGTCTCAGGTCACAACCATCAGAAAGGATTACTGGAGAAACCACCCTACCCTGGGCAAGTTGCATCCCAGCCTGTAGCTATCCTAATAGAGAGAGCCAGGACCCAAGGGATCTCCCATAAAGCAGCAATCAAATTAGATTTATCTTTTCTTGGCTGAATCTACAAAGGGAGTCCCTGTCCTTGTGGTGTCTGGGATGAAGTACTGCCAGGGAGTCCCCATTTTAGGGACAAATGTTTTCCTTTCCAATTGGCAGGATTTAGCTAATCATGGGGGAACCAATTCCTGGTCTGCCTGAAAGGGAAGTCACCAGGCTAGTACGCAGTCTATATGCAAGTGATCTTTGGCCAAGAGATGCCATCCTTAAGATATGCTGGCAAGTAGCCCTTCTTGCTAAGAGTGGGAGAAGGAAGAAATATACCTGTGAAGGCTACCTGAGGTACAGGATGGGGATCATACACGGTTCTGGTAGAATATGATCCTAAGGCTCACCTGCCAGGAGGTCTAAGGGTGGAGGAAGGCATAATAAATGTTGAACACAGGAAGGCTTATATTTATCTGCAGAATGTAGGATAAACAATAACAGTGATAAATAGGAACCAGCATTCAGCCTACAACTTCAGTAGTCTACAGAATGGCTAGCATGAGCAGCAACTTAAAATATTCTCCAGGAGAAGACTGGAGGGAAATGGCGCAGGCTGATGCTGCTATGCCAGAAGTGGACCGGAATCAGGCAGCTAGCTGTGCAGCACCCAGCTTAGCTGTAGATATTGGAAGAACTGCTGAGGTGGAATGCAGACATTTTCTCCCAAAATGAGCTTAACTTGGGCTGCACTTCCCCAGTCAAGCATGAGATACCCCTGACTGGTACTATTTCTGTGATGCAATCCTATTGGAGAATACCTCCAGCACAATATCAGGAAGTCCACAAACATTTGCAGGGCATGGCAGAAGCAGGAGCAATCAGATTGAGTCAAAGCCCATATTCTTCACTGATGGTGGTGGCAAGGCAGAAAGATGGTTCTATGTGAGTGTGTATTGACTACAGACAGCTGAACACTAAGTGTACTTGAGATGCACTTCCTCTGCCCCGTATCGTATGGTATCGAAGAAGCGCTGGTTGCCCTAAGAGGAGCCAGATATTACTCCACGCTAGACCTTACCTCAGAATATTGGGAGGTAGAAATGGTGGAGCAGGATAAACCCAAGACTGCATTCATCACCTCTATGGGACTGTTTGAATGTAATTGGATGCCTTTCGGCCTATAGAATGCCCTGGCTACCTTCCAGAGGTTGATGACACATGTCTTGGAGGATTTAAACATTTCGGCAGTACTGATTTACCTTGATTATGTCATCATGTTCTCCTGTATTTTTTAAGAGCATCTGCAGCACCTGGAAATGGTTTTTGATAGACTTCATTAACACAGTCTGAAGCTGAAGCCCAGCAAGTGTCACTTACTATGGGAAGAGGTAAGATACTTTGGGTTCATAATGTCTGCGCAAGCCATTGCAACAGATCCAAATAAGATATAGCAGGTGAGGGATTGGAAGACCCTTGTGACTCTGTATGGAATATGGGAGACACTGTATGGTATTTTCCATTGCATACATCTGATGAAGTGGGTTTTAGCCCATGAAAGCTTATGCCCAAATAAATTTGTTAGTCTCTGAGGTGCCACAAGTACTTCTGTTCCTTTTGCTGATACAGACTAACATGGCTATCACTCTGAAAACTGTATGGTATTGTTGATACCAATATTATAAAATTGCAAGGAATCTCACCAGATGCAGTCCACCATCCAGGAGTGGTGCTCTCTTGAGAAAGGTACTGCCTAAGAAAGAGGCATTTCTGAAGTCCGAGCTCCTCTTACCTCAATCCAAACCAGTATGTCCTTGGAGCCAGCTTTTTCACCCTGGAACTATCCTGGGAGGGGCATCAAGAATGCCCTTGTAGTCACTAGTCATTTCACCCAGTATGCTCAGGCATACCCTACTTATGACCAACAGGTATCAACTATAGCCAAGGTGACGTGGAAACAGTTTATCTGCCACTATGGCATTCCTGAAAGGATACATATGGACCAGGGAAGACATTTCAGAAATAAACCCCGGTCCAGTTCTTGAAACTGTTGGAGACTTCAAAGAGCAGAAATATACCATATCACCTTCAAGGGAATGGGACCACTGAACAGTTCAACCGAAAACTCATGAACATGCTGGGAACCCTACAACCAGACTAAAAAATAAACTGGAAGAACTATGCTGAGCCCATGGTTAATGCCTATAACTGCACCTGGCATGAGTCCACTGGGTTTTCCCTATGACCGGCACCCAAGGCTGAAGGTAGTTCTCACCCTAGGTTTTTCCCACCAAGAAGACGAGAGTATAGAGGAAGAGGAGTACATCTTCCTTCTGAGGGAATACCTAGAGAGAGCATCTAATCAGGCTGCATGGGCCTCTGAAGCCACCTAACTTCACCAAAAATAGTATTATGACTTCAAGACACCAGAAGTTTCACTGACTCCTGGAAATAGGGTGCTAGTTGTTCCCCAGAAAAATGAATTTTGGGATACTGCTATAAAAACCTGCCTACTACCTGCTTAATCTGTTCTTCCCAAGGTGAAAATTCCTGGGGTTGTTAAAGAAACACAAAAGGACATGGATATAATCTTCTGATAAAGTAATTGACACAGGCAGTATTCTTTCCAAAACAAAGTATTCTTTTATTGATGTAACTAATAATCCCTAATACAGTGTATCCTAACAATCCTAAATAAAACACAAAAAACCTGTAGGTGAACACTTCAATATCCCTGGACACACAATAGCAGATTTAAAGGCAGCCATCCTGCAGCAAAAAAACTTCAGGACCAGACTCCAAAGAGAGACTGCTTCATCTGCAAATTTGACACCATCAGCTCAGGATTAAACAAAGACTGTGAATGGCTTGCCAACTACAAAAGCAGTTTCTCCTCCCTTGGTGTTCACACCTCAACTATTAGAAGAGGGCCTCATCCTCCCTGACTGAACTAACCTAGTTATCTCTAGCCTGCTTCTTGCTTGCATATATATACCTGCCCCTGGAAATTTCCACTACATGCATCCAATGAAGTAAGTATTCACCCAAAAAGCTCATGCTCCAATACGTCTGTTAGTCTATAAGGTGCCACAGGACTCTTTGCTGCTTTTACAGATCCAGACTAACACAGCTACCCCTCTGATACTAAATAAAACACAAAATCCCTGAGACGCAATCCCTTATTGCAAGCTACAGAGCACTTAAACTACAATAGCATATAGTTTAAATGATTCTAAGTGAAGCAGTTTGTTGCAAGTGGCCAGTTTGCTTACTCTATAAATTTGTTGCTGTTTTCTTTTAAAAATCAAATCACTGATGCCGATGTTCAGTTCCTGGTCAGTCAGCTCTGCTCCAGCTTTCTTTTCTCTCTGCAACAGTTTTTCTTTGGTTTCTCTTGCTGGCTTCCTGATTCTCCCTGCACATCTCTCTTCTTCTCAGATGCAGACTCCGGACTCCGAAACTATTGCTGGCATCTCGCTTTTTATGCTACATTGTAGCTCTTCCCTTACATACCTTCCTATTCTTAGAAGCAGTTACCTCATTCGCACATGCTCAGTCTTGACCATTACCACTTGAGGATGTCTTTAAAACATTTCTTTTGGCCCTGTTTCTTTTCTCCTTTGATGAGTTGGGCATACAGCAATTGTTTTGGGAAGCTTACATCAGGCATGCACACACAGTGCCCACTCCACCTCAGCTGATGATGGATAATCAGGGCCTCAACTCTGAAGATGTTGGTCTCTGTGAGAACACTGACATTAGTGCGGTGATCCTCCCACTTTATGTTGAGGATCTTCTGAAGAAAGTGCTGGTGCTGGTGTTGCAGGTTTTTCAGGTGTTTTCTGCAGGTCACCCAAGTCTCACAGCCATAAAGGAAAGTTGGGATTACCGCTGCTTTATGGACTAAGAGTCTCATGTGTGTTCTGATGTGATTGTTGAACGTGCGGTGAGACAGGCAAACCTGCCACAGTATTAATCTGTGGTGAATCTCGACATCTATGTCTGTTGTCTGTGAGAGATGGCCCCAGGCTTTTGTAAGCTTCAAAAAAGAAATTAAGGGTTGTTTGTAGATCCTGCTTTGAGTGTGCACAGTAGTTCAGTTATGGTTACCGATACTACCTTAGTTCTGGCAAGAAGATGAGAAAGGTTGAAGAGGTTGCCGTCAGTAGGATATTGGATGCCAATGCTCTGTGGTAGACGGTCTAGAGTTAACACTGTCTTAGCTGCTAAGAAAATGGAGAGAAGGGTGGGTGTCAATACATAACCTATTTTAAGCCACTGCACAGGATGCAGGCAGTCATCTGATCATGGAGGAGACTTACTTTGCTTGAGCAGACAAACTTTGACATGATTTTACACAAAGCCTCACAGTTGACAGAGTTGAAGGCTTTGGTCAGTTGAGAATGGTCACATACCGCTCCTGGTGTTGTTCTTGACATTTTTCCTGGCTCTGCCTGGCTTCAAAAATCTTGTCAGTGGTGCCTCATGATGGTCTGAAGACACACTGGACTCTGGAAGTACTTCCTCTGCAAGAGGAAGCAGATGATTCAGTAAGATTATAGCAAGGATCTTCCCAGCGATGGAGAGGAGGGCAATGCCTCGATAGTTGCCACAGTCGGCTCTGTCTCCCTTTTTTATAATGGTGACGATGTTAGCATTACATAAATTATCGTCAGCAGCGGTGGACCTCCAAGTTGTGGACTACAAGCTGTGTGTCCGGCAGGAAGTGCCCTCTGCCCTCCCAAAGGAAGTTTCAGCACTGCCTGAAGCTGGGAGCATGAGGCAGGCAAGCAGAGAGGAGGCTGCTGTACTGTACTCCTATTTTGTTTCTTTACAGAATAAAACCTTGTTGCTTGTGGTTTGTCTGAGTGGGTATGATCTGACGTGAATACACAATGACACACAACTCAGAGCACACAAAAAAGCCTCAGGCCCAGTTTCCCAAAGTTGTGTAGAAAGTCCCAAGACAGGCTTCCCCTATCTTGAACAACCTCATACTGGGCCAGTGAACAGGAGGGGGGCTACAAATAATATAAATGTGTGATATTTCAATTTATGTGGAAAGAAAGAAAGAAAGAATGCTGGTCCGAAGAGCTGCATGGAGTCATTCAAACAGCTTAATAGCACAGGGTATAAAGCATTATCATTATGAAACAAGAGAGAGAGTTCTTGGGGCATGGAACTGTGCAGCTCAGCTCCAACTGCTGTTCAACATTCAAAGCTACCAACTTCATTTCCTCCTAGCATGTAATAAATAATACATCTTCCCAATATAAAAGCATTTTTATAATAGCAGTAAAGGAACTGCAGAGTGTGTGATTATCATGAACTAATAACACCTCCAGAAGATATGCAGCAGATTGGAGGTGACCTGAAAATGAAATCATGGTTCATGTAACAGGTCTTCTACTCTGACTGGACAGTGTTCCATTTTGACCACTCTACCTCAAATGGCTCCCGAGTTTAATATTCTCTTCCCCTGCCTCAGTAAATTACACTGAGGGAGTCCATTTATCATTGTGAGTTTTCTTTTTATGCAATGACTTTTAGCACTGCAGGTAAAATAAATGTACTGTTTGAATTCATTGTGCTGCTTATCTCTTTTAAGGCACCAGCTCACACTGCTTGTAGTATTTCCAAAGTATCACACATTTCAAGAAAACAGGACAGGAGCTCAGCTGAAGTCTCCTTCTCAATGTCTCTTAGAAAATGTGATTCTGGGAGGCTACTACTGCCTCTCATAGCAGAGGAGGGACTGTTTTGTGGTTAAAATGTAGAGCTAGGGAATAGGAGCTTTGGCTTCTGTTCCCAGTTATGCTGGAGACTCACTGTATGACCTTGAACAAGTGACTTATTTCTCTGTGCCTCAGCTGTGCTATCCGTGAAGTAGGGATTCTTACCTTCCTCAGTGGGGCCCAGATCCACAAAGGTATTTAGGCTCCAACTTCCATTCATTTAAATGAAAGTTAGGAGCCTAAATCCTTTTGTGGATCTGGGCCTGAGAGCCTTTTGTTTCTGCACATGGTTTGTTAAAAAGCATCCATTTAAGGAGGTCTGAGTACTTGCTCTGGTGGCCTGAGGATTTAGTCTGGGAACTGCTCTGAGGACTGAGGTCTGAGCACTTGCTCTGTGTGATGCTCCTGCAGGAGAAGGGAACATCAGCGGCCAGTGCACTGGTAGCACCAAAAAGCTATGTACACTCCACAGTCTGAAACATGTATGCAACGGCTCAACTAAGGGTGTCAATGGGAGAGTCTAATATGTGTCATAACTTTCCTACTCAGATCTGAACCTTAGAGTTCAGAACATGAGAAGCTAGCATGAAACCTCCAAACTTAATTACCAGCTTGGATCTGATATCGCTGCCACCAGCCAGAGAATTCCAGTGTCTGGCTCACTCTGGTCTCCCCAAAACCTTCCCTGGGGAACCCCCAAGACTCAGATGCCCTGAGTCTCACCACAAAGGGAAATACCCACTTCCCTTCCCCCTCTTTATCTCCTCCCAGATTTCCCTGCCCTGGGTACTCTAGGAGATTCCCTGCTTCAAGTCCTTGAAACACCGCCCCGAGAAATCAAATATTTCTCTCCCCTCACCCAGAGGGTATCCAAATTCAGGCTTAGTAAATCTAACACAAAGAGATTCTCTCTTCCCCCCTGTCTTCTTCCTCCCACCAATTCCCTGGTGAGCTGCAGACTCAATCCCCATGAGCCCCCACTAAAAAAAAATATCCACAGGTCTTAAAAAGAAAGCTTTATATAAAAAGAAAGAAAAAGACATAAAATGGTCTCTGTATCAAGGTGACAATATACAGGGTCAATTGCTTAAAAGAAAAAATGAATAAACAGCCTTATCCAAACAGAATACAATTTAAAACATTCCAGCAACTACACACATGTAAATACAAAAAAACAATATAAACCTATTGTCTTACTATCCTTGTACTTACAACTTGGAAACAGAAGATTAGAAAGCCAGGAGATAGAGAGATCACTCTCAGAGCCGAGAGAGAGAACAGACAAAGAACAAAGGACTCACACCCAAAACTTCTCTCCACCCAGATTTGAAAAAGTCTTGTTTTCTGATTGGTCCTCTGGTCAGCTGTTTCAGGTCACTGTTTGTTAACCCTTTTATAGGTGAAAGAGACATTAACCCTTAGCTGTCTATGACAATATGTCACCTATATGACTTAGAATTAACCAATTAATAGCAGCCCAGGACCTAGAGATGGCTTCCCACAAACCCACCTCAGACAAATTATAGCAGGCTGTGAAAGTCACATCCATCCATATAATTCATTGGAACTAGTAGTCAGGAGACTGAGAGGCTGCTGCACATATCTGGGTGGCTTTAGGTCTGTTGTTGAGAACTTTTTAAACTGCACTTTGTGGTTAGTTAGCAGTTACAAGACAGTTAGGCAGGAATGGGCTTGCTACTCGAAATGTCTTTAGTTCCTGCACTGAATGTGATAGGTCATCAGGAAAGTACTGCATCCACCTGTTGTGGTGCTTGAGACTCGAGACACACAGATGGCATGAGTAATCTGCACCAAAATTTATACAACTGCTGTTTGGTCTTTGAATCCAGAGCATTACTAGGTTCCAAAAATTGTTCTTGCAGTGATCTTTAGCCTCCAGCTGGGACAACTGCCTGTGTGGTATTTTTCTCCACAGTGAATGTTTCTGGTTAGGACTGAAACACGTTACACACACACACTGCAGCCAGAAAGAACATGGCTGGCAAACTTAGGCCTTTTGCCTAAAACTCAGGTTTTTGTGGGATTTCTCCCACTCTCAGGCCTGCCTCTGTAAACTTGAGATTTTCAGTGCTGCAACTGTGGATAAGGCCTGAGCAGAAGAGAGGAGTCAAGGAGGGATAGAGCCTATCCTTCTGATGCAAAGAAGATAGAGATGACCTGCTAACACCCCCTAAAGTCAGGGAACAGATTATTGATTTTTGTTAAAAATACATCCCCAGTGAAAAATATATTTGCCAAGTGGGAAAGTGGAACCTTGGAGAGGGTCAGGGAAGGTGCAATAAGGGAGCAGAGATCTGGAGTAGTGAGGAGACACTGTGACAGGAGAAGCTTGAGGAGCAATCAAAGACAATAATAATAATAATTGGAGATATACCTATCTCCTAGAACTGGAAGGGACCTTGAAAGGTCATTGAGTCCAGCCCCCTGCACTTCACTAGCAGGACCAAGTACTGATTTTGCCCCAGATTCCTAAGTGGCCCCCTCAAGGACTGAACTCACAAAACCTAGCTATCCCTTCCCCCCTACAGATCTAATGGGAAGAGGTACAGAGAGATATGGGGTAAAAGACAGAGATGGGGCTGCTTAGGGAGACAGGTGGGCAATGTGAGAGGAAGAGAGGCAGGTGCTCTATCCCCAGGGAAAGAGGTATGAACCAGCCCCCAGTCTGTTGCAGTAGGAACTGATCATCTCTCCTCGTAGGCATGGAACCAACAGTTAGCAGATACTTAAATATGTGAAAAAAAGCAAATACATTTATGTAAATTTGGGGTAAATTTGTACTAGACCTTTTGAGCATCTAGTGTGTTGCTGATGGTCTGAACAGAGGGACTGAAAGAGCAGGACCCAGGTCACAATTAATGTGATCATATAACCAGCTCCTTTTCCCTCCTGAATGGCCAAGACAACATGCTCTTGTAAATGGACTGCTTAGGGAGATGAACTACAGGTCAGTGACCATTGGAGATGTCTTCACTCCATGCAGAAGTGCATTTTTGCACTGGAATATCCTGTGCAGTGCTCCCACTTGTGGACAGCTATGTCTAAGACTCCCATGCTGCACATGTAACTTCTGAATAGGCCCTTTGTGAGAAGGGAAGGACCAGTTGCTCGCTAATCTGAATGTGTGCACATCTGCCCTCTACTGGATGGACTACCATAGCTGCTCCAATGATTGTGATAATGCTGCCCTCTAGTGTTTGGTTTGCAGAGAGGTTAAACCAAAAGGTAAGAGAGGTTCTCCTTTAGCTTAGAGGCCTCTGGACCAAATTCAGCAGTGACAAAGATGGTGGGGTGAGTTATAGCTCATCTGTGGACTGCTCAGAAAACAAGTATAAATGGCAAAATAACACAACATGCACCAACTGAGTGGATGTGCAAATCCAGCATAACGTACACTCATTTCTCTTTTGTTGAACTCAGATCTGACTCTGGTGTAAGCAGCCACTGAAGTCAATGGGAATTGTGCCAATGTATGGCAGGCCCAAATTTGTCCTGGGACTGCTGGAGATGGTGAACAGGTTAGCTAAAAAGTCTGGGCTTGGAAGCAGGATGCTTCCCTTCTATCCCTTTAGTGTTAGTCACACTTATTTTGCACACCCACTAAATGCCAGATTGGTGGAAGTTACCCCTCCAACATGGCAGGCTATTTTCTTCTTTCACACTGGTATAAATCAGCATTGCATTCAGTGGGGCCAGAGCCTCAATTGGTGTGAATCAGCATAGTTCCAGTGAAGTCAGCAGAGCTATGCTGATTTACACCAGCTGGCCTGACTGAGTTAGTCTAGTGTAAAACTGGTGTGAGAATAAAATCAACGCCCTTAGATTTTAAGGTCTATTGGCCAGGACCCATGTCTTTACTTGCTGTGTAAAGTGCCAAGGGCAGCTATGGCATTATATACACAAATATTTAATACAAATGATAATGGTAATACTTTGCCAATGGCACCCATTTGGTAATCAACTTACACCCACCATTCATATTATTCTACCACTATGCATACTAAAATGGAATTTAGCCCAGAGATGTCAATAGAAAATGAGCCCAATGGCCTGATTCTCTTTTCATGTGAAGGGATTTCAATCAAAAGTTATCCATCTGAAGTTAATGGTGGAGTAAATGCAAGGAAAACCAGGTCTACATGTACTCTAGTTGGCATTTTGTCCTCTCTTTGGACCAGAAGGCTAATAAATGCTATCCCACATAATGGCCACCAGGGGCAGTGTAAAGCTATAGGAACTGTATTGACTGCAGGGAGATACCCCTGATTTACTCCAGGGAAGATAGTAACTACTCAAGGTGGTGAAGCAGAAAAGCAAATAAAAATGTTTGATGATGACAACAGTAATGTTTGGTTTGTGATCAGTGCAATCAGACGGTAACTGACTGAGGGCTCTGTTCTGCCTTTTTGAAGAAAATATATGGCATTCATAAACTGCTGCAGATCTCTGCCTGCTACAAGGGGCAACAGAACATCTACTGGATTCTACCCGTTGATGTTTGCAGATCTGGTCTGCTGATCTTACTGTGGGTTAGTTTGTCTATATTTATATATCAACCAGAAGTTGTTCATGTTTAAGCTGTTCCATAAAGTTGCATGACTACATATCAGTGATTTTTGCAATTAATATTTACCTCATTCTGGCTGCCTTAACCAGAATGTGTGAGCAGAGCACATTATGGCCCAGTATAATGATATTCTACATGGAATCTTTCATCCAAAATCATACCCAAAGCAATACATTGTACATGCAGCACCCAAAGGTGGTTGAAACTATGACGGAAACTGGTAGTTGAAGAATGTTTGTTGAAAGCATTTTTAACGAAGAGTGGATTTTTGACCAAAGCAGACATTTTTTTCAGAAAAAAAAATGTAGATTAAGATTTTTCATTTTTTGACCAAAAAAAAAATGAATTTCTTGTTTTTAAAAATGCATATTTCTTTTTAAAGCTTTTTGATTTTTGCATCCTCTCCCTTTTTTATCTCTCTTTGAAAACAGTTTCCCCTTTTTACAGTATAATGGAAAAACAAGTAAAACTGGGAGAGAAAGCAACTATTTCCTCAACCTGGGCAATTACAACCCCAGAATTCCTGCTTGTAAAGGGCAGAGGGCCACCAGAGGCCATTTGCTGAGATGCATGCATGCACCCAAAGGACCAGTGAACTGTTACAGGCAGCTATGTTGTAAGACAGTGTAAACGGTATATTAATCTGCTTCTTCCTGCAACTACTGGTCCTCCAAAACAACCAAGAGAGAACACTTGAGAGATTCTAATAGAAACGACTGTAATTTCACCTGTACTCCCAACCCCCTGCTTCTAATCTGACTGATCAGACCTTATGGGAGAGAAAATGGAAGTAGCCTTATATCTTGTGGCCAGCCCCTTCACACTGACTGGGTGCTGTAATGGTATCTACTTATTCACTGCACCCCTACGTGGGGTTTTTGAGACACTGGATTGAGATAACCACCTGAATCCAGTAGCCTTATCTCCAAACCTTCCCTTTACATGCTGGCTTATTAGGGCCCTTGTATAGCTCAGTAGCATAGTTTTATTGAGGGACTTACACAACATGAAAGTCCGCGATGTGTGAATTTCACCCCAAAAGAACAACAGCAGACAGCATAATGAATTGAAAGGAAACAATCAAACCACCGTCCGCCACCAGCCATTTCGGATGGAAGTGGAGAGGAAATGGGAAAACAGCTTTTGATTTTATTGGTGACTGTCAGAAGTGTGAGCTGGCTGAGACAGAAAGATGATTTAACTCAATTTCTTAATTTACTTGTTAATAATTCATTAGCTGTGACAGTAGCAATTAAACCCCACACGAGAGTTTATGACCTTTCATCTTTCAGTGTGTAAAGGTGGACTTTGGCTAATCCATTCCTAGAGGTTTGCAGTCTAATTTTCAGTTCTCTTTCCCCCCTTCCATTCATTGCAGTTCTATTTCTACATTCAATTATGTTCAATTCTTCACAGCTGCCTTTCCCAGCCACATACTATTATCACTACTCTATTTTCCAATGTAATCTTCTCAGTAGTTTCCTGAATTTATCACCCACTTTGTTGCAAGAACTCTGTCCCTTACCCTTTGAAATACTAATTGGCTTTTGACCTTTCCATTCCTCTTCAGCTCTCCTGCCTGTAACCTTGATCTTCTTCACACCTCTCCTTTGTCCAGGTTTCACATTCTACACTTTCCCTCTTCTCTTTCCTTGTTGTCTCTCTTTATCTATTACCTCCTTGGATTTTCTGCTGAATGCTATTTTATTAACCCCTCTCTTGAAAGAATTGCTGTTTTTCTGGTCTGCGCACTAACACAGCATGGTTTCACTTTTCATTACACTGCCTGCAAAGTCAAACCAGGGCGTTGTATGGAGAGGAATAGATTTTTTTTTAGAAACGACATGTTTTTACAAAGCATCATGAGCCAAATCCTGCAGTTCTTACTCAGATCCAAATCCTTAGTCCTTGTACCATGACCAGTTAAACTGGCCTTATAGAGGCATTTCCAGTAGAGGGTACAGGGTAAGAAATACCAGTACACCCTATTAAGAACTCTATGAAAAAAGCTATTAATGGAAGCCATTTGCAGTGCACAGCAAGTGTTACTGGTCCTACAGGACTCAGGACCTCTGTTACTTATTTTTGAGCACCGTCCACAGTCACCTTATTTGCCTATACGTAGACATAAAGCAGTCCTGTAACATAACCCATTCACTACACCTTTTCCATATCTGCTTATAACCAGAAATGTAACAGTCTAAAATTCTCCTTTTAGATAGCACCTACTTGAAACCCATGGCCCAGCTATTCAGCTGGTGTAAATTGGTGTAGCTCCATTGGCTTCAACAGAGCTACATTTATTTACATCAGGTGAAGATTTCAACCCATGTTTTTCTCTGCCAGGGGTCGGGGGGGAATGATACTGATTTTTTCTTACTTTAAGTGAAACTGGACAATAACAGATTCAAGAACTGCCCTCTCTAGCATTCCAGGAGAGGATGTTTCTGTCTGGCTATTCATACAGCAGCTACCACTGTGGTACCTGAGCTCCCAATAGATTTATTAAAGTGCTCTCATAAAGTTCTTAGTATTCTGTTTCCTTGCTCTGTTTTTTTTTAAGTGATGTTATTGCAGAGAAGCTAAGTCAGTGGCAGCATGTTTCACATTTTATTCTGAAAGTGCTGAGGTTTCCAGTCATCCTGATCTCTTTCAGAAGCAAGTACCACATTTGTGGACCAGTAACCAAAAAAGCTCCATCTGATGCCATCTCAAATCTTACCCTGGAGATTGCTCCTGAGGAATGTAGCTGCCCCGTGAGGTCCCTCAGATAACTTGAGTAGATCCACTGAGGGTCTTTGAAAATGAGGGCCTAAACCTTGAATTTAGCTCTGAATTTAACAGAGTCAGCCCAGAGAACATCTCACTGAAAGGATGGTCTTTCATCCACTTATTGTTGTCCAGCCAATGGTCTGCTGTGTTCCAGATTAGCTGGAGCTTTTTTTATGTTGGCAGTTTCACACCTAGCAACAGTGCATTACGGTAGTCAAGCTGAGAGGGCAGGGGTCACAGGTGCATTGATTTCTGCAGTAACATCCAGATCTCACAAGAATGGGTGCAGGAAAGGCTTGGTTTGTCTGAGGTATAAAGTGGAATTTTGCACAGCTCAGGATGTCTGATTATCCAGAAGCAGCAAAGATTTGCAGAGAACATGATTTTGGACCATGTTTCTGATTTGAGGGAAAACACCTTCAATGGAGAGTGATGTTATGAAGGTGATGAGTTCTTCAAAGTGCTTTCATCTCCCCAATGGCATCACCTGAGCCTTTCTCAGATCGGACATGAGCCAACCCCTCCTCAGGGAGTTGCTGAGTTCAACCAAGTCCTTGGATAACTGGCAGATGTCATTGTTTGAGTGAGATGTGATGGTGGTGTAGAGCTGGATTTTTATTGTTGGTGTCTTGCTGACATTCTAGCCCATGTTCTCTCACAGTCTACCCTTCACACAGAGGTGGAACAGGATGGGTCCATTGTGGGATTCTACTGGGGACCTCATGCTAGGTAAGCATCCTCTCCACTGGGCTACAGATGGGCTCTCCTCTTTTCCCCCCACCCAGCTGTTTTGTGTTAGCTCACCTGAGAGGCCCAATCTATTGGGCAGTCTCTGAACACTGCTACCGGATCATGTCCCTACACATGACTTAAGCAGCTGAATACCTATCTTCCCCAAGTTTGTGGACAGCAAGCAGAAATAGGTGCCTACCTACTGCCCAGACTTAAGTGCCTGTAGCTATGACAGGGGCAAGGGTTAGCACACACCCTTCTTGTTGGTGTCTTCCATTGGCTAGCTTAAGCAGTTCCCCACCCAGCATGATGGCTTTGTGATGCCTACCTCTCCTCATTTGTTGTCTAGAAGCCTAGGCATGTAACTCAGGCTTTGTTAATTGAAGTGTTGTTCCTGTGACTTTCTAGAAGCCTATAACATAGGCACCATGATGCTCAGTGTTGCAATGCCCTAAGTTCTTTCATGGATCTAGGCCTAAGTGTCTTAGCTGGGAGCTGTAGTAGACTCTGTGACCCAGGTGCCTAGAATTACCATGCTGAGAATGTAACATCAGGGCAGACTGCTAAAAACAGGGCAGACATGCACCAAAAATAGGTGGTTTGCTACAATTAGATTCGCTAAACCAGTAACAAAGAGCTTCTGTAGCACCACACTGGTTAACATGAAACCAACCACAGTCACCTTCAGGCATTCCAGCCCTTGCTTCCCATCCAGACGAATTGGTCTTGTACAGTGAGAGGTTACTGAAAACCTAATTCACTATACATGAGGTTATGCCAATCCCAAAGAATCAGACACTTACCCCCTGGTCAATATATATTTCAGATCTTACCCAAGTATCTCGTTGCCAGCCCATCCTTAGTAAACTAACTAAAGATTTATTAATAAAATAAAAGAATAGAGTTGCAAATGGTTAAAAGATCATATACATATGAATGATTGAAAAGTCCTTAGATCAAGTTTGTAGCAGTGATGGAATAGATTGCTGGTTTGCAAAAGTGTCTTTGGTAACTTCCAAAATATAGGAAGGTCCTCACCCCATTGTTCAAAATACTACTTTGTTTAGAAATCCACAGTCCAGAGACTTGGAGCAGGAATGAGGCAAAATAGAGATGTCTCAGGTGTCTTTTATATCCTCTGCCAAGTGCATGGAAATTTACTGTCCCAAATAAAGCCCACTGTCCCTATGTATGGAAAGGTATAACGAAGATGGAATCAGAGGTCACATGTCAACATTACATGACCTTACACATTTTGCTAAATCACATGGGTGACCATTGACTGCTTGTTGTATGAGGTGTCCTCAGGATGAGATATCTGGAGAGTTGATTCTTCAAATGTCCTATAAAACTTGGATAGTCCATTCACAATGAGCTAGTGAGACTGGATGTAAATTACCTTGTGGGTGTCACACCAAAAAAAAATGCATTTGAAATGCAAATAAGAAGCCAATATTCATAACTTCAGATACAGTGATGATACATGGATTTAAACAGGATAATCAAACTTGACAGACAAGACGGTTACTCATCTTTGTAACTGTTGTTCTTCGAGATGTGTTCCTCATATCCATTCCAATTAGATGTGTGCGCACCGCGTGCATGTTCGTCAGAAGATTTTTACCCTAGCAACACTTGGTGGGTTGGCTGGGCACCCCCTGGAGTGGTGCCACCATGGCGCCGGATATATACCCCTGCTGACCTAACCGCCCCTCAGTTCCTTCTTGCCGACTTCTCCGACAGTGGGGAAGGAGGGCAGGTTTGGAATGGATATGAGCAACACATCTCGAAGAACAACATTACAAAGGTGAGTAACCGTCTTTTCTTCTTTGAGTGCTTGCTCATATCCATTCCAATTAGGGATTCCCAAGCCTTACCTAGGCAGTGGGGTCGGAGTGAGATGTTGCAGAATGCAAAACTGCTGAGCCAAAGGCTGCATCATCTCTGAACTGTTGAACCAGAGCATAATGTGAAGCAAAGGTGTGGACCGAAGACCAGATAGCTGTGCGACGTATCTCCTGGATAGGTACATGAGCCAGGAAGGCGGCAGATGAAGCCTGAGCTCTGGTAGAATGCGCGGTGATGTGGCTTGGGGAAATATGAGCCAAATCATAACAAGTGTGGATGCACGCCGTCACCCAAAATGAGATCCTCTGAGAGGAAAAAGGTAGGCCTTTCATTCGGTCTGCTACTGCGACAAAGAGTTGAGGCGTTTTACAAAATGGTTTTGTCCGCTCAATATAAAATGCAAGTGCTCTATGGACGTCCAGGGAGTGCAATTGTTGCTCCCATCGCGTTGAGTGTGGCTTCAGGAAGAAGACTGGAAGAAAGATGTCCTGGTTAACATGAAAGGCCGAAACCATCTTAGGGAGGAATGCCGAGTGTGGTCGCAACTGCACCTTGTCCTTGTGGAACACAGTGTACAGCGAATCCACCGTAAGAGCCCTAAGCTCGGAGACTCGTCTGGCCGATGTAATGGCTACGAGGAAAGCTGTCTTCCAAGACAGGTATAGTAGCGAGCAGGTTGCTAACGGCTCAAATGCGGGAGACATAAGTCTGGTTAAAACCAGGTGGAGGTCCCAGGTTGGGGCTGGGCGGTGTACTTGGGGGTATAGGCACACCAAGCCCTTGAGGAACCTAGAAACCATCAGGTTCGAGAACACGGAACGACCACCTTCGCCTGGGTGGAAGGTAGAGATGGCTGCCAAGTGTACCCTCAGTGATGATACTGCTAGGCCCTCTATTTGAGAGACCAGAGGTAGTCCAAAATAGAGGGGATCGAGACCTCAGTGGGAATAAGATTAAGCGTTTCACACCAGCAAGAGAAACGCTTCCACTTGGCCAGATACGTTGACCGAGTGGAAGGCTTCCTGCTACCCAGGAGAACTTGTCATACTGATTCAGAGCAATGTAACTCTGACTGGTTTAGCCACACAGCAGCCACGCCGTGAGGTGAAGAGCCTGCAGGTCCGAGTGGTGAAGCCTGCCGTGGTCCTGAGTTATGAAGCCTGGGTGGAGCTGCAGGGTAATTGGGTTGGCTATCGACAGATCGAGCAATGTGGTGTACCAGTGCTGCCTGGGCCAAGCTGGAGCGGTCATGATGATGCGAGCTCTGTCCCTGCGGAGTTTCAGCAGGACCTTGTGAACCAGCGGGAACGGTGGGAAGGCATAAAGGAGTTGGTTCTTCCACAGCATCAGGAAAGCGTCCGAGATTGATCCGGGGGAATGACCTTGGAAGACGCAGAACATTTGGCATTTCCTGTTCTCGCGGGAAGCAAACAGGTCTATGTGGAGAAATCCCCACTTCTGGAAAACAGAATGCCAGGCCCATCGACCACTCGTGAGACAGGAAAGACCTGCTGAGTCGATCTGCCAGAGTGTTCCGAACACCTGGGAAAAAGGACGCTACCAGATCGATCGAGTGGGCTATGCAAAAGTCCCAGAGTTGGATGGCCTCCTGACAAAGGGGGGAGGACAATGTCCCTCCCTGTTTGTTTATGTAGTACATGGCCTTTGTGTTGTCTGTAAACACTGAGACACAACGGCCTCGTAACTGTTACTGGAATGCTTGGCACGCCAGGTGGACTGCTCTCAGTTCTCGGACATTTATGTGTAATGACAGCTCCTGAGATGACCAAAGGCCTTGAGTACGAAGGTGACAGAGGTGAGCACCCCAGCCGAGAGATGACGTGTCCTTCGTCAGGGACATTGAGGGTTGGGGTGGATGGAACAGCATCCCTGCACACACCAGGGAGGGAGTTAGCCACCATTCTAGGGAGCCTAGGGTGCTCGGGGGAATGGTGACTATCGTGTCTATTGGGTCCTTGCCCGGGAGGTATACCGAGTTGAGCCAAACTTGGAGAGGACGGAGGCGGAGCCTGACGTGTTTGGTTACAAACGTGCAGGCAGCCATGTGACCCAGGAGACTGAGACAAGTGCGAGCCGAGGTCGTCACAAAATTCTGTGGACCTTGGATGATTGTTGCCATCACCTGAAACCACGGCTGTGGTAAGCAGGCTCTGGCTAGATTGGAGTCCAGGATAGCTCCTATGAAGTCTAACCTCTGCGTGGGAACCAGAGTGGATTTTTCTATATTGATCATCAGGCCTAGGCATGTGAATAGGTCCTTGACGATGCCCACATGCTGAGTGACTTGTGTCTCGGAGGCCCCTCGGATGAGCCAATCGTCCAGATATGGAAAAACATGTATATGACATCGGCGGAGGTAGGCGGCGACTACGGCCATACACTTTGTAAATACCCTTGGGGCTGTAGAAAGGCCAAATGGCAGGACCATAAACTGGAAGTGCTGACAGTTGGCTACAAAGTGGAGGTATCTCCTGTGCGGAGGAAAGATGGCGATGTGAAAGTACACGTCCTTCATATCGAGGGTGGCATACCAGTCTCCAGGATCCAAGGACGGGATAATGGTCCCCAGAGATACCACGCAGAACTTCAACTTTATCATAAACTGGTTGAGTCCTCGCAGGTCTAGGATAGGTCTGAGACCTCCCTTCGACTTGGGGATTAGGAAATAATGGGAGTAAAACCCCTTGCCCCTTTCGTCCATCGATACTTCCTCTATAGCTCCTATGGCCAAGAGCATCTGAACCTCTTGTAAGAGGAATTGCTCATGAGAGGGTCCCTGAAGAGGGACAGGGTTGGAGGGTGGGAGGGCAGGGTTGAATTAAATTGGAGGTGGTACCCATACTCCACCGTGCATAGGACCCAGCGATCTGAAGTTAACTGGGACCACGCCAGGAGAAAGTAGGAGAGATGGCTGGAGAAGGGAGGAGAGGGATCCTGGCCTGTAACTGGTACGCCGCCCTCGGGCGCACCTTCAAAGGTTTGTCTTTGGTCCCGGTGGTGGTTTCGAGGGACCTTGATTTTGGCCCCCTTGGGGTCCTGATGGTTGTCTGCGACCACCTTGGCCACGCCCCCTGTCAAAGTCCTGTCTTTGTCTAGGCACAGAGTATGGGCGGTGAGGCTGGGGACGGAAAGGCCTGCGTTGGGTCACCGGCATATGCATGCCGAGAGAGCACATTATGACCCTGTTGTCCTTCAGGCTTTGCAGCCTGGGGTCAGTCTTATCCGAGAAGAGGCCTTTACCATCAAATGGCAAGTCCTGAATGGTATACTGCAGCTCCAGTGGGAGGTTTGAAACCTGAAGCCATGAGATGTGCCGCATGGCAACACCCGAGGCCAGAGTCCTGGCTGCTGAGTCTGCTGCATCCAATGAGGCCTGGAGGGAAGTTCTGGCCACCTTTTTCCCTTCCTCCAAGAGGGCAGCGAACTCTTGGCGGGAGTCTTGAGGGAGGAGCTCCGTAAACTTACCCCCCGCCACCCAGGTGTTATAATTATAGCAGCTAGGCAAGGCTTGTTGATTTGCCACCCGGAGCTGTAGGGCTCCTGCCGAGTACATCTTGCGGCCGAGTAAGTCCATTCGCCTAGCCTCCTTCAATTTCGGGGCTGGTGCCTGCTGGCCATGGCGTTCCCTCTCATTAACAGACCGGATGACTAGAGAGCAGGGAGGAGGATGGACGTACTCTTTAGAGGGCACCATATATTTACGCTCGACTCCCCTGGCCACAGAAGGATAAAGGCTGGGGACTGCCATAAAGTATTGGCATTCGCCTGGATGATCCGAATAAACGGTAGGGCCACTCTAGTAGGGGCATCCTCTGATAGAATGTCCACTACCGGTCCTCTACCTCCGGGACCTCCTCCACCTGGAGGTTCATATTGAGTGCTACCCTTCTTAGGAGGTCCTGATGGGCTCTCAGGTCGATTGGAGGAGGGCCCGAGGAGGATATTCCTGCCACCACCTCATCTGGAGAAGAGGAAGAGGAGATGCCGGCGACGAGCGTGTCCTGTGCGGCCTGTTGCTCTTGGGCAACCTCCTGCTCCAGTGGAACCTGGGAGTCCAGTGGGTGAACTGGGGCTTCCTCCACAGCAGTCGGAGGGGGACGGCTAACTGTCACCTCTGGCACTCGGTGCTCTGATGAGACAGAGAGGGATGGAACTACTGGCATGACTTGGGCCTGGTGCTACGCCCAAGGTGTCCAGAAAGACCACTGATGGGGTCCTTGGTCCTGGGCCTGGGTCTCTTGGAAGATGCTGGTGGGCACATCAGAATCGTGATCCTGAGCATAAGAGCTGTCGGCGTGGGATGACACTGATGCGTGTCTGGATGGCCATGGAGGTGCTGAAAAGCCCTGGGCAGAGTCTCTGTCTCTAGCGGACCTTGCTCTACTTGGCATCGGGGACTGGTACTGGGAGGCATACCAGTACCGGGAACGAGATCGGGACCTGCGACCGGAGCGGAGCCAGGAGGTCGACCGAGATCTCGAGGCTCGACGTCAGGAGCGGCTATGGGAGTCACGGTGCCTGGAGCAGTGCCAGGAGCTGGAACGGTGCTGAGAGTAGCCGGCCGGCGAACGGGATACCGACCGGTGCCGCGAGTGCGACCGGTACTGAGGAGGAGAACGGTACTGGGACTGCAAGCAGCGTCGGGAGCGGGAGCGCCAACGGGACCTGGAATATCTGCAGGATCGTGATCGTGAACGGTGCCGCTCCGCTGTGCCGACAGAGGATGGTCTTATCAAGGCAGGCTTGTCGATAGACTGTATTACCCGCACCGGCGGTGCCGGGGGTTGAGGCAGCGTCGACTCTGTCATGCCAATCAGATCCCTCACCGTTTAGAATGTCTCCGGCGTGGATGGAATAGTAAGCTCAACCACGGCTCACACCAGGGAGCTGACAGGCACCAGACTCGACGGCCCTTGTGGGACCGGAATTGACGGTGCTGACGTCGTCGGTGCTGTGGCAGGTGTTGGTGCTGGGCAATCCGACCTAACCAAGCTCTCTGGCTGGTGTAGGTGGCACAGAAGCAGCAGGAGTCTTAGGTTTTCTCGACCTTGGGAAGAGGAAGCGGTGCTGAGTTGACTTCGGTGCCGGTGACGGCCGGTGCTGAGCGGCCTTGGCAGTACCGGCGCAGTCCGGTGTTGAGGAGGTGCTTCTGCCCATCAGTTGACCAGCGCTCAGTGCCAAAGGCGGAGGGGTAAGAGCCGCCTCCATGAGGAGCTGCTTTAGCCGAAAGTCTCACTCCTTTTTTGTTCTCTGCTTAAAAGCCTTGCAAATGCGACACTTATCTGTTAGGTGAGATTCCCCGAGGCACTTAAAGCAGGAGTCGTGTGGATCTCCTATCAGCATCGGCTTATGACAGGCCGAGCATGGTTTGAAACCCAGTGAACCAGGCATGGGCCCCAGCACCGAGTGCGGGGAAGGGGCTAATCCCTGAACCCCTCTTAACTATACACTAACTATTAACAATAAAAATTAACTATAATATATAACTATGAACTATATACACAACAAAATAACTAGAGAACTACGAGCAGCTAGGGAGGTGGAGGTCAGTGAAACCACACTCTACTGTTCCAATGACCGACACGGGTAGTAAGAAGGAACTGAGGAGTGGTTGGGTTGGCAGGGTGTGTATCTGGCGCTCTGGCGACGCCACTCCAGGGGGCGCCCAGCCGACCCACCAAGTGTTGCTAGGGTAAAAATCTTCCGACGAACGTTCACGCGGCGCTCGCACACCTAATTGGAATGGATATGAGCAAGCACTCGAAGAAGAATGTAACTTTTCCATTGACCCCTGACAAAATATACTTTGTGTCAAACAGAGTGCAATTATGAAACAGTGGTAGCAATATGATATAAATGTGGTCATCTTCCTTTTCATACAGAGTCCTCTCCTCTGTGTGTCAAGCACAGATGGGGATCAACAACACACACTAGATTACGCTTACTTAGGGAAAAAACTCCCTTTTGATTTCCATGGCAGTTTTGTCTGAGTAGGAACTGCGGGATTAGGGCCTCAGAACATTCCTTGAAACCAGTGCCTTTAAAAAGTAAAAACACAACAACGAGCTTTGAATTTATACATCAATATTTCAGGTCCCATAAACATTCTTGGACATTTTAGTATAAATTGAACTTAAACTGGTATTTACAGAAACCAGTACATTGTAATGAGAGAGCCTTCAGAAGAAAGAAATTAAGCCTGTGCTTATTTTCTTTTTGAACTAATGTGTATTAACTCCAGCCAGCACTTGTTTTCCATTGAGCTGTGCTGATACTGGAACAGTCCTGACTATAATCAAACCCAGGTCACCCTCACTCTCCCCCTCCCAACGCAACCAATGCATTTTAATCCAGTCCATATGAATGAAGCTCAGCCATTAATTTTATATAACCCGATCTGTGCTACAGAATAAATAATACAGCATCTGTTGCCAAATTAGAATAGTCTAACTGAAATGGATACATGCATTTACTGAAGCCAAGGCATAATTTGCTGGAGCCAATATTAGTGCTGCAGCCAATATGTGTGAATTTAAGCCCAAAATACTTTTGTATATGGGCTTTTATAATGTAAATGGATATATGTTTTTCCAAACCAATGTATATTCAATAAACCCCACCAGCTTCCTGAGTGTCAGCTGATATGGCACCGGATAAGATGTTATCATCACTCCTTTTATTTTCCTGTTTAATGGATTTCTTTTTAAACTTGTTTTGTTTGATTTATTTTATTTTTGTCAGAAACATGTTCAAAAACACAATTCTTCCTGGTACTCTAAAGTTCACCACGGCAATGCTCAGTAGCTCTCCAATTTCATAATATAGCCTGCAGGGGAAGGCAAATTTCAATTGCATTTCCCTAATTATTTTATATCTTTAGGATTTGTGAAGTCCTAAATAGGATCGTGGCACTAATCTGCTGGAGGAAAGGTGGTATAGAAAGCCTGGGGCATTGGGCCAGATCCTCAGCTGGGACAAATGAGTTTAGCTCCATTTGGCTCAATGAAATCTATGACATTACATCCGTTTGCATCAGCTAAGAATCTGGTCCAGTCAGGTGCCTTTAAACTTCAGATCTGCAGCTGGAAGGAGAGACTGGACAGTGTGATATACCCACCTCAAATTTCATCGCTAGATAAAAGATCTGGATTAACAGATTGAATGAGGCCAGTGACTCCCCAAGGGCAGACCCTGTCTCCCTGCCTTTAGTGGAAGTTGTAGACCATCCCAGTAACCAGACAACTATAGAATAACATGGCCTTGGGGGTGTGTGTGTGAGATTTCTTCTTAACTCCAGAAATTAGTGGTTGGCTCAGATCGTGAGCAGGAGTAGGAGATCAGCCCTGCTCATATATTGCTGAGTCTGAGCAACATAATAAATCTAAATGTCCTTTTAAGGGTACTGTGCCTGCAGAGGGAACTTTCCTTAGAACCCACTTTCTGGACATGTTGTATTTGATTAACATAAATGTGAAAGTAGTTCTACCAAAAATGCAGGGCCGCTTGTGCTGAAGGGCCGTCTCTAGGGCTCATTGATGCAAATAGTGAATTATTCCATTGACTCCAACAAGCTCCGGATGAGGCCCCACTTGCTGATGGCTGACACTGGTTACAGCAAGATGAGCTTATGCAATAGTTGGGGCAACCAATGTAAGAAGTTTTAAAATGAAGCTTGATAAATGTATTAATGTGATTATATAACAAAGGGGCCTGACATAGCGGGACTGGACTCAGCCCAAGGAGGTTCCCTTCCAGTCCTATGTTCCTATGCGTGGCTGACCCTCTTGAACCCTGCTGAGTAGGATGGATATTTATTCCATGCATTAAGCTTTATTACTCTTTTCTCTGATGTCTGAAACATGTAGCAATTTCACTGCCATGGCATGAAATCTGCTGATACTTGATATCTCTTATCAATCAAACTCTGGTGTGCTGCAAATAGCAACAGGGACATTTAACTTTATTTATTTCCAGTAAGAAATTAAATCTCAAATATGCCAGCAGTAAGCAGTATCTAAATAATGACCCTCATTATTCAAGGAGAAAGATAGTAAGAAAGTGAGGTTTTTTTAGGAGACAAGAGGATTATTTTTTAAAAGGGGATAAATGAACAAAAGGAGAACGTTTATAGAACATAATCTGAGTTCAAATTTGAATCCCCAAGAGAGGTACGTTTATAGATTTAGATTCAATAACTTTGGATTGTTTACAGGGATAAGGAATGACTGAAGGAATCCTTGAATCAGAATCTGATCTCATTTACCCTGGTATAAATCTGGAATAACTCTATTTAACAAGCTTTGACTTGTGTTGATGCCATGCCTAACTATGAAATTCTAATGTGCTCATAGCTATATATATGTGCCAGATGCATAATCAAGTACTGCACCATTTTGGCCCTCTCTCAGTTTTCACTGCTGTCCTAGATGAAATTTTGACAACCATTCTTTAGTTCCATCACTGCAAAGGGATGAGTCTCTGGGGTCTAAGGAGAGCAAGATGTTCTAAGGAGTTTTAGAGTCTACAGTTCTCCACTATTATCCACTCTGAGAAATTGCTTCTGTGGATCACCACAAAAGCTATGGTCCACGGGGAAATTTTATCTGAGGCAGCCAGTGTAAAACTCTCATGGAATCAAATACCTAGATCATAGCACCCCGAAAGCTTTAATTATTAGCATCAGCACCTTGAAGTGGATCCAGAACTGGACCAGAGCCAGAGGAAAGACCTGAGTGTTGCATTCTCTTCCATTTGTCTTGTGTAGGAAGTGGGCCACAGTGTGTGGGACCAGCAGACCTTTCCACATGGAAGCCTCTGGTCAGCCTCATGGCCAGGCAGGGAAAGACCATGTTGTTGCTATGTTGGCTATTAAAATTACATTGAAAGGGTCTAAATTCAGTTAGGAGCCCAACTCCCACTGAAAATCATTGGAAACTGAGTACCTAACTCCTTTAGGTTCCTTTGAAAATCCCAGTCTTAATGTAATTTTGATTTTGAAGGCCAGGGTGAAATCATGCCCTCACTGATGACAGCAGCACAAATCCCTTTGGCTGTAGAAGGACCAGGCTTCACCCCAGATCCCCAGCTGGTGTAAAAATGGCAAAGTTCCATTGGCCTCAATGAAACTACATTAATATACACCAGCTGAGGATCTGGCTCTGAATGAGTAGCTAATTACTGGAATGATGAGTAACTGGTGAGACCGCAGACCCATATTACAGGAGGACAATTGTTTCTTATGAAATCAGTTAACAGCCATGGAAGCCACTTGAAATTAATAGAAACTAATTGAAAGTAATGGAGAATTACCTGAAAATATATTGCAAGTAAATAAAATTAATTGAAGGTAATTGATAGTGACTGGAATTCATAAAGGAAATGGAAACATATTGAACTTAATTGAAATGTATTGAAATTGAATTAAACTCAATAACTCAAAATCTATTAAATTTAATAGATCTAATTGATATTAATTTTATGCAATGCTTAATAGTGATATAAGGTTCCTAAAGAGAGATTATTTTTATTGGATTCCTATAACCCTATTTTCTTACAACAGTGAAAATAAATTTTAAGGAAAAAAAAGCATGAAACACGCCCTTTTTGGAACAGCTTAGTGCAAGGCATTTGATGCTGATAACAATGCTTTCTCACAGGATTTAGGAAGATAAAAATGGTTTCACAGTTTTTTATTTCATGGGGGAGAATTTTATTAGAGTTTAACAAGAACATTTTACCTGTTAAAATGTTAGCTTTGATTTGATTAATAACTTCTTTACTAGATAGTTTATCCAGCATCTGTCTTCTTTATGTGTGTGCTCTAGGATCCCCCATTTGTTATCTTTAACTACAAAGCATCTTAAATCTTATGAGATTCCTCACGGATTTTCATCTGCTTATGTCACCAGTATTTGTATCTACTACTTCCAACTCCCCCCAACCTCAGGCTGTTGGAAGAACTAAATACCTTTGTGCACAAACACATTAGTGGATGTATTTGTCAAAGCATTACTCAATGTGTGAATTACCTTTCAAATGCACTTCCATTTTAGTTGCAAACCGTATAAAGCTACTTGTTAATGTAAACTATTTTTTATCATTGCTTTGTGCTACCTGTATCCCAAGATGAAGAATGAAGGGACACAGTTAAGAAATTAAAAAAAAACAGTTAAATTTATTTTTAATCAAGCATTTATTGAATTGAAAAGCAGATTAATAAGTAACGCACATATGAAATGTTTAGAGACTCAGGTTCTAATTCTGAAAAGAACTCAAGCATGTGTTTGAGTCCAGCACTGTTCAGGAAGGGTGCTTATGCACATGTGTAACTATAAGCTCCTGCTCAAGTCCCTTCAATGGCATGTAAGCACATAAGAACACAAGAATGGCCATATTGGGTCAGACCAATAGTCTATCTAGCCCAGTACCCTGTCTTCTGACAGTGGCCAGTTAAAGTTAAGCACATGCTTTTCCGAGTCCATCCCTAACAGAGGACTAGATTTTGCGAAACGGCACATTCATATGTATTTGTGCATGCTTAGCTTATGTCACAAATAGAAAATGTGAACAGAGAAATCAGGTATTCATATGCACTCATGGAAAATTAAGCACCTACCTGACCACATGTGTGTGCAAATACCAGATGTGCACACACATCTGCTATATGAGCGCATATATTAGGCACATACAAATACCTTCAAAATTAATGAACCAACTTCTTTCATGCTTGGCTTGCTCCTTAGATCTTAATGAGATCTAAAAAGTCAAGTTTGAATACAATTGTGCAACACAACCAATGTTAAATTATGCACTCAAAACACTTATAATGTAATTTTATTTTTTTTTGAGACTATATATATTTTAATGAGAACATATGGGACAAAAGTAGGTTTTTTCATTGACATGGTTTGGACTTAACATTGAAATAATCAATTTTGCTGAAACTTTATGAAATAAATGTTTATTTGGGACCATTTCAGCCCAAAAGCTTGTTGGGAGAGGGATGGAAAAAAGTGGAATGGATAAAAAGAAATTAAGAAGGGGAATAAAAAGGAGAATGAGAAAAGAAAAGGAAACAGTGGAAAAGGCTAAAAAGAAGACTGAAAGAAGGAAGGAGAAAAGGATGAAAGAATATTACTCATTTCTCACTTGCAAATGTTTATTTGGACACAAAAATGCAAGTGTGTTTATGTGTGTAGATTTTAAGAGTGCAGTTATGGCAACCATGTCTGAAAATATATCGCTATGGCAGCTCTGGTGAGATTCAGGTAACAAGCAATGTTGGTCCAAAATTATGATTTCTAAAGCCAAAATAGCTTCAATGCCATCTATCAGGGAGTATCTGATTGGAAATAAAGCACAACTTGGATGCTCCAGAGAGAGGCATTAGAGGTAGCTCAGGAATGAAACCTGAAACAGAAACTCCCTTACCCCCATTTATCACTGTGAGTAAGTTAATGGCCTTCTCTGCCTGATACACACCAGAAAGCAAGGCCGCTTGATTTACTGATTATCTGGGTGATTTTCAAACTACATACACCACTGTGAAGCACTATGGATTTTTATTTCCCTCTCCAACTTATTTAGCCACTTCTGGCTTCCTGCTGAAACATGATTTCCTTTTATTAACAACTGGAGTTTAACTATAAAATGGAAACAGAAACATAAGAAACACAATTCCTCTGGGCTTTGAATAAACAAAGAACATTTTTTTTGCAAGAATAAAAAAAAATCAGCCTGATGCCTTGGGTTCCGGAGTCTCAACCCAAGACAATAGGGTAGATGGAAGGAAAAATAAACTGGATCTTTGGAGGATCTAGACCAGATTTATATTTGGCTCGGTATCTAGTTCAAATTAAGAAAATCTATGTTTACAGGATCCACTCTTCCCCCGTTTCTATGTCTCTTAATGAAGGCAGACACAATCACTCTTATCAATTATTATTATTATTAATAAATATTAGGGCTGTCAAGCTATTAAAATGAATCATGATTAATCACACTGTTAATAATAGAATAACATTCATTTAAATATTTTTGGATGTTTTCTACATTTTCAAATATATTGATTTCAGTTACAACACAGAATACAAAGTGTACAGTGCTCACTTTATATTTATTTTTGATTACAAATATTTGAACTGTAAAAAAAAAAGTATATTTCAATTTACCTAATATAAGTACTGTAGTGCAATCTCTTTATCATGAAAGTTGAACTTTCAAATGCAGAATTATGTAAAAAAAAAATGCATTCAAAAATAAAACAATGTCAAACTTCAGAGCCTACAAATCCACTCGGTCCTACTTCAGCCAATCGCACAGACAAACAAGTTTGGTTACATTTGCACGAGATAATGCTGCCCATTTCTTGTTTACAACATTACCTAAAAGTGAGAACAGGCGTTCTCATGGCACTGTTGTAACTGGCATTGCAAGATATTTACGTGCCAGATGTACTAAAGATTCATATGTCCCTTCATGCTTTAACCACCATTCCAGGAGACGTGCGTCCATACTTTCGACGGGTTCTGCTCGATAATGATCCAAAGCAGAGTGGACTAATGAATGTTTATTTTCATCATCCGAATCAGATGCCACCAGCAAAAGGTTGATTTTTTATTTTGGTGGTTCGGGTTCTGTAGTTTCCGCATCAAAATGTTGCTCTTTTAAGTCTTCTGAAAGCATACTCCAAATCTCATCCCTCTCAGATTTTGGAAGGTACTTCAGATTCTTAAATCTTGGGTCAAGTGCCGTAACTATTTTAGAAATCTCACATTGATACTTTCTTTGCATTTTGTCAAATCTGCAGTGACAATATTCGTAAATCAAGCAATGTGTGCTGGGTCATGATCTGAGACTGCTATAACATGAAATATATGGCAGAATACGGGTAAAACAGAACAGAAGACATACAATTCTCCCCCAAGAAGTTCTGTCACGAATTTAATTAACACACTATTTTTTTAATGAACATCATCAGCATGGAAGCATGTCCTCAGAAATGGTGGCTGAACCATGAAGGGTCATACGAATGTTTAGCATATGTGGCATGTAGATACCTTGCAATGACAGCTACAAAAGTGCCATGTGAATGCCTGTTCTCACTTTCAGGTGACATTGTAAATAAGAAGCAGGCAGCAGTATCTCCCCTAAATGTAAACAAATTGTTTTTCTTAGCGAACAAGAAGTAGGACTGAGTGGACTTGTAGACTCTAAAATTTTACATTGTTTTGTTTTTGAGTGCAGATATGTAAAAAAAAAAATCTACATTTGTCAGTTACAGTATCGCAATAGAGATTGCCTACAGCACTTGTATGAGGTGAATTGAAAAATACTATTTCTTTTGTTTATTATTTATACAGTGCAAATATTTGTAATAAAAACCAATATAAAGTGAGCACTGTACACTTTGTATTCTGTGTTATAATAGAAATCAATATATTTGAAAATGTAGAAAAACATCAAAAATATTTAAATAAATTTCAATTGGTAATCAATTGTTTAAGAGTGCAATTAATTTTTTAAATCACAGTTAATTTTTTGAGTTGATCACATGTGTTAACTGCGATTAATTGACAGCCCTAATAAATATTTATATTAAGATAGTATCTGGAAGCCCAATCAGAATTGGGGCTCTTTTGCAATTGGTATTCCACATACATATATGTACACATAGTTCCGCATATGAAGAGTTTTCAGTCTAAACCCAGGATATATGATGGATCAGAGAAAGAAATACATTACTTATGTTATACACATCTCATTCCCCCACTAGACTAGGACCCAGGAACTGAGTTGAATTCCTGCTTCCACCCCATATCTCCCATGTGACTTTGGACAAATCACTTTATCCCTCTGTAAGGGTGTGTCTGCACTGCAAGCTCCTTATGGTGGTTCATAGAATATTTACATTGCATGGCCCTTAACATGGGTAAAAAACCACAATACAGACTGCTTTTCCCTGTGGCATGTAGCTACAGATAAAACACACATCCCCACCAGTGGTGTATAGTAAAATATGCACTTAAAGGGAAATAATTATACTTCCTTTATCTGTCTTGGCCATTAATTGGCAAGGATTGTCTCTTTCTATCTGGCTGTATAGCAGCTAGAACAGCAGGGCCCTGTTTTTGGAGAGGGCCTCAGAGAATGACTGTAATAAATATAATAATAATGACATAAATAAATAATTTACTCAGCTGCTCTTCATGCCTAGTCTTTAAACGCTGGCTGATTTCTTGAAGTCAGTGCAGAAGTAAAAGAGATTTGAAGGCAAAAGTAGTATTCTTAGGGATCAATCCTGGAAGGGCATTCCATACGTAGGCTTGGCACAGGCATGACCAATAGCGTATGGCCAATTATAAGCCAATCAATGAGATGAATGATGATTGGATTCTGCTTCTGGGGAGGGACTTAGTTTTTCTCCTATTGCTTCCCGGGAAGAAATAATAATAAGGCTATTTCTACACTATAGATCCTGTGCAATCATAGCCCCTAGTGGAGATGCAATGCATGCCAATAGGAGTTTTACTGCCAGCACAGGAAACCCATAAGAACATAAGAATGGCCCTACTGGGTCAGACCAAAGGTCCATCTAGCCCAGTATCCTGTCTTCTGATGGTGGTTAGTGCCAGGTGCCCCAGAGGGAATGAACAGAACAGATAATCATCAGGTGATCCATCCCCGGTAGCTCATTCCCAGCTTCTGGCAAACAGAGGCTAGGGACACCAGTCCTGCCCATCATGGTAAATATCCATTGATGGGCTTATCCTCCATGAATTTATCTAGTTCTTTTCTTGAACTCTGTTATGGTCTTGGCCTTCACAACATCCACTGGCAAGGAGTTCCACAGGTTGGCTGTGTGCTGTGTGAAGAAATACTTCCTTTTGTTTTTTTTAAAAGCTGCTGCCTATTAATTTAATTTGGTCACCCCTAGCTCTTGTTTATGAGACGTAGTAAACAACACTTCCTTATCTACTTTCTCTACCCCAGTCATGATTTTATAGACCTCAATCATATCTCCCCTTAGCCATCTCTTTTCCAAGCCGAAAAGTTCCAGTCTTATTAATCACTCCTCATGAGGAAGCAGTTTTGAAACTAGGAGATGGGGGAAAGCCTACTGCTGCAGAGGAGCATGTGGATAAGATACAGACTTCTCTTAGGGGAGAGTCTAATGATAGAGAATCTCCAGATTATAGTCAGGAGCAGAGGATGGAAGAGGATAATGTAAAGGCCAGATCAGATGATAAAAAGTCACATAAAAAAGAATCTGACACATCAGAAAACGACAGACAAATAAACAAGGACAAGTTTTTAAAGTGCTTCTACACAAATGCTAGAAGTCTAAATAATAAGATGGGTGAACTAGCGTGCCTTGTGTTAAAGGAGGATATTGATATAATAGGCATCACAGAAACCTGGTGGACTGAGAGCAATCAATGGGACACAATCATTCCAGAGTACAAAATATATCAGAAGGACAGAACTGGTCGTGCACGGGTGGGGGAGTGGCATTATATGTGAAAGAAAATGTAGATTCAAATGAAGTAAAAATCTTAAGCGAATCCACATGTTCTGTAGAGTCTTTATGGATAGAAATTTCATGCTCTAATAAAAATATAACATTAGGGATCTATTATCGACCACCTGAACAGGACAGTAATAGTGATGATGAAATGCTAAGAGAAATTAGAGAGGCTATCAAAATTAAGAACCCAATAATAGTGGGGGATTTCAATTATCCCCATATTGACTGAGAACATTTCACTTCAGGACAAAATGCAGAGATAACATTTCTTGATACTTCAAATGACTGCTTCATGGAGCAGCTGGTACGGGAACCCACAAGGGGAGAGGCAACTCTAGATTTAATCCTGAGTGGAGCGCAGGAGCTGGTCCAAGAGGTAACTATAGCAGGACCGCTTGGAAATAGTGACCATAATACAATAACATTCAACATCCCTGTGGTGGGAAGAATATTTCAACAGCCCAACACTGTGGCATTTAATTTCAAAAGGGGGAACTATGCAAAAATGAGGGGGTTAGTTAAACAGAAGTTAAAAGGTACAGTGACTAAAGTGAAATCCCTGCAAGCTGCATGGGCGCTTTTTAAAGACACCATGGTAGAGGCTCAACTTCAATGTATACCCCAAATTAAGAAACACAGTAAAAGAACTAAAAAAGAGCCACCGTGGCTTAACAACCATGTAAAAGAAGCAGTGAGAGATAAAAAGACTTCCTTTAAAAAGTGGAAATCAAATTCTAGTGAGGCAAATAGAAAGGAGCACAAACACTGCCAAATTAAGTGCAAGAGTATAATAAGAAAAGCCAAAGAGGAGTTTGAAGAACGGCTAGCCAAAAACTCCAAAGGTAATAACAAAATGTTTTTTAAGTACATCAGAAGCAGGAAGACTGCTAAACAACCAGTGGGGCTCCTTGATGATCGAGATACAAAAGGAGCACTTAAAGACGATAAAGTCATTGTGGAAAAACAAAATGGATTCTTTGCTTCAGTCTTCACGGCTGAGGATGTTAGGGAGATTCCCAAACCTGAGCTGGCTTTTGTAGGTGTCAAATCTGAGAAACTGTCACAGATTAAAGTGTCACTAGAGGAGATTTTGGAATTAATTTATAAACTCAACATTAACAAGTCACTGGGACCAGATGGCATTCACCCAAGAGTTCTGAAAGAACTCAAATGTGAAGTTGCCAAACTATTAACTAAAATTTGTAACCTGTCCTTTAAATCAGCTTCGGTACCCAATGACTGGAAGTTAGCTAATATAACGCCAATATTTAAAAAGGGCTCTAGAGGTGATCCCGGCAATTACAGACTGATAAGTCTAATGTCTGTACCGGGCAAATTAGTCGAAACAATAGTTAAGAATAATATTGTTAGACACATAGAAAAACATAAACTGTTGAGCAATAGTCAACATGGTTTCTGTAAAGGGAAATCGTGTCTTACTAATCTATTAGAGTTCTTTGAAGGGGTCAACAAACCTGTGGACAAGGGGGATCCAGTGGACATAGTATACTTAGATTTCCAGAAAGCCTTTGACAAGGTCCCTCACCAAAGGCTGTTACGTAAATTAAGCCGTCATGGGATAAAAGGGAATGTCCTTTCATCGACTGAGAACTGGTTAAAAGACAGGGAACAAAGAGTAGGAATTAATGGTGAATTCTCAGAATGGAGAGGAGTAACTAGTGGTATTCTCCAAGGGTCAGTCCTAGGACCAATCCTATTCAATTTATTCATAAATGATCTGGAGAAGGGAGTAAACAGTGAGGTGGTAAAGTTTGCAAATGATACTAAACTGCACAAGTTAGTTAAGACCAGAACAGACTGTGAAGAACTTCAAAAAGATCTCACAAAACTAAGTGATTGGGCAAAAAAATGGCAAATGAAATTTAATGTGGATAAATGTAAAGTAATGCACATTGGAAAAAATAATCCCAACTAAACATACAATATGATGGGGGCTAATTTAGCTACAATGAGTCAGGAAAAAGATCTTGGCATCATCGTGGACATTTCTCTGAAGATGTCCACGCAGTGTGCAGAGGCGGTCAAAAAAGCAAACAGGATGTTAGGAATCATTAAAAAGTGGATAGAGAATAAGACTGAGAATATATTATTGCCCTTATATAAATCCATGATACGCCCACATCTCGAATACTGTGTACAGATGTGGTCTTCTTACCTCAAAAAAGATATACTGGCACTAGAAAAGGTTCAGAAAAGGGCAACTAAAATGATTAAGGGTTTGGAGAGGGTCCCATATGAGGAAAGATTAAAGAGGCTAGGATTCTTCAGCTTAGAAAAGAGGAAACTAAGGGAGGATATGATACAGGTATATAAAATCATGAGTGATGTGGAGAAAGTGGATAATGAAAAGTTATTTACTTATTCCCATAATACAAGAACTAGGGGTCACCAAATGAAATTAATAGGCAGTAGGTTTAAAACAAATAAAAGGAAGTTCTTCTTCATGCAGTGTACAGTCAACTTGTGGAACTCCTTACCTGAGAAGATTGTGAAGGCTAGGACTATAACAGCGTTTAAAAGAGAACTGGATAAATTCATGGTGGTTAAGTCCATAAATGTTTATTAGCCACAATGGGTAAGGAATGGTGTCCCTAGCCTCTGTTCGTCAGAGGATGGAGATGGATGGCAGGAGACAGATCACTTGATCATTGCCTGTTAGGTTCACTCCCTTTGGGGCACCTGGCATTGGCTACTGTTGGTAGACAGATACTGGGCTAGATGGACCTTTGCTCTGACCCGCTACAGCCGTTGTTATGTTCTTATGTACCATACCCCTAATCATTTTTGTCGCCCTTTTCTGAACCTTTTCCAATTCCAATATATCTTTTTTGAGATGGGGCGACTACATCTGCATACAGTATTCAAGATGTGGGTATCATGGATTTATATAGAGGCAACATGATATTTTTCGTCCTATTTTCTATCCCCGTCTTAATTATTCCCAGCATTCCATTTGCTTTTTTGACTGCCACTTCACATTCAGTGGATGTTTTCAGAGAACTATCCTCACTGACTCCAAGATCTCTTTTTTGAGTGGTAACAGCTAATTTAGATCCCATCATTTAATATGTATAGTTGGGATTATGCTTTCTAATATGCTTTACTTTGCATTTATCAACATTAAATTTCATTTGCCATTTTGTTGCCCAGTCACCTAGTTTTGAGAGATCCTTTTGTAACTCTTTGCAGTCTGTCTGGGTCTTAACAATCTTTTGTAATTTTGTAACACCACCTCCTGAACAGCATTAGCTAAACCAACAGAAGCACACTCCACTGGTGGGAGTTTGCTGGCATAGTTATATCACTTGGCAGGGTGATTTTTTTCACACTCCTAACTGACATAACTATGTTGGTCTAAGTTTTAAGTGTAGACTAAACCTACGTTTATCAGACGATCAGGAGCTCTGCTAACTACCATATTAGAACTTGAGATGGAATCACGTATGTGTCAAATTCCCTATTACTACAGTCTTCTGAGCAATAAAACCATGTTATATTTTTAATGCAATTCTTGGTCTGGTCTGATTGTTTTTACAAAATGGCTTGGATTGGCTGAGGAGATTTCTAAAGAAATGGATTAACGTCTGTGAATCGCTAGGCTCATTTGAAACTACTGTTCAGAAATTCTGGACTGTCACATCATAACCTAGCGTGAAAGTACTCTTCTGCCCTTTCCTATAAATCTTGTATTACAGTATAACAGAGCACGACATTATGCAGTAGAGGCTGGGGGAGGATTCATTCTATTTATTTATTTATTTACCTCTTGATAATAACATCCTTGGGGGCATTATATAGGCAAGACGTATCCCAGCCTCTTACTTTCCCCAGGAGTGTGATCATCTTGAAGTAGTTATAAATGTCATATGCTATTATTAACATGCCTTATTGCTGAAATGCGTCAGAGATATCTGATAATGTAATTACTTCACCTTATTAAATTATTATAAATGATGTATGGGGAGAATTTCTTCCATGGCAAGGCTGTCTAAAGAATCGTGTGGATAGGGAAGATTGTGGTTACCTTCCCGGGCCTATAGTAAGCAACAAAAGGATCAGCATCCAATACTTGAACATGAATGATTAAACAAAACACATTCTGCAGGATATGGCAAAGCATAACTCCCTCTTGATGCATAAGCAAAACAGATTACCATCCAAGTGACCATATTTTGCACTTGGGCCTTGTGAAGTATGAATAGTAGCTACAGATTTGTTTTTTCTCTTTTCCTTGATTTGCGCTGCCTTCCTTTGCTGGATGCAGTATAATTGTTATAAAGGCAAATCAATAAGTACTTGAAACACAGGCCATAACATAAAGAATTGTGCTTCCATTGGCCATCACTTTAATAACAGCTAATGATTATTTCTCTCTCTTTCAGCTGCTAAGGTTTCCCATCTGAATATCCAAAGTGCTTTATTGATTACTGCTTGCGACAGAGTTCTGATTATAATTAAAAATCATCAATGGGCAAACAGAAAGCAGTTCCACTTAGCAATAAACTGAATGGCTAATCACCAGGTTACGCAATGTGACTGCAATGTATTTCCAATAGTTCCCGGTAGAGAATAATTTAAACACACTTGATGAGTCACAGCTCAACAAACCTTTCTTACTGTAGTCTTGAGAAAGGCTTTTTGGGCCCCAAGCGAATAGACGGTGCCACAAGTCTAAACTGAATCCTTTACTAGTCTAAGACCCTGGTTACAGGCATGGACCTATTTTTTTAGGTTTTTGACCAGAAGGTGGCACTATCCCATCCTAGAACCCTTCAAAAGAATGTTAGCCTTGGTAATGCTATAGAAATAGAATCAACAGCTAATTTCCAGAAGAGTCCATATGAAATGGGTCCTTGGAGACTTTCTGTATGGAATCAGCAGGTGTTGAGGCATAAGGTAAAATGAAAAATAATAAAGGTGTGTGAGGGGAAAATAAACATAGGTCTGAGCAACAACAATCAAATCTGGATTCTGAGTAGCTTCAAAATGATTTAGACCAGATTCAGCTAAAGATTTGGGTGACAGAGTAGGACAGCTCATATTTTCTCCATCATCTAAGAAGACAGAGCATATTCTAGTGATTAAGGCCACAGACCTGAAGTCAAAAGACCTGAATTCTATTCCCCATTCTCCCACTGACCTGCTGTGATCATGGGCAAGACACTTCACCTCTCTGAAAAAAACAATGAGGAATCCTTGTGGCACCTTAGTCTCTACAAGGACTCCTCATTGTTTTTTGCTGATACAGGCTAACACCGCTACCACTCTGAAACTTTTCACCTCTCTGAGTCTCTCTTTTCCCTCCCAAATTTTGTTTGTCTTGCCTGTTTAGATTGTAAGGAATTTGGGGCAGGGACTGTCTGTTACTCTCTCTCTCTCTCTTCCTCTCTCTCTATCTGTGTACAGCACCTAGAACAAATGGGGCTCTTACCTCAGGCATTTTAGGGATTATTGAAATATGATTAACTAACAATTATGGCTCATTAATAAATTTATCATCAAAACATTTTTGAGGGAAAATGGCCTTTTGATTTTGTACATTTTTTTTCAGATTTCTGTCAGAAAACCAACAACAAAATATTTTTTTTGCAGGGTTCAAAAATGAATTTTCATTTTTTTCATTGGAAAAATGAACATTTCTGTGGAATTTCTTTTCTTTTCATTTCTTTTGATGAAAATGTTCATGGAAAATACATACTATTTTTCAGCCAATTCTCTTACTATTATTAATGATGATGAAGGGCATATCAAGTGGTGTCCGACAGGGATCAGTTATGGGTATAGTTCTGTTCAACATCATCATTAGTCATTTAGAGAATGGCCTTAGACAGTACCCTTATAAAGTCTACAGACAATATCAAGCTGGGAGGGATTGCAAGTGCTTGGGGGATAGGATTAAAATTCAAAATAATCTGGACAAACTGGAGAAATGATCTGAAGTAAATAGGATGAAATTCAATAAGGACAAATGCAAAATACTCCACTTAGGAAGGAACAATCAGTTGCACACATACAAAATGGGAAACATGCTATAAAAACTCCACAGCCCACTTGTTCCACAACAACTGGTTTTCTGCATATAAAAGCCAGTGGCGGTGTTAAGGGGTAGCAAGCCGGGCAATTGCCTGGAGCCCCATGGCACAAGGGCCCTTGTGAAGCTATGTTGCTCAGGCTTCAGCTTCAGCTCCATGCAGTGGGGCTTTGGCTTTCTGCCTTTGGCCCCAGCAAGTCTAATGCTGGCCCTGCTTGGTGAACCCCCTGAAACATGCTCACAGCCCCCCAGGAGGCCCTGGACCTGTCGTTGAGGACCACTATCATAGTGGATCACAAGCTAACTATGAGTCAACAGTGTAACACTGTTGCAAAAAAAGCAAACATTCTCCATGTATTAGCAGGAGTGTTGTAAGCAAGACATGAGAAGCAATTCCTCTGCTCTGCTCTGTGTAGATTAGGCCTCAAATGAGATATTATGTCCAGTTCTGGGCACCATATTCAGGAAAGATGTGGACAAATTGGAGAAAGTCCAGAGAGAAGTAACAAAAATGATTAAAGGTCTAGAAAACATGACCTATGAGCAAAGATTGAAACAACTGGATTTGCTTAGTCTGGAGAAGAGAAGACTGAGGGGGGACATGATAACAGTTTTCAAGTACATTAAAGGTTGTTACAAGGAGCGGGGAGGTAAATTGGTGTCTTTAACCTCTGAGAATAGGAGAATCAGGAATGGGTTTAAATTGCAGCAAGGGCAGTATAGATTGGATATTAGGAAAAACTTCCTAACTGTCAGGATGATTAAGCACTGGAATAAATTGCCTAGGAAGACTGTTGAATCTTCATCATTGTAGATTTTTAAGAGCAGGTTAGACAAACACCTGTCAGGGATGATCTAGATAATACTTAGTCCTGCCATGAGCCAGGGGACTGGACTAGATGACCTCCCGAGTTCCCTTCCAGTCCTACAATTCTATGATTCTATGTAGTTAAAGATATACCATCAATACAGAAGCACAAGAGGACAGAATTAAGGCAGCACAGTAACTATAACTTTGGGATCTCCTGTCTTTTGAGTGTTTCACACTGGTTTAATGTAGCTTGTTCTGTGCAATACAAGTATGGTGTAAAAATGTCGGAATTCTCCAAGTGAATTTTTCAAAAGGGTGTAGAAGTCTTTATTTAATAGTGTGATAATGGAATAGCTAATGTGGGTGCATGTATGCATCGCTACCCTCTACTGGATGGAATCCAAATTGCACCACTGTGTGTTGTAGGGAGGCTTGAAAGGATTAGATTTTTAATGGTAAATGTTGGTAAACGTCAATTTCACTGTACAAAGACAAACCAATGTAAAAATATTTCCATGGATAATAATCAAAATTTAAAGATAGGCAAAGTTAAAAAGAATATTGCTTGAGAACTTATTAGATTCATAGTGTTTAAGGCGAGAAGGGACCACCAGATCTTCAGGTCTGACCTCTTGTATATCACAGGCCACTCACCCCATGCAGCACCTGCACACTAAACTCAACAATTGACATTAGACCTAACTGTTACAGGCCACAGGAGACTAGACGATTAAGGGCCACAGGCAGAGAGTAGGAGGGACAGAGATGCACCAATGCAATGGCAGTGAAATTATTGAGATATAATCTTGGCAAATGATCCACACTCACATGCTGCAGAGAAAGGTAAAACCCCCAAGGTCACTGCCAGTGTGACCTGGGGGAAAATTTGATTTAAGGATATTTACTTTGTATATTTGGACATGTGTTCTAGACCAGTGATTCTCAAACTTGGGCTGCCGCTTGCTCAGGGAAAGCCCCTGGCTGGCTGGGCCAGTTTGTTTACCTGCGGCATTTACAGGTTCGGGATCATGGATCCCAGGCCAATGGGGGCTGCAGGAAGGGTGGCCAGCACATTCCTTGGCCCGCGCCACTTCTCAAAGCCCCCGTTGGCCTGAAGCGGTGAACCACGGTCAGTGGGAGCCGCGATCGGCGGAACCTGCGGACACGGCAGGTAAATAAACTGGCCCAGACCACCAGGGGCTTTCCCTGAACAAGCAGCGCCCCAAGCTTGAGAGCCACTGGTCTAGACAATTTGCATTTTAATGGTCATAAAGCTTTAACTTTTTGAAATGTCACATCCACTGTTATTAAATGATTATTGTCAGAGCTACCCCATTTTCTGACCTTCCATAATTTCCTGGAATGATGAAAATTTAAATAGATTAAAAAATGCTCACTCCATAATTTTGCATAATTGTGAAAATTTAAATTGATAAAATAGAAGAAAATGCTTTAAATTTAACATCGATATTATCCACCAAAATTATATAAAAAAATCAAATCAAATTCTGCCATGCCTAACTGTAGGCCATTTAGGGTATGTCTTTGCAGACTGTGACAGTAGGCCTCTGAGCCTGGGTCAACAGACTTGGGCTCCCAGAGCTTGTGCTACTGCATTAAAATAGCTGTGTAGATATTGCAGCATGGGCTGAAGCTTGAGCTCTGAAACATAGGGATGGGAGTGGGCTTCAGAGCCTGAGTTGCAATTGAAAAGCACCATCTACACAGCTTTTTTTATCGTGGTAGTGCAGGCCAGAGTCTGTCAACCCCCTGCTGTGGTCTGCTGCTAGCTGTGTAGACGTACTTATGATTGCAAGAGCGATTTCCCTTGCACTTAAGTGGTGGGAGCCTGTGCTTTCAGAGCCACCAGAACTGATTATTCTTCTCATTGCTGTCCTCAAGTTCCATAGCGCATGGTGAAGGAGCTAAGATATACTGGGAAGTCCTAGGCAACCACAGCTTTATTGTAGCATAGTAACAAAATGCTAAAACCTACACCACTTCTGGTTATTAAACCTGTATTAAATAGGGCACTGAGGAGGTTGTCTTCTTTTCTGCAATTCGGTTAGCACCATCCATTTAGTTGTAAGTCTTTTCCCTACTAGAATAAAGCTAGCCCAGTTTAGAGAATGCTTTCACTAACCTCGTGTAACAGGGCTGAAGGAAACCTATTTCACATGCACCACAAGTTACCACTCTGGGAAATCACGTTAGGTGTGTTTGTCTGAACCAACTCGAGCCCAGTCTTCTCAAACACAGATCAGCGTCTACTACAGCAGTGAGAGTATAAATCTACCTGAAAGAGGTAGGATGGCCTTGTAGGTTAAAATACTGGCCTAGGCTGAAGAGAAGATGGATTCAAGTCGCAGCTCTGCTATAGACTCCCTGAATGATCTCACCTAAGTAAGATCATAGATTCTATGACTTGCTCTGGGCTTGGTGACTAGCAGCCAGCCCTGTGGATCAATGGCCATTGGACTGGTTGGTGGCCAGCCCCACGGCTGCTGGAACAGCTGACTGGCAGCAAGAGCAGCAGTCCCTGGGTGCCTGAGCAGTAGCTGTGGATGGGTCAGGCCTCCTGGGGTTGGAGCAGCAGTGGTCAGGCCCTGCCCCATGAGCAGTGATGGGGCTGGAGCAACTGCACGCCCCAACAGTGCTCTGTTTGTCCCTCCCCCAGGTAATTTGGTAAAAGACAAGGAAGATTGTGGGCTTCCGTGAATGTTCATTCATTGCCCATGTCCTGTCCCTGACTTTTACTAAAAATACCTGTGACAGAATCTTAACCTTACACATAAGTCACTGAGAAAGGGGTGGGGGGAGGAGGCATTTTCATAAGCTCAAATGGGAATTATGTGCACAGATAGGACTTACATGCATCCGATGAAGTGGGTATTCACCCACGAAAGCTCATGCTCCAATACGTCTGTTAGTCTATAAGGTGCCACAGGACTTTTTGCTGCTTTTACAGATCCAGACTAACACGGCTACCCCTCTGATACCAGATAGGACTTAGGCATCCAATTCCCCTTAAATCTCAATGGGAGTTGGCTGCTTGATGGCCCCTTATGCTGAACCCCCAGTCCCAATCTGTCGTGCTTCAGTTGTCAATGTGTGAAATGGGGATAATGATACTTCCTTTCTTCAACATATTTCTGACTGTCTTGCCTATTTCAAAGATAAGCTCTTAGGGACAGAGACTGTCTCTTACTATCAGCCTACCACAGTGAGGCACTGATTTCAATGGAGGCCTTGAGACCAATAAAATCATCACTGAAACCATGGTCCTCAATATGATTTTAAATCCTGGCCAGGAGTTATGGAGCAACAATCCTAATACCCTTATGGTATGGTTTAAAGAATGCCTTGGCTGGGGAAAACTTAACATTCATTGCTATCTGCAAACACAAAAGCACAATCATCAGCTGCCCCTTCCCACCCCTGCGAGCTGCATAATCCACTGGTCTCCTCTTTTCTTTTAATTGTTCAACAGAGAAATAGGTCTGAAGAGCAGCACACTTCTTTGGCATCACACCATTTTGGAAATGCTTCGCTAGGGGATTTCTAGCCCTGGTGACTGGCATATGTGTGCATTTGAGCTTGAAATTCACCTGCAGGGGCCTCTTCCTAGTCCATGAAAAGGGTAGGGGGAATCATGTCCAAGTGCTTTTTATGAAATGAATGCTGCCTTTTACTGGCAGTCTTTTCTGACTGGGAGCCTTGGTTTTTGAATTCATTGCACTGGTGCTTGGATATCAAGGTGACAGGGACCTTGCAATGCAATAGATTAATTAGATGGAGTGCGTGAGTGAGCTTGATTCTCCTCCTATGCACACTAATGTAAATCCATTGGCGCTGATGGAGTAACTCCAGTTTTACAAGCAAGTACGTGAAAGGAGAATCAAAGTTCGCAAATTAATCCCCAGTGTATCTCTGCAGAGGCAGCGGAGTTGCACAAAGGCCAAAGTTGGCTTGAAGCTTTTGTAATCTTGTGGGTATGATAGAAACAGTGTGTTGAAAAGCCTCTATGCACCTCCTGGGGGAAAAAACGATCTGTAACAGCTTTGGTGTAAACGCCTCCATCATTTTTAAGGCAGTTTCTGAAAGTGTGGAATGCTTTTCCCTCAACCGAACAAGGTACTTCTCTTCCTACAGCTCAGACTGGGAGATTCGCTTTTCAGGCACTGAGTCTCTGCTCCCACTACTGAGAGCTAGGCTGCATGTGATTATTGCTGTGTTTTAACTGTAATTGACCCAGTACCATCCCCAATTAATGTTTGCCATGTCTATAGGCTCCCGCAGAGTTGAGTACCTTGGTGGCTGTGTGTGCTGTGGAGTTGCTTGCCACTGAGAGTGTGAGCTTAGAATACAACAGGTCAGCCAAGGCCATTCCTCGGTGGGTTTCAAATGCCCAGCAGTGATAATACTGTACCATGGCAATGTCAATTGCCAGCATTTTACAGTCTTGAATACATCATATGGCTAGTGCAGAAAATAGGTTGGTACAAGGCATTGGAGGACCTATTGCCGGAACTACTGTCCTGTTTGGGGAAGAGGTCCATGGCACAGAGTACATTTAGTTTGCATGTTATTGTAGAAGAAATTCATACGGCTGGCCAAATTAAGAGTTAGTTCATGACATGCTGGGGTGTGAATCTACCCTGCATTAGCCTGATCGGGATTCAGATCAGATCATCAAGTCCTTTTCATGGTAGATCTAAGACAAGAGAGCATCAGCCTAAGAATATTTGGAATTACATTTACTAAAGCCTAGAGAAATATTAAAATTTGTGCAGATATGCGAAACATACAAAAATATTAATGCAAATGTCACATACTTGCCGTGTGACTGTAGTGGGAGCTTCAATTGCCTCAGCAGGTCCTCAGAATTTTCCCCACGTACTTTACTATTCAAAGCCCTTTAAGATATTGGCAGCGGATCACTTGTCTTAGAACATTTGTATCCATCCCATGTCATATATTGTACATAGCTTTGCGTGCGCTTGATTGTTGAAAAGGCAGAATGCCTTGAAAGAGCAGCACCTATTGCTGTGTCAGTGACAGCTGCCTGCTCATCTGAGTGGAACATGCACGATTGCTGACACTGGAGTTTTGTAAGCAACAAAACAAATATTTTCAAAGAAAATACCAGAAGTCTCTTAAGAATAAATTATATGGCTTACAACCAAGGCACGGCCAAACTTGGATCTGGGCTAAGTGCAGTATAGTCCATTAAAAAAATACACTGGGGGTGGAAGATTTTCGGCAAAGAATAAGCTTGGACGAAGTCTGTAGATTCACTGTGAAAAATACTCTGCAAATTGCAATGATCTGTTCAACTTGAAGTCGATCATAGATTCATACAATCATAGAAGATTAGAGTTGGAAGAGACCTCAGGAGGTCATCTGGTCCAACCCTCTACTCAAAGCAAGACCAACCCCAACTAAATCATCTCAGCCAGGGCTTTGTCAAGCCTGATCTTAAAAACTTCTAAGGAAGGAGATTCTACCATCTCCCTAGGTAACCCATTCCAGTGCTTCACCACCCTCCTAGTGAAATAGTGTTTCCTAACATCCAACCTAAACCTCCCCCACTGCAACTTGAGACCATTACTCCTTGTTCTGTCATCTGGTACCACTGAGAACAGTCTAGGTCCATCCTCTTTGGAATCCCCTTTCAGGTAGCTGAAGGCTGCCATCAAATCCCCCCTCATGCAGGTGCAGGGGTTGGAGCTCCTTGCAGCATCCTTAGAAATGACATGGTTTAGATCACATAAAACACTCAGAAAGACACGTTAACTGGACAGACTTCAGGTGGGTCCTTGTGCAAATTGCTTACTCCTTTGTGTGTCCATTTCCTCATTTGCAAGTGGGAAATAGGAATTGCTTCACTGGAGTGGGGTGAGGATGAAAGAATTTGTACATATTTGTATGCCACTCTGGAAGTGCTAAGGTGAATCTGGACTCTCAACTTTGCAGGGTTCATCCATTAGCCATCACTAGACCTGAACCTCAATACAAAGTGAAGACAGATTCCCAGCCTGAAACAGACACAGAAAATGCAACCCAGGTGTAGGATGACCAGACAGCAAATGTGAAAACATCAGGACAGAGGGTGGGGGGTAATAGGAAACTATATAAGAAAAAGACCCAAAAATCAGGACTATCCCTATAAAATTGGGACATCTGGTCACCCTAACCCAGGTGACAGTTAGAGACATGCAGTTTTCCAGCAAAATGACTGATTTTCTGCACAGCATAGCATCTTCCCATTGTTAAAGCAAGGCAGATCAGCATTTGTGCCCCTGTGTGTTTCTGTGTCACTTGAAATTAAAGGTGAGTCAAATTACCCATATATAACCCAGCTGGTCAGTGAACTGCAGGGGCTGGCATTTCCCAGATACCTCAAACATTTTCCTGTTTACTTCGCTGCCACTTTTATTTACAATGAACTCTTTGACATCTCAAATGACTGAGGTTATTGCAGCTAAAAAAAACATATACACACAGAACATAGCAGAAAACCCATTTTTATTTCTCATAATGCCCCATAAGATGATATTATGATTGTTGTAAACTATTATGACATTATAGAAGATAAAAACATACTAGCATCTGAACACGGTAAGCTGTTTGTTGATTATTTGCCCAGTATCCTACTATATTAAGTGAACGTGTATATTTGCTATTTTAATATAATCTCATGGATTTAGGGCCTGATCTAAATCCCACTGAAATCAACTTGTGTCTTTTCAATTACTTTAATAGATCAGGTCCTAAATGAATTGTAAAATCTCCCAATTTTTTTAAAACACAGTTAGAAGTAAGTCAAGGGAGGCGTTCCCTAAAATCCCTTTCAAAAGGTCCTCTGAGTAAAGAAGATGTAGTCAAAGCTCTATCCAGTCATTTCCCTTTGTGGTCTTTTTAACAATAATATATTTGTGAATAATCTATAATTAACTGAGAAGACCATAACATTAATTATTTCACTAGACTGTTAATCAGCAGGGTATTCTATCCCCCCTCTTCCTGCTAACTAACCTGTCAGAATCTAATAATTGTTGCCATGAACAGGGTTGGGTTAAAGTCCCCGAGGAATGCCAATTCTCTTGTTCCATTAATGAAAGCACATATAGATCATTTTCAGTACTAATCTAGGGCTAAAATCAATTATGTCTCTTGTATTTAAAAATTAAATTGACTCGCCGTGGGAGTAGGATAAAGGCAAAAATACATTCCTCCTATTATGTATAATTACAATGGTAAAACATTTTCCTTCGAAATGTAATTGCTGCCTGTAGAGACTGAAGCTGGAAATCTTAAATTGTTTAGCTAACATATTTGGTTGCCTTTCAGGTTTTTCCTTTGGATTATTTAATACAGTGTAACATCCTTTAAAGTTTCTCAACTTTCAAAGACTTTCAGGATCAGTCCCGGGTTTTATAAAAATCAAGAAGAACAGACAATGAATTAATCCTACAATTTATAGGAAAAGAAATAATAAGGTGATTTATTTCTTTTTTAGGCAAAAAACCAAAACCACAAACAAACAAAACAAAACCAGGCACTTTTGAGGTTTTATAGTGCCTTTCAGATGGCGTGGTCTTCCTTCAAAGTTTCCAGGCCATTGTAGGAGGGGTGAGGATAATTATACTGCTGGCTTTCTTTTCTATTTCACAGTCTCATTAGATCTTCAAGAATCGGCAAGTCAATACAGTGCACTAACATATGCAGTGCCATTCTGGTCTGAAGAAATGGCTTTGGGGGTGAGGGTTGGGCCCTCCTGTTGTATCTGCCCCCCATGAAAGTCTTGCCCTAAAGCCTAATATTTAGAGATGGTTTTAAATCCCAAATCACGAGATTTTATATCCTTCCTATTGTGAAACTTTACCAATATAATAACTTTGGGGTATTCCCATTGTGCATACCAATGTCTAATCCCTTTTTGCATTTTGCTAAATTTTTGACCTCAGCAACAATTTATGGCACTGAATTCCACAGTCTACACATTGTGTAGAAAAGTATTTCCACTGAGTTTTGAATTTGTTGCCTTTCAATTTCATTAAATTGCCTGTTGTTCTTGTGTTATGAGACAGGGGGAATCCAAGCATGCAATCTACCTGCGCTTAGTAGTCACTATTTTATACATTATTATCTCATCCCCTCATATTTGTCCCCTTTGTCAGGTGAATAATCCCACTTTTAAAAATCTTGCTTTATGGCTTTGAATTGTATTGACTTGTTCTGAATTCCATTTTTCCTAATATAGGGACAGATTATCGTACCTTTGATCACATCGCATGTTACCCTCCTCTGAGTAGTTCCGTTGGAAACAAAGGGACTATTCTATGTTGGGTGGAACTCATTGAAGCCGGTGGGAGTGACATGCAGGATAAATGTAAGAAGGAGTTAAGCTTCTTTTTGGAATAAAAAGAGAACCCTAGGTCTCAAACTCAGGCCCACAGCAGTCATGAGAGCAGCCACACTCCAACCCTCCATCTGGCAGCTAGCTGACAATGGGTGGTTTACTTGGGACCCACAAAGCCCACCCCAGTGTTAGGCTCCACCCCTGAGGTCTGATTGGCCAAGTCCCAGAGTGGCCAATTGGCCCACTGGTCCTACTTAATCCAGCAGCAAGAACAGGAGGCTGTCTGAAAAACTGGGCTCCTTGATTTCCTGATATCCTGATATGGCTTGATTCCTGGCATCTGACTTGCGGTTCCTGATCTCCAGTCTGTCTCCCACCTCTGACCTCCTGGTATCCTGACCCAGGCAACTCCTGTCTCATGACTGGAGACTCGGCTCCAGCAGATCTGGCCACCCAGCTGCGACAAATTGTTTGGATTACAATAATCTTCAAGACTGAGTTCAGTATTGCCCCACTCAGACATTATGCAAGCTTTCATAGTGGAAGCTGACACCTCTAATATGGCAACCTGAAGCAGTCCTCTCTCTAAGGTATGGACCCAAGCAAATACTGCTCCTCATCGCCTACTACTCAAGGAAACTTACATCTGCTTAATGAAACTATGAGAACTTGGCCAAGGAGCTCTTGGCAATTAAGACCACCTTCAAAGAATGGCATCACTACTTGGAAGGGCCCTGTCATCTGGCCCAAATATTTACAGATTGTAAGAAGGTGAAATACCTGTGCAGAGCCAAGGCTCTAAATCAATGACAGCTCTGGTGAACCTTATGCTTCTCCTGGTTCAACTTTACCTTGACCTACCACTCTGGAATTATAAATGGAAAGGCTGAAGCCTTGTTCCAAAGATATGGTTCTGACTCATGAGTCTCCAGTTCAGAACCAGCCCACATTCTCAGGTCCCATAATTTCCTCAATGTGACTTGCCACCAGGACCTGTGAGAGTGGGAGTTCTTCAACTATGCCAGAACTCCACCCTGGTAGGACACTTGGAGTGATATAAAACCCAACTGTTAATGTCCTGTCTCTTCTGGTGGCCCTGTTTAGAGACCTTTGTAATTTCCTGTCAGGTGTGTGCCCACACCAAGATGCCACACCAGAAACCCTGTGGTCTCCTCCAGCTTCTGAATACCTCATCTCAGCCCTGGGAGTCCATTTTCTTCAACTTTATGGTGGAACTAGCAGAATCTAGTGGTTTCACAACCATCCTGACAGCAGTAGATTGCTTTTCTAAGCTGGCTCACTTCATTCCCTGCATGGGTTTACCCTCAGCAGGGGAAAGTGTCCAGCTCTGGATAAACAACATAGTCCATCTTCATGGCCTCCTGAATCACGTCACCTGCAACCAGGGGCCACGATTTACTATCTGCTTCTGGCACAAGGCCCTACATTTATCAGGAGTCCACGGACACTTGTCATCTACCTACCATTCTCACAAGGATGACTGGTCTCCACTGTTACAATATTTTGAGTTCTTGTACAGTAATGCAGATCATACAGCCCCTTCTTCATCAAATGTGGGTACCAGTCCTGATTTCACCCACAACTACTCACATCCTCCCCCAATCCATCTGCCTCGGACGTACTACAACACATCTATTACATCCAAGAGGCAGACACTTTGAAAAGGTAAAGGAGAACTCCAAAAAGCACGTGGACAAGCACAGACAACAGCCCCCCCACACACTCTGTGGGACAAAAGACATGGCTTTCTACCAAACACTTCCACATGGACAGACCCTCTTGAAAACTAGACCCCAGGTTCCTTGGTCTATACCTGATTCAGTGGCAAAGCAGACCAGTCACCTTAAGCTTCAGCTGCTTGGATCCCTTAGAGTCCATCAGGTACTCCATGTCTCACTTTTAAAACCCTACCCTGAGAACACATTTCCCCATAAAGCCCAATCATTTCCCCATAAACCCCATTGGTGCAGGTACATGGTCAGGAAGAATACATTGTTCACAAAGTCCTCAACTTTAAGATTAAGTGGGGCAAGATTGACTGGGAAGGTTTTGGCCTGGAGGAATGCACATGGGAGCCAGCTGAAAATGTTTACAAATCTGCTTTAATGCAGGCCTTCCATAGGAGTCACTGTGAGAGCCTGGACCCACATTGTGGAGAAGGCACTTTGGGGGAGTGGGTGATGTAATGACCTATAGATCTTGAACACAAAGGGAATGGGAGAAGCCACACAATCATCCATTGGGCAGTCTGGGACCCATGAAGCCCAGCCCCAGTGTGAGAGTCTGCCCCTAAGGTCCAACTGGCAGAGTCCCAGAGTGGCTGATTGGCCCACTGGCCCTACTTAAGCCAGGAACAGGCAGCTGTCTAAACAACTGGGCTCTGGACTGATCTGGACTTTATATCTTGTGCTTTCTGCTTCTGCTCCTTGATTTCTTGGCATTATGACCTGGCTTGACTCTTGGCATCTGACGTGTGGTTCCTGATCTCCAGTTTGTGTCCTCCCTCTGACTCACTGGTATCCTGACCCAGCCAACTCTTGACTTCTGTCTCGTTACTGCAGACTTTGGCTCCAGCTACTAGGTCTGGCTGCCCACAAGATGATTGTGACATAAGGTAGCTGAAACAACAGAATCCATCACTGAAAATACAAGCCATACTCAAGGCCAGTCAGAAATTGAGCTACATGGGCAGACGAGTTTAAGTGGGTATTGTTTTGTGAAGCTGTGTGTGTGTGTGTGTGTGTGTGTGTGTGTGTGTGTGTGTGTGTGTGTGTGTGTGTGTGTGTGAAGGAGCAAAAGTAGCCAGAGAACAGGCACAGAGAAGTAGTCAAAAAAAACCCCAAAAAACACTCTCAAGCAGACAACAATAGAAAGACGGAGAGAAAGCCTGAGGAAAAGGAAAGAGATGGGCTTTTTGGGCACAGTGCTGGCTGGAAAGAGACATGGAACTGTGATCAAAGAAATTGCCTCCTGTTTGGTTCCTACTGTGTTCTAGGAAACAGGACTTTGTGTTCATTCTTTGTAAATAAACAAGATTACATCAAAGAAATACCTGAATCTATCACCAATTTCTCTTCCCAGCTGAAACAACCCATAAGACTTCAAATATCGGGTAACAGCTTGAGCATAAAGTGGTAACATTACATAGGTTCCATATCATTCCCATTTTGGCAGTGTGTGTATTTAAAATATGTACACATTGTTATGTGTTTATTAGAGAACAAACGATCAAAGAAGTGTGCCTTAAACTTGGAGTGGACAGTGGTGAGGTTCATGATCTTGCTAAAGTCACGTGGGAGTTCTTTAACTTTCTTGAACTGTCCCTCAATTACTTGAAAAGTAAAGAACTACTTTATGTGGAGAAGTGTGGCAGAATAAATCTAGTCCATGATGATAGTTAATAAAAATAGATGGAAATTCTCTTTAGGTCATCTAGTTCATTCCCCTGTCAATCCCAGTTACTTGGCACATTCTCTAGTGATTTATTTAAAACACTTTAAGTAAATAATGTGCGATTCTACTCTGAAAAGTGACTAGGTGAAAATGGCACTTTTGTATTCAGGAGATTTGCTCGGGTTGTATTCAGAGATAAATTTGCTTATTCTAGTGCAAAAAGTAAAGATTGACTGCTTTCTAAGCTACCAACTCTGCAAAGCCAACACCGTTATGAGAGAATGAGAGCTGGATTATTTTCTGAGTCTCGCATCAACAACAAAATTGTTAACTAATTTCCATTGTCTGCCCTTTGTCACTCTGCAACCCAAATGAAGGTAACAGGGTTGAAAAGTGGTGAATGAGGACAGAATATGAGGATGGTGGGGCTGTTCAGGGGTGACTGAGAGCAGCATTAGGCATGCATAACCAGGGCCGGCTCCAGGCACGAGCATTCCAAGCTGGTGCTTGGGGTGGTAATCTTCAATGGGCAGCATTCCCTGTTGTTTTGCCCCCAAGCAGCGCGCCGAATTGCTGCAGCAGATGGCGGGGGCAGTCCATGTGCCCTTAGGGCGGCACGTGAGTTTCTGCGGTGGCAGCAATTCGGCAGCTGCTCCTATATTTAGCTCTCCGCGGGGCCTTCAGCTAAACATAGAAGCTGCCGCCGAATTGCCGCGGCCACAGAAACGCGCCTGCCGCCCTAAGAGCACACTGACTGCCCCAGCCGCGGCTGCAATTCAGCGCGCTGCTTGGGGCGGTGAAAACCGTAGAGCCGATCCTGTGCATAACTTATATTATTAAGGATAATTCATGAGAAGGAGGGAATCCAGCTTGACTTTCAGATCACAGGGTGAATGTTCAGGGCTAGGAGTTAGGAAAAACAAATCTTGTAAAATGAGCAGGTTTGACACAGTAGACATGGAATCTCTACAGGGGCAGATGTTTAGCTCATTAAATTGTCGTATCTCTGTTGATGGAGTTATGAAAATTTACATCTGAAGAGCTGGCACAGTGACATCATCATTTTTCATTGTAGCACTTCACTTCAGTTGATGGGATTTTCATTATTCCTCAGTCCAGTAGACTTCACCCTTAATCATAGTTTCCTCATTTAGCCTAAATTTTTTTCCAAGGCTTAAATTCAACTAATAGAGAAAACAAATATTATTCTGAATTTTAGGCCTGGAAGCTGATAAAAGAGTTACAAAGCCTGGCTGAAATCATACAGATGGCACATGCATCAGCACTAGAAAATATGAATTTTTTAGTGAAGAATAGATTGCAGTAATTATAGACCTCATACAATTGTGTTGTGTGCCATTTATTTTCCTTGCAGTGTCCTTTACTGTGGATACAACATTTGGAAAATGATCTGTAGAACGTAAGAGAGGCCAAATATGGAATGGGTATGAAGAGTGAGATACCCTCTAACTCTCCACTCAGAGGTGGTCAGTCTATTTGAAAGCAGAGCCACGTTTGTGTGGGAGTTTAGAGGGAAACTTGCACAGCCCCTACAGCTAACTAGGGGATTTCACTTTCCGTTACTGTCAATATATGCTGATATGTGCTTTAGAGATACAGGCAGGCAGACAGATTGAGTGCTGACAAACGGTGTCATAGTCTATCATTTTTAAAAGAGTTTAAAACTCACAAGGTTTATCCAATTGTTCTAAATTCTGAACTTGATATAATTAATGCATGGAATAATGACAGAAAAGCTAGGAGTGTAACTAGGTGCTTTTCACAAATTATTTCCCTCTGATTACTCTCACCATAGAAACACTAAGCATCATGTCCCCATGACACCTGACTCTCTTGCTCTCTTTAAGTCTGTATTCCCCAGATAATACATTGCTGTGTTTGTAGCATCTTCCCAAAAGTTCCCTCAGTAGCTTCAAAAACACTGATTTGTTGACCAAACCAATGAGCCAAGCCGTTATGAGGAAGAACATTCTTCCCCAGAGTTTGCTTGTAGGAAGGAGTAGTACAGTAAACATAAACATGTGCTGTTTAAAGCAGAAGCCGATGGAAGATAAGAAGGCCAGGAAATTTGATCTGATGTGTACGGGGTTTTGGAACCTTATTTGACTGGAGAATATCTGGTAGACCTTGAACCTGAAACAAATTGTCAGGGGATCTACTGGTTCCGTTGTTCAGTACATCAGTTGTCTGTGTGGGAGTTGGTGGTTGCTCCTTTTTATACATAATATATAGGAAATCAAACCAACGTAAGTGCAGCTTTGTCACCAGACATGCTGAATTAGTGCGCAATCAAGAAGGCTTGAACACTGGGGTTGTATGTAGGTATTCCAGCACCCTTCAGGTGCCCTGTGTTCAATATCTAGGGACACTTAGTGAGTTCAATGATATAATGAATGTCATTTTTAAAAGGGTTCAAAGGTCACTAGAAAGGGGAAAAAATGAGCAGGCCCATAGACCAATATACATTAATAAGGAGTTAATGTCAGGGAGTAAATGATTAGGGAACACATGAGCTGCTAACAGAATATAAACACCTAAAAATAGACCAGTGATTCATTTAGCCTAGTATCCTGCCTTCTGACAATGGCCAGTGCCAGATGCTTCAGAGGTAATGAAGAGAAAAGACAATATATAGCAATCCATCCCCTGTCCAGTCCCAGTGTCTGACAATTTAGGGATACAGAGATCATGGAGTTGTGCTCTTACCATCTTGCCTAATAACCATTGATGGACCCATTGAAGTCCTCCCTGAACTTATCTAATTCTCTTTTTAACCCAGTTACACACTTGAGCTTCATAACATCCCCTTACAATGAGTTCCACAGGTGGACTGTGTATTGTGTGAAGAAGTACTTCCTTATGTTTGTTTTAAACCTGCTGCCTGTTAATTTCATTGGTTCTTGTGTTATGTGAGGGGGTAAATAACACTTCCCTGTTCATTTCCTCCATACCATTCATCATATTATAGACCTCTCTCATATCCCCCCTTAGTCTCCTAAACTGAACAGTTCCAGCTGTTTAATCTCTTCTCATATGGAAGCTTTTCCATACCCCTAATTATTTTTGTTGTCCTTCTCTGTATCTTTGCCAGTTCTAATATATCTTTTTGAGATAAGGTAATCAGAATGGCACACAGGATTCAAGATATGGGTGTACCATGGATTTATATAGCGGCATATTGATATTTTCTGTCTTATTATCTACCCCTTTCTTAATGGTGTGTAACATTCTGTTAGCTTTTTGACATCTGCTGCACACTGAGCAGATGTTTTCATAGAATTATCGACAATGACTTCAAGATCTCTTTCTTGAGTGTTAACAACTAATTTAGAACGCATTATTTGGTACTATAGTTGGGATTATTTTTATTTTGCATTTATCAACATTGAATTTCATCTGCTATTTTTTTGCCCGGTCACCCAGTTTTGTGACATCTCTTGTAATTTTTCACGCTCAGCTTTGGACTTAACTATCTTGAATAATTTTATATCATCTGCCAACTTTGCCACCTCACTGTTTACTTCTTTTTCCAAATCATTTACAAACATTGAACAGCACAGATCCTTGCAGGACCCTGATATTTACCTATGTCCACTGCTTATTCCTACCCTTTGTATCCTGTCTTTTAATCAGTTACTGATCCATGAGAGGTGTGACTGTGTACCCCATAAGGCTTTATGGAAATATGCTTGTGAATGTATGTATATGACATAACTAGAATATGTTTTATGCTGCATATGACATGTTATATATCTCTATAAAGGTTATGATCTACTGAATCTATTCATCCTATTTGTGTGCATGTGTCATTGTTGTATTAAAAGTTATGGCTATTGGCTCTGTACTTGCTTGATTTCTAAGTTGCCTTAGTAAAGCATTTGGTCAGCTTCTTGAGAAAGGAATGTGCAAATTAAGTGCCCAATCAAGAAACACTTAAAGGACAAGGAATCTTGGAAGGCTTCAATCCACATAAGAAGTCTGCCTGAGGACGTTCAGGGTAGCATGTAAGCAATGGCTGCTGCCTGCAAAACTGATTCATGCATGGACATGTTATTTGCCCATGTGACTGCAAAACTCCATCTTGGAGCTGGACTTTGCATAGGAAAGAGGAGGGTGTCTCGACCCACAAGAGAAAGTCTATTTAAGTCCGTGGGAGACCTCTCCATTTTGCCTTGAGCTGGCTAAAGAGAGAACTTCTCCACCCCCCAGGATACCTGAAAGAAACTGGAACAAAGGACAGTAATTACAGAGGGTGTGAGTGATTGCTGGATCCAGACTAGAAGGAGATTAGTTTGTAAAAGGAAGCTTACTGGAACACCACTTTGCTTAAGAGCCTTTGATGTGGGACCATGGCTTTCTGAAAATCTAAGTACACTATATTGACTGGGTCACTCTTTAAGCAATAGGGTACATACTCCAGTTAGTAGTTCTGCAATTTCATATTTGAGTTCTTTCAGAATGCTTGGGTGAATACCATCTGGTCTTGGTGACTTATTACTGTTTATCAATTTGTTCCAAAACCTCCTCTATTGACACCTCAATCTGAAACAGTTTCTCAGATTTGTCACCTTAAAACAATGGCTCGCATCCTCTGCAGTGAAGATTGATGCAAATAATTCATTTAGTTTCTCTGTAACAGACTTGTCTTCCTTAAGTGTTCTTTTAGCATCTTGATCATCCAGTGGCCCCACTGATTGTTTGGCAGGATTCCTGCTTCTCATGCATTTTTTTTCTGTTAGTTTTTATATCTTTTGTTTGTTGCTCTTCAAATTCTTTTTTTTTGTCCTCCTTAATTATAGTTTTATACTTGACTTGCCAATTTATGCTCCTTTCTATTTTCCTCAGTAAGATTTGACGTTCAATTTTTAAAGGATGCCTTTTGTCTCTCTAACTGCCTCTTTTTAGCTCTGTTGTTTAGCCATGGTGACAACTTTTGGTCTTCATTCTGTTTTTTTTTATTTTGAGTATATATTTAGTTTGCACATCTATTATGATGGTTTTAAATAGCTTCCATGCAGCTTGCAGGCATTTCACTCTTGTGACTGTTCCTTTTAATTTCTGTTTCACTAGATTCCTAATTTTTGTAGTTTCTGTTTTCAAATTTAAATCCTGCTGTGGTGTGTTTCTTTGGTATTTTTCCTCCTACAATGATATTAAACTTAACTATAATATGTTTGCTGGCACGGAGCTTGGACCAGACCCTGTACTTCACTTAGGATTAAATCAAGAATTGCCTCTTCGCTTGTGGGTTCCAGGACTAGCTGCTTCAAGAAGCAGTCATTAATGGTGTCTAGATATTTTATCGCTGCATCTTTTCCTCAGGTATCACATACCCAGTCAATATGGGATAGATGAAATACCTCATTATTATTGGGTTTTCTGTTTTTGTAGCCTCTCTGATCTTCCTGAGCATTTCACAATCACCCTGACCATCCTGGTTAGGTGGTTGGTAATATATTCCTACTGCTATACTTTTATTATTCTAGCATGGAATTTCTATCAATAGAGATGTTATAATAGTTTTATTCACTTAAGTGTTTTATTATATTTGACTCTGTGCTTTCTTTCACATATAGTGCCACTCCCACACAAGTACAACCTACTATGTCATTCCTACATATTTTGTACCCTGTCATAACTGTGTATCAATGTCTTTATTTAATACCAGGCACTCAAGTTCACCCATCTTAGCATTTAGACTTCTTGCATTTGTATTACAAAATATGTCAATATTCAGTTGTCTCCATTCATGTGATCTAACTGAATGGGACTCTTTTTCATTTGACTGTTTCTCTTCAACTGCTTCCTGTCCTTTATCAACTTCTATCATCTCCTCTTTACTAGAATATAGAGTATCCCCTTTAATAAATCCTCCCCTAAAGCATATCCCTGTCTGAACTGTATGCTCCTCTGCACCTGTTGGCTTTCCCCTATCTAGCATGGAGCCAGCATAGAGCCAGATTCTACAACCCTAACTCATATTTACTTAGAAGTCCATGGGGCCGGATGTGCTGCATCTGAGGGTGCTAAAGGAGGTGGTGGATGTGATTGCAGAGCCATTGGCCATTATCTTTGAAAACTCATGGCGATCAGGCAAGGTCCTGGATGACTGGAAAAAGGCTAATGTAAGTGCCCATCTTTAAAAAAGGGAAAGAGGAAGATCTGGGGAACTACAGGCCAGTCAGCCTCACCTCAGTCCCTGGAAAAATCATGGAGCAGGTCCTCAAAGAATCAATTTTGAAGCACTTTGAGGAGAGGAAAGTGATCAGGAACAGTCAGCATAGGTTCACCATGCCTGACTAACCTAGTTGCCCTCTATAATGAGATAACTGGCTCTGTGGATGAGAGGAAAGCAGTGGACGTGTTATTCCTTGACTTTAGCAAAGCTTTTGATACACTCTTCCACAGTATTCTTGCCAGCAAGTTAAAGAAGGATGGGCTGGATCAATGGTCTATAAGGTGGATAGAAAGATGGCTAGATAGTCGGGCTCAACGGGTAGTGATCAATGGTTCCATGTCTAGTTGGCAGCCAATATCAAGCAGAGTGCCCTAAGGGTAGGTCCTGGGGCCCGTTTTGTTCAAAATCTTCAATAATGATCTGGAGGATGGTGTGGATTACACCCTCAATGAGTTTGTAGATGACACTAAACTGGGAGGAGTGGTAGATACCCTGGAGGGTAGGGATAGGATACAGAGGAACCTAGACAAATTAGAGGATTGGGTCAAAATAAATCTGATGAGGTTCAACAAGGATAAATGCAGAGTCCTGCACTTAGGAAGGAAGAATCCCATGCACTGCTACAGACTAGGGACTGAGTGGCTAGGCAGCAGTTCTGCAGAAAAGGACCTAGGGGTCACAGTGGATGAGAAGCTGGATATGAGTCAACAGTGTGCCATTGTTGCCAAGGAGGCTAACAGCATTTTGGTCTGTATAAGTAGGAGCATTGCCAGCAGATCGAGAGATGTGATCATTTCCCTCTATTCTGCATTGGTGAGGCCTCATCTAGAGTACTGTGTCCAGTTTTGAATCCCACATAGGGTGACCAGATAGCAAGCATGAAAAATCAGGACAGGAGGTGTGGAGTAATAGCATCCCATATTAAAAAAAGCCCCAAATTTTGGAATTGTCCCTATAAAATTGGGACATCTGGTCACCCTAATCCCACACTACAAGAAGAATGTGGAAAAATTGGAAAAAGTCCAGCAGAGGACAAAAAAAATGATAAGGGGGCTGGAGCACATGACTTATGTGGAAAGGCTGAGGGAACTGGGATTGTTTAGTCTGCAGAAGAGAAGAATGAGGGGGGATTTGATAGTTGCTTTCAACTATGTGAAAGGAGGTTCCAAAGAGGTGGATCTAGACTATTCTTAGTGGTACCAGATGATAGAATAAGGAGTATTGCAGTATACAAGTTGCAGTGGAGAGGGTTTAGGTTGGATATTAGGAAAAACTTTTTCACTAGGAGGGTGGTGAAGCACTCTAATGGGTTACCTAGGGAGGTGGTGGAATCTCCTTCCTTAGAGGTTTTTAAGGTCAGGCTTGATAAAGCCCTGGCTGCGATGATTTAGTTGGGGTTCAGGTCCTGCTTTGAAAAGGGAGTTGGACTAGATAATCTCCTGAGGTCCCTTCCAACCCTGATATTCTATGATTGACTAGTGCCTTACTCTGTGAGTGAGTGAACCCATTAACTTCAGTGGAATTATTCAAGGATTAACTTTGTACGCAACATATGAGTAGAGGATTGTGGCCCATTATTGCGAATAATAATTATAATAATTATTAAAGTGTTATTTTTTACTTCAAATCCAAAAGTGTGTTGGGTATTCATTATATAGAACAGAAGACATAGTCTCTGGCCTGGAGAATGAATAAACTAACTGTAGACATTATGGACCAGATCTTCAGATGATGTAAACTGGTTTGGCTCCATTGGCTTCAAGGACAAAGCATGTCCATCCGCTGGCTGGGTGATTCTGCTTTGGTGAAATCCACTTTACTCTTTGGAAACCAGGTGGGACAGATAATACTTGCTTTTCTGTTTCTAGGGTGCTGTTGGTGAGATACCTGCTGGAAAATAGCATCTTTACTTGAGACAATTTACCCACTTCTTGCCCTTGTTCCATATTTTCCCACAGCCCCTTCTGTCTTCCATGCAGAGTGCACAACTGGACAGTTGAGTACTATTCAATCAGTTTTCTCTGTTTGACATTTTGGGAAAACAAAATATCTGAGTATCAGTTATATTTCCTTTTCCTGAGATTTTTCTCCCAAGCCACATTTTATTGCCATGTTTTAGGAGGTGGTTTTTGGCAGTTCATAGAAAGTAAAGAATGCACAACACTGAATTAGAAAACATGTACTGGAATTCAGAGGTATACCTTTATGGTGAGAATTATTAAAATCCCATTGTCACCGTATAGGACAACTTCACTTGTGTTCTCCCTCTGTGTTCCCTCAAGGAGACCCATTCTAATGTCTTGGCTCCTCAGCCATCCCCTCTGATGGACAGAGACCCACATCTCTCTCCCCCCTGCTTGGTGCACAATTCCCTGCCTACACTGTGATATTCCTATCAAGCCAGACTGCCTACACAGACCAGCATCTATGCTTTGCTTTCTCTCTAGAGGCTATGAATAACATAATGGCCATCAGTTACAAGTTATCACACAGCTCTTTCTAAGTGAGCACATTTGTTGTAAAAGTAATAACATTAAAACATATTAAAAACAATAAACAAACCTTCACATACAAGCTTACTAGAGGTCGCCCAACGCCTTCCTCAGGCTCTGGTAGGTGTCAGTCCTTCAAAGCCCACAATTGGGTTTTCCCAGGAGTTCAGAACCAGAACTCTCATGAATAGTTCAGCCTTCCTCTTACATAGTGTGGGCCTTTGACCTTGGGCTCATGTAACAGATGATCAGCAGATAATGGCCTACTGCTTAGGGCATAGCTTCAAAAGCCTGGCTTTTGGATGAGTGGCAGTAGGGAATTTGCATTCATCTCCTCCTAGATATTTCCCAGGAAAACCACTTTACAGGTTTTGTTCCAAAAGTCCATTCTTGTCTAGCAAATTGTTTAATATAGTCCTCTGACCCCTCAGATCGCATATCTCCTATTAACAGATATTATTATTGGGTGACATATTCAGGGCTGAAAAGCAAATGACACCAGCAAATTGAATGCTGTGACACAGTCTTCCCTTAACAAAGCATGTTGGAAAGGCTAGGTGGACAAGTGCCCTCTTATATCTGTCACGACAGTTGGGGGTTGGCTCTCTCCTGGCTTCCTGGAATGTTAGAGGTGTCAGGTGTCCAATCCCTACATCTTCTGTCTTCAGATGGAGTGGGCGGGTCACCTGGTAGTTCCACTTACCTACAGTCCTTGAAATGGTTCTGTGGGTCTGAAGCCCCATCCTGCACTAACAAGGCAGGGAAGCTTCCTGCTCCAGACAAAGCCAAACCCTAAGATGTCCCAGGTTTTCTGGTTCAGGGTAAATGAGAAAACTCTAGCTCAGGTCCCAGAGGGCTAGTTTCAGATCAGTTTTGCCTCACCTCTCTTTTCTCCCTCTTAAAGCAGTCACTGGCATAAAGTCACTGCAACTTCCCACAGTTCTAGTGTCTTCAGGAGTAGCTGATTGGTCTTCTTCCTTTTTGGAAGATGCGTGTGCAGGGGGAGCAGGTATAGTCCCTGTCTGACTCTATCTAACAAAACATTTCCTGGCCTCCAACCCCCTATTCATCAGCAGTGAGTTCCAAAAGGCTCCAGACAGTCTCATTATTGCTGATTACCCACAAAGTCTCTTGTGCCCCAGAACTGTTATACCGTATATACTCAATCACAAGCTGATTTGTTTATAAGCTGACCTTCCCAAGATGGAAAAGTAAAAATGGAAAATTTTTAAGACCAATTCATAAACCCACTCTATAATTCAGGGGTGAGCAAACTTTGGCTCCCGGGCCATCATGATAAGCTGCTGGCGGGCCGAGATGTTTTGTTTACCTTGAGTGTCCGCAGGCATGGAGGTAAACTTAAGTAAACAAAATGTCCTGGTGCGTCAGCTGCTTACCCTGATGGGTCAGGACAGCAACTGGTGGGGAAATTTTTTGGGGGGAGAAGCTGGAGGTCAGGGGAGTAATCCCTGTGATCATACCCCACATGACCCCACCCCTGGCCTGGGACCCCCACACTCTCCCCATCCCATCCCATCCCATCCCTTCCCACCTTATCTGGATAGGATGTCTCTGGTCTGGCTGGATCTGCTCTGGCAGGCTGGGCAGTACGTCTGCAGCCTGCTCTAGTGGGCCAGACCAGGCAGCATGGCCACAGCATGTTCCAGCGGGCTGGGCTGGGCGGCAAGGCCACAGTGTGCCCCGGCGCCCAGGTGGCGTGGCCACAACCTGCTCTGGGGGGCGGGGCCGAGCGGCATGGCTGCAGGCTGCCAGCCCCGGAGCCAGGGCCAGCTCTAATTTTTTTGCCACCCCAAGCAAAAAAAAGAGTGCCACCCTGCGATAAACCCTCCTGTGAGCACCGCGCCCCCCAAAACCCTGCCTTTTGAGTGCCGCACAAACCCCCACCCCACCAAGCGCTGTGCCACTGAAACATGCCCCACCTCCGAGCAATGCCCAGCGGAAACAAAAACAAACAAAAAAACCCCTCAAGCGCTGCCGCACAGAACCAAAAAAACAAAGAAAACCCCCCCTGAGTGCCGCCCTGCCTCAAGGTGCCGCCCCAAGCACGTGCTTGGTCGGCTGGTGCCTGGAGCTGGCCCTGCCCAGAGCTGCAGCTGCTTTGGAGGCTGCAGGGAGAGCAACGTGGCCAGAAGCAGAGAGACTCTGGCCCCACCTCTTCCCTCTGGCTCTGCTGGCTGTGCTGCCTCTCCTTGCTCCCTCTGTTGTGGGGAGGGGCTGTGTCCCACCTCTCCCTCTCTATATCCATTCGTAAGCTGACCCTCTTCTCTAGTGCTTCCCTTTTTTTTACTACAAAAATTCAGCTTACGAATGAGTATATACAGTAGGTAATGGAGCCTAGAAATGATCCCATGGGTTTTAGTCCAGAAAGGGCCCAGAATTGTAAAGTTCTTCTCCCCCAAAGAGTTTGTGGACACGATTGGACTGGGTGTGATTCAGGCCGACCTGTAATGCTACTGCTTATGTTTTAGCACCATAAATTGTAGGGAAAGAAGAACCTCATGCTTTGCGTTTTCCACCTTGATAAAACCCCCACAAAAGGGTCTTTTTGATCAGACAGAGCAGGTGACAAACAGTTCTGATAATGGAGTGCAGTGCTAGTCATTTGGCAGATCCAGATCTTTGAGGGCATTACTGGAGAAATCCCACAAACCTCTGTATCATAGCAACATCTGAGATATGCGCGGGAAAAAACAACTGCTCTGTAATCCTATGATCTTACTAAGACACAACTGAACTGCAAGGAACATGCTTTGATGATTTAGTTGGTGTTGGTCCTGCTTTGAGCAGGGGGTTGGATTAGATGACCTCCTGAGATCCTTTCCAACGCTGATAATCTATAATTCTATGCTTTACATCTGGGAGTCACAAAGGCAAAGTTTCAGGCAAGGACAGGTGAGAATTTTGCTTGCAAACAGCAGTAAGGATGGAGAAGTTATTCTGAGGGACATAGAGACTTCATGTGAAAAAAGGAACAAGGAAAAAAGTCAGCTAACACATCAGGGAATGGAGGGAATAATCTGAACCAGATATTTAATGGATGGGAGATTCTTGGGAAGCAATAAAAGTGAAAGAAACCCAAAGGGTCACACCGAACAACTTAGCCAGGAGCCTGCAGTGCTTGGTGGCAAAGAAAAAAAAACCCAAATGTTCTCTTGGGCTGCCATCACATTATGATTTATGGAAGAGAAACAACTCCAGTGAGTCTCAACCTGCATTGGGATGATTTATGGACGTCTCAGTCCCAGAAAGAGGTCAGCACAATGAAGGGAATGAAGAGATATGCACCAAAAATGATGAAGGGGCTGTAGAAACTGACTCCCGGGGAAGCAGTATGTGTCTGTATGGCTTTTCCAAACAAGGAGAGAAGGGGAACATGACAATGGTTTAAACATTATGGATATTCAAGGTGAATTGTTGAGGGGGTCCAAGCAGTTTAACCATGAGCAATGGGATGAAACTGAACAAAGAAAAAAAATGAGGCTGAATTAAGTGATTACCAATTCCTAATGGAGAAGTCTCTTAGGCTGAGAAATACTCTTTTAAGAGAAGTGGCTGCAAACTTGTTAGGGCACAGATCATGACTGCCTATATGCCTGCATTGAACTTTGCACAATGGGGAATCCGATCCTTATTAGATCTGGTAGGTTCTACTGAACCAGAAATAACAAACAACAACAATAATGTATTTCAGGACTGCAATAATGGATACACTGTGACGCTGCAGTCTCACCTCCGTTACACTCAGCAAGGCCTGTGGGATTACTCTGAAACTAGGCCATCATAAATGACAACAAAATTTGATCCAGTTCATCCTCCGGACAACAGTCTCGCCAATTCTGCAGCACCTAGTCACACAGCTACATAACTATTATGATTTGGTGTATAGCTTTCCATGTGCCAGGTACTTTCAAGACAATCTAGAAATGATACTCATGCCCAGAAAAGGTCACAGTCTAAGGACGGACAGAAAGGTACACAAAGGTTCAGGGAAGGGAAGCAACAACAGGGCTATTTTAAACATATCACAAGAGTCACTAAAGGAAGGGCAGCAGAAATTCACTGCCTCAGTGCTGGTGTTCATATGATGAAATCATGCCCCTCGTCCCATCATTTCCATTTTGTACAGCTTCCCAGTGACGTACTGTGACTCCTTCTTCAACACTCAGCAATGAGCCCCTGGGGAGATCCTGGAAAAAACTGAAAAATTCCAGTCTTGCAGAAACAAGTATATTGGACAATATTCAGGTAAGTGCAGTAATATACACTCCTAATGAGTGCCACAAATTTGTGGCACTGCTCTGGACCACACATGGACAATAACTTGGCACTTTCCTATCCAAAGGATTGGGACTAGGGGTTCACTTTGCCTTCTCTGAGTGCTCATTGGACCATACTTTGTTATTATTTTCTTTTAGTGCCTGAAAGCCAAGGAGAGCAGGTGCTTGTCGGAAAATTGAGCCATCGATGAGAAGGCAATTCATGATAGCAGCACAATTCCAATCATTTCTTCTCTTGCTTTGCCAGTACTGGCGTGTATTTTAGCAAAATGACTGAAATAAGTGATGCATTTTCAGTCAGTTTTTTCCCTGACTCTTGTGCATCTGAGAAAGCCCCAGCAGTGGGCTTTGGCAGACAAAGTGGAAAACAAGACAGGAACTACCATTATGAAATGCAAAAAGTCAATTTGAATGTCAACTGCTGAGGCAGGGGATGCAAGCTTTAAAGAGCCCCAGTTTGAGAAAATGAGGGTGCCTCATTGTATGTTCCTGGCTAACTGCTCGCGGTTAAAGCTTTAGAAGAATGCCACATTTTAAAGCACATTACACAGACTGATTTTCATTGTGTTGGACCACAGGACTTTCCCGGCTTCCTACTGATGTTACGCAGGTCGGAGCAAATGCTTCCCCAAAAATGTAAGGTTTGTCAAGGTTATAGTTTCATTGCCAAATCAATTTTCTGTCCTGCCTTGGAGAAGGCTGCATTCTGTCACAACTGGGAGACAATCAAAGCTGCACTAAACTGCTGATGAATAATAATGCTACATAGCTCTTATATGGCACATTTCATCAATAGATCTCAAAGCACTCTGCAAAGAGTGTTCACTGTTACCTCCATTTTCCAGCCAGGGAAACCAAGACACATTTGAAGTGCAGTAGCCAGTTCTCATGATCCACGACCCAGTGATCTAGCCACTAGGCCATGCTGCCTCCCTTGAGGGTCTTATTAGAAAACCACCACCAAACAGGGTACCAAGGACCCAACTTCTGAGTCAATCACCATTTAGCTCAAGAAATATTGTGCCACCAGGGAAAAACAAACCATTCTAAGCATCCTGTTCCTGCAAGATGCTGAGCATTTCTTGGGACATCCTAGATGAAACTATAAATGAATGTTGAAGCCAAGACCAACATGACCTCTCAATTCCTGACCACATCCCTGTCGGGAAAGAATGTGGTTTAATGGTTAGTGCAGGGTTATATTCCTCACATTTCCAATTACTGGCTGTGTGATCGTGGGAAAAAAGCTTACAGTTTCTTCTTCACCATAATTTACCTGTATGCCTCAAACGGATATATTCTTTGCATGAGGTGGTGTAAGCCTGCACCTTCCATGTTCTAATCTCTTCTCTGATATCAACCACTTTTATTGCCTTGGTTAAATCACTCCACCTTTCTGCCCCTGATTTATTTGGTGTATGGTGTGGGGCAGTTAAGTAATATCACCTCAGGGAAATGTTTTACCTCTCCTGAGAATAAAATAGACGAATGTGGCTGCTTGCCCATGCTGTTATGCTGGAGGATTGGCCCAAGTGTGGATTATACTATAGAGTAGCTCTGCACATTTCTGTCGCCCAATTGTAACTTCACTATGTTATTTCCAGTGATCATGGAGCCCTAAGAGGCTGATTTGATCCTCAATATTTTGATTTATGTATATAACCCCTTGAGAGAATATGGTGGCCAGTTAATTTCACAATTGTCCTAGTTAAAATGAAGACACATCTACAATTCAGCTGTGTGTGAGCCTTCCAGTCTGGGTAGAAAGATTCATACTAGTGGAGCAAGAACTAGCATGTTAAAAATAGCAGTGTGGTCACAGATGGTGGTGATACAGGCTACTCACCTGAGCTGAGGCTTGAAAGCCCAACCTGAGTGATTGTCTATCTTTTAATTAAAACATCAGTTCATGTGACTATGTTATTTAGTGCTCTGCAGTACAATGGCATTTCTCTAAAGTACTGCTTGTCTCTTAAGTAAGGTGTGTAATTTCTTACTGACAGCGGTCTGCATATTAACCTTAGCATACACAGTGATGTGGAAAAATTAATGTTGGCGTAATGCTATATGCTTCTCCGCATATTAGGCATGGAGCAAATTATCTCCCAGTTGTGATTATTGGTGATGTTTCTCAAGGAGCTCAATCTATTTAACTTAACACACAAAAAAAAGGTTAAGGGATGACTTGATTACAGTCTGTAAGAACCTACCTGGGAAACAAATATTTAATAACAGGCTCTTCACAGAAGCAGAGGAAGGCATAATATGATGCAATGGTTGGAAGTTGAAGATAGACAAAATCAGACAGGAAATAGAGCGTACATTTTTAATAGAAAGGGTAATTAACCATTGGAACAATTTACCAAAGGCTGTGGTGGATTTTGCACCACTGACCATTTTTAAATGAAGAATGGATGCTTTCCTCAAAGATCAGTTCTAGGAATTATTTTGGGGAAGTTCTGTGCCCTGTGTTATACAAAACATCAGACTAGATCGGGGTCGGCAACCTCTGGCACGTGGCTCGCCAGGGTTTGTTTACCTGCCTCATCAGCAGGTTCAGCTGATCGCGGCTCCCACTGGCTGAAGTTCACCGTCCCAGGCCAATGGGGGCGGCAGGAAGTGGCATGGGTGAGGGATGTGCTGGCCATCGCTTCCTGCCACCCCCATTGGCCTGGGATGGCGAACTGTGGCTAGCGGGAGCCGCCATCGGCTGAATCTGCCACTGCAGCAGGTAAACAAACTGGCCCGGCCCGCCAGGGTGCTTACCCTGGCGAGCCATGTGCCAGAGATTGCAGACCCCTGGACTAGATTATCACAGTGGTCCCTTCTGGCCTTGGAATCCCATGACTCTATGACTTCAGTGTTGTATATGTTGAATGTATAAGTTCTGATGGTGACACCTAATGGTCAGTTAGGTTTGTAACAGGAGCATATACCTATCTGCAGGTATCCCAAGGGCATGGTTTCTTTCTTTAACTGTACTCTGCTATCTGTAAGGAAAATAGCGGAGACTGTAGCAATAGAGCCAGCTTCAACAACTCAGCCTAGCCTTTTCTCTCAGGAGCAGGGTAACAGGCTTTTTTAAAATAACTAACAAAATCATCCAATGCACAGGACTTGGTGGTGATAGGGAACTTCTACTACCCAGACATCTGTTGGGAAAGTAACACAGCAGGGCACAGATTATCCAACAAGTTCTTGGAATGTATTAGAGACATTTTTTCTATTTCATAAGGTGGAGAAAGCTACTAGGGTGGAGGCTGTTCTAGATTTGATTTTGACAAATAGGGAGGAACTGGTTGAGAATTTGAAAGTGGAAGGTAGCTTGGGTAAAAGTGATCACAAAATTATAGAGTTCATGATTCTAAGGAATGGTAGGAGGGATAACAGCAAAATAAAGGCAATGGATTTCAAGAAGGCAGACTTTAGCAAACTCAGGGAGTTAGAAGGTAAGATCTCATGGGAAGGAAATCTAAGGGGAAAAACAACTGAAGACAGTTGACAGTTTTTCAAAGAGACATTATTAAAGGCACAAGAGCAAACTATCCCCTGCGTAGGAAAGATAGGAAGTATGGCAAGAGACCACCCTGGCTTAACCAGGAGATCTTCAATGATCTAAAAATCAAAAAAGAGTCCTACAAAGAGTGGAAACTAGATAAAATTACAAATAACACAAGTATGTAGGGACAAAATTAGAAAGGCCAAAGCACAAAACAAGATAAAACTAGCTAGAGACATAAAGGGTAACAAGAAACATTCTACAAACACATACGAAACAAGAGGAAGACCAAGGACAGGGTAGGCCCATTATTCAATGAGTGGGAGAAAATAATAACAGAAAATGTGGAAATGGCAGAGGTGCTTAATAACTTCTTTGTTTTGATTTACACCAAGAAGGTTGGTGGTGATTGGATGTCTAACATAGTGAATACCAGTGAAAATGAGGTAGGAACAGAAAAGGCTAAAATAGGGAAAAAACAGGTTAAAAATTACTTAGATAAATTAGATGTCTTCAAGTCACCAGGGTGTGATGAAATGCATCTTAGAATATACAAGAAGCTGACTGAGGAGATATCTGAGCCATTATCTTTGAAAAATCATGGAAGACGGGAGAGATTCCAGAAGACTGTAAAACGGCAAATATGGTGCCAATCTATAAAAAGGGAAATAAGGACAACTCAGGGAATTACAGACCCAGTCAGCTTAACTTCTGTACCCAGAAAGATAATGTAGCAAATAATTAAGCAATCAATTTGCAAAAATCTAGAAGATAATAAGGTGATAAGAAAGAAACCAACAGGACTCCACTGACCATCACATACAGTCCCCAGCTAAAACCTCTCCAACGTATCATCAGGGATCTACAACCCATCCTGGACAATGATCCCACACTTTCACAGGCCTTGGGTGGCAGGCCAGTCCTCGCCCACAGGCAACCTGCCAACCTGAAACATATTCTCACCAGAAACTGCACACTGCACCATAGTAACTCTAGCTCAGGAACCAATCTATGCAACAAACCTCGATGCCAACTCTGCCCACATATCTACACCAGCGACACCATCACAGGACCTAACCAGATCAGCCACACCATCACCGGTTCATTCACCTGCATGTCCACCAATGTAATATACACCATCATATGCCAGCAATGCCTCTCTTCTATGTACATCGGCCAAACTGGACAGTCGCTACGGGAAAGGATAAATGGACACAAATCAGATATTAGGAATGGCAATATACAAAAACCTGTAGGAGAACACTTCAACCTCCCTGGCCACACTATAGCAGATCTTAATGTGGCCATCCTGCAGCAAAAAAACTTCAGGACCAGACTTCAAAGAGAAACTGCTGAGCTTCAGTTCATCTGCAAATTTGACACCATCAGCTCAGGATTGAACAAAGACTGTGAATGGCTTGCCAATTACAAAACCAGTTTCTCCTCCCTTGGTTTTCACAGCTCAACTGCTAGAACAGGGCCTCATCCTCCCTGATTGAACTACCTCATTATCTCTAGCTTGCCTGCATATATATACCTGCCCCTGGAAATTTCCACTACATGCATCTGACGAAGTAGGTATTCACCCACGAAAGCTTATGCTCCAAAACGTCTATTAGTCTATAAGGTGCCACAGGATTCTTTGCTGCTTTTACAGATCCAGACTAAAACAGCTACCCCTCTGATATATAAGGTGATAAGTGGCACTCAGCATGGATTTGTCAAAAACAAATTGTGGTAGACCAACATGATAGCTTTCTTTGACAGGGAAACCAATTTGTGGATATGGGGGAAGTGGTAGACTTGGTATATCTTGACTTTAGTAAAGTTTTGATACTGTTTCACATGACCTTCTCATAAACAAACTAGGGAAATGCAGCTTAGATGGATCTACTATAAGGTGGGTGAAAAACTGGTTGGAAAACCATTCGCAGAGAGTAGTTATCAGTGGTTCACAGTCATGCTGGAAGGACATAACGAGTGGGGTCCCTCAGGGATCAGTTCTGGGTCCAGTTCTGTTCAATATCTTCATCAATGATTTAGATAATGGCATAGAGAGTACACTTGTAAAATTTGCAGATGATACCAAGCTGGGAGGGTTGCATGTGCTTTGGAGGGTAGGATTAAAATTACAAATGATCTGGACAAACTGGAGAAATGGTCTGAAGTAAATAGGATGAAATTCAATAAGGATAAATGCAAAGTACTCCAGTTAGGAAGGAACACTCAGCTGCACACATACAAAATGGGAAATGACTGCCTAGGAGTACTGCGGAAAGTCATCTGGGGTTCATAGTGGACTACAAGCTAAATATGAGTCAACAGTGTAACGCTGTTACAAAAAAAGCAAACATCACTCTGGGATGTATTAGCAGGAGTGTTGTAAGCAAGACATGAGAAGGAATTCCTCTGCTCTGCTCTGTGTTGATTAGGCCTCAATTGGAGTATTGTGTCCAATTCTAGGCACCACATTTCGGGAAGGATGTGGACAAATTGGAGAGAATCCAGAGGAGAGTGACAAAAATGATTTAAGGTCGAGAAAACATGACCTATGAGGGAAGATTGAAACAATTGGGTTTGTTTCGTCTGGAAAAGAGAAGACTGAGGGAGGCATGATAACAGTTTTCAAATACATAAGAGGTTGTTACAAGGAGGAGGGAGAAAAATTGTTTTTCTTAACCTCTGAGGATAGGACAAGAAGCAATAGGCTTAAATTGCAGCAAGGGAGGTTTAGGTTGGACATTAGGAAAAACTTCCTAACTGTCAGGGTAGTTAAGTGCTGAACTACATTGCCTAGGGAGGCTGTGGAATCTCCATCTGTCAAGGTTTTTTCCCCACTTTGAACTTTAGGGTTCAAGAAGTGGGGACTTGCATGATCACTTTTAAGCTTAATTACTAGCTTAAATTTGGTATGCTGCCACCAGCCAGAAGTCTGAGTCTGGCACACTTTTGTTCCCCCAAAACCTTCCCTGGGGAACCCAACACTCAAACCCCTTGGGTCTTAAAACAAGGAAAATTTAACTATCCCCCTCCTTTTCTCCCCACCAATCCCTGGTGAGTTTAGACTCAATCCCTTGGATTCTAAAACAAGGAAAAATCAATCAGATTCTTAAAAAGAAAGCTTTTAATTAAAGAAAGAAAAGGTAAAAATTATCTCTGTAAAATCAGGATGGAAAATGCTTTACAGGGTACTCAGATTCATATAGACCAGAGGGACTCCCCCATCCCCCAGCCTGAGATTCAAAGTTACAGCAAACAGAGGTAAAAATCCTTCCAGCAAAAAGACACAATTACCAGTTGAGAAAACAAACATTAAACTAATCCACCTTGCCTGTTATTACTTACTATTTGGAAACATGAAAGATTGATTCAGAAAGATTGGAGAACCTGGAATGATGTCGCGTTCCTCTCAGTCCCGAGAGCAAACAATGAACCAAACAAAAAGCACAAACAAAGACTTCCCTCCACCAAGATTTGAAAGTATCTTGTCCCCCTATTGGTCCTCTGGTCAGGTGTCAGCCAGGTTCACTGAGCTTCTTAACCCTTTACAGGTAAAAGAGACATTAACCCTTAACCATCTGTTTATGACACCATCATTGGAGATTTTAAAAAGCAGGTTAGACAAACACCTGTCAGGGATGATCTAGATAATATTTAGTCCTGCTATGAGTGCAGGGGACTAGACTAGATGACCTCGCAAGGTCCCTTTCCTGTCCTATGATTCTATGAGTTACCAGATTTGAAGAAAGAGAGTTTGAAGACTATTATGTTAGACAAAAGAGTAGTTAATGTAAGAGAAGACCAGGATATGGACATAGGCTTTAGCACTGGGGATAGTGAGAAAATGGCACAGTTAGGGGATGTTAAAGAGAATGAAGTGACAGGATTTAGCACGAGGGTAGAGATGGGGATTATCCCACTTACTACAGAGCTATGTCGTGCCTTAGAAATGGGCTGGCAATCAGCACAATAACCCGAGAGAAAGTGGTAATGTTTCCTATGCATTTTTCAGCAACAAAATTATAGAACACTACAATAGTGGAAGTTAGAGGTCGGTTGATTACTAGATTGAGATTTCCATTGGCATTAACCTTGACCCAGGAAAGAACACAAGAATGTGCTGAACTTTATCTGTCATAGGTACCTATTTATTTGACCCCAAGTATCATATTATCTGAGCACCTCGCAATCCTCGCTATATCGGAGGAGGCAGGGAAGTGTTGTTATGCCTGATTTACTGAAACACAGAGACTAAGATCCAGTGGATCAATGGGACTAATGGAAGTTGGAAGTCGGAAGTCTAAATACTCTTGAGTATCTGGGCCTAAGAGACTTTCCTAAGGACACCCAGGAAAACTATGGCACACTGGAGAATTAAATCCTGTTTCTTGAGTCTGAGGCTACCATCTTACCCATTGGACCATCCTTTCTCTGAGCACCCTTTAGATGCAATAGGAGTGCTTAAAATTAAGGACATGTTTAAGTGCTTTCCAGAATTGGAGCTGAGAAAGTTAGAGACAAGAATCTTTGTAAAATTCATTGTTGTCCGCTTCAGCTTCATGGAAGTGTGTGCCATAATCCTCAGTGCAAGAATAAAGTGGTTTCCCTATTGCTTGCCTTAAAATCATATGAATGATACACAAATAGGGGGTCTTTAGCTTGGGCCCTAACACTTTACATATAAGTCTTTTACAGACAAAGACATCCCATGATTTGAGCAGGATGTAGTCAACTAATAGAGGACATTAATTTATAGCTCTCTGTATTAATGTGTTCTCTGGACTCTCTAGACAGGGATTCCAGAACCCTGATGCAAACATATATGAGTACAATACATTAAACATGAGTCGTATTTCAAGTTGCAACTTTTAATAATCAACAACACAGTGGCTTTAGCAGAACTAACTTTTCCATTAGGTAACAGACTATAGGAAGCTGCAGTCTGATCTTTTTTCTGCATTCCAATTTCCTAGTTTTCTGCAAGCACTAATTTAAAATGCTTTTCACTGTTGAAAAGAGCATAGATAGCTGCTAAAGAACAATTTTACTGCCCTAAAACAGTAATATATTTGCATTCATTACAACGGGTCTTAAAACGTATTACTGATGTAAAAGAGAGCATCATAATCTGAAGGCTTTGAAGGATAGTAGATAACAGAACTAGAATGTCTCTGAAATGCCTGAAGTCTCAGACATAAAATAGGAATGATAAACAAGTTCATTATTTGTTAGTGATGGTTATGCTGCATATATATATGTTTTAAAGTTTTATAGGGACTATATTTCAGTACTTAAATGGGCTTAAATTAAACATGCTTTCCTTGGCTGATCAGTTAAGAAATAGCAAGAACTAATGAGCCTGATAGTAGTAAATCTGTTAAGTCAATGTGAGGGCATTCAGTGGGGCACTCTACTAAGTGTAAAAGCAGGGGAAGACTCCTGATATACACATTCACTCCTGCGCACATATTTTCTGTGAGCATGGCCAGACCACCATGACTTATGATCTTATCAAGTTAAGCAGTGCCAATCCTGCATGTTTGAAGATCACTTGAGGTATGTCTGCATTGCAGTTGGAGGCATGCTTCCCAGCATGGATAGATAAACCTGTGTTATCTCTGCTTGGGCTAGCATGCTAAAATAGCAGTGTGGCGATGGTGGCATGGAGAGCAGCTTGGGCTAGCCTATGGAAGGCAAGCCCACTTGAGTCTCTGGGTTCATACTCAGATGAAAAGCCTTTGTCACTGTGGCCAAGCAGCTATTTTTAGCTTACTAGCTCAAGTAGAGCTAGCAAGAGCCTGTCTGTCTTTGCTGGAAAGAACATTTCCACCTACAGTTTCGACAGACCTTAAGGGTATCTCTTCAGTGCGTACCTGTGTCCTGGCTTAGGCACACTCGTGTGTTAGCCAAACCCACCTCTGAGAGTCCATACTGGAGAGTTGCACATTCCTTATGCCCAGTGTACCTGGCACTGCAGTTACATGTGTTTGGCACTAGGATTTTTGGGGTGGTGGAGGTATATAGCCCAGGAAAACCCAAATGTTCTAGGGAACAAGGGGTGCATTCAATAAGTATCAGTGGGTTGCTTCGGGTTGTGGTCTGACTTGCATAAAATTGGAAATCAGAGGGGCTACTCTGTCTTTCTCATGGGAGGGAGAGCACTTTGTCTCTCCCCCCCTGCCCAAGTTAGGACTGGACATGTTCCAAGACATTCCAAACCCCATAGTTACAATTCAAGTTCACCCAGCATTCAGGACCAGCTACCTGAAGCTTCCAGCATTTTCAGCATTTTCCAGCATTTTCAACTGGCTCTGTTCAACTTCAGGAGTTATTTTTCTCTGGGCTTGGGCTGTTCTGGTTGGTCCTAGGCTCTGCTTCCTCCAATCAGTCTCACCTGGCCTTCCAGGATTAAAGTAGGGCAATTATCCCTTCTCTCTTCCGCCTAATGAGTGGTTAGGGTAACCCCACACAGCACCAGACCACCCTGCCACAATGAGCTTTCTTCTGAGTCACTGACCCAAACAAGCTATGGATTGAACCTTGAGAGCCTGATTTTCAGAGGTGCGAAGCAGCTGTGACTCCCGCTGATTTAATACTAGAGCTCTGGGTGTCCACCGCTTCTGGGAATCAGGCCTGTAATGCCCAAGTGTGGTGTTAAGCTGATCTGTGTGACTGGAAATTGTGTATAATGTAAAATTCAAGTCCTGACCATCTGGGGTCATTACATACGCTAAGGTGCAATTTGCAGAGTTAATTACATTGTCCTGGACAAATTTTGATTGAAGATATGCACCGAGGAATGGGCCATTGTCTGCTGATGATCTGTTACATGAGGCCAAAGTTGAAGGCTGAATAAAGTGTTCTGGTTCTGCAGCTGAAACAGTTATGAACTTGTAACCATGTGGAAAACACAGCCGTGGGTTTTGAAGGACTGACACCTACCTGAGCCCAAGGTTGGCACAGGGTGACGTCAGATAAGATTTTTAGTGTGTGTGTAGGTTCTTTTATTGTTTTTAATATGTTTTCTCTGTAATGTTTTCACCTTAAGAATAAATGTGCTTCCTTAGAAAGATCTGTGTGGTAACTTATAACTGCAGGCCATTAAGGCCATTCATGGCTACTGGAGAGAAAGCAAAGTGCAGATGCTGGCCTGGTTAGGCTTGCTGGGAATATCACAGTGTAGGCAGGAAACTGTGCAGCCTGGAAAACTGCAGGGTCAGGAGGGAGAGAGACACAGGTTTCTTCCCAACAAATGTGACTTCTGAGGAGTGAGGATCCTACAGTGGGTGCTCTGGAAGGACCACAGAATACAGGTGCAATTGCCCTGAACTGTAACACATCTATATTCTAAGACCCTGTCTGGTGACACAGAGGTCTTCCATAGAGTCTTCTTGATGCAAATTGCTCTAACCCTGAACTGAGATGCAGAAATATTTTGATTAACTCACTTTGAGGTTAGCAGGCTAGAGATTCACCTGAGAAAATTTAAAGGAATTGGACACTATGCCAAAAAATTGCAATACTACCTCTCCCACCTCTCCACACCATCAGATACACACAAACCCACATTTTAATGGGCATTTATATTTGCTTTTTCATTTGCCTCTTTTTGCACCCACAGTGTTTGGGATTTCTGTTAGGTTTTTTGTGTGAAATTACTCAAAATACAGTAATTTTCAAGGCAAATAATGTAATCTCTTTGGGATAGGGCCTGTCATTATTATATGTTTGTGCAATCTCTGTTAACATGGTGCCCAACCTGCTCGTGGACTCCAGGCACTATTGCAGTGTAAATATTTATTAATTATTATTATTGACTTAAATGTGAAAAAGGATCAGGATATAAATGTGAAAAAAATGAACAGTTACTAATCCCACCTAAAATCCATACAACGAATTCTTGCACTGGGATCCCTCAACAGTCAGCTTTTGGCACCATAATTCCCATCTATAGCCAGAGCACCTAATGTCATTATTTTTTCTGGACAAGGGACAATGGATCCATTCTTTACTCACACTGGTTTCCCATAGAAAAGCTGATATCTCACTATTTAAAGGCAACAGTATTCAGCACACTTCTCAGGCATTACGGGTATCAGCCAACCTTAATCCAATCCGAACATAGCTCTCTATTTTTTTTAAGGTTATCCCATTATTTGTGCTGGTCCTGTAATGTTATCAGGGTCAGAGAAACCTGTGATGTGGTTTGGGCTTCACAAACTGCCACACAAATTATTATGGTACCGCCCCACACACTGTGAATTCACAGCAGTATGATCAACTAAGAGAAAAGAAGCCATGATGGAACAGTCTTTTATGTAAACATAGTTAACGTTGGCAACTAGCAAACATAGCAAGAGGTGATATTTACAACAAAGCATGTAGAAAATAGTAAGATGAACCTCTCTACTGCCTTTCATTTATGGATTTCAAAGCATTTTACATATTTCAGTTACAGATCAACAACAAACCTTTGAGGTTGACCTCACAGTGAGTTTTGCCTAATAAGAAAGTCAGGAGTGGACCCAGAGATCATTAATAACTGCAAAGGAAACCCTATTAAATGCATACAACTGTGATCAAGCTTGTCCCGCCGTGAAAGTCTCCTGTACAAAATGCAATTAAAACTATAGGAAACAACTCGTGTCTCTTAAGACAAGGTAACAGGGGCTAAGCTGTGTGGCACATGGCCACACTACTTGATGGGGCTGAGTACAATAGATTCACTGATGGATAGCCCAGTCTACAAATGGTGATTCTTCACAAATCATGATGAGAAATAGACTTTCAGTACTAGTTCATAAATTCAAGGCAAGCACTTTTTTTTTCATAAGGCCCAAGCAGACAGACAGCATTAGGCATGCAAACATGCAACCATCCAAATGCAGTAGTTAATGTGTTAGCATTTTAACAAATTGAGGCACTTCACTGGCCTATTTATCAGTTCTAGCTATTTAGAAATGTTGCCACCATATGTTGTCCATTGAAATGAATGCTAAACACGGCATTTATAAATGGTAATTTATGACTCATAAACGTCCCTGCTATTAGAGTCATTCTCATAGAGTGAGTGGAATTGACAACAGTTTCTGCACTCCGTGTTTTGTTTCTTCACTCCCTTCATTTTAGGGATATTGTTGATAGTAAAGCTCTAATATCCCATAGATGACGTTATTTAGAAGGCTGTGTGTTCCAGAAAGAGGTTTATTTTTGTATGGTCTCCATACTACAAATTGCTTTCAGTGTGTGAGGGTGACTTGAAAGACTAGATTTTCAAAGAGCACCTACTGAGTATGCAAAACTTTAGAACTGTTTTCAGTTTCACCAGGAATTTCTGAAAACTTTTGTGCATCCAAGGATTAAATTCACCTCCTCATAGAGGGCCAGCTATGGAATATGGACCATTTAAGTCCCCTGCAAACCAAGCTTTGAAGACGTCAGTGAGATTTAAATGATTTATAGGCCTTACACTAGTCCTCTGCACAAGGATTAATTTAATCTGGAACTATATCCTTCAAACATACACTTGGAAAATTTAGCCCAGAATGCTTTTCATTAAGTGACATTTAGTAAGGATCAGGCTTTTAAAGGATTGGAAAATGCTCACATCTAGTGCATATGTATACATACACTAACACCCCAAACATTAGGTATTTGTTTAACTGTCCACATGCAGAACACGGACAGTGATTGTTTGCACACATAAGTTTGACACATAGATAAGACGGTTACTCATCTTTGTAACTGTTGTTCTTTGAGATGTGTTGCTCATATCCATTCCAATTAGGTGTGCTCGCACCGTGTGCACATTCGTCGGAAGTTTTTTACCCTAGCAACACTCGATGGGTCGGCTGGGTCGCCCCCTAGAGTGGCACCGCCATGGCGCCGGATATATATCCCTGCCAACCCAAGGGCCCTTCAGGTCCTTCTTGCCGGCTACTCCGGCAGAGGGGAAGGAGGGCGGTTTTGAAATAGATATGAGCAACACATCTCGAAGAACAACAGTTACAAAGGTGAGTAACTGTCTTTTCTTCTTCGAGTGCTTGCTCATATCAATTCCAGTTAGGTGACTCCCAAGCTTTACCTAAGAGGTGGGGTCAGAGTGAGATGTCGCAGAATGTAGAACTGCTGATCCAAATGCCGAGTCATCTCTGGACTGTTGAACCAGAGCGTAATGTGAGGCAAATATGTGGACCGAGGACCAGGTAGCTGCATGACATATCTCCTGGATGGGTACATGAGCCAGGAAGGAGGCAGATGAAGCCTGAGCCCTGGTAGAATGTGCGGTGAGGTGGCTCAAGGGAACATGAGCCAAGTCATAACAAGTACGGATGCATGCCGTCACCCAAGATGAGATCCTCTGGGAGGAGACAGGTAGGCCCTTCATTCGGTCTGCCACCATGATGAAGAGTTGGGGCATTTTACGAAAGGGTTTTGTTCGCTTGATATAAAATGCGAGAGCTCTATGGACGCTTAGGGAGTGCAATTGTTGTTCCCGTCATGATAAGTGTGGCTTCGGGAAGAAGACCGGAAGGAAGATATCCTGGTTGATATGAAAGGTCAATACCATTTTAGGGAGGAAAGCTGAGTGTGGTCGCAACTGCACCTTGTCCTTGTGAAACACAGTATACGGTGGATCCACCGTGAGAGCCTTAAGCTTGGAGACTCATTTGGCCAATGTAATGGCTACGAGGAAAGCTGTCTTCCAGGACAGGTATAATAGCGAGCAGGATGCTACCGGCTCGAAAGGGGCAGACATAAGTCTGGTTAGAATCAGGTTGAGGTCCTAGGTTGGGGCGGGATGGCGTACTTGGGGGTATAGCGGTCCAAGCCCTTGAGGAACCTAGAAACCCTAGGTTGTGAGAACACGGAGAGGCCACTTTCCCCTGGGTGGAAGATAGAGATGGCTGCCAAGTGCACCCTCAATGATGATACCTCTAGGCCCTGTTGTTTGAGAGACCAGAGGTAGTCCAAGATGGTGGGGATCGAGACCTCGGTGGCAGTAACATTATGCGTTTCGCACCAGCATGAGAAACGCTTCCACTTGGCCAGATACATTGACCAGGTGGAAGGTTTCCTGCTACCCAGGAGTACTTGTTTTACTGAGGCAGAGCAATGTAACTTGGACTGGCTTAACCATGCAGCAGCCATGCTGTGAGGTAAAGGGACTGCAGGTCTGAGTGGTTAAGTCTGCCCTGGTCCTGAGTTATGAGGTCTGGGTGAAGAGGCAGGGAAATTGGGTTGGCTATCGACAGGTCGAGCAGCATGGTGTACCAGTGCTGTCTGGGCCATGCTGGAGCAATCATGATTAAGCGAGCTCTGTCCCTGCGGAGCTTTATCAGGACCCTGCAAACCAGCGGGAACGGTGGAAAGGCGTAAAGCAGTTAGCTCGTCCAAGGCTTCAGGAAAGCGTCTGAGATCGAGCCCGGGGAGAGGCCTTGGAAGAAGCAGAACATCTGGCATTTCCTGTTGTCGCGGGAAGCGAAGAGGTCTATACAGGGAAAGCCCCACTTCCGGAAAACAGAATGAATCACATCCGGACGAATCAACCACTCTTGAGACAGGAAGGATCTGCTGAGTCGATCTGCCAGAGTGTTCCGAACCCCTGGAAGAAAAGACGCTACCAGGTCTATTGAGTGGGCTATACAGAAGTCCCAGAGCTGGATGGCTTCCTAACAAAGGGGGGAGGACCATATCCCTCCCTGCTTGTTTATGTAATACATGGCCGTTGTGTTGTCTGTGAACACAAATGCCTTGCAAATACTGTTGAAACACCTGGCATGCAAGGCGGACTGCTATCAGCTCTCGGACATTGATGTGCAAGGCCAGCTCCTGAGATGACCAAAGGCCTTGAGTGCGAAGATGGCCGAGGTGAGCACCCCAGCCGAGAGATGACGCGTCCGTCATCAGGGACATAGAAGGCTGAGGCGGATGGAACGGCATCCCTGCACACACCAGGGAGGGCGTCAACCACCAGTCGAGGGAGCCTAGGATGCTCGGGGGAATCGTGACTATCAGTCTATGGTGTCTCTGCCTGGGTAATATACCGAGGTGAGCCAAGATTGGAGAGGACGGAGACGTAGCCTGGCGTGTTTGGTCACGAATGTGCAGGCAGCCATGTGACCCAGGAGACCGAGACAAGCCCGAGCCAAAGTTCTTGGGAAGATCTTTAGGCCTCGGATAATTGTTACCATCACCTGAAATCGAGGCTGTGGTAAGAAGGCTTTGCCGATATTGGAGTCCAGGATGGCCCCAATGAAGTCTATCCTCTGTGTGGGAACCAGGGTGGATTTCTCTGTATTGATCATCAGGCCTAGACTCATGAATAGGTCCTTGACGATGTCCACATGATGGGTGACTTGTGCCTCGGAGGTCCCTTGAATAAGCCAATTGTTGAGATACGGAAAAACGTGTATCTGACAGTGGCGGAGGGAGGCGGCAACTATAGCCATGCACTTTGTGAATACTCTTGGGCTGTAGAGAGGCCAAACGGAAGGACCGTAAACTGGAAATGTTGATGGTTGGCTAGAAACCGGAGGTACCGTATGTGTGGAGGATAAATGGCACTGTGAAAATACGTGTCCTTCATATCGAGGGTGGCATACCAGTCTCCGGAATCCAGGGATGGGATGATGGTCCCCAGGGATACCATGCGGAACTTCAACTTTATCATGAATTTGTTGAGTTCTCGCAGGTCTAGGATAGGTTTGAGACCTCCCTTCGCCTTGGGGATTAGGAAATAGCTGGAGTAGAACCCCTTGCCCCTTTCATCCTTTGGTACCTCCTCTATGGCTCCCATGGCAAGGAGCGTTCGCACCTCTTGTAAGAGGAGTTGCTCGTGAGAGGGGTCCCTGAAGAGGAACGAGGATGGGGGGTGAAAAGGGGGCAGTGAAATAAACTGGAAGTGGTACCCAAGTTCCACTGTGCGTAGGACCCAACGATCCGAAGTTAGGTGGGACGACGCATGGAGGAAAAAGGAGAGGTGGTTGTAAAAGGGAGGAAAAGGATCCTGGAAAGTAACTGGTATGCTGTCCTCGGGCGCACCTTCAAAAGTTTGGCTTTGGCACCATAGGTGGCTTGGAGGGACCTTGATTTTGGCCCCCTTGGGGTCCTGACTGCCATTTTCGACTGGCTCAACCACGCCTTCTGCCAAAGTCCTGCCTCTGTGTAGGCAGAGGGTAAGGGTGGTGAGGCTGGGGGCGGAAAGGCCGGCGCTGAGTCATCGGCGTGTGCATGCCACGAGAGCGCATAATGACCCTGTTGTCCTTCAGACTTTGCAGCCTAGGGTCAGTCTTTTCAGAAAAGAGACCTCGACCATCAAAGGGCAAGTCCTGTGTGGTATGCTGTAGTTCCGGCGGGAGGCCTGACGCTTGAAGCCATGAAATGCGTCTCATGGCAACTCCCGAGGCCAGAGTCCTGGCTGCGGAGTCTGCTGCATCCAGCGAGGCCTGGAAGGAAGTCCTTGTCACTTTATTCCCCTCCTCCAAGAGGGCAGAAAACTCTTGATGGGAGTCTTGAGGGACTAACTCCGTGAACTAGCCCACCGCCGCCCAGGTGTTGTAGTTGTAGTGGCTAAGCAGGGCTTGCTGGTTTGCCACCTGGAGTTGGAGGGCCCCTGCAGAGTATACCTTACAGCCTGGTAAGTCCATGCGCCTAGCATCCTTCGATTTTGGAGCCGGAGCTTGCTGGCCATGGTGTTCCCTCTCATTGACAGACTGTACGACCAGGGAGCAGGGAGGAGGATAGACGTACAGGGACTCGTACCCCTTAGAGGGCACCATGTACTTGTGCTCAACTCCCCTGGCAGAGGGTGGAATAGAGGCTGGAGACTGCCAGATGGAATCAGCATTGGCCTGGATCGTTCGGATGAATGGTAAGGCCACTCTTGTGGGGGCATCAGCCGACAGAATATCCACCACTGGGGGTTCTATCTCCGGTACCTCCTCTACCTGGAGATTTATACTGAGTGCCACACGTCTCAGGAGGTCCTGATGGGCCCTCAGGTCAATTGGAGGAGGGCCCGTGGAGGATGTCCCAGCCACCGCCTTATCAGGAGAGAAGGAAGAGGAGAGGCCAGGGACAAGCAGGTCCTGTGTGGACTCTTGGTCTTGGACAACCTCTGGCTCCAGTGGGATCTGGGAGTCTGGTGGCTGAACAGGCACTTCCGCCGTACCAGTAGGAGGGGGGTGGCTGATAGTTGCCTCCGGCACCCGATGCTCCGATGGAGCAGAGCAAGATGGGACTGGAGGTACACCTTGGGCCTGGTGACACGCCCAAGGGGTCCAGAATGACCACTGATGGGGGCCTTGATCTTGGGCCTAGGTCTCCTGGAAGATTCTGGTGGGCACATCGGAGTCACGGTCCTGTGCATAGGAACTATCCGCATGAGAGGACACCGATGCATGTCGGAATGGCCAAGGAGGGGCTGAAAACCCCTGGGAAGAGTCTCTCTCTATGATTGATCTCGCTCTGTGCGGCACAGGGGATCAGTACCGGGAGCCATACCGGTACCGGGAAAAAGATCGGGACCTACGACCGGAGCAGTGCCGGGAGGTCAACCGGAATCTCGAAGCTCGGCATCTGGAGTGGCTGCGAGAGTCACGGTGCCTGGAGCGGTGCCAGGACCTGAATCAGTGCTGAAAGTACCGGGCTGGCGAAAGGGACGCTGATCAGTGCTGCGAGTGCGACCGGTACTGAGAAGGGGATTGGTGCCGGGACCGCGATCGGCGTCGGGACTGGGATCGGCGATGGGGCTGAGAACACCAGCGGGATCACGATCGTGAGTGGTGCCGCTATGTGGTGCAGACAGAGGATGGTCTCATCAAGGCCAGCTTGCCTACAGATTGTATGACCCGCACCGGCGGTGCCGGGGGTTGAGGCAGGGCAGACTCTGTCATCATGATCAGCTCCCTCGCCATGTAAAATGTCTTCAGCATGGAGGGAATAGTGAGCTCAACCACGGCTCTTGCCAGGGAGCTTTCAGGTACAGGACTTGATGGCCCTTGCGGGACCGGAATTGACGGTGCCAATGTTGTCGGTGCCGTGGCAGGTGTAGGTGCTGGGCAGTCAGATCTAGCCGGGTGCTCTGGCTGCGGTGCAGGTGGCACGGAAGCAGCAGGAGTCTTATGTCTCTTCACCCTCGGGGAGAGAGAACGGTGCCGAGCAGACACCGGTGCTGGCGATGGTTGGTGCCGAGAGGCCTTAGCAGTATCGGTGTGATCCGGTGCTGAAGAAGCACTTCTGCCAGTGGATTGTCCAGCACTCGGTGCTGAAGGCAGAGGAGTAAGAGCTGCCTCCATCAGGAGCTGTTTGAGATGAAAGTCCCGCTCCTTTTTCGTCCTTGGCTTGAAGGCCTTGCAGATCCAGCCCTTATCAGCGAGGTGGGATTCCCCGAGGCACTTAAGGCAGGAGTCGTGGGGATCTGTTGGCATCGGCTTGTGACAGGCCAAGCATGGTTTGAAACCCAGTGAACCGGGCATGGGCCCCGGTACCGTGTGCGGGGAAGGGGCTAATCCCTGAACCCCTCCTAACTATATACACTAACAATGTTATAAAAACGAATAGGAATTAACTGCAACTATAGACATTTCAACTATATACACAAGAATAACGAGAGAACTACAAGTAGCTAGGGAAGTGGAGATCAGCTAAGCTGTGCTCCACTGTTCCAACGACCAACACGGGCGGTAAGAAGGAACTGAAGGGCCATTGGGTCAGCAGGGGTATATATCCGGGGCCATGGCGGTGCCACTCTAGGGGGCGACCCAGCCGACCCACCGAGAGTTGCTAGGGTAAAAATCTTCCAATGAACGTGCATGCGGCGCGCACGCACACCTCATTGGAATTGATATGAGCAAGCACTCGAAGAAGAATCATAGATTCCAAGGCCAGAAAGATTGCGATCCTCTAGTCTGACATCCTGTATAACACGGGCCATAGGACTACCCTAAAATAATTCCTAGAGCAGATCTTTTAGAAAAAAAACCATCCGATCTTGATTTAAACATGGCCAATGGTGGAGAATCCACCATGACTTTTGGTAAATTGTTACAATTGTTAATTACCTTCACTGTTAAAAGCAGAAGCTTATTGCCAGTCCGATTTTGTCTAGCTTCTATTGGCAGCCCTTGGAATGTGTTCTACCTTTCTCTAATAGATTGAAAGTCCCATTATCAAATATTTGTTCCAGAAATAAATGTGCACAGTTGCATCTCATACCTTTGAAAATCCCTCCATAAATTTCTAAATCATTTGTCTTAAGGTTATTCTAGACTATGGAAATTTGTACTAGGGTTATTATATCCCTGGAGTTACATTAGTGCAAGTCTCTAATGTAGCCCCTATGCAGTGGTGCAAGCTAGGGTAAATTACAGGGGTAAATCACAGTGTTACAAGACTCACCTTACACTGATGCAGCACATCTACACTGAGGGTATGAACCACTTTCAGTCCAGAAACAGCCAAACAGGATCTAATTAGGAATATTATTTCTGCCTTAACGCTGTTGAAAATACTTAAATATAAAACCGTATCCTAAGAGCAATCCATTTAATCTTGGTTTATCATTTTGGTTCACAACACATTTTGCTTGCTCTCTCTGTTAGGATGCAAAGTGGGGAGAACGGTCTCATGGGGAAAGCACTGCTCAGGTGGTGTGATAGGGATAGAATCTGGCCAGAAGTATAGATCCAACGTGTCTCTCCTCACTACTGTAGGACACATTAGTGACTCTACACCTAGAGCGGCTCTAAAGCTTTCAGGGACTGGGGCCAATGTAGACAAGCCCTCAAGATAAGGCAGCCATAACTGGCTCCCAAATGTCCCCTTCTCTCCTGCATTGACCACAACTCGACTATAGGTCAACCACAAAGGAGTATCTTTGGATATTGTGATGTGAGTCTAAGATCCTACAGTAAGCAAAGTTCAACAGATGTCACCATCACAGAGGCAGATTGAGGCAGATGCAATGATGTCTCATAGTCTCATAGATGTTAAGGTCAGAAGGGACCAGCGTGATCACTTAATCTGACCTCCTGCATGTTACAGGCCACAGAACCTCACCCACTCCTGTCATAGACCCCTAACCTCTGGCTGAGTTACTGAAGTCCTCAAATCATGGTTTAAAGACTTCAAGTTAAAGAGAATTCACCATTTACATTAGTTTAAACCTGCAAGTGAACAATGCTCCATGCTGAAGAGGAAAGTGAAACCCTCCCTGGGGCTCAGACAATCTGATGTAGGGGGAAATTCCTTCCTGACCCCAAATATAGTGATCAGTTAGACTGTGAGTATGTGGGCAAGACCCGCCAGGCAGATACCTGGGAAAGAATTCTCTGTACCAATTCAGAGTGTCCCGTCTCCAGCAGCTGGGGATCTATACTACTGGCAGTTGCCAATGGGCCACATGCCACTGTAGGCAATCTCATCATATATCCCCTTCATAAATTTATCAAGCTCAGTCTTGAAGCCAGTTAGGTTTTTTGCGCCCACTGCTCCCCTTGGAAGACTGTTTCAGAACTTCACTCCTTTGATGGTTAGAAATCTTTGTCTAATTTCAAGCCTAAACTTGTTGATGGACAGTTTATAGCCATTTGTTCTTGTGTCCACATTTACACTTAACTTAAATGACCCCTCTCCCTTCCTGGTATTTATCCCTTTGATGTTTTTAAAGAGAGCAGTCATATCTCCCCTCAGCCTTCTTTTGGTTAGACTTCATTATAAACCTTAACACTGAAAGATGCTTAGATAACACTGACAACTGATGGCATAGAGAAACAGACAGGGAACTAAACAAAAACTGGAAAATACATTATTGTTATTGCAGGTGTCACCAGGGAGTACTGTAAACACATAGTCATCCAAGTTATTTTTCTTAGTGTGAGCAAGTTTTGACACTCGGGAAGACATGCTCTGTTGTTGTTAGTTTTGGGTTATGCAAGGTTCATGTGCAGTCAGCTTCAGGAGAAAGGAGGCAATGCAAGCATTAGCAGCCTTTGCTCTCTGCTTTGAACTCGAATTAAAGACAATTCTTGAGGCAGACAAATTGCTTCCTTGAGAACCAGGTATTAATGCTGGACTACGATTCCTGGAAGAAGGGATAGTTGATCATCTCATGTAGGGACTGGTGTACTTGTGTAACTAACACAAGTTACACTTAATACCCATGCGCCATGTCACTGATGTCTCCCCTCCTGGGAACCTAACATGCAGGGCCCCAGAATCTGCTTCCAGTTGGCTGAGGGGCACCACCAGTGTCAGAATGAGACACTGAAAGAGGGAGAAACAATATTTTGATTTTCTTTTTTACTTTAAGGTTCTTCTCAATTTCCCTTGATCCATTGCTAACTTATAATTTGACTCAAAACCCTAGCCTGGGTGTGTTGACTAAAGACAGCCTGGCCTCCTGCTGAGAGCATTTGATCTGAGAACGGTCAGTGGATTTCCCATCACAAACATTCACCATGCCCTTCTGTGCAGTGTAATTATTTCATCTGGAAAGTCACTGTATTAATCAGTAGTGGTGCATTAGTAATGGCTGAACAATATAAAGTATTTAAACATTCAGCAGGTCTCTAAATGACAAAACATTCCCTACTACACATTTAAAGTGAGATGCACAGATTAGCAGCTGGGGATTTTTCCATCTGCTCAGGCAGTGCCTTTCTCAGCTAAGATATCATAAAGCAGGGTAGCTTAGAAAAAGAAAAAATGATATGTCTGAAAAATTCATTCAGCACCAGTTTGCTGCTCTCTTAGTAACTGGGGAAGAGATGACATTTTACTTAACACAGCTGCAGTGCCATGTGTGAAGTATCAGGTTTGCAAGGTGGAAAACATTTCTTTGGTTTGGATTAATGTACAGTTGCATAGTTGCTCTTTGAGCCTGAGCTTCTCAAAACAGAATGTGATCAGAACTGGCCACGTTCACCTGTTTTCCTGATCGAACCAAAGTTAATGGTAAGTTGCTTTGGCCAGAACTGGGCGAGTACTTCAAACAATTCTTTGAAAATATCTTTTCAGATGTTTAAATGAATTTGTTCCACTCAAGCTCACTCCCTTGCTCAGATATTTACATAGATGAGTTTTACTGAGAATGCCAAAGTCACACTTTGCAAGCATTCACACAAAGTGAACCTTAAATTTTCACATCAGGCATTGTCATAGAAAGTCATCCAGTCAGGGAACCATGTGACTTACGTGACCAATCATAACTAAGAAACATAGATCAAATAGAGAATACCAATGACACTGAGAAGAGCTCATGATAATTCAATAAAACTGGAATTCACACACAAAAATAATGAAATATTTTTAATATCAGCTATATTCAGTAAAATCATGAGATGCTCACACATAGTCCACAAGCAGAAAGAGAGACTACATTTGGATACTCTATCATTTTTTGTGAACTATTTGCCAAGCTTGAGTTCTGACCCACAACTATAAATTGGACCTCTCTTGCAGTAAGGGTGTTTTGTATGGTCGTTATTGATAAGTCCTGTTGGAGTTAGATGTATTGGATACAGCCATATTTGGGAGAGTGAAAATAAAGCATGGTAGGGTGCTAGCACCCTATAAAAATAAATAAATGCTTATACATGACCATGGTAACCAGTGTGGCAGAGAATTATGGAGTCCATTATGTACTATGTGCCATTCTTTTGCAGAAAGTTTAGCAGAAAGGCTGCCCTAATTTGGATTGTCCCAGGAACAGTCTATTGTTGTATCTTCCAGACAGCTGCCCTGGCTTGGATACTCATATGACACCTCACTAGAGGGACAAGGTAGGTAAAGTAATACTTCACGTTGGTTCAATAAAACATACTACCTTATCCACCTTGTCTCTCTAATATCCTGACTGACACAGCTGTGATTACTATGCATACCTCGCTCAAGGAACATTTCCAAGAGCAATCAAGACTGCAATCTGGGGCCATGAACTTTCAATGATTCTTAACCACTGGTGCGCCTCCATTGAACAACAGATTTCTTACACATTGCTCCTGCAAAGGGTGTGGTAAGTGTGACCAACTGAGATGGAGTTTCACAGTCTGAACTGGGGAGTTGAGTGTATAACACAAGGAGAGGACTCTTTAAGAGCAGGACCCTGTTCTGTGAAAGAAGCCAGCCGTGACTACATGAATGCAAAATTTGCAGGAGAGAGAGGGAAATAGGAGCACTGTACAACCTGCAACAGTGATGAACCATAGACTCACAAGAATGGTCTAGAGGGGGATACAATGCAAGACATTTGTTATTTTCAAAGGTCTGTGATTTTCTAAGACTTTAAGAGTAAAGCCTGTTTGGTTAAGGAATTTCTCTGCTAAACTTTCCTTTCTTGCCACAATCTCTCCCAAGAGTTTAAATGAGTAATTCCAGAGGATCCATGTTCATGGGGGAGATCTGAGGAGCATGTTGTCATGGTACAATTCCCCACTCTGAACCTTAGAATCCAAAAGATGGGGTACCAGCATGAATTCCTCTAAGCTTAATTACCAGCTTAGAACCTGTAGCGCTGCCACCAACCAGGAATTACAGTGCCTGGTACACTCTGGTCCCCCCAAGACCTTGCCCGACCCTCTGGAACTTAACACAAGGAAAGCAAATCCTTTCCCCCACCGTTACCTCTCCCAGGCTTCCCCTCCCTGGGTTACCCTGGAAGATCACTGTGATTCAAACTCCTTGAATCACAAAAACAGAGAGGACAATTCACCTTCCTCTCTCCTTCTCTTTCCCCCTCCCAGACTCTTCCTGAGAGAGAAAGTAATCCTGACACAGAGAGAAACCAGCCTCTCTCTCCCCCTTCCCTCCTTTCTTCCCACCAATTCCCTGGTGGATCCAGACCCAGTCCCCTGGAGTCTCACACCAGAATAAAAAAAACAATCAGGTTCTTAAACAAGAAAAGCTTTTAATTAAAGAAAGAAAAAACAGTAAAAATTATCTTTGTAAATTTTAAAAAAATGGAATAGGTACAGGGTCTTTCAGCTATAGACACTGGGTATACCCTCCCAGCCTAAGTATACAAGTACAAATTAAAAATCTTTTCAGCAAAATACCAATTTGAACTCCTTCCAGTCAAATACACATTTGAACTTCTTCCAACCAAATACACATTTGCAAATAAAGAAAACAACCATAAGCCTAACTCGCTTTATCTACCCAGTACTCACTAGTCTGAACTTATAAGAGCCTGGATTGGAGAGATTGGAGAGAAACCTGGTTGCACGTCTGGTCCCTCTGAGACCCCAGAGTGAAAAACAACCAAAACTAACAGCACAGCACAAAAACTTTCCTCCCTCAAGATTTGAAAGTATCCTGTCATCTGATTGGTCCTCGGGTCAGGTGACAGCCAGGCTCACTGTTCTTGTTAACCCTTTCCAGGCAAAGAGATATGAAGCACTTCTGTTCTATTAACTTTTCTTATCTGTTTATGACACATGTGTAAGCGACTGAGGAGTTTGGGGAATCTTAAACACTGGTTTCAGGGGCTAAGGAATGGCAACCCATGTCCCAAGGAAGGGTGTCAGACAGGAGGTCTGAACATGGGTGTGTGCCCTAGAGAGCCAGAAATGGTGACTGAACTCTACCTCAAATCAGATGGCTCAGAAGCATGTGGGATCCTGTAATTGGGTTCACTCACAACAGAATGGTGATCATACAGGAGGTTATTGGGTCAGTTTGTAACCATCCCAGGTTCCACTGAACTTGTGTCCATGTTCTCTTGAATGCCCTTTAAAGGAGACAGAAGGATGGTCTGGTGTTAAGGCACTAATATGGGTTCAATTTCCTGCTCCTCCACAGAGGCCTGGACTAGATGATCTCTCAAGGTTCCTCCTAGTCCTATGATTCTATGATTACAGGTGGTTTGTTTTTCTTGCATGGATTGCTTCCCTCTAGTGCTTATGTAATAACTTATGTCCTAAATTTTCAAAAGTGGTGAGTGATTTTGGGACCCTCAATTTTTGTTTGCCCAAAATAGCACACCCTGAAAGGGGTCTTATTTTCAGAGGATGGGGGTGTGACACTGCACGCCATATTCTTCATAGTGATATTATTATGATATAATTATAGCATAATTATGATGTATTTTACACAAGATAAGTCATATGAGGTGTCATTGGAAAAGTTATGATTTGCTGAATATGATTATCCTAGTTGTATGCATGTATCATTTTTGTATCTGAAGTTATGAATATTGACTATGTATCCTTATTTCAAAGGTAGTTACGCTTAGGTACACTGGTCAAGATGCTTTCAATCTAGATAGCTGGGTGGGAAAGAGCCTGTTCAGGGCAATGGGCCATTAGGAAAAAACAATACGCCTTAGCAGACGCTTATCTCCCGCTTGGTGAGCCTCCCTGAGAATGCTACAAAGAGCCTGTAATTAATGGCTGCTATGTCTCTACAGTGATATGTGATCAGGCCACAAGTCTCTCGACTCCATCTTGGGATGTCAGTATTTTTCCACAGACTAATATGGGAACCAAGCTTTGGAACAAAGGGTTCCCACCATATGCAAAAGCTATATGTGGCAGGGTGTGACATCGTCTGTGGTTCTTCACTCCCCACACAAGAAGACTCCCAGAAATACCCAAGGAACAAAGACTGAACTGAGGGAAGTGCTGGACCCAGGCTAAAGGGATTTCAAGCCCGTGAATGAAATTCCAGGGGATTCCAATCTGTAAAACAAGTGCAGCTTTCCCGTTAAGAATCTGCAGCCTGCTTGTATCATCTCTTAGGGTAAGAATCTGCTAATTCATATCCAATCTATTCAGTATATTAAACTTAGTTTGCATTTTTGTTTATTTGCTAGGTAATCTGCTTTGATCTGTTTGCTATCACTTATAATCACTAAAATCTATCTTTTGTAGTTAATTTGTTTTTGCTTTATTTAGATCAGTGAATTGGAGCAAGGTATATGGGAATCATAGCTCAAGGGACAAGCATATTTCTGTTGTATATTTCTCTCCACATTGAAGGAGGGGGTGAACTTTGTGAGCCTACGCTGTACAGTTCTCTGTGCAGTGCAAGACGATATAATTTCAGGTTAATACTCCAGAGGGGGTTGTGTCTGGGGAGCTGGGAGTTGCCTTGGCCATAGCTTTCCTATGTATGGGCTGGTCAGAAAGCCTGCATGTAACTACAGCTAGGTGTGTCCCTACCTGTATGAATGCTGGTGAAAGTGCAGGCTGGAGGGCTTTGTAGCTTTTCACAGCAGCACAATGTAAGAGGGAGCCCAGTTCTCAGTGGTGCGCCTGTTCCAGGTGGCACCCCTAGGGGAACCTGTCACAGGGGATTCAACACTACTGGAAATCTTGAAAGGTGTCTCTCAGGATATGTCTATATTAAGCGACAGTGAGGAAGTGTGAACTACAGAGCCACATCAGAATGCTGTGCTCTAATTGCCTCGTGTGGATGCTGCTGGTGTGAACTAAAAGGTTCACATTAACGTGATCCTATTTGAAAGAGGACTATGTTAATGTGAATTAGGTATCTTTTAGTTCATGCCAGCAGCGTCTACATGGGACAAAGATAGCAGAAGATTTTGGTGCTCTCTACAATTCACTCCCCTGTAGCTGCACTGTAGCATAGTGAAACATGCGGTAAGTTGGGTACCACAATTCCTAGTCAAATGAACTACTTAATCTCCATAATCCTCCCATGTGTGGAAGTTAAGTATTAGTTCTTTATTCAGCAAGCACTTAAACATCTGCAAAGCTATTTTGCTGAATAGGAGTGGACGTAATTACGTGCTTAAAACCACATATGTGAAATCAGTGGAAGTCAGACACCTAACCTGCTCACACACTTAGAAAAATCTTCCTAATTGCCTATCTGCATCTTTAGGCACTTAAATACCTTTGGAAAGATGTCCCTCCATGCTGTGCTGAAACACGGCCTATAACTCATGACAAGTTTCGGACTATCAATCCTGCACACAAGCTATACCATAACTTTCTGGTTCAAGCAGTGATTTCTTTCCCCACTTCTCTATGAGAAGAATATATTTGTGTTGGAGATTCTAGAATATCTGCCCCTCCAGTGTCTTAACTCTTGGCTTGCTGAGTGGTCTGCTGATCATTCTCTCTCTACAATTCACTTGCCTCCTTATACAGCTATTTACCTTTTAGCTCTGTATTGTATTTCCCAGTTTCCTACCCTTCTGGTAAACCATGCACAATTTCTAATATCATTTTGCATTCATCTTCTATAACAATAAACCACCCACAATCACAGGCAAATTTTGGCTTGAGTTAGGGCTAGCTCTTTGATATCTTCAGTTTTGCTTTCTAGGTTCTTTCTGGCTATGTGAGCACCTACTAAGTGGTTCTGTAAAACATATTCAAACAGCAGATGCAATCCAGCTGGTATCCGGCACTCTTTCCTAGATTTCATTGTTGAGCGGATTGTTAATTAAAATATTATACAGCCTTTGGCCAGTAAATCATGTGATCCATTACAAAGCATTACCTGGCTCATGGGCAATATAACATCATCACTGTTGCAAGGAGCAGAATAATAAAGCCAGGGACATACACTAACAGTTTGGAATAGCTAAACTCATCTGATTCATTTTAATGAACAGCAAGGGCAGACAAGTAAACCCAACCATCTGTGTTGCAAAGACACAAACACTGGAATATTTTTCCCTAATCATCACATTGCTATATCAACACCTGTGTTAACTTCAAACTCTCCCCATAACAAATGTGCTACAATTGCATTCTTTCTTAGACAATGTGGTTTATGCTCCCATTCTCCCCTGTTGATATGAGCTGGGTGGTTGTTGTTGTTGTTGGAAATGCTTTGACATCTAATTCTCCATTTCTTAACATTCTTTACCGTGACCTTATCCAATCAAAAATAACAGGTACTGGCACACACTCTTCTGATTTGATCTGGAAACACATGCAATTATGTGCTTGTCATTTGTAATTGATGATGCTTAAATACATGCATATAGCTTCCTAATACAGTAAACAAACAGCTCTAACTGTCAATGCCCTATTGCAGAATATGCATTGCGCATGAAAGAGCATTTTAAGCATCTTTTGGCTGAATATTAAACCATGGTACTTGATTTTGTGCCAGGCTAACTCCCACCCCCACCCAAAAAAAACATTACACATCTAGTAAGTACCAACTGTCATAGGGTTGGACATTTTTCTACTCATTTTATTTCTACTAGTTGTATGCTCTGGAAATGACATCTAGTCACTAATGAAACAAAGTCCTGAAATGAAAATTACTGTGGCTGCCACTATAAGGTCAACATTTGCCAACACCAGTAGTATCTTAGCGACACCACAATTTTTTCTTATGCGAACGACAGAGGGAAATTGATCTTTCACATACCTTTGTCTAGTGGCTTTTGACTTTTTAACAGAAACCACTGTACAAGGTTATGTTTTTGTTCCAAACTTGTCCTTTTGTCACAGCAGTTCACCATAAGTACAATTTTTCCTTTCTCCTCCTCCTCCTCCTCCTCTTTCTCCTCAATAAATCAACTCCTCATGGACAGATCCTCCACTGGTGTGAATTGTCATGGCTCCATTGAAGCCAGTGGAGCTATAATGATTCAAATCTGTTAAGGATCTGGCCTCCAATTTGTATATTTCCAACCTATCATTTATTTTAGTAATATAATGAAAAGAGCTGTTTTGTAGAGCTATGTAAAAAAATTTCAGTAAAACGCAAAATCACACATAACTCACTTATTTCTATTTTCATTACCATCTTGGCCTGAGTTCATCAAATCGTTCATAAGGACCTGTAGCTATACAGGTACTAAAATGATATCCAATATCATGGTATCAGAGCATGATGGATTTATCCCGACAACCTTCTCAGGAAGGAAAGTATTTTCCTCACAGCTGGTCAAAATTTTTCCAGTAAAACTTTTTTTTGTTCAGAATATGTGGTTTTATCAAAATTGACATTTTTGGCAGGAAAAAAATCATTTTGATGCATTTTTTTTATTTTCAAAGCAATAATTTAAAGCAAACTGAAACATTTTGTTTCAAACTGTCAGTTCAAATGTTTTGTTTTGAAATGTTGATCTGAAACTAAACATTTGGTTTCTAATTGATAATTCAATTTAAAATAGCACTGTAATACCATTTTATGTCAAATGTCAATTTGAAGTAAAATTTTACACATCAAATTTTTATTTCTACATTAACAAAATACTGAGATATTTTATTTCAATCAAACATGCTAACATTCTTTATTTTCCAGGTGAAATTTTAATGAACTTTGTGTTCCATGGAAATTTCCAATATTTCAACATTTCATTCTGATTCAGGGTTAAAATGGATGGCACAATATTGGAGTTTCCATCGGATGGAAATTCCATTCTCCAAGCAGCTCTAAATATTATTATTTTTAATCACCTCAACTTTGCAGATGATGACTTGGACAAAAAGAGGTATCCAGGGGCCTTACTTTCTGAAGTGTCAAGTAAACCAATGTATAATTATAGCCACCAGGAGCTGTCCATGCTCAGCTATCAGACTCTAAAATTCTCAAATTCAGAAGGATTCCATCAAGCTCCCTGTTGAGGTTTTTGTTTTTTCTTTGTTTTGTTTTCTGTTTTTTGCTGGAGGTGACAATCCATTCCTAGGTTACAATCTTCTGCTTCAGGAATTTTTCTGGTAAAATCCTGTAACCAAATAACTACACTGTTGGCTACACAAAACATCAAATAAGTATTACAGCTGGACACAAAATAAGATTCCTAGGCTGCATTAATATATATATTATTAATAAACATATTAAAATGTTCCTTCCAGAATCAGGATGAGAAAAGAAGGTTACTCACCTTTGTAACTGTTCTTCGAGATGTGTTGCTCATATCCATTCCAATTAGGTGCGCATGCGCCGCGTGCACACTCGTTGGAAGATTTTTACCCTAGCAACACTCGGTGGGTCAGCTGGGTGCCTCCTGGAGTGGCACCACTATGGCGCTGGATATATACCCCTGCCGACCCAACAGCCCTTCAGTTCCTTCTTGCTGGCTACTCCCACAGAGGGGAAGGAGGGTGGGTTTGGAATGGATATGAGCAACACATCTCGAAGAACAACAGTTACAAAGGTGAGTAACTGTCTTTTCTTCAAGTGCTTGCTCATATAGATTCCAATTAGGTGATTCCCAAGCCTTACCTAGGTGGTAGGGTTGGAGTGAGATGTTGCAGAATGCAAAACTGCTGAGCCAAATGCTGCATCATCTCTGGACTGTTGGACCAATGCGTAATGTCCAGCAAAGGTGTGAATCAATGACCAGGTAGCTGCCCGACACATTTCCTGGATGGGGACGTGGGCCAGGAAGGCAGAAGATGAAGCTTGGCCCGAGTAGAATGGGCGACGAGGTGGCTAGCCAGAACGTGAGCCAATTCATAGCATGTGCGGAGGCAAGATGTTACCCAAGATGAAATCCGTTGGGAAGAGATCTGGTAAGCCTTTCATCTGGTCTGTGACAGCTACAAAGAGCTGAGGTGACCTTCGGAAGAATTTGGTTCTCTCGATATAAAAGGCGAGAGCCCTGCAGATGTCCAGGGTGTGTAGCTGTTGTTCCCGATGTGATGGTTGCGGCTTCGGGAAGAAGACTGGGAGGAAGATGTCTTGGTTGACATGAAAGGCGGACACCATCTTAGGGAGGAAAGAGGGGTGCGGTCACAGCTGTACCTTGTCCTTACGGAATACAGTGTATGGGGGGGTCTGCTGTCAAAGCCCAGAGCTCAGATACTCATCTCGCCGAAGTAATAGCGACGAGGAAGGCTGTCTTCCAGGAAAGATACAGCAGCGAGCAGGTAGCCAGTGGTTCGAAAGGAGCACCCATAAGCTTGGCTAGCACCAGGTTTAGATCCCAGGTAGGGGTCGGGCATCTAACTTGAGGATACAAACATTCCAATTCTTTGAGGAACCTTAAGACTATAGGATGAGAGAAGATTGATAGGTCATTTTCCCCCAGATGGAAGGCGGAAATGGCTGCCAGATGCACCTATATGGAAAAGACCACCAGGCTCTGCTCTTTTAGGGACCAGAGGTAGTCCAGGACAGTGGAAACGGACACCTGTCTGGGGATTAAGTTACGCTGAGCGCACCAACAGGAGAAAAGCTTCCACTTGGTGAGATTTGTCATCCTAGTGGAAGACATCCTACTGCCCAAGAGCACCTGCTGGACTGAGGCAGAGCAACGCAATTCAAACTGGCTCAACCACACAGCAACCATGCTGTGAGATGAAGGGACTGCAGGTCCAGATGGTGAAGCCTGCCGAAATCCTGTGTTATGAGGTCCGGCCAGAGTGGCGGAGGAATCAGGTCTGCCACTGAGAGGTCGAACAACCTGGTGTACCAGTGCTGCCTCGGCCACGCTGGAGCAATCAGGAGCAGGTGGACGCTGTCCCTGCGGAGCTTGAGGAGGACGCTGGGGACGAGTGGAAATGGTGGGAAGGCATAAAGTAGATGCCTCTTCCATGGGATCAGGAATGCATCTGAGAGGGAGCCCAGGGAGCGTCTCTGGAAGGAGCAGAACACCTGGCATTTCCTGTTCTCTCGGGAGGCAAAGAGGTCTATGTGGGAACACCTCCACTTCAGGAAAACAGAATGGATGACGTCCAGGTGAATCGACCACTCGTGAGACAGGAAGGATCTGCTGAGGTGATCTGCCAGGGTGTTCTGGACTCCTGGGAGAAAAGATGCTACCAATTCGATCGAGTGGGCTATGCAAAAGTTCCAAAGGTGGACGGCTTCTTGGCAAAGGAGGCAGAAGCGTGCTTCGCCCTGCTTGTTTATGTAAAATATGGCCGTTGTGTTGGCCATGAACACTGATACACAACGGCCTTGGAGATGGTCTCAAAACACCTGGCATGCTAGGCGGACTTTTCTCAGCTCCCGCATGTTGATGTGTATGGCCAGTTCTTGAGGCGACCAGAGGCCTTGAGTGCGGAGCATCTCTAGGTTGGAGTGGGCACCCCAACCTAGAGATGACACATCTGTGGTTAGGGCCATCAAGGCTTGAGGTGGGTGGCATGGCATTCCTGCACAGACTAGAGTGGGGTCTAGCCACCAGGTTAGGGAGCCCAGAACATTCCTGGGGATAGTGAGCACCGAGTCCAGGCTGTCTCTGCATGGTTGGTACATTGAAGCAAGCCAGACTTGGAAGGGACGAAGGTGTAGCCTGGGGTGCTTGGTCATGAAGGTGCAGGAGGCCATGTGACCTACTAGGCTGAGGCAGGTGCACACTGACATTGTCGAGAAGAATTGAAGACTTTGGATTAATGAAACCATTGTCTGAAAACACAATAGCGAGAGGCAGGCTCTGGCCATATTGGAGTCCAGAAACGCTCCAATGAAGTCTATTCTCTGCGTGGCCATGAGAGTAGACTTTTCCGTGTTGATCATGAGACCTAGGCTCCTGAAGAGGTCTCTGACGATGTGCAGGTGCTGTGATACTTGCCATTGGGAAGTCCCTCGAATGAGCCAATCGTCGAGATACAGGTAGACGTGTACTCGACGATGGTGGAGGGAGGAGGCGACTACAGCCATGCACTTTGTGAAGACTCGCGGAGCTGTAGAAAGGCCAAATGGAAGTACAGTAAACTGAAAGTGTTGGTGGTTGACCACAAAACAGAGGTACTGTCTGTGTGGTGGGTAAATTGCAATGTGGAAATATGCATCCTTCATATCGAGGGCGGCATACCAGTCTCCCGGATCCAGGGATGAGATAATGGTTCCCAGGGATACCATGCGGAACTTCAGCTTTATCACAAATTTGTTGAGTTCTCGCAGGTCTAGGATCGGTCATAGACCTCCCTTTGCCTCGGGGATTAAGAAGTAGCGGGAATAAAACCCTTTGCCTCTCATGTCTCTTGGCAACTCTCTATGGCTCCCATGGCTAGGAAAGGGAGATAGGGAGGGTGGGAAGGCGGGGTTGAAGAAAACTGGAGGAGGTATCCCTCTTCCACCATGCGCAGGACCCAACGATCTGAAGTTAGCTGGGACCAGGCAGGGAGGAATCAGGCGAGGCAGTTGAAAAAGGGAGGAGAAGGATCCGGTAGGGTAACTGGTGGGCCGTCCTCGGGCATCTCATCAAAAGTTCTGCTTAGGCCCCGCTGGTGGTTTAGGAGGCGTCTGATTTTGATCTTCTTGAAGGCCAGACTATCTCCGACGATTCCCCCTGCCACGCCTTCTAGTAACGTCCTGACGCGGCTTAGTTTGGGCATAAGGATGGTGTAGCTGGGGCCTGAAGGTCCTGCAATGGGTCAATGGCATGTGCATACCCAGCGAGCTCATTATAATGCGATTGTCCTTCAGACTTTGCAACCTGGGTCAGTCTTGTCTGAAAAAAGGCCCTGGCCTTCAAAGGGTAAATCCTGAATAGTTTGTTGCAATTCAGGGGAAAGGCCTGATGCCTGGAGCCAGGAGATATGCCTCATCATCACTCCTGAAGCCAGAGTTCTGGCTGCAGAGTCCGCTGCATCCAGAGATGCCTGGAGGGAGGTTCTCACTACCTTTTTACCCTCCTCAAGTAGGACCGTGAATTCTTGACTGGACTCCTGGGGAAGAAGCTCCATAAACTTCCCCAAGGACACTCAAGTGTTAAAGTTATACCTACTTAGGAGGGCTTGTTGATTCGCCACCCTAAGCTGGAGGCCCCCGGCTGAGTATATTTTGCTGCTTAGTAGGTCCATATGCCTACCCTCCTTTGACTTAGGAACCGGGGCTGGCTGGCCATGACGCTCCCATTTGTTCACTGATTGGACAACTAGAGAGCAAGGAGGTGGATGAGCGTAGAGATATTCATACCCCTTTGAGGGGACCATATATTTCTTCTCTACTCCCCTTGCTGTAGGTAGAACTGAAGCTGGGGATTGCCAAATAGTGTCCGCATTAGCCTGTATAGTGCGGATGAACGGAAGAGTGACTCTAGTAGGTGCATCCACTGATAGGATGTCCATAACCGGGGTCCTCTATTTCAGGGACCTCCTCCACCTGCAAGTTCATATTCTGAGCCACTCACTGCAAAAGGTCCTGATGGGCCCTGAGGTCAATTGGTGGAGGGCCTGAGGAGGATGTCCCGGCCACCACCTCATCAGGCGAGGAGGAGGAGTAGAGGCCTGGGATCAAAGGGTCCTGTGGTGGCTCCTGCACGTGATGGGTGTCATTTGCATCCGATGGAACCTCAGTGACTGCAGATGGTATTGGCACCTCGTCCATGCCTGTGGGGGCGGGGGTGAGACGGCTTACCGTCGCCTCTGGTACCTGGTGTTCTGATGGGACCGACCGTTGAGCCACAGATGGTGCACCTTGGCTTTGGTGGTATGCCCATGGTGTCCAGAAGGACCAGCGATGAGGCCCTTGCCCTTGGCTCTGTCTCTCCGAGAATATATGGCTGGGGATGTCAGAGTCATGCTCCTGATGATAGGATGCGCTACCAGCCTGCAATGACACCGATGTGTGTCTGGAAGGCTATGGCGGTGCCGATAGGCCCTGGGAGGGCGCCACTGTTCTCGACACTTGGGCTCGGGGCGGTACTGGGGAGCGCTACCGGGAGCTATAACGGCACTGCAAGCAAAACCGGGACCTTCTACCTTATCGGTGCCAGGAGGTCGACCGAGATCTCGAGTCCCTTCGTCTGGAGTGACTATGGGATACATGGTGCCGAGATCGGTGCTGTGAGCCAGATCGGTACCAGTAATATCTGTCCGGTGAACGAGATGTCGAATGGTGCCGTGAGTGTGACTGGTACCGTGATGGAGAGCGGTGCCGAGACTGTGAGCAATGCCGAGAGTGGGAGCGGCGCAAACGAGAGAGTCTGCAAGACCGGGAACTTGAACGATGTCTCTCTGGTGGACCAACGGAAGGAGGCCTTACCATGGCCGGCTTGCCGATGGATTGTATGACCCACATCAGCGGTGCTGGGGGTTGAGGCCGTGTTGACTCCGTCATTGTGATGAGCTCCCTTGCCGGGGAGAAGGTCTCCAGAGTAGAAGGGAGGGCAAGCTCTACCACAGCAAGAGCCGGGGAGCTGTCAGGAACAGGACTCAATGGCCTTTCTGGGACCGGAATCGATGGTGCTGAGCTTGGCGAAGTCACAATCTGTGGTGTCACAGTCAACGGTGCTGTGGCAGATGATGGTGCTGGACGAACCGTCTTGGAAGAGCGCTCCTTCCGTGGAGCCAAAGTTGAGGCATTATGTTGCTTCCCAGGTCTCAGGGACAGGGAGCAGTGCTGAGCAGATGTCGGTGCCAGTAAGGATTGGTGCCGGAAGTCCTTCTCGGTACTGGAGCAGTCCGGTGCTGAAAGGGCGCTTCTTACCTAAGCAGTCTGTTGGGCGCTCGGTACCGATGCTGCAGGAATAAGTGCTGACTCCATGAGGAGCTGTTTCAATCGAAAGTTCTGCTCCTTCTTCGTCCTTGGTTTAAAGTACTTGCAGATGTGGCACTTATCAGGAAGGTGGAATTCCCCTAGGCACTGGAGGCAGGAGTCATGGGGATCCCCTATTGGCATCGGCTTTTGGCATGCCGAGCACGGTTTGAATCCCGATGCCTTGGGCATGGGCCCGCACCGGGGTGGAGGAAAGAGGCTAATCCCCGATCCCCCTCTTAAACTATATACACTAACTATAAAGATAAGAACTAATACTAACTATAACTACAAGAACTCCAACTATAGACACAGTAACAGTAAAGAACTATGAGTAGCTAGGGATGTGGAGATCAGCAAAGCCATGCTCCACAGTTTCAATGACTGTCACAGGCGGTAAGAAGGAACTGAAGGGCCGTTGGGTCGGCAGGGGTATATATTCAGCGCCATAGCGGTGCCACTCCAGAGGGTGCCCAGCCAACCCACAGAGTGTTGCTAGGGTGAAAATCTTCCGATGAGCTTGCACGTGGCGCGCACACACCTAATTGGAATCGATATGAGCAAGCACTTGAAGAAGAAGTTGAAATCTCAAATTTTTTCATGAATTGAAAATCTCGAAAAAAACATAAAAACTCAGTTTAGCTCAACCAGATATTTAGGTTCAATAATTTTGAAATGTTTAATTTAGATTCCAAACATTTTTTAAAGATAGTAGCTTAAATTTTGAAACAAAAAAGTCATTTGCAATGCTGAAATGTATCATTTCAATAAAAAAATCTATTTGGACAATTTCAACCTTCTTTGAGTTGAAAAATTGGTTGAAACCAACCTTTTCCTGAAAATAGTTTAGGTAAACCAACATTTTTCAATGAAAAAATGTTTCATCAGAAAATTCCCAGCCAGCTCTAATATGTCTCTTAAGTGGTTCCATATGAATATAGCCCTGTACATGCACAGAGCCCCAAGAACTCAATGGTGCCCTGCGTAGACTCAGAGGTCTGCTCACATGGAAATGCTGGCTGTCTGGTTCGGAACCTAAACAGAACTGTGGATGGTGCATCCTCAGCCCTGCATTTTAAGACATTCAGATGCTTGTAATTGAGTTTTGCAATTTTTATGTGGTCGAAACTAATTGTAGAGGGGAAAATGAGCATGAGATATCAAAGCCTAGGATGTTTTTCTGGAAGGATGTACAATGCAGTGTAAACCAGAGGGGAGAAGACCACCGCTAATTCTATAGGCTCCGTAAAAATTACACACACACCTTTTAAAATATTTGTGACAGAAATGACTATTTTAGGGAACAGAAATCAGTTATTTAGCTGATTATGGACTCATAAAAAGATCATGAAAACATCCAAATAATGATTTAGATGGTTGTAATATTATGAAAAGGTTATAACCACTTGCTTATTAGCATCAGTAAAGAAAATTAATGTGACTAAACAAACTTAAAATTTGTACCCTCTAGTGAGGAAATGAACAATGGCATGAAATAATAATAGTAATTAGTGCCACGTATATTTTATTAGACAAATAGCAAGTCCACGCCTGTTACAGGAGAAGGAAGTATCATTAATCAACCTATATTTAGAATGCGATGGTGCTGAGTTAACTTCCAAGTTACATACATCATGATGAATAATGCTTGGTGACATTAACAAGTCACACAGACATGGAATGTGGTCTGGAGGTAGGGAAAAGGTGGATAAAAAAGTGAGACATTGACTGACAGTGATTAGAGTACTAGCTTGAAATCTGGGCTCAATTCTGTGCTCCACCCCCAACTTCCTATGTCACTTGGAGCAAACTACTTCGTGTCTCTCTGTGCCTCAACTCTTCATCTATAAAATGGAGATGGTAGCACTTCCCTACCTCACAGGGGTGTTATGAAGATAAATACATTAATGAATATGAGAGATTCTAAGATGCTATAGCAAGGGAGCCATATAAATATATACACCAGAGAGGCTAAAATAGTTAACTTATTTTTTCTCTCTGTATGTTACACACTGGTATGTTTGTGTAACTTGCATACTCCTTACAAATCATTCCTAAATGCACTACTGGTGGTCAGGATTCCTCAATTCTATTCTTGACTCTCTCTTCATGTGATAGGCAAACCACTTAACCTCCTCTACCTCAGTTTAGTCACAAGGACAATGAGTTTTATAATCTCTCTCAGGGTGAAATGGTGAGGATTAATTAATTCATTAATGATTGTTTGTAAAGCACTTTTCACTCCTTGGCATACAGGTGCCATGCATATGCCAGTGTTAGGGGGCTTATTCCTTCACCCTCGCACTTCCCTGGTCCTTCTTGCATGAACAGAGAACAACAATACCTGAAGTCCAAAGGCGCAAACAATTCAATGTTTATTTGGGTGAACTTCCAGCAAGCATGATTCCAGTTTCCTCCCTCGGTGTTCCCCATCCCAGCTCTGACACCACAGAGCCTTGCCTGTGTCCCTGTTCCCATTTTCTGTTCCCATTCCCCCCCTTAGCGAAACATGATTGTAATTCCCCCACCCCCATTCCCGGTTCCCATTTTCCCCTTACTTCCTGATTGACTGTAGACTATATAGTAAAACTTGAGTTCTGCTTAGCTATACCTTAACCAATCATTTTACTGAAATGTAACTAACCAATCCTAACATATTGTAACATGATTATTTAATCAATTATGCCCCACCTCCTTAATTGGTTTACACAGCAGACAGAAACAATCACAGAACCAGACAAAGATTATTCAGACAAACAATAGGGAAGTGGAGACTACAGTGATAGAACAATATAGAAATGAGGATTTCACACGCCAGCATTACCTGAAGGGGAATAAGGCAATGCTTCAAAGTAAAACTTTAGAAATGGTAGGGGAGAAATAGGAAAGAAAAATGCCCCTTTTCTCAGAAGATACAAACTCGACTCCCTCCTGTATCTATCACCAGTGGATTTAGCCTCCTTCTTTGTGTGGTGTAAATAAAATAAAGAGGAGACAAGGTGATTTGGCACAAACAAAGGTAAGTGTATTCAGGGTAAAGGTACAGAAAACTGGGAGGAATAGGGGAAAATGCAAACTTAATGAATACAATGAAACAGCAACTGGCTTTGGGAGCTTAAAGCTCAGCCCCATAAACCCTCCCTTGGAAACTGGAAAACAATAAATGATGCCCCAAAACAGAAGCCTTTTCCTACTTTCAAGTGCAGTAGATACCACATACAGGTGTGATGCCCAGGACCTTCCACTCTCCGGCTGATTTAGAGCCTTTGAGGAGGAGCACTGGGGAGTCCAGACGACTGTTGGATTTCATCGCTGGCAAGGAGCCCTCTGGGATGATGGACACTATGAATGCAGGATGGCAGGAATGGTGGTGACAGGCCTCCTTTTCCTCAATCTCACTGCGGGATCGATAGTGTTCTTCACTCTTCAGCTCTGGAGCCCTGTGAAGACCTGACCGTGTACGTGCTGTCGCTGGGGTGGACAGCCCTGCGCAGGCACTGAACAAGTCCTTATAAAACTTTTGTGGCAGGAAAAGTTCTGAGGAGATGGAATGCTGAGGGCTGGTTTTGGTGGGAAAAACTGGTTTTGACTGGTTTGAGCCTGTGTCTTAACGGTAAACAAGTCCATTCTCAGAGAGGGAGTCCAAGGGTCAATAGCTCATATACTCCATATTGGATCTTATTTTAAAGCCAGTGATTTACTTAACATTACTTCATAAACACCTTATTAAACAACTAATTGAACATATTAAACAGTCTATACTTCTTACACATACCACCAGCTATTGATAAGTGAGTTCTTGCTAGGCAGGATGCTATCAAACTAAGTTTCCTTTTACATCTTCTAAGCTCTTCCCTTTCTCTGGAAGTGATAGGAATACAATCTTGTCCTGATATTCCTAACAGCCCAATAGCACCTTATTTCAATGTGACTAGATTGGAATGTAAAGATGTGACCATACACTTCCCAGCTTATGGCTGCCTTTGCTGCTTAGCCAAAGAACAGGGCCTCAGATTGTCACGGTAAGAGAAGGTCCTTACACAGGCAGACAGTGATTTTGATTCTTTCTTTTATACCTCTGTAATTAGCTTAGTGATAAGAATACATCTAAATTCTTAAAGTATAGGCCTTTGCAGACAGGCCTGAATATCTATATCCCAACAGCCAGGTCTAATTATTATGTAACTTGTCCTCCTATTTTCCTACTTCTTATTAGATAACTTGGAATTTAACTCTATTAAGTGTTAACTCGGTCTTACACAGTCCAACAAAATCTGAATTCGAAAAAGTATCTTTCAGAATTGTTTCATATAGGTTCAGCGCTCTGATTTACTGTGATTCTTTCCGTTCTACATGCTGTATAGAATTGTTCTGGTCCCCTTATCGCAGATGACAGCTCTTCAGAGATTGCATCATATAGCATCCAAGCTCTAAGATATTTCAGTGTCTCTTCATTTTCTCCCCATCTTCACTACATGCTGACACATTTAAAGATCAGATTTAAAATCTGATTGTTGGCATTTATGACACTGCACACCTCCACTTCATCATATTTCAGTGACTTACTGCATGTAAAATAAATATGCCAGTGTGACCCTAGGCACCCTTGTATTCACACCCTACACACTACTGCAATGCTATTGGTATAAAATATGCCTTGCAAGCTATCACTTGAAAACTAACAATACTCTGGTCAATAATATCATTATGAAATGTAGGTGACAATGCTGGGTGTGTGCAATGGGGTCTACAAATCTCATATTGAACATAGACATGGAGGGATAGTGTCTCCCGTTCACAAGCAAGCAGCTTGATCCCAATCCCACTTAGCTGCCACTAATGGAGGCAGGCCCCCACAGCTACAATCAACATAGGAAATAAGGCCTGCTGTAAAAGGGAGAGTACAGAGAAGGAAAGGAGGCGAAAGGCCCAGAATAGCAAAGGGTTAACAGCCCTGCACCAGGCTGCCTGGAAAAAAACAACCAGGAGGCTGAAAGAGACTGCAAACCCAAAAAAGTAAAGGACTGACTGACTTAAATGGAAGTGAGAGTCCAGGAACTGACTTGACTGAGAGCAAGCTAAGCAGGGTTGGTCAGGAGGAGCTGAGATTCCATCAAGAGAGCACACTAAGGGTATGTCTACACTACCTGCCAGATCGGCAGGCAGTGATTGATCCAGCGGGGGTCAATTTATCAAGTCTAGTCTAGACATGATAAATCGATCCCTGAGTGCTCTCCCATCGACTCCTGTACTCCACCGTCAAGAGAAGCACAGGTGGAGTTGACGGGGGAACGGCAGCCGTCGACTCATTGTGGTGACCATGGTAAGTCAATCTAAGTAGCTGAAGTTGTGTAACTTAGATCGACACCCCCGCCTCCAGTGTAGACCAGGCCTAAGAGATGGTGATAGTGTGGAATTATGAATATTTGCAGATATTATGCTTTAAAGTCTGACTAAAACGTGTTTAAACCAGGCATGTCAGGGGGAGTTGATAAATGGGTTTTCTCAAGACAAAGGAAAAAGGCCAACACCTCAAACCAAGTATGACCAAATTCAGTGGACTATTCATTTGTATCAGAGGTTGCAGAAACAGAACACTTACTTTGTAAAATTTCAGCAGAAAGTACCATATTGGAACAAATCCGGGAACATCTTAATCAGGATGGAGTTGGCTCCTGGAGGAGATGGGAGACTGAACCCCCTTGAAACAAAGGTAGATTTGAGATATAAGGACACATAGAAAGACTTTGGACCATCCTTTACCTGAGGAGACAAGTAAAACCAGCATCTTTGACAATGTGGGGATCCTGGTGAAGAGTTAGCCAGCTATTGCTTGGCAAAGAAGATTGGTGAGGAAACTATCCTTAAAAAAAGATATTAGCTTGTTAAATTAGTTCTTAGCCACTAAAAATGTATTTCTTTTTACTTTTTGTTTGTTTTGTAACCAATTCTATCTTTATTCCTTTTGCCTGGCATCATTTCACTTATGTCCTTTTGTTCATAAACTTGTTTTATGGTTACTATAACCCAATCAGTGCTGTGTTTGAAGGGAAGGGTGTGTTTACCCCAGTTAAGTTAATCAGCTGTGATATAGTGACCCTTTAATGGAGCAGAAAACTTAATACCCTCTGTGAAGGAACAGTGATAGGGGCTGTGAATTGCAAAGGAACATCTGTAGGGGCCTTGGGGTCAGGATTTCACCAATTGTTATTTGCTAGTCAAGGTTTGGGTTGGGAGATCCTGGAGGAGTTTGCTGGTGAGGAAGACAGACTAGCGTGGCAGGGAACTGACATTCAGTCTAAACTAATTTCACAATCTTGAGGCAGAGAGGTAACATAGTGGCTCACTGCTCTTGGTGTCCCCAGTAGGACATTACAAGTAGCATGATTGTTACATTCCATCAAATAATTTATTGCTGTTTCCCTTCTCTCTTCCACTTCTGCTCTCCAACTGTTGAGCCCCCTCCCACACCTCTCAGATGGAATGTTTTCCCAAGGACTGTTTGTCCGGTAAAGATAAGATTTTAGTTCAGATCTCAGTTAGAGGCCTTTTTGTCTGCCTGTGTGTATTGCACTATTGCAAAGGGCCATGCTACATGGGAATGAACTTCTATGATACAAGAAGGCCCTCTGCTCCTTTGTCTACATCAACTCCTACACATTAAGTGTCTTTCCTGAGCTACCTTTCCTGAAGACTCATTTCTACGATGAGGCTTACAGAAAGTGGCTATTGATAAGGGTAAAGATGAGAAGTAATAAGGGATAGTCTAGATTATGCTTCCTTTCTTGGTTTTTCTTCTGGAAGTGTTCACCCTACAATTGGACTTAAATGACTGACCACACACCACAAAGGGCAGAGCTGAAACAACTAATGTATGATCAGCCCATATGTGAAGGCCAAGACTACAACAGGGTTAAAAAAATAACTAGATAAGTTTATGGAGGATACGTCCATTAATGGCTATTAACTAGGATGGGTAGGGATGCAAAACCATGATCTCTAGCCTCTGTGTGCCAGAAGCTGGAAATGGTATGGATCACTTGATGCTTCTCTGTTCTGTTCATTCCCTCTGAAGCACCTGGCATTGTCTACTGTCTGAAGACAGAATACTGGGCTAGATGGGCCACTGGTCTGACCCATACTGGCTGTTCTTATGTTCATAACAAAATCTTCACACACACACACACACACACACACACACACACACACACACACACACACACACACACAGAGTTCTGTTCATGGATGCCATTCACTAGGAAAACTTAGCATAATAAAGGCAAAGGTTTTCCCAATTATACAACTAGTAGTTGTTAAACATGCACTTGTACTTAGAACAGCCATAGTGATTTTCATCAGTATTCAGACCAGAGTGCAATATGGTTTGTTTTCTTATCTACTCTACCCTACCTACCTTCCCAGTTTCAATTTTACCTGCCTGAATTCTTTTTAAATGGTTATGGCACACTACGTTTCATTTAAATTTGTTGTGCAGAGCTGTTGTGCACCATTAAACTACTATTCCCTTCCACCCGAGAGGTAGCTGCATTTGTGTGGCAAGTCACCTGATCCTTTCACACAGTTTGCTTCAGCACAGTGGGCACTATGTTGTTGTAAATTACTAAATCATCTGCACTTTCCTGAAATTATTCCTAGTGGAGTGACAGGATATGACATGATGAAATTACAATTCATATGTACATTGGATTTCTGCTGAGGTAAATCCAAGATCCATAGCAAATTCATGAAGAAAAAAAGGGCCATGGGTTTTAGTCTTTGGCTAAATTGTTCATTAATGAATAGTCCCAGCTCAAGTGCTGGTCACTAGTGGTTGATAAAGCTCCAGAGATAATATTTTGCTTTAGTAGGAATCATAACCAAGCATTCTAGATAAACTGCAACATTTATATTCTACATATGTAAATCTCCCCTGCAATATTTATGTCTCAATCACCTATAGATATACACGGCCTGGTTCTCAGCTGGTGTAAATCAGTGTAGCTTTATTGACTTGAATGGAATTGTGCCCATTGACAGCAGCTGAGATTCTAGCTCCTAGATTAGTGTATAGACAGCTGTATGGATATATTTATGCTTTATTTTTGTTCCTTGTAAAAAACCTGTTTGTGCAAATTGTCTTTGGCTTCCTCTGAGTTACTTTAAAAGTGCAGCATTAATTTAAAATGCAAATTGTGATAATTAAATTTGACCTTATACACTATCAGATGTGATGGGAATTTCCCTTCCTGATTTTTTTTTCTTAAATTAGAAAGGAACCAGATCAAAAATGAGGGGAATTTCAACGTCAAAGCAAATACCACTCATAGCTAAGACTTTTGCTATAGCAGCAAGAGGGGGAAATATACATAGATGTTAACTACAAACTATACAACATCTTTAAATTTGTATGCAAAACTGGCAATAGTTCATCTTTATTTTTGCTGTTAAGAAAAAACAAATCAAAGTCACCCCCATAGATTTTTTTCTTTCTTTAATAATGGATACTTTCAAATACCTCCTAAGGTCCTATTCCCCCTGTCATATTTAAAGGGTTTATTGTTTCCAGAAAAGCTTTTGCTGCTCCCTCTGGAGACTGAGCTGATCTAAGGTAATATTAATTCTGTGCCTCTCTCTTGTCGGAACTCAACTTCAAATGGAATAAATAAGATGAAAGCTGAAAGAGAGGTTATGCAAGCTGTCATCCTCCATTGTGTTGGAGGCATCAACGATGCTCAGAACAAATTAGGTGTCACTCTACTAAATCGCAGCCAGAAAGGCAAATCAGTTTATAGAAGACTTATTTGGGCTCCTGGAAAGCTCTTGCATTCAGATCACAGTTAATCTTCCTTTTCTTTCTGTAATTTTAAAAATCCTCACTTTTTTTTAAACAAAGATGAAGCAGAATTTCCTGCTGATGACTCATAACATTCCCCATACAATTCACACTGATTAGTTTAGTGTAATTTCTTTCAAAAACACCAGAGGTCTAGCTCATTCCTAAAAGACAAAAGAAAAATGAATACATCTGTGTTACTCGAGTTCATAATTTTGTGATCATGAATCGGCAGGGTGGGGGTGGAGTGCAATGGAAACACACATCTTAGGAATAAAAGAATATTTCTAGAGGATGTCAAGTGTGAATCTGTCCAAGTTTCCAAATCTTTATTGATTCCATTAGTTCTTCATTAATTCACTGTCTCCCTGAAGAATAGGAATTGCCATTAATTTGCCTGATGTTTCACCTCTGGGACTTGATTTAGAATCTTTCTCCAGTATAGGGAGAAAAGGATGGATAGATTTTGACATTCTAGGCTGTAAAAGTAGATTTTTATTTTAATCTAAAGAGAGACATGATCAAATCTTCATGGGTGAAATTTCCTTCATCCATAGACTTTTCCAAGAAGAAATTGACCTACTATTTCAAAGAACCCAAAGTAAAAGGCTTTAGTATGATTAATACACAGAAGTAACTAATGCGAATTGTGGAACAATATAGTAAGAACGTGGACATCAGAAGCAAGTAATCAGAAATATTTTGGCCTGAATTTTTGGTGATGCTGAGCACCCACATGAATCAATTGTTCTCTCTTGCCACAGAGGGCAGGACAAGAGGCAATGGGTTCAAACTACAGCATAACAGATTTTGATTAAATCTCAGAAAAAGCTTCCTAACTGTAGTAACAGTAGGATAATGGAACAAATTGCCCAGAGAAATTGAGGAAGCTCCTTCACTGGAGGTTACAAAAAAAGGCTGGATAGTCATCAGTCTTGGTTGGTTTAGACAAAACAAATCCTGCATCTTTTCAGGGGGTTGGATTAGATGACCCTTGCGGTCCCTTCTAAACCTCTGTTTCTATGATTCTAAGATTTATGGAGTTATGAGTGCCCAAAACCTCTGAAATCCAGCCCATAGCTGTCTCGAGCACCCCAATATGGAACCATTGCAGAATGAGAAAATGTATGTCATAAGAGTAAAATTTTGAAATGTGTGTAAGTGACTTAGGGATCTAGTCCCATTTTCACAAGTAGCGTAGACAGGAGGAGAAGTGTGAAAACAACAGGTTTTTTAGTTCACTGGCCAGCTGCAGCTCCAGGCACCAATGCTCCAAATGCGTGCCTGGGGCGAAAAGCTGCAGGGGGGGTGCCCTGCTGGTCCCTGCGAGGGCGTCAGTCAGGCTGCCTTTAGTGGCATGCTTGCGGGAGGTCCACCGGTCCTGCGGATTTGGCGGCAATTTGGCAGTGGGTACGCCAAAGCCATGGGACTGGGGACCTCCCGCAGCCGCACTGCAGAAGGCAGCCTGCCTGCCATGTTTGGGACAGCAAAAAAGCTAAAGCTCCCTCTGTCACTGGCAGTTCTAAAAAATAAAATTAATGTTGGGTCAACCTAAAACCAAATATTTTTGACATTTCTGACAAACTGAAAGTGGAAAAAATTGTTTCAGGTCAAACTGTTTCATATAGATTTCAGGCTCTTTTAAAAAATGCATTTTTAAAAGAAAACTGAAGGAAATTTTGAAAAAGAAGCCATTTTGACCCCAAAAATAAAAGTGTCTTTTTGAAGATGTCAAAACAAAAATGTTTAGATTTCTTTGGATTCTCTGCCCCCCTACCCCCGACGATGAACAATTCAGTGAAATAGACATGCATTTGTGCAAAGCTTGGGTGGCACTCCACTGGATAGTCCCATTGAACGTCAGTGAAACTTAGCACTCCTACTGTCAATGTAACTTCAAATATTACCCTACTTAAGTTGTGAGAGATAAGAGGAGGAATCTATATTCTGGAATTCTTGGCTCCTGCTCTAATTCTTAGACCGCAAGAACTCACCACACTCTCCCATCAGAACGTAACGGATCAGAGCTAGATGAGTTGTGATTGTTGCTATTGATTGTCTTACTACACCTATGAATTATACCGATTTGATGCATTTGTGGATTAAAAATTGGCTAAAAGTGGGCAAGAGGTAAGAAACAAAGAGAAGAAATAAATAGTCAATTTTCATCATGGCAAAGGTAAATAACAGGCTGTCATGGTATAATCCCCACTCTGAACCTTAGCGTCCAAAAAGATGGGGTACCAGCATGAATTCTTCTAAGCTTAATTACCAGCTTAGAACCTATAGCGCTGCCACCAACCAGGAATTACAGTGCCTGGTACACTCTGGTCCCCCCAAAACCTTGCCCGGCGACCCCCAAGACCCAGACCCTCTGGATCTTAACACAAGGAAAGTAAACCCTTTCCTTCTCCGTTGCCTCTCCCAGATTTCCCCTCCCTGGGTTACCCTGGAAGACCACTGTGATTCAAACCCCTTGAATCCTGAAACAGAGAGGAAAATGCACCTTTCCCCCTCCTTCTCTCTTTCCCTCCCAGATTCTTCCTGAGAGAAAGTAATCCAGGCACAGAGAGAGAGGCTGATTTCTCTCTGTGCCTGCATATAGCAAAAAGTTATTTAGGTTAATCGAGACCAGAGAGGACTGTGAGAAATTATACAGGAACTTAAACAAGTTAATTGAAGGAGCAACATTTTGGCAAATAAAGTTCAGTGTTGATAAATGCAAAGTAAGGAACATTGAGAGAAAAAAAGAATATGCATCTGGGGTCCCCCAATACCAAGACCTTAAATTGATCAAACTGAGCACCATGCATACATTGTGTGGAATCTCCCTAAAACTAGGGTGGTAACAATGGAAATGGCATCCCCAACAATCATACAATATCAGTGTTGGAAAGGAGGTCATTGAGTCTAACCCCTGGCTTCAAGCAGAACCAATCGTCAGAGAGATTTTTGCCCTAGATCCCTAAATGGCCCCCTGAAGATATGAGCTCACAACCCTGGGGTTTAGCTGGCTAATGCTTAAACTACTGAGCAATCCCTCCCTTACCACTTCCCGGCTGTCCCCTCTCATACACCACCTTCTCACTCCCTGCCAGGCAAGGGAAATATATTTTCAGAACTATCAGTGTAATGAATAAATACTTGAACCATCAATAACTGTGCTCACTTTGCCCTGGCAGAATGAAAGCCTCCTTTGTGAGTGTAGGAACAAATGATACTCAGTTAAGTAGAACAGGGCCACTTGAATGTACTTATTTCTGCTATTTCTATATTATGATAGCCTGTTTCCACTAGATCAAAGAAACCTGGCACTGAAGTGTTGTTTTTTCTCATTGTGAGAAGCACAAACATCATTTAAATGCCACCTCAATATACGCTTGCATCAAAAACCCATTGGAGCCTCTGCCTATTCTGAAAGCTGGCTTCTAGCCAACATTGTTATATTCTTGCCACATCATGACTGAAACAACATGCAGGGTAGAGACATTAAAAAAGGGGAAATGGAATACTTAGAAACAAAACAATAACCTCTTAGAGCTCATTATTAATACATGTTTTGGATGGTCTATACACAGAACATCAGTTATACTTCTCTAAATGCAGACTACTGGGATGCTGTTGACTGGTTCTCTTCAATACTGAGATTTATAGGTTTTATTTTATTCTTTAATATTTATGTAAAATTTGACTATGGGCAAGATCCTCAGCTGGTGTAAATGGCACAACTCCACTGCAGTCAGTGTAACTACACTTTTTTATATCAGCTGAAGATCTGGCCCAGAAGATTCACAGATATTAAGGGCAAAGCGGACCATCATAAACATCTTGTCTCACCTCCTGTGTAACACAGGCCATAGATACTTACTCAGTAATTCCTGCACCAAGCCCATGCCTCCTGCATGATGTATATCACACCTTTTAGAAAGATATCCAGTTTTGACTTAAAGAGTTTGAATAATGGAGAAAAATCTACCACATCCTTAGGTAAGTTGTTCCAATGGTTAATTACCTTCACATTTAAAAATTAGTGCAGTAAGTGTGAAAGACACTTTACAGCATATTGATTGCAGTCACACTATTGGAAATCTGGAATAGCTATATTCAATGGCACTCCTCCAGATTTACACCAATATGCATGAGGACAGTGGAGAGAGGTGAACAGCAGGGTACTCCAGGAAACTGTAGAGGGAACTGTGCTGTTCAACATATTTATTGATGATCTGGAAAATGGGGTGAACAGTGAAAAGGCAAAGTTTGCAGATGATACAAAATTATTCAAGATACTGAAGTCTAAAGCAGACAGAGGAGTTACAAAGGGATTTCACAAAGCTGGATGAGTGGGCAACAAAATGTCAGGTGAAATTCAACACTCATAAATGCAAAGTAATACACATCAGAAAAAATAAATTAGCAGTTACCACATAAGAAAGAGATCTAAGAGTCACCACAGTTGGCTGACAACATCTGCTCAACGTGCAGCAGTGATCCAAAAGACTGACAGAATGTTAGCAACTATTAGGAAAGGGATAGAAAATAAGACAGAAAATATCATGTCACTATATAAATCCATAGTATGCCCACATCTTGTATAGTACATACAGTTCTGGTCACATCATCACAAAAATGATATAGTGGAACTAGAAATGGTTCAGCAAAGAGCAACAAAGATGATCAAGGATATGGAATGTGATTTTTCATACAAGGAAAGACTAAAAAATAATTAGAGCTGGTCAGCTTAAAAAAGAGATGATTAAAGGGGGATATGATAAAGGTATATAAAATCATTAATGGTGTGAAAAATGTTACTAGAGAAGTGTTACCCTTTTCACAATACAAAAGCAAGGGTCACCAGTTGAAATTAATAGGTAGCAGGTTTGATACAAACAAGAGGGAGTACTTTGTCATACAAGTAACTTATAGAACTCATTTCCACAGGATGTTATGAATGGACAAATTTCAACTGGGTTCAAAAAAGAACTGGATAAGTTCATGGAGGATAGCTCTGATCAATGACTATTAGTCAAGATGGTCTGAGATATAATCCCATATGCTTGGGTGACCATAAACCTCTCAATACTAGAATCCAGGAGTGGAAGACAGAGATGGGTCACTCCATAATTGTCCTGCTCTCTCCATTCTCCCTGAAACTTTGGTATGCCACTGACAGAGACAGGATGCTGGCCAAGATGGACCATTGTCTGACCCAGTATGGCAGCTCTTGCGTTCTGATGACAGAATTGGTCCCAAGAGCTCATCCTTTAGGGCGTACAATCTAGACTTCTTTCTAAACCTTTTTAGAGGACAATGCTCAAATTCTTCACAAATGGGAGGGGGCACTTTGGTGACTTGGCTTGAAGGCAAAGGCCCCATTTAATCTGCTTATAAATTTACAATTTTTATTTCAAATTCAGAAATAAATGCGTCAAGCAATGCTACATAGTTGAATATAAACTGCTTATTGGTTGAGTTAAACCTCAATGGGAACAGCCACAGGGAAGTCACAAGACAAGAGAAAGCTCCATATTTCACTTGTTAGAGTTAGCTTTTATATGTGTTTCCACATGAAAACCATTGCTATGATATCTGCACACCTCCCATTAAATACATGCAGTTAATATCTGCACATATCCTGAGAAATAATGAGCACTGGTGTTCAGCTGAAGTCAATGGGATTAGAGGGAGCTCACACAACTTCATAGCACAAACTCAACCTACAGAATCAGGTCTCGGCATTTCTCATTGCATAAAAGGTGCTCGGTATCTCTTGGAATTGATCCTCAGGGCCTTGGTTTATTTCAGGATAGGTGGGGCTCCTGTTTGATCCCATTGGCTATCATTGTTAGCTAGTAGGTGTCTCCACATTGCCAAGTGAAAATCATCTAAAAGTCAGCTGTAACAGATGTGCCTTATAACTACATGGTGCACTGAAGAATATCAAACTCCAGCTCTAATGATCAGAAGAAACTATTTCCTCATAGTTGAGACATGTCTATTGGAAAATGCCCTGCCCATTTTCCTAGATAATTCTTTCCCAAGAACAAATAGAAAAAGGACCTCAGACAATTCTGTCATAATGGAAACTAAGTCCAGGAGGTTTATTAAGTCATCAAGCCCAACGGCATACAGAGCAACACCAATGGTTTCATAGGCTGCACCTTCATATCTCTAACATAAATCAAATAGAAGGGTGGCTGTTAGGCAACATTTTTGTATTTGGTGGGCTGTGTTTTGGACACTCCTGACTTAAAAACAATAGCTGAGTGGTCCAATAGATTGGGGTCATAGATCAGACTAGGTGCTTCCTTCTGGAAACCCACCAGCCTGCTGCAAGAGGAATCCAAGCCCTGTGTCTCTGGATCCCTGGATGCTTTAAGTCTCCCTGGGTCTCAGCAGGCTGCAAAACTGTGTCCTGCCAGGGATTCTGGGCCTCTCTGATACATTTCCAGAGCACTGACTCAGTCTGATACCCCTTCATGGAAATGGAACTCCCCAGCCCACCTGCCCTAGACCCTCAGGGCCAGTGCTGATCACTCAGATACCCCAGTTACTTAAATAACCAGTGTGAACCTTCTGGTTTGCAGTTATATATCTCAAAAGAAATGCAGTGGTTGTGAAGCATTTAAGAGAGAGAGAGAGAGAGAGAGAGACTTAACAGAGCCAAGTACATCATTGCTCTTTTATTCATAAAGCACATGATATTACACATCATACAAAACAATAAACACAGTAAGCTTCAATGTCCCTCACTAGCTCACTCTTCTCTTGTAAGTTTTGGGGTACATTTATACAGCAGGTGGGAGGGATAACGCCCAGCTCAGCTAGATGTACGTGTGCAAGCTCTGTGCAAACTAGCACCTAGAAATAGCAGTATGGCTTCTGTGAAAGGGCTGATGGCTTAGGCTAGCCACCAGATGGTCAGGTTAGATTGTACTTGGGGGCTAGCCTGTGTGGCTATATGGTTATTTTTAGCATGCTCCTGTAGCAGAGCTAATATGTGTACATCTACCCAAGCTGGAAATCGCCTGCTGTAGAGATAATACCCCATCTGTGTCCAGGCAGGAAGTTAGGCTTCCCTGCCTCATGAGGCACTACGTTCTGGATTGCTTCTCTTCATGGATTGGAGAAAATGGCTCCTGGGCAGAATACCTTCTGCACTTTTAAAAATGTCAGCGCCCTGTCCGATAACTACTTGTTAAGCCTCCTGCCATATCACAGGTCCTAACCAGGGGGCCCCCTTGCTAAGGTGACCTCCCACTGCTAAGCGAGTTCTTCTGGCCAGGAACCAGTGTTTTGACTAGAGTGAATAGATTTCCAATGGCTGGGTACTTAAAATCAGCTACACTGTATCATCAGCCCTGTAACTCTACATGTTTGGATCTCAGCCCAACGCGGAGGCACAGGACTACAAATAAGGCTACCAAGAAGCACTCAAAATGGAGTTAGCAGCTTGGTAAACAGACATATGTATACAGAGTCCATAATCTCACACAGTATTCATAAACTGTACAGACATACAGGTATTCTTAAATCATCACAGTAGGGCACAGTTTTAGGACTCAGGAAATCTGGGTTCTATCCCCAACTCTGCTACTAACTTACTGTGTGGCTTCAGGTAAGTCACTTAACCACTCTGTGCTTCTCTTCCCCTTACCACTGCTTATCTGTTTGGTCCATTATTGAATGCCTTGGCAATTTTTCAGAACTGAAGTATAAGACAGCAAATCCTTCAAGTGCTGTTATTCTGTTGTTGCTCTCAGCACTTTAGATGTCACATTCCAGATATGCTATTCAGGTGTCAGGTCCTCTCACATGGGGTACCTCATGGCTCTCTCCTTAGCCATCTTATTCACTTACACTAAACAGCTACCATATTCATAGTCCAGAAGTTGAGGCATTTCAGTGGGGGAAGTGATTTTCTTCTATGAGTGTGAGTTTCTGAATATGCTCGATTTCCCCATGTGAATTAGCATTTGACGACATGTCCCTTGACTTTATATGTAACACTCTCCAAGTAAAGATATTAGGGCAATGGAATCTGTGAGGCAGAGTACAGCTTTAGTAACTTATTCAGATGTTACTACCAACAAGTAAAGGCAGTTGGAAAGACATTGTGGTTTCTCCATCAGGCCTTTCTGAAGGCAGCCTTTGGCTTATAACCATTCAACACAAATAGTTGCCTGAGAGATGCTGTGATCTAAGTTGGGCACATTACCCACCAAGATAGAGGCTCAGGTTGATTGGCAAATGAATGAAGACTTGGAGTTGGATTCTTGACTGGTTTCTACATCACATTCTGCAGCAGCTGCCACCTTGGAGAATGGGGTGAGAGTAATTGTATAGGCTAACTTCCAATGCCCCTAGGAGCAGTCTCTTACTACTTTTCCAGGCAAACAGAAAGGTTAATGATGTACATCTTGATTGCTCTGCTAGAAAGAAAGCAGTCAGTTTGATCCAAGAATCTTTACTGTGTGTGTAGGGGAGGTATGTTAAAAGGATTCAGGACTGGAATATGTCTGATGGACTGTCTCTGAACCTGGGAGCCCTTGATGTCTGGGAGGTATGTTAACATAAGTAATAGCTTTCTTTGAGGGTCATCCTGTAATCTGAAGTCATTTATACTGGGTTTGTTACTCAGAGAGACACTCTTTTTTGATGGCATCAAGCTTTTCACCAGGGTTTTGTCAAAAATTGGATTTTAGCTCAAATAGTTTTCTTTTTTTTTTTAAAGTGTGTTTCTGAGGAAATTTTCATTATTTTATTTTTAAAACCACTGAAGAGCTGAAAACGGAAAAGTTTTCAGCTGAAAACCAAAATATTGCAGCCAAAACACAAACATGATGCCGCGGTGGCTCCTGGAAGTTGTCGTTCAGGTGCCTTATGCAGCCCTTCTCATGTGTGAGCAGGTTCGCTGGCACTAAATTTCTCATGATGCACCATGACCAGGGGCTCCCATGATGCCCCCTTCCCCTCACCAAGAGGGTTGCATCATTTGAATAAAAATATTTTGACTGTCAGCCAAAATATTTCACTGAAAAGCCAAAATCTTCCCTGGGAAACAAACCTATTTTCTGACCAGTTCTACTTGTAATCTATTTTATGGTAATAAAAGTTAGAGAGAAACACTCCGTTAGGTCACCTTGTCTATTTTCCTGCTAATGCTCGATTGTTCATGCTTCATTGTTTTGGCTGTCTAATTTTAAATGATTCCAGCAATAAGGTTTTCATCACCTGTTCTTTGGAGATTGTTCCACCGTTTAACTGATTTCACTGAAACAGGAAATATTTCTAATATTCAGTTTAATTTTTTTTGTATTTCAATTTCACTCCATTACTCCTGACTGTTGTCCCACTGGAGTGACTATATAAAATAATTCCTCTCCATCTTTTAGTTTACATTTCTCTGCCACTGGTTTAAATTCGGCCCAGGGCACTTGTGATATCTATCTACTGGGTGTTCACTGATTTAAATCCAGTCTCAATTCTGTTCCTAGTAGATACACAGCCTCATCAGAGCTGGCAATGATTTGTTCACTCATTTTAGGTGGCTGAATATGCAGGGAAAGATACACTCAGAATCCTTCCAGAAATAAGCACCTGTTCTATGCTATTGAAAGTTTGAAAGCTAGTATGATATTAGCACCGTATACAATATAGGCCAATCCCAAACCTCTCTCTCGTGACTGGATGGAGCACACCCAATGACATTCAACTAAGAATATTCTACTGCAGTGGGTTTCAACCTTTTTTTCAATTGCAGACCCCTTTGGAAATTTTAGCTGTAGTCTGTGGACCCCCAGGGATCCATGGACCATGTTGAAACCTACTGTTCTATGGTAACAAGCACCTTTCACAGACCCCTTAGATATAGTCTGTGGACACCCCAGGGGTCTGAGGACCACAGGTTGAAAACCACGGTGCTACCAGGTGGAGCTTCTTGGATACTTGTGAAATCCATTCAAGAATACAGCTTTTAGCTGGCACAGTGAATGAATCATTCATGCCCCCATTGGAGGGATGCCTCCATATGAAGATTGAGGCATGCTTGCAGGCCAGAATGGGACACTTTTCTGCTGTTGCCAATATTATGCATGTTTTGTGACTTGACTTGCTCCTGTCTACATGATGCCCAACATTTTCTTGCATCCGTCTATGCATATTCCACGTGCCTAAGAGGGAGATCTCTCTTTAAGAGATCTCAAGAGGTGAAAGGGGAGAGGGAAAGAAATTAGTTGCATCTGGGTCACTATTGATAGGCAAATACACAATTAACATACCACACCAAAGGTTTCTGAAATTGGGTGTGGTACTTTAGGGTATGTCTATTAGGTTCCCTGTAACTGGACTCAGATTCCATTGAGGACAAATAGTCAGGGCAGCTGACTAAAGGAAATGTGATCTGTCTGGGTTGGGAGAAGCTCAGCCATAGGAGAAGACAACAAGCTGTTTCCCCCTAATACTGAACCATGTTGCAGGAGGTTAGTGCTATTGTTAACTTTCCAAAAGGGGAGTCCTAGCAGTGTGTTAGTTATAGAAAGGGGAAATTGGAAGAGAAAAATTAACTTCATTCATTTTAGTTTTATACTTTGAGTGTTATTTGATTTTAGCCGAATAGTTTTAGTTAAATTGTCTTAACCAATAAGGCTTGCTTGTCTTATTTAAATGTAAGGATGGGGAAAGTCATCTATATTTAGGTAGTCTCTATGTGGTATTTTTCTTGCAACAGTATTTTTCGTTTATATACATAATACTAATTGGTTGGTTAATTAGTTAGCTGACTAGCTGAGTGATTCCATAGTTCAGCAGATGAGAAGAAGGAATCTGTGTGGGTTCCAGCTGGAGATTTCTGCTAGCACCTCAACAAGGCTCCACTGGGAGATTTATGCTAGCAAGAGGAGGGAAGATAGTACTGCAGTGCTTCTGACTCAGACTATCTAGAGTTGATGAACAAAGACTCATGTGAACTCAACCTAAGATTTTCAAACCAGGAGTTACTTCTCATTGTTTTTCTGGAGGGACTGATCTGATTAGATTTAATTTGTTTCTTTTGTTTATATTTATGTATAACTGAAAATAATGCATGTAGATTATGAAGTAGCCTTGTTATGTAGTAGAAACTAAGCGATTATTTTTTATTATTACAAAATTTTATTAAGTTGGTTCTTAAGAATTTAATTTGCTGCTTTTGTTCTTTTTGGAACAAAAAATTGTGGGGAGGTTGACACTGTACAATCCTTGCTGAAAATCTTCAGTGACTGAACTCTGGGTCTCCATGTGCTTTGGAGTTGTGTCTTAGCACTATGACCAGAGTGGTGAAGTAAACCCTGGCCCACCCAAATGGTTACATATGCACAATGTTTATGCAAAAGACAATCAAATACTTGGTAGGAAGAAATCAAGATAAGCTCTTATGGCACAATGAATTAAAAGATCAGAGGAAGGCTACCATGTTGTAGTATAAAGATGCAAGTGGAAGAACAGGGAATAAAGAAATATTTTTTAGGATAAACTTTGAGAGAAGTCTCTTAAAGCAGCAAACGGGGAGGACACCAGTGCAGAAACAGAAAGCATTCTGAAAAACAGACGAGGTTGGAAAGATGCCACCAAAGCTGCCTAGAGGTCAAGAGCTGTCAAGTCAATGCAAGCTGAAGAAAAAAAAAAAAGGAAAAAAAAAGGAAACAGGCAATGTCATTCTTCCTGAACATCCAACAGAGCCCAGAGGCATAACAAAGAAAATCCACTGCGGCGATTGGCAAATTCTTGTCCTCATGCTATATGCCAAACTCTTTGCTTTTTAGTGCATTGGAGGAAGGTAAATTATACACCTTGGGGGGTGGGGTAGATGGACTAAACTTCCAGTTGAAACCATCAACTTTAGGCAGAAGGGTGGGAGACAAGAAACTTAAGATCTGAGGACAGAGGGTGATGGAATGGGGGTGAGAGAGATAGAGAGATCTAGAAGTTTAGTAATTATCTATAGAGCTAGATTAAAATTTAAAGTAGATTAAAATATAGAAATATCACTTCTGCCATCTCAAATCAATATAAACATTACATTTTGAATGAATAAAGTCAAGGTTTTACAAAAAACTAAGATCAGTGGAAAAAGCCCATGATTTTAATTTATCAAACAAATCAGGAGTCAGGCCTCAAAACTCATGATGTAAAAAATAATAATAAAATGTGGAGTTCTTTTCAACTTTACCCCTGGATTTTGAGCCTTTAGGGTGCACTTGGGCCACATTTTTCAATCCTCTCTCATTCTCTGGCATCTACATCTTGACAAAGAAACAGATGGAGGTTCCCATCCACATAGGCTTTCCATCTCCTGAACCTCAGCAGAAGATAATTCTCAAAGAACAGAAGAGCTAGAAGAAAGGAGAGCATATGTTCCACATTATCTCTCCCTTTCTCTCTACCCACATTATCCACAACACCTGAAGAACAAAGAAAACAGCTCTGGACTAGGGAAGGGATCCTGACTGAAGGAAATTCAAGAGAGTAAAATGGATGAAACCCATGGTGAGAGAGACCTTTGCTTTGAATTCACTTAACTTGTTAAGTTAGGTATTAGTTGCATTTTACTTTTAGTTTCTTGTAACTAATTCTGGATATTATGCTTTGTAATAGTGCTCACTCAGGGTCTGATTGGGGAGTGTGGCCTACTGGTCACAGCCACAACCTGACTGCCAGGGTTGTGGAGAGGGGACCTGGGCTCTCCCACTCCATTTGTCATAAACAGATAGTAGGAGTTAATAGAACAGACGTACCTTATATCTCTTTTGCCTGTAAAGGGTTAACAAAATCAGTGAGCCTGGCTGTCACTTGACCAGAGGACCAATCAGGGGACAGGATACTTTCAAATCTTGAGGGAGGGAAGTTTTTATGTGTGCTGTTAGTTTTTGGTTGTTGTTCACTCTGGGTGCTCAGAGGGACCAGACGTGCAACGAGGTTTCTCTCCAATCTCTCCGATACAGGCTCTTATAAGTTCAGAATAGTGAGTACTAGGTAGATAAAGTGAGTTAGGCTTATGTTTGTTTTCTTTATTTGCAAATGTGTATTTGGCTGGAAGGAGTTCACATTTGTATTTTGCTGAAAGGATTTTAATTTGTACTTGTATACTTAGGCTGGGAGGGTATTCCCAGTGTCTATAGCTGAAAGACCCTGTACCTATTCCATTTTAAATTTACAAAGATAATTTTTACTGTTTTTTCTTTCTTTAATTAAAAGCTTTTCTTGTTTAATAACCTGATTGTTTTTTTTATTCTGGTGTGAGACTCCAGGGGACTGGGTCTGGATCCACCAGGGAATTGGTGGGGAGAAAGGAGGGAAGGGGGACAGAGAGGTTAATTTTCTCTCTGTGTTAGGATTACTTTCTCTCTCAGGGAGAGTCTGGGAGGGGGAGAGAGAAGGAGGGGGGAAGGTGGATTTTCCTCTCTGTTTTAAGATTCAAGGAGTTTGAATCACAGTGATCTTCCAGGGAGGGGAAGTCTGGGAGAGAAAACAGTGAGGGAAAGGGTTTACTTTCCTTGTGTTAAGATTCAGAGGGTCTGGGACTTGGGGGTCCCTGGGCAAGGTTTTGGGGGGACCAGAGTGTACCAGGGACTGGAATTCCTGGTTGGTGGCAGCACTACAAGTACTAAGCTGGTAACTGAGCTTAGAGGAATTCACGCTGGTACCCCATCTTTTGGATGCTAAGGTTCAGAGTGGGGAATTATACCATGACAAGGCTCCAACCCAGGGCCCTTTGGGCTACCAGTAGTCTGACAACCAAGGCCAGTTAAGGCTGTCCTCCCTGGGCCTCTTCCTGTCATCCCCTCCACCACTACCCCCAGGGTCAGCTTAGTCCAAGGCCTTCCCCTAGTGGGGAAATCTAAATAAAAGAAGTAAGAGGGAGTTACCAATGTCCAAGGTCCACAGGATACTTCCCACTCTGGAGTGGGTCCTCCCTTCCCTGGGCATCTGTGTCAGAGCCTTTAGACTTCCCTCTGCTCTGGAGCATTTGCTGCAGGTGTGACAGGGTGGGGCTAGCTGAGCCCAAAATAATCCCTTAACCCCTTGTTGCCCAGCATGGGGTTTGTAGACTCCATCACCTCCCTCATTGCTGGTAATCATTTAAAATCCATCTTTCTGTAGTTAATACACTTTCTTGCTGATTTATCTAAACCAGTGTGTTTGGATTGAAGTGTTTGGGAAACTACATTTGGGATAATAGGATTTGGCAGGGGTCCCTGGGCACTAGCCCCATTGGCCTGTGCAGTAATCTGCCAATGCCCACAGAAGGCAAATTAAAAATTTTGACCAGCTGTATTAATGACTAAAGGGGACTGTGGGGTTTAACTCCAACTGCTTTGTCTTCGCTAGTATTTTAACTCAAGAAAACTAGCTCCAGTTAAGAGACCAATCTTTGGTTTGTTGTTTTTTTTTTGCACATTACTGTCCGCTCCTCCCACTCCCAACACCCACCCCAGAGGGCTGAAAGAGAACTTGTCCTGCTGCTGCTGGATATCACAGAGTGTGGGGGAGTCAGGGTCCTGTACCCCCAACTTCCTGCAATTCACTGTGACTCTCAGCTAGCCAGTAAAACAGAAGGTTTATTAGACGACAGGAACACAGTCAAAGCAGAGCCTGTAGGTATGAAAAACAGGACCCCTCAGTCAGGTCTGTCTTGTGGGGTAGGGAGCCCAGACACCAGTGCTGGGCCTCCCTCTGTTTCCCCAGCTAACTCCAAACTGCAACCCCCTCCAGCCCTTCCTCTGTCCTTTGTCTCTTTCCCTGGGCCAGGAGGTCACCTTATCGCTTTGTTCTTCAACACCTTCAACTGGCACCTTGCAGGGAGGGGCCCAGGCCATCAGTTGCCAGGAGACAGTGTGTCAGCCATTCTCTGTGCAGACAGCATCACACCTGCCCTCTAGGGCTCTGCAACAATCACACAGCCTTATCCCACCTCCTAGATACTTAAGAAATGCATAGGGGAAACCGAGGCACCCACACAGTATTCAGAGAAAACATTAAGAACATTCCCACTCTGTCACGCTGAAGGAGGGGGTGGCTCAGTGCAGAGAGAGATGAAGAGAATGGGCTAGAACCAGGGAGAAGGTAGGTACCCGCTTTATGTGGGCGGGATGAGGGGCATTCTGTTTACATCCTCCCCAGCCCTGCTGCGCTTGCAGCTTACCACTGGCGCCTCCCTTGCTCCAGGGACCAACCCTAGCTCCCGCCCCACTGTGCTTTTGCCCCCGGCCCCTTTTGCAATCATTCCCCAGGGGGCCCACAAATATGTTTGGAGCCAGGCCCACAAAAAGTTAATCCAGCCCTGCAAAAGCTATTTTAGTGTTGGCGGTACCAGGTTTATCCAATATTTAGAAACACACTAGGTGTGTTTTCCTTCCCATTGCATTTCTAAAGTGCAGCGTTAGTTTTGTTTTGGTGCTTGACCTTTCCTTTTCTTACTTTTCATGTGGGGATTTCTTTCAAGTTTAACCTTAACTCTCAATATCCTGGGTTTGACAGTTGGTTTGGGATAATAACATTGTGTGATTTATTCTATTATGTATTTGACCCTAAATTACTGAAATTTGCTGTCAATGCCATCTCAGCATAGGTTTTGTTTGGGAATTTCCTGTTTTGTTTTTTTTTAAATTAAGATTTTCCTGCACCTCAGCAAGAACCCTGAAAGGCAAGTGGCAGTGCAATATTCCTAATGGTTTGAAGAGATGAAGTCTCAAACTTTTAATTTTTTTGAACTTTTAGGGCCATTTGCTGGGTTGCTCTGAGTGGCTTTTCCCACCTGAAGCAGTGCAAAGCAGCCAGAAAGTATGGGCCAGAGAAGCAGGGTTTAGAACAGCTTTGTATACCTGCTTCCTCCTCTTCTCAGTCCTGAAAATTCCTCTGCCTCTTGCATCTCTTCATTTCCCCTAAACACAAACCTTTCCCCTCTGCATTTCCTATACTCCACAGAACATGCACACTTCAGCTTTCCTTCTCTTACAACCCCTACATTCCCACCACATTTCCTCTTCCACCTGAACCCACTCTCACTCCCTATTTTCTCCCTCCCCCCCCCACCCGCCCTGCCCCTCTTTGCTGAGTAGATCTGGTGCATCAGGCAGCTGGACTTTCTCTTCTGCCAGACCATCAGACCCTGTAACCCTAGGTTACCCTCCCTTCAGAATTCCCTCTACCTTGCATTGTCCTGAACCCACATTTCAACTTTCCCCTCCCTCCTATCCTATGTGCACACACATACACCACTTCCTCCTGCCTTCTGTGCTGTGTCAATCTAAAGCAATGAGTAGCTTTGAAAGAAAGTCTAGTATTAAAGGCAAAAAATAAGCACTATCTTTCCATCTAAAAGCAAGACAGTCATAATTAAACTATTTATAAAGAGGAGTCAGTTGAGCTACAGAGGGAAATTGACTCACCCAGAGTCATAAAACAAGCCAATGGTAGAACTGGAAACTTACTCAATTGAGTCCCAAGTTCCTGTCTTCTTCTTTAACTGCTAGACAACAAAATGTGGTTGCATCTGATTTGCAGGAGCCAAAGAATACATATTCATGTGCTCCGTTACCTAAGTCATTAGATGTTACTAAAGCAGTAGGAGAAAGCAGTAACAATGGGAGTAGACTTACTGGTGCGACAAGAGAGAATCCTTAACTTTATCGGCTTAGGTATCTACATGCTTTCCTGATCCTGAGGCTAGTCTGGCCCTGACATAAGTCAGAGCAGCCTTCTGGATGCTCTGATTTACAATCAGCTGCTCACAATCTCTGGCAGCCAGGGACCACCAGGATATACGAATGCCCAGCCACATACCCAGGCAGGGAACAGATGGCATAGAAGTCACTGCCATCACTTTATGCTGCTTAAGGCTTCCACTCTGCAGGGGAGATCCACCGGGGGCTGGATTCAGCAGTTTTACAGCTGCCTTGTGCCTCCAGTGGAACAAATCACCTGGAATGGTGCTAAGGATCTGGCCCTATTTGCTTTAAAATGAGGTACAACCACTCTCTACGGATATAACTTCTTTAAAGAGGGGGCCGTACTCCCGTACTCAGTGCTATCTTTCATCCATTCTCTTTGTTTTACTCCAGCTGAAACTGCTCTGGAACCAAAACTGAACAGAGCATTAGGGCCAGTAGTCTTTAGGGAGGAAATTATTTGAGTGAATGGACCTGCCATAGAGAGCTCCAGAAGTTCCTTTCCCTTGTCTCATCTCCTCTGTTCCTTTGAATGAAGAGGTGTACAGAAGCTCATCAAAGTAAATGCTTTTCTGAATTCAGTTTCCATTTCTAGCATTTAAAGGGACACTGTCAGGTTAATTTATGGTCGAAATTCACATCTTATACAAACAACTTTTTACAAAATATGACATTTTGGGAGACATTTCTACCAACTTTCATCTCAGGGGATACTGTTCTTTAAATAGTATCTGACTGTAACTCCGATTGTCCCATCTCAAAAAGGATATAGTAGAACTTGAAAAGGTGCAGAAAAGGGCAAAAAAGATTATTAAGGGTATGGAACGGCTTCCATGCAATGCAAAACTAAAAAGATTAGGGCTGTTCAGCTTAGAACAGAGGCAGCTAAGGAAGGGAGAAGACAGAGGGTCTATAAAATCATGAATGGTGTGGGAAAGGGGAATAAAGAAGTGTTATTTACCCTTTCCCACAATACAAAAACAAGAAGTCATCTGATGAAATTTATAGGCAGCAGCTGGTTTAATACAAACAAGAGGAAGTACTTTTTTCATACAATGCACTATTAACCTGGGGACCTCATTGCCATGAAATTTGTGATGACCAAAAGTATAATTGGTTAAAAAATATTCAGTAAGGTCACAGAGGATGACCTATCAATGACTATTTGCCAAGATGGTCAGGGATGCAACCTCATGCTCAGGATGACCTTAAACCTCTGACTGCCAGAAGCCAGGAGGGGAAGCCAGAGGTGGATCATTCCAAAATCGACCTGTTCTGTACATGCTACTGGAGCTCCAGTATTGAGCACTGTTGAAGATAGGATCCTGGGCTATATAGACCATTGGTCTAACCCAGTATGGCAGTTCTTATGTTCTTATCTACAACCCCAAGTTGCAGCATCCCACAACCTACAGCATTATATGAGAAGCGCAGAATGAAACTGAAAACAAAATGTCTAGATGGCCAATCTTCAGTGACGCCGAGTGTACAGGGCACTGGACTTGGAGTCAGTAGACTTGTGCTCTATTCCTAACTCAGCCACTGACTTGCTATGTGATCTTTGGCGAGTCATTTCACCTCTGTTTCTCCTCCCACCCTTTGTCAGTCTTGTCTATTTACACTGTAAGTTCATCCAGGTAGAGAATGTGTCTTACTCTGTGTTTGCACAGTGCATAGTGCTGTTGGGCTCTGAATTTGGTCACGTCTTTAGGAGCTACTGCAGTACTATTCATAATGTGAAGTTAAATATTTTGCGTAACTGGTACAAAATAAATCAGAACTGACATACTGGCTCCATTTAAAAGAAAATACTATTAACTTTAATGGAGGTAAGATTTTCACTCTTCTTTCAGTCATAGTAGTTATTAGTAATGTATGTAAAATTCATATGTTATATATTTATTCTATGAGACATCATTCATATTGTTGTTTACAGATAGAATAATAATGATGCTGAGCACTTATGTGGTGCTTTTCACCAGTTGATCCCAAAGCACTGTTAAAGGTGAGGGAGGTCACATTTTCACAGCCAGGTTAGCAAGGCCCATAAAAGAACAATTACATTTCAAGTTTGAGCATGCAAATGCTGCTGCTGAAGGCAGGAGGAATTTTTTCCTATTTTTGTGAGTAGTGTATTTTGGGGTGACTACATGGCAAGACGGATATGTATTGAGTGTTACTATGTGCAGTTATGTGTTTGTCTCTGAAGTCTGAGAGCATGTGAGTCATCATAGAGGCTTCAGGTTGTAAGTAACATTGACACAGAAATCATTAAAACACAAAACAAGTTAGCCTTGTGGTGGGTCATTTACCCTGGAGCATCATACAGGAAGAAATTATATCATTTGATGAAATCTCTTTTAATAAGTGGGAAGGATTAGCATGGACAATTCATTACAACTGGCTGACATTTGTGGACTATCTCATAGAGAATGATTAGGCCTACATCCTATCGAGCACTGTATATTATTATTTTATGTACAGGCATGCCCACAACATGCAAAGCGCTTTCCTAATATTCACGGAAGAGTGGTCTGTGCTCCAAGCAGTTCAACATTTAAGGACAGTCAAGGAGACAGAGATTCAGGGAAAGGATCAACAAGAGACAGTTTGTACACAAGTGAATTTAGTTCACTGCAAGCAGCATAGCAGCAGTAGGTCTTTAAGAGGGGAAGTAAACTGTTTATCAGGAATTTAGGCTGTATGGCTAACTGAGCCATGAACGTTTTGTGATCCTCTTGTAATCCAAAATATGTGCCCAAAGAATTACAAAGACAATGGAAGCAATAATAACAAACTCCTTGAGTAGCTCACCCTTGGCTGACTGGCATTTGGAGCCTCAGACATCAACTGGAATGTATAGAATTATTGTAAAGGTGACTGCTTTGAACCCAGCTCCACATTGCAGAGTCAATGTCTGGGTTGGAGGAATGTGTCCAGAGTCTGAATATCATGCAAGCTGGTGACATCTCAGAGTTAGCCAGTGGAGAAGGGGAACTCATCTCATGGGAGGTTGGTGACTTATCTACAAGCATTCTCGGAGCTGATATGCAGCAAAGGTAAAATCAGTGTTGCCAATTCCAAGTGCTCAAAAGACAACAATCAGACTTCAGAAATCATGATGGGCTAGAAAATCATGAGACTTTTAAAAACGATTCTTCTTTTGTTTCTCTTGTATCTGCTTTCTGTTTTTTGACTCTCTAGGATGCACTCAGGTCACATTTTCAAACTTTTGTCTGCAACCATAAGTGCTCTACAGATTTGTGTGTGTGTGTGTGTGTGTATCTGGGGGTGGCAAGGAAGATGAGAAGGTGAGTATTGCCATGAAATAATCACATGGTTCCACGAGGCTGGTGTTTTCATAAAGCTCTAACATCACAAGATCGGTGGTAAAATCACCAGAGTTGTCAACGACAGTATCAAAACAGGATCAGGCTTTGCCTACCTTTATGATTGGAAGGAGGCTCTTTTTTTTGTACAGCCTTTCTCCAAGTGCCTGTTAGCTGAGGGCTGGCCTTCATAAGGTAAAGATCCTCAGCACTGATCCATTCATGTTAGAAAATCCTTCCATTGTCCGACTTTACTTGGTGTTCTATTCATACACATTGGTTAGCGTGCTGACGTGCTGGGAGATCAGTCTGCCAAGTGGCAATTCTGAATTAGTATTGCTACTCCCGTTAAGTCTTGGTTCAAAGTTCTAAGAAAGAGTCAGTGTTGAACTTGCTTCTTTGGATTAGTTACATTAATCTTCTAGCAGACATGTGTTCTGTAGCCACGATGGAAGTGCATCTCCTCTTATAGCATGAGTGCTACAGGAGAGGCTCAATATTTTTTTTGGGTGAGATTTCCTAGGGCACTCAGTCTTTGACTTCAGTGGCTGGAGAGTTAAGCTATGGGAGTTTTTCCTCTTGACTTTAATGGGAGCAGAGAAATCCTGCCTCAGCACAGGGAGATGGACAAGGTGACCACTGGAGGTCCCTCCAGCTCTATCAGTTTCTATGATTTCATGAATCCTGAGCCCTTCGGAAAATCTTTATCACAGGGTGGTACCCTGATTGTCTTTTCCAGCCTCATAACTGACCACCACAACTCAAGGTGTTTATAATCACCATTGTGCTTTATTATATCCCTTCAGCAGCGTACAACATGGAATATAATTTACATACTATGTACAGTCAGTCACTAGCTTCTGGGGAAGGGTACATTAATTATTATTATTTATTATTAGCAGCAGCAGCTCCTGCCTTCCTTCAGGCTCCCTGCCTTCCTGTCTGCATGTATAGTCCCAGCCACTGGTGTTACTTTCACCCAATTAGCCTCTCAGCAGTATCTCTACTCAGTTAATTGGCAACCTCTGCCAATTGCCTGTCTTCAATTAGGCCCCAGTTTGGGATGGGGATTTGAATGACAGGGTGCTGAGTCACTCACTCTTTATGCTTTGAATCTGAGCCATTGAACTTGACTGAGGATCTGAAGCCATGTGGAGAACATAATCCAAATATGGACTGGATACACTCCAGATCCCTGAAGTATCTTCTATGGATGCAGATTGATTCCACAGCCTCCATCTGAATCAGATACAAAGTTCTCTTTAACACAAATTCCTCTCATTCAGACTCTGAATCCCTCTGTCCAGGGCTCTGAATCCCTCAGCCCTTTCTACAGGGCTTGGCCTAGGTTTGAGGTACATTTCTGTTGTTCCCCTCTGAATTGGGTTTAGAACTGCTAGGTAGCCAGCTAGTTGTTTCATTACCCTCTCCATACTCATCCTCTGCTGTTATCAGACCCAGCTGTGTCTGCACCAGGCCTGAATGCTCTGCCTCTTTAACTGCCAGGTATTTCTTCACTGAATGGGGTCCACCTATGACACTGTGGATTATGACGCATGCAATAACGCATTGCATAAGAGTGCCACAAATTTATTATGGAAGAAGTGGATGGCAGACACATCCTCTATTTCAGGCCCAACACAAGGGTTGTCAATTTTGGTTGGACAGATTCCTAGGGGTTTTATCACATGACATAATCTTTAATTAAAGATTAATCTTTAATTCCTGGAGGCTCCAGGACAATCCTGGAGACTTGGCAACCATACCCAACACAGGCTCAGGTAGGCCCAACAGCACCTGTGCACGCAAGCGTAGTTGTATTGGCAGCAGTAACATTACTGTCCAATATGTTCAGTTGGGTCCACAGAAATTTTAAAGTAGAGGTTTGGGAACAAATAAAGTGCACTGCAGGGAACTGGAAGAAAGAGGGAGGGTAATAGGTGTCTTACTCTATATTCCTGTGGATCTTTGTATCAGAAATAAAATTCAACCCAAATAAAGTAAACTGGGCCACTTACCTGAGTATGGGCTGGGGAGCAGATGCTCAAGATCTTTTGAACCTTATGTGGTCCCTTCATGCCAAAGAAGATCAGTATATGTTAATTAGCAACTTTAGTTAATTAGTAAGTTAGTGATCATTTAGCAGCAAGCATTGCATCAGTGAAAGGAATGGGTTTTCTTTTCATGACAGGAAAGTCAAGAGACAGAAACAAGAATTATTTGTTGTCTTGTCAACAGTGGAAAAAATATCATTTCAAGTGCAATGAGTATTAGCATAAACACATTCCAATTTGTATGCTATGCTGTAAGATGAAAGTCAATTTAGTTGTTTACTAATCTCATTTTAAATATCCATGATAAGAGATGGGTGACTACAGGTCTTGTAAACAAAAACTGAAAACTTTAGTGTTTCCATTATAGGTCCAGCTATCTTCTGCAGGAACCAAATTCCATATGAACCCTGGCCTCACATCACTGGGACATTTGCTATACCTCCTTCAGATGTGATACATATTATTAGAACACAAAAGGCTGCTGTGTGGATACTGATCATTATCAAGTATCAATTATTTACATCTGCCCCCTAAGCTATTATTAATTACTCGATTTCTTATAGGCCTGGGTCTTGAGGGGTGGTTTGAAGGAGGATAATGGACTTATGGATCAGTTCAGAAAGGGAATTCTCTGAATACCAGCATCATTTAATAAGACATAAAGATATTTGTGTTAGGCACTGATAAATGTACAGAGGAGTCACGAACAGGCGGGGAAAGTGAGGCAAGATAATACATTAAGAGTCAAGAAAGGGCAAGTATGGAAGAGCAAAGATAAAGCATGAACTTGTGGTAAAAGAGAAGGCACCAGTGGAGGGATTCAGAGGGTGATAATGTTGTTACACCCATGGGCAAGGATGTTAAGCTTAGATGCTGCTTTTTGTATAGAATGGAGGAGGCAATGTGGGTGAGGAGGAGACTATAGTAATCGAGATAGAAGAGGATGAGGACCTGGACTTGAGTTTTGACTGTCTGGACAGAGAAGTAGAAAGGAGAGATCTTAGAAATGTTACAGAAGAAGAAGCAAGTAGGATTTGTGCAGGACAAGAGTGGGGAGGAATCAAAGATGATGCTCAGGTTATGGGCCTAGGTGAGAGAGAGGATGGTGATGATGTCAGCAGTGACGGAGAAAAAGTGGGTGGGGAGGGCTTGGGTGGAAAGAGGCCAGGGTCCATATGGAATTCAGTTCCTGCAGAGGATAGCTGAATCTACAATGAAAACACTAACATTTTCAGTTTTTGGTTACAAGACCTGTAGTCGCCTGTCTCTTATCCTGGAGCTCAGGAGCCAGTGGTTAGACAGTGAGGCAGGCCATGGCTACTGGGAGATCTGTAGGGATGCGGGTGGAAGGCGGAGCCCAGCAGGGCCGAAAGGTTCTTGTTTTGCTATTGTTTTCAGGTAAGGGAGTCTGTTACCATGAAAGAAGTTGAACTTTTTAGAATGGCTTGGCCAGAGGGCCAAGTCATCTCTACAGTGGGAGTAGGCTGAAGATTATTGAGAGGAAATTGAGGTAGAAATTCCACAATTGTGGATTAATGCATAAGACGATGCTGGGAGTCTTGTAAAACTAAACCTTTCCTGTGAAGTTTGGATTTCAGTGAATAAGCATTTTCGATGAAAAAACCTTCTGTTGAAAAATTCCTGACCAGCTCTAATTCTACCTTCCCCACTCCTGGAAAAGCCAGAGTAGATCGCAACTTATAACTTCTTGTATGTTACTTGTTGGAGACATCCCCAGCCTGGGAGGAGCCCACTGCAGAGCAGGCAGAGACTGATCAGAGACAGCCCTTATGCTTCCCAACCTTCTTCCCTTGATGCAAGGACCCTATACACTGAGGAAGAGAAGGGCAAGTGGCCACAGCATGATGCAACCTGGCAATCCCTAGTTGGTGTATGGCCCATAGCGACCATAGACAGCTGGTGGAAATTGGAACAGCCTCCAGACTGCATTAACCCTCAATGGAGATGGGACAGAAAATCCAGTCCTTGTAACAGGCTTCCTAATGGCTCCTCTGTAGCCAGTGTAAGCTGGGCACAGCAGAGAATCTGCTCAATTGTCTCATACCATCTTGCCTGAAAAGCATGTAATCAATTTTCAACAGCTAAAGATCCTGTTAAATTAGGGTGACCTTCCGTGCTGCTATAAATGCCAAGGACAATGCCAAAATTTCTTATTTTTTAAAAAAAGGAATAAAACTTCAAGCCTCATTTAAGTAAAACTTCATGCATTAGCTGTGCTGCCTTTGGAATTACTAGCACTGCAAGTTAAATAGCATTGATGCAGGGTCATTGTCTTTGTCCTCATCTGAATAAAAACTCTTCCGTGCGGAGTCAGATTGAATTGGCACAGGAACGTAAGCCTGAGTGAGGACACGGAGGAATTCAATCAACCAAAAAATTAACACAGCTTTCTCTTCCTACATTTAGAGGCAAGCCTGAAACTCCCTTTGTTATTGCTATTTATCCTACTATCAAAGGCATTTCATTTACAGGTGCAATATATACTGCGGGGCCTGTGACAATACAGACCATCATAACTACAGGGTGAGCTATGCCTTAGGTCCCCTTTTTATCCCTCTCAAGTGTACCCAGTAGGTGACAGGCCTGGCTTCCCACACCACACCCGGGGTGGAACCAAACGGCCCAGCCTCACTTGGAGTAGATCTCTTGGCTGCAGCTCCCTCAGGGCTGGTCTACACTAGAGTGGGATATCGATCTAAGATACGCAACTTCAGCTACGTGAATAGTGTAGCTGAAGTCGAAGTATCTTAGACTGATTTACCTCGGCTCTTCACGGCGCGGGATCGACATCTGCGGCTCCCCGTGTCAACTCTGCTACCACCGCTCACTCCGGTGGAGTTCCGGAGTCGACGGGAGCGTGTTCGGGGATCGATATATTGCGTCTAGATGAGAAACGATATATTGATCCCTGAAAAATCGATCGCTACCCGCTGATATAGCGGGTAGTCTGGACGTACCCTCACTCCCAGCCATGTTCACAACACAGGCTCAGCTCAGTTTGGCACCTGTCAGCCCTTTCACTTTGCAGACCGATGATTGATTAAAGTGACACAAAAACCATTGTCTTAAAAACAAGCACGATTCACTCATTCCTCAAAGGTGCAACACACATAGAGCAAAGGGTACAACAATAACTGGCCTATATCGCTGCATCTGACTTACAACTTACTATATCTTTGCCAGCTTTTGTAAGTCCGCCTCTGCCCAGCTAATTCCATCCATGGCAGGGAGAAGCAGGCTGTCCTGCTTGCAGCAGGGTCTCTATTTCTTTGTGCATTCCCTGGCTAGACTGTCAATTTTTGTGCCTCTCCCTGAGCACTCTCTCCTAGCTCATCCCAGCTCTAGGATCTTTGAGGCTTAGGATCTCCTTTTATACTAGTCTTTAGTCTTGGGAAGAGTAAACCACTGGAGCCTGGATGGAGTCACACAGGTAGTTTCTTCTCCATTGAGGGCTCCGCCATTATCTGAAAAGCTTGGAAGTTGATTACCCCAGGTGTCTTGTCTTATCTTGTTTCATTTTCTGTTGGTTTCTCTCTTAAAGCTGCCTTAGAGATAACTGTATGCATCCAGCCAGAATATCATCATGGTAAACTGAGGTGCTGTATTATATTTATTAAAAAAAAATACAGATATTTCCCAGTTCTCCACACAGAGAAACAGTCAGGGGCCAGCTCTTGACCTGGGATAAATCAGTAAGTTGAAAGGCCCCATATCCATTTCCAGTAGAAGAGCTAGCCTAGGGTCTCTAATTTATTCTCTAACTTAAGCCAGGATTTTATTTATTTATTTATTTATTTACTGATACATGAGATCTTCCTGCCTTGATTTTTGTTTTCCTTTTGTAACAAAAGTGACACAATAATATCCATGTTTTTTTTATTCACATTGGAGGATTGTTTCTGTGTGTGGTTAGTGAATCTGACTGCCAGAGTGACAGCCCTAATAAACAAAATTCTTCATTCACAAAACAAGTACATAGCATCTACCTGTTACGGGCTTTTCCTTAGACCTTCCCCTGGTTCTTGTCACGCAGACATAAAGCAGAAGACCAGAAGTCTGAAGTCCAGGCAATGCGATTTTTACTCGGGTTAATCAAGCAAGTATATCCATAGTTCTGCATGCCGGTAGAGCCTTTTTCCCAGTGTCCTCCCTTCCCTTGCTTAGCAGGCATAATTATACCTGTAGTGCATGCCATTGGTCCACCCCTTACAATTTGTGGTCATGTTCCGTTTTGGAGGGTATTGGGTTTGGGGGCTACAGTACCACCTCTTTGGTATCCCTTGGGAGGGGTAAGGTTGTGCTCCAGTCAGGGACAGGCATTTCTTTGGCTTTTAGTGTTTCTTACACCTTTCCCCTCCATCCCCCTCACATTCTCGATTGGTTGCTTGGCCTTATCTCAAGAGAGGAGTTGAGGCAGAACTGTCCTTCAAGTATACGCTCATATATTAAATTCCCACTCTACCTAGCTACCCTTTAGCTCTATCTCTTCTCTCTTTTCACCCTCACCGGCTTGTGGACAGATGAAACACATAGTGTCTTTGTTCTTTGTTCACACACATTAGTAAGAATACAAAAACATCAAAAGTCAAATGGGCAAACAAGACCCAAAATTCTCTCCCAGGCAAATATACAAGCCTGACTACTATATTATCATCACTAACACTCCTAACGCTACTTACCACCAACATGAAGACAGCAGATGACTTAGTGTCCACATTAGGTATTTTGCCACACTGACCTAATTTACCTGGGAAGTCCGTAGATACCATGCTGATGGTTACTACTGAAAACCCCAAAACACTAAGAACCATTCCTTTTCTCATCCTGCTTTGAAAAAACACAGACTCCCTTCCACTTAGTGGTCTTCTCTAGGGTCTTGGTTAGCATGTGTAGGGCCTGTGATAGATAGTTGAGTGGTTCTGATCCCATCCAGCAGAGGATAGTGTGCTCATACCTGTAGGCCCATTCAATTAATTATTTATACAGTATATTAGCCCCACAGGAAAAGCAGATTTCCATGTTGCCATGTTAAACTGTATGTGTTTGGGCTTTATTTATTTATATCTAGTAAAAACAGAACTCTTTGAGTTTTGCTGATAACAATCTACCAGGTTTTATTTTCATTCTCCCCAAAACTGACACACACCAACTTCTTCTTAAGCTTTCTGGTTAGAGGGTATCCCAAAACACCATGTGCACTCTTATAACTGCATTTTGTTAGGACTGCTACCTATAACCAGAATGAACTCCAGATTTGTCGCCAGATTTCAAACTGGAACAAATACCTTGTTCATAATTGTGTTTGCTTTACGTCTATGATGTGAGGGCTTAGGAGTTTTGCTTCTTTTTGTTTTTGTTTTTTAAATTTATTTGAATAGTCAGGGAACATTTCCTAGAAAAAAAAATTCAGCATGGTCATTGCCCTCACGAGAGGGGGGTATTATGTTCCAATCAGAATGCAACAAATACTGCTTTTGCCTTTGTCATTCCTTCTTCACCTTCTTGGCTTGATAATGTTGTCCAAATGCCAGCCGACATGGAGAGGTATCACTTTTGATTTGCAAGCTGAAATATGCTTTGATGTCCTTACATGTTTTGTACAGTTTCAAAGTCCTTTGTGCCTCGCAGCAAAATCACAACAGTGCACTGTGCAGGATACAAATTCACATCTTTTTCTTCCTGATGGCTTCATAACACGATATTTTATTGGAGTACAATTGTGTTTCTGGCAATTTCCAAGAGTATATCTCTCATCTATTTTAGTTCAGTTTTTTTTGCTTGACTATTTCCATGATCCTTTTAACCAATTGTGTACAAAACATGTTAACAAGAGGATCTGCAAAAATTTTTGGCATTTTCTTTTTCTCTTTCGGAACAGTAAGAAACATATCTTATTATCATAAGAGTTTAAAAAGAACTATTTGTCAGGGCTTTGAAAACCCAGATACTTTTGGTTTTCTGGATCTAAACAAGGAGAGTTTAGGTCACAATTATTAAATTTTCAGGGCCACCCAGAGGATTCAGGGGGCCGGGGACAAAGCGGGGGAGCGGACATAAGGTGCCACCCGCTGTGGTGCTTGTACTCACCAGGCGGTGATCGGAGTCTTTGGCGGTGGCAGCGGCAGTGGCTGGTCCTTCACTCACTCTGCATCTTCAGCAGTACTGGAGGACTCACTGCTGAAGTGCTGCCAAAGACCTGGAGCGAGTGAAGGGCCCGTCGCTGAAGACAAGGACCGCCGCCAAGTGAGTAAAAATTAAAAAGGCACCTCTAGCTAGGGAAGGGATTCTTGGCTAGGGCTGCGGGGCCCCTGAGGGGCCTGGGGCAAATTGTCCCACTTGCCGCCCCCCCCCCCCCCCCCCCCGCCCCCGGTAGACCCTGTAAATTTTGCTTAGAGTTCCAAGATCACCTGAACCTGAAAACTAACAGTGAAATACCTAGTGAAAGTTTCCTCCACAATACATCCCAAAATTATGCATGTCTTATATGGATTGGTTATAAAATGTTTACATAGGACTTCTAGTAATGCTGTTAGGGTGACCAGATAGCAAGTGTGAAAAATCGGGACGGGGGTGGAGGGTAATAGGTGTCTATAAAAGAAAAAGCCTCATATATCAGGACCGTCCCTATAAAATTGGGACATCTGGTCGCCTTAAGTGCTGTGTCATCGTTAACTGTAACCTCTCTGTCAGCACGGCAAAATAGTCCCAACAATGCATGTGGTTTTTGCTTTAAATGCCTCAAGCGATGACACTTCCACCATGTCCTTTCCTAGACTAGTCCAAAGTCTGTTATCTATCACAAGCAGGAAGTTTTCTCTGTGGTGACTTTTGTAGCACAGCAATCCATGTGATCATGGTGACTAAGAGCACGCTGCAATATACAGGTCAAGAGCATTAAAATGTATCATGCATCACTATTAAAGAAGCATCTGAATGCCTCACACATGTTGATGGATTTATCCTGACAAAATTCAGGTCAATTAGGGAAGTGTTATCTCCATTTTGCATATGGGAAACTGAGGCACAGAAAGATTAAATGACTTGCCCAAAATCACATAGGAAGCCTGTAGCAGAGGCAGGAATTAAGCTGCCATCTGAAGTCCATGTAATCCCAAGACCATTTTTCTTTCACAGATATTGCTGGTGCATGACTTTAGTGTCACTGAAAAAATGTTCTTCACCCTTTCCCACTGAGAAGGGTTACAGAACATACCAGTATGTCATCTTCCAAGCATTTTACAAAAAACAGATCTGAGTATGTAGCCATACACACAAGAAACTCCAAGTGAAACCCATGGTGGCTATGACTGCCCAAGTGACTCTTCCAAAAATTTTAGATTGGATCTTACTTTATCCAGCATGGTTCTTGGAAATCTAGTAAGTAAGCACTATCCTTCTTACCTGCTATTTCACAGCTTTCCCCTACTCTCCAGTCAAGGAAGACTGTATTCAACCCTAAATCCTAACGTTAGCACATTGTATACAATATGTTTGATGAGTCCATATTATCATCTTGTAGCAATTTACCTATTTTGTCCCCTTCCAGACATCAGTGAGAATTAGATCTGAAGCTCATTGATTTGAGGGAGAAGATTGCAATAAAAAGACAGAACAAATACTGAAGTATTTTTCTGGGCACATTCATTGTTAGATTTTTCCTCAGCTAAAGGAAAATATGTTGCTACTGCTTTAGCACTATGCATTTTTCATCTTTCCAGGTGTATATACTAATACCTGGCTCTTATATAACATTTTTCATCAGTACATCTTAAAGTGATTTACAATGCAGGTCAGTATTATTATCATCATCCCTATTTTACAGAAAGGGAAACTAAAGCACAGAGTGGGTGACTTAACTTGCCCAAAGTCACCCAGCAGGCAAGGGGCAGAACTGGGAATAGAACCAAGGTCTATTATGGAACAAGGTGATAGGGTTGCCTGTACTTAAGGTTGCCCAACACTTTCTGTTATAACACCTTCCCTTCGATTGCTTTTAAGTTTGCTGAATGAGACAGGTGCAGTAAGGAAAAAATAATGTGTAATAATGCAGTTAAAGGCTGTATCATAGTACAGACACCCACACAGGTCAAATTAAAGTTGCACAGGCAACCTTAATTCTAGTATCTACTAATTTTTGAGTGCATGACTTTTACATCTTTGACACTCTTTTAATGTAGATTTTTGTGTGTAATATATGTTCATTTTATGGCAAGTCTTTTACACACACAGTGCCAACCAAAAGGCTAGGTCGGTGTCGACATTCACTTGGCCAGTTACACAAATACTAGAGTACTTAAATATTTTAATAAAGAGAATGAAAAATAAAGCCCTCTGGTCATCTGTATCCTTAGAGTTGAAAACATCTTACACAGAAATGATGTGAGTGCATTTCCACTCATTTTGTGTGTAATGAATATTTCAGTTGTTTTATGCATACAGTAATACACTGGCAAATGCCTGTTTAATGACCTGCAGCTAATGAAAATCGAAGCAATGAAGATGTCATCTCTGATTCTTTCGCGGTTACATCACCCGTGGTTCTTTAAATCCTGCACAGCTTCTCTGGAGGGCTTCTTTTGTGGTTTTCTGTGAGCCCACATGAGAGCCAGTGGATAAGGCTTTGTGGTGCACCACTGTTTCATGAAGTGGAATGGACATTATGAGTCAGATCCTTGCACTTCGTATAGTCATTTACACTTGAGTGTAAAATATTTCACTGTTTAAATGGTAGCATTTTACACTCATTTTGTATTCTAGGTACACTGGGGTGCATGGTAATGCAAGATGCAACAGAGAAGAATCAAACCTAGTGACTGAAAAAAGTTTAGGAAAGTGAACATGGGGTGATTCTGAAGGTACTGTCTGAAGTATTTATATAACCCTTATTATCATGGTGTCTAAGCACCTCAGAGCCTTTAAAGTATTTATCCTCTCAACACCCCTGTAAGATAGGGAAGCACTGAAAAAGTCTACAGAGTGATTTTTTGCTTGTACACTAGGTTGGTTAGGGGTGAGTTTTTTCACTAGTATAGTTATAGCAGTATAATCCCTACTGTGGGGGCACTTATACCAGCATGAAGTGCCTTATATGACTATAGCTTATTCCCTTTTCTATACAGGAATTATCTATAGTGGCATTACTACAGCCACACTAGAGGTTTGTACTATGTTAAGTATATCAGAATTGAACCTCGGTATTCTGAGCCCTGACTATTAGTGTCCTAATTACTGGTCCATCTTTCCTCTCATGGCATTTTACCTCAGCCCAGTATATAGAATAATAGGATCATAGAATATCAGGGTTGGAAGGGACCTCAGGAGGTCATCTAGTCCAACCCCATGCTCAAAGTAGAACAAATCCTCAACTAAATCATCCCAGCCAGGGCTTTATAAGGAGTGTTAGGTGATCAACTTCCCTTTGCACCTTTGAAAATCATAGAAATGCAGGACTGGAAGGGACCTCATTAAATCATCTAGTCCATTCCCTGCCCTACGACAGGACTAAATATTATCTAAACCACCAGTGATAGAGATTCCACAGACTCCCCAGGTAATTTGGTCTAATGCTTAATTATACCTACAGTTAGGAAATTTTTCCTAATGCCCATTACTTCTTGTCAATGGATAAAAGGAACAATTTATCACCCTCCTCTTTATAACTTTCTATGTATTTGAATAATGTCATCATGTCACCACTCAGTCTTCTCTTCTTCAGATTAAACAAACCCAATTTTTTTCAGTCTTTCCTTTTTGCTCAAGTTTTCTAGACTTCTGATCGTTTTTATTGCTTTTCTATGGATTTTCTCCAATTTGTCCACAGCTTTCCCCAAGTGTGATGCCCAGAACTAGACACAGGACTCCAGCTGAGGCCTTATTGGTGCTGACTAAAAGAGAAGAATTACTTTTCATGTCTTGTTTACAACAGTCCTGCTATGACATCCCAGAATGATGTTTGGGTGTTTTTTAAACAGTATTACATTGTTGACTCATATTTAGTTTGTGATCCACTATATCCCCCAGATCCTTTTCTGCAATACTCCTTCCTAGGCAGTGATTTCCCATTTTGTATTTGTTCAATTGATTATGCTTTCCTAAGTGTAGTACTTTGCATTTTTCTCCTTATTGAATTTCATCCTATTTATTTCAGACCATTTTAGATTTTGAATACTAATCCTGTCATCCAAAGCACTTGCAACCCCTCTCAGCTTGATAACATCCACCAACTTTATAAATGTACAGTCTTTGTCATTATCTAACTAATTTATGAAGATACTGAATAGAACTGGACCCAGGACAGATCCCTTCAGGATCTCAATATGACCTTCCACCTTGATTAGGAACCACTGATTACTACTTTTTGAGTATGGTTTTACAACCAGTTGGGGACCCATCATATAGTAGGTTCATCTAGGCCAGTGTTTCCCAAATGTATTCTTCGCACTCCCCCTTCTTTGTGTCTGTAGTCCTTTATGCCCTGGCCACAAAGTACATATGCCGTGAGAACAGCAGCTGCAGGCAGGGCACCTAGCTCTGAAGGCAGCATCACATCACCAGCAGCACAGAAGTAAGGGAGGAAATGTGAAAAGTGATATTTGTAAATAGCACTTTTCACAGCAGTCTTAGTGTCCCATTGCCACCCTTACTTCTGCACTGCTGGAGCCCCGTCGCTGCTTCCCAGTGAGGGACTGGGGTGGGAGAGAAGGAACATGAGCCTGGATGGTGGGGATCCAGCTGTTAGCCTCAGGTGCGGGGAGTCTGACAGTCAGCTCCGGGACAACAGGGGTCCAGCTGTCCTCTTTATCCCCTCCCCCGCCTCCTGGGTGTGCACAACCCCTCTGCCCTGAGCCCCAGCCACCAGTGGCTGACAGCTGGAGTTCTTCCAAAGAAAGAGAAAAGAAAAGAAGCACACAGCTCGCTCTTTCCTTGACACATTCCTGCACCTGCCTTTGGAAGTCCATCCCATAGTCTGAGAACCGCTGGTCTAGGCTACTTTTGTCTATGAAACAGTATCAAAAGCCTTTTTAAAGTTGAGATATATCACATAGGCTGCTTCCCCCCCATCCCTGTCAGATCTCCCCCAGAATGACCACACACAATTATCAAGGAGCAATTTGTCAAAGGGAGGCAACCTAGTGACAGATGAGGTGGAAAAAGCTGAAGTAATCAATGCTTTTTTTGCCTCTGTCTTCATAGACAAGGTTAGCTCCCAGACTGCTGCACTGGGCAGCACAGTATGGGGATGAGGTTGGCAGGCCTCAGTGGTGAAAGAACAGGTTAAAGACTATATTTAGAAAAGCTGGACATGCACAAGTCCATGGGTCCAGATCTAATGAAACCAAGGGTGCTGAGGGAATTGGTTGATGTGATTGCAGAGCCCTTGCGCCATTATCTTTGAAAACTCGTGGTAATTGGGGGAGGTCTTGGATGACTTGAAAAAGTCAAATATAGTGCTCATCTTTAAAAAAGGGAAGAAGGAGAATCCGAGGAACTACAGACCAATCAGCCTCACCTCAGTCCCTGGAAAAATCATGGAGCAGGTCCTCAAGGAATCCATTTTGAAGCACTTGGAGGAGAGGAATGTGATCAGAAGCAGTCAACATGGATTCACCAAGGACACGTCATGCCTGACCAACCTGATTGCCTTCTCTGATGAGATAACTGGCTCTGAGGATATGGGGAAAGTGGTGGACATGATGTATCTTGACATTAGCAAAGCTTTTGATATGGTCTCCCACAGTATTCTTGCCAGCAAGTTAAAGAAATATAGAATGGATGAACGGACTATAAGGTGGATAGAAAGCTGGCTAGATTTTCAGGCTCAAGGGATAGTGATCAATAGCTCGATGTCTAGTTGGCAGCTGGTATCAAAGAGGAGTCAGTTCTGGGGTCAGGGGTCAGTTCTGGGCCCAGCTTTGTAAAACATCTTCATTAATGATCTGGATGATGGGATGGATTGCACCCTCAGCAAGTTTGTGAATGACACTAAGCTGTGGGGGAGAGGTAGATATGCTGGAGAATAGGGATAGAGTCCAGAGTGACCTAGACAAATTGGAGAATTGGGCCAAAACAAATCTGATGAAGTTCAACAAGGACAAGTACAGAGTCTTGCACTTAGGACAGAAGAATCCCATGCACTGCTACTGGCTGGGGACCGACTGGTTAAGCCGCAGTTCTGCAGAAAGGACCTGGGAATTACAGAGGACCAGAAGCTGGATATGAGTCAACAGAGTACCCTTGTTGCCAAGAAGCTGGGTGACCAGGTAGCAAGTGTGAAAAATCAGGACAGAGGTAAGAGGTAATAGACGCCTATATAAGACAAAGCCCTGAATATCAGGACTGTCCCTATAAAATCGGGACATCTAGTCACCCTACCAAGAAGGCTAACGGCATATTGGGCTGTATTAATAGGAGCTTTGCGAGGAGATCGAGAGAAGTGATTATTTCCCTCTGTTTGGCACTGGTGAGATGACACCTGGAGTACTGAGTTCAGTTTGGGTCCCCCCACTACAGAAGGGATGTGGACAAATTTGAGATAGTCCAGCATAGGGCAACAAAAATGATTAGGGGGCTGGGGCACAAGATTTATGAGGAGAGGCTGAGAGAACTGCACTTATTTAGTCTGCAGAGGAGAAGAGTGAGAGGGGATTTGATAGCAGCCTTCAGCTACCTGAAGGGGGGTTTCAAAGAGGATGGAGCTAGGCTGTTCTCAATGGTTGCAGATGACAGAACAAGGAGCAATGGTCTCAAGTTGCAGTATGGGAGGTCTAGGTTGGATATTAGGAAAATCTGTATCATTAGGAGGATGGTGAAGAACTGGAATGGGTTACCTAGAGAGGTGGTGGAATCTCCATCCTTAGAGGTTTTTAAGGCCAGGCTGGGATGATTTAGTTGGAATTTAGTCATGGTTGGTCCTGCTTTCAGCAGGGGGTTGGACTAGATGACCTCCTGAGGTCTCTTCCAACCTGAATCTTCTATGATACTATGAAATTCAATTTATGAATGAGTTCAAAGTGCTTCCTCAGTGACAGGGCTGGCTCTACCATTTTTGCCGCCCCAAACAAAGGAAAAAGAAAAAAAAGCCGCTCGGACTGCCACCCGAAATATCAGAGCAAACAAACAAACAAACAAACAAACAAAGCCTCTTGGACTGCCACTCAAACTGCCGAAGCAAAAAAAATAAAATAAAAAAAAAGCCGCCTGAACCGCCAAAGCAAAAAAAGAAAAGCCGCCTGGATTGTGCCGGCCCAAGAAGGGACAGAATGCTGCCCCTTAGCATGTGCCGTCCCAGGCACGTGCTTCCTCGGCTGGTGCCTGGAGCTGGCCCTGCTCAGTGATTTATATCCTTGTGGTATACATGAGCATTAACACATTTCTTCTTGCTAGCACCTGTGCTACATCCCTCTCCCTCTTGTTTTTTTTAGAGAAGGCAATGTATAGGCACCATAATAAAAAACGCAGGAACACCAGGGATAAATAATAAAATAAAAGGTCTGATAGAATATTTGATGCAGGTCTGAAAGCAGGAGTGAGCAATACAGTCAGCAGGTGTAACTTTGTTCATGAAGTCAAGCAGAAATCTTACCAGACGCAGCAAGATACAGGGTATCAATTACACCTGCTCAGTGGAGGGATGAATATCCAGGCTTCAAACCTGCTTGAAAAGCCATTGCGATCTGGGTATGTTCTGCTGGTCTCAGGAACATTATTCTGATTAACTACTGGCATAGCAACAAACACAGCAGCTGGTGACATCATATATTAGAAATAAGGAGCTCATTCCTGAGCTCAGCTGCGCACCCTTCTACCATGGTCATGATATCTAACAAGCCCCCTTCTCTCCTGTCTGGGCTACCTGAACTACTACAGCCTGTGCAGGGGTGGGGAGAGAACTGGCTTGAGAGGGTTGCTACTTCCCCTTCCCTGCAGATGGGCAAGGAGTGGATGGAGCCTTGGCTCACCACTCAATATGTTGGTCAGCAAGGTGGAACAGATGTGGAGGATGAAATAATCTACGCCAGACAAAGAGGTGTTAGAGTTTCTTGTCTCCTGGTACAAGGGGGAAGCTGAGACTGAACCATGAATCACACATGCCAGGGCAGCATGGCCCATTATGCCGTCTGGATTGGAAGGTTCCATTCTAGTCCAATGAGAACTACAAACAGTTCTTGCAAAATTTGTGTAATACCAATGATGGGCACAATGGGAAAAAATAGCCAGCAGTTATTATTTTATTCTTTTAAATTTATCTAGTCCAAGCATTCATAGCTGTGATATTTTTTCTGTTGGATTTTTTATTTGGTTTGTGTTTTGGATAAATGTGTTTGCTTTAAAATAAGTCACCACAATATACAAAACACACAATTTTGCATGAAGGCTTGGAGAGAAGTAGCAGCAATAAAGGCAGGAGTATGTTGGTGCTGCAAGTTGGTATGATGAGGTTAGTTTATGTCTCTTAATGTAGAGCTGATCCTTGTTTGTCTCTACTCCCAGTGCCTTGATGAATGTTACTCTTAACGTAGGACATTAAAGACCCGAGGCTCTTCAGGTCTGTTTGTTGTCTGTTCTGTTCGCGTTTGACTTTGTTTTCAATTAAGGCTTTGCAGGAAAAAAAGTCCCTGCCTCTGGCTACTACTCTGGAATCCCAGAAAGGGCTTCTGAAGGATCTTTTTTGAGATTGTTTATGGAACAGAATATTTGGAAATGGATGTTGCTTGAACTTTAAGGAAATTTCTAATGGCACGTAGGGACAGTTTGGTGCAAGTGCTCATTGAGAACAAGGATGGTCCAATGGTTAGGTGCAAGTCTGGGACTTGGAGACCCTGCTTCACTTCCTTTCTGTGCCACAGACTTCTTAGGTGACCTTGGACAAGTTGCTTACCTAAAAGTGGTGTTGGGAGGACAAATACGTGAAAGACTGTGAGGTTAGTCTGGTAATGGTGGCCTAATAATGTAAGTACCTAGATAGATTTAATGCCTTTGAAAAGTCTCCTCACTGTGTGCTGGGATGACAGTGCCTTCAAAACCCTCAAGGAATATATAAATATCACAAGTATATGACAATGTGTATTCAGAAAAATTATCTGTCAATGTCAACTACATTACAAATGCTTAGGGCTTTCACTAGAAAAATGCAAAACAATAAGGTGGGCAAATATCAAAAGCTCACCCTTTGATGAATGATATGAAGATGCTGCTGTGTCCCAGAAAATGAAGGAGAAAATATATAGAGATGGTAGAACTGGGCACATCCATTTTCAGTGGCCGCCTGTTAGTAACTCATTTCAAGTTGTGTTTCCTAGTCCTACTGAGTTGAATTAAATGAGGAAAGTACCAAGGAAGAGCTAGGCACTAAAGCAAGTGATCTTGCAGAGTCAACAAGTTGTTCTTTTCCTTCTGGGTTCACACTGATCCACTGCCCTAGCGTAATGTTGGCTGGCAACGCTAGAGTTGTATGAATAACAAAAATTCTGATTGCTAAAAGTTATTTTAAGATTCCTTGATGCTATTCACCAGCAATAAAGGTGTTAAACTCAGTGTCCTGTCTGCATTCCAACATTCTGACCACCTCAATTCCCCTTGTAATTTCAATTCTCTCTGTTATTCTAGAATGCCAGTTTCCTGGGTATCTACTTGCAATATGGTATGATCTTATTCCTTACATAGAATTTAGGATAGGAAGTAGCGTTGCTTGGAGCTGTTAAATAGCCATCACATTTCTTCTAACATGTGGATGCAGCTCAGTGGTGGATGGAGCTATACCTGCTTACAGGGGTCTATCCTGAAAACCCTTAGTGCCAGATCCCCATTATCCTGAACCTTGTGCATTCATTTAGAACTTTGCACAGGGAGTGCAAATCAGAAAGGTAAAGTTTGATATTCATGTTTCACTGGTGTAAATGGGTACATAAGTTGCAAGGCAGTGGAGAATCAGGTCACTGGTTTCAGCATTTTATAATACTTTGGGGTTCTGTTTTTTCTCCTTCCTTTTCCTTCTCCCAAACACTATCACTACATGAATCGATCAACACTTCCCTTTGGAATTCAATGGAACTACTCATGTGAGTAAATGTGAAAGGTGTGCTCAGTGGTCTCCCTTTCTTCCACAACTCTGTCCTGTGGGGTTGGTCCCTTCTGATATGTCTCAGCACTCCTGCTGGGTTATGCATTCTAGTCCACCCCTTTAGGGGTATGCACAAAGAAAAGTCCAACTAAGAGGAGGTCTTCTTGTGCCTGTGAGGGATTCAGAACTTTCTCCTTAGCTGTGGGACTTGGACACTGGACCCTAGTATAGTGATGTTTTCTCCCAACACAGACTCCTGTTGTGCCACATTCAGAGGTTGTTAGGGGAGCTCAGGCTCACACTCTCCATCGGGCACCAATCCAAGGCTCAATGGTGGGCAGCTAAATTCTGAAATCTGGGTAATAAAAAGCTGCCTCCCTGGATCACTTCTGACTGCATTGCCATTTTTCCCCACAAGGTAAATTAAAGAATTGAACTGAAAATAAATTTTCTGACCTTCTCAGAGCTTCTCTCCTTTTCAGACTTGTCAGGTCAGTGCGGTCAGGTCTCAGGCAACAAGAACTCTTAGGCTGTTATTTCCTCAGAGAAGAGCTCAATTCCCTTCCACTGCTTGCCTCCTTCTGAGCTACTCTGCTTCCTCTTTTAAGCTCTGCCTCCAGCTCATGCAGGCTTTGCTGGTGTGGCCTGGCGGGGCTGCCTGGTCCCACCGCCACTCCTTCACCCCTTGTTCTCCAGTTCACCCCATCACCGTAAGGACATCTCAAATGAAGAAGGATTTGAAGGATTGGGTCATTGGGCTAGGACCCTGGATTGAGAACCATGCAAGTAAACCCCTGTACTCACACAGAGTCATTGAGGCCTGCATGGGAGCAGGACTCCATTAGCATGGTTCTCAGTTCAGGATCAGAGTCATGATCATAGAATCATAGAATATCAGGGTTGGCAGGGACCTCAGGAGGTCCTCAAAGCAGGACCAATCCCCAACTAAATCATCTCAGACAGGGCTTTGTCAAGCCTGACCTTAAAAACCTCTAAGGAAGGAGATTCCAACACCTCCCTAGGTAACTCATTCCAGTGCTTCACCACCCTCCTAGTGAAAAAGTTTTTTCTAATATCCAACCTTAACCTCCCCCACTACAACTTGAGACCATTACTCACTGTTCTGTCATCTGGTATCACCGAGAACAGTCTAGATCTAGCCTGTGATGTATAGTACTACCAAGGCAACACATTAAAAAATAATGAGTCAGAACCCCAAAATATCTTGTGTGTGGCTTAAAAATAGTGATATTAATATGCAATGAAAAGTGTGTATATATATCACAAGATATTTGGGGGGTTTATATATATGGTAGTGTATATATATATTTATATATACCTTACACAAGATACCTTACTTTTTAATGTTTATAAGAGAGAGAGACAGAAGTAAGGTATCTTATATGAGCAACTTATGTCACTGGTTGATTTCAGTGGGTGATCTCAACTATCCGCATTCATTGGGTAAATGTCACCACGGAGATAATGTGTAGATACCATAAATGACTAATTCTTGGAGCAGCTAATTCTAGAACCCACAAGAGTAGAGACAATTCTTCATTTAATCCTAAATGGAGCACAGGATCTGGTCCAAGAAGGTAACTATAGCTGAACCACTTGGTAATAGTAACCATAATGTAATTAAATTTAACATACTTGTGTGGCGGAAGGAGGATAATACCAAAAAATAAAAATCATGGTAACATTTCACTTTGAAAAGGGGAATTTCACAAATAATCCCAACTATATAGATTCAGTGATGGGTTCTAAATTATCTGTTACCACTCAAAATAGAGATCTTGTAGTTGTTGTGGATAGTTACCTGAAAACATCCACTCAATGTGCAGTGGCAGTCAAAAAAGCTAACAGAATTTTAGCATCCACTGAGAAAGGGATAAATAGTTAAAACAGAAAATATAATAATGCTATGATATATAAATTCATGGTCCCCCTCCCCCACCTTGTATATTGCTTTCAGTTCTGGTCACCTTTTCTGCAAAAGGAGATAGTGGAACTGGAAAGGGTGCCCAGAAAGGGAACAAAGATGATCATAGGTATGGACCGACAGGGAAGGGATAGCTTAGTGCTTTGAGCATTAGCCTGTTAAATCCAACATTGTGAGTTCAATCCTTGAAAGGCCATTTAGGGATTGGGGCAAAAATCTGTCTGGGGATTGGTCTTCCTTTGAGCAGGGGGTTGGATTAGATGACCTCCTAAGGTCCCTTCTAACCCTGGTATTCTATGAATGGCTTCCATACAAGGAGAGACTAGCAGTATTAGGGCTGTTCATCTTACAATATAGAAGACTGAGGGGGATATGATAGGTTAAAAATCATGAATGGCATGGAAAAAGTGAATAGAGAAATGTTATTTACCCTTTTCCACCATACAAAACAACAGAGATCACCTGATGAAATTAATAGGCAGCTAGTTTGATATAAACAAGAGGAAGTATTTTTATATTACCCCATGGAACATATTGCCATGAAATGTTGTGATGTCCAAAAGCATAAATGGTTGAAAAAATTAGATGAGTGCATGGAGGATAGGTCCATTAATGGCTATTAGTCAAGATGTAACCCCATGCTCAGGGCAACCCTAAGCTTCTGACTGCTGGATGTTGGGAAGGGAAGATGGGGGAACTCTCCAGATTTGCTCTGTTCTGTACAGTCCCATGAAGCTCTAGTACTAGCCACTGTTGGAGACAGGATACTGGGCTAGATGGACCACTGGTCTGATGTTCTGATGCAAAGTATTACAAAAATCCTGAACTCAAGTGTCTCTAGAAAAGCTGATGCAACTTATTGAAACACCTTGGTTATTTTCCCAAGACATTGTCACTAACAGATTTGTTCCGAGAAGGTAAACCCAAGATATTATCAGCTGAATCTCCCATAGATTTATTTTCTTAAATAAAAGATTAAATTCACTAAACACTTAAACGTTAGTGAGTTCTGGTCTGTTCTACCTGGTGGCGATTTGTTATCCCAAATCCTTGTGCCATCACATTAATGATTGTTACACCAAGGGGCATTATGGGTAATGTCAGCTCTGCAATGATTGTCATGTAATTAATCAGATACCAGCGCTGGAGTGAGGACAGTGTAATCTGCTGCATAATGAAACTTATTAATGGTGTCCTGCATAATTTATGGGATTTAATCCTTCTAATGTAGGTATACGTGCAACGTGTAAACAGTTTTCTTTCATTAAGTCTATGAACTAACATGTCATAAGCAATTAAGGCATGAAATCTTCAATTTTGTTGAGTTAGCCCACTTTCCTATAGATACAGGAGTACTTGGTTTTCTATAAATATCTGAAAGCAGAACGTATCACTAGGAATATTTGCTAAAAGTCTGTTATATGCTATCTGTATTACAGTAGTGCCTAGAGGCATATTCCATTCTGTACAAACACATGGCAAGGAACAGTCCTTGCCCTGATGAGCAATCTAACCAGATAAAAGGGGACAGAAAAGAAGTATTATTTTTCTGCTGTATTATTATGTGACATGTTACAGATTGGGACTGAGGCACAGAGAGATTAATGACCAGATTCATAAAACTTGTAATGTGCAAGTAGTCCCATTGAGCTCATCACATGCTTAAAATTAAGCAGGTGCTTAAGTATCTGGATTGAACAAGATTAAAGGCCCAGATCCTCAAAGGTATTTATGAAATCAATGGGAGTTAGGTATCTAAATACCTTTGAGGATCTACACCTCAGTAGCTTAGCCAATGTCACAGAGAAACGTAGTGGGTGAGCCAGAAACTGAACACTTATGGCCCAAGCCACTGCTTTAACCACAAGAGCACAAGTACGTGCTTAACTTTAGGCATCTATGTAAGTCCCATTGACTTCAAAACCTTCCTGATTTGAAACCTGTATGATCTGCAGAGAGTCTTCTTGCTGGAGAATGCTCTGCACAGCTCTCACAGTAAGGCTTGTAAAAGCTTTCTTGATACAGCTACTGTTAGCAGACCATAGGATTTCACTTCAAGTTTTGTCTGCAATAATTTGTAAATTTCACATACAGGGATTCCAGACATAAAATAGGAGAATCCTCTAATTAGTTAAGTACGCTGTATTATTCACAATGTAGCAAGCAAATCTGGAAAGGAGTGCTGTTTACTAGTTAAACCAAAAAGTAGCATCCAACTCAGCTAAAGCTGCTGCCATATTTTTGTCTCCAGATGTCCTGATTTCCAGCTTTCATATGTTGACAATGTTCTCTGTACTCCTCCTCTGCACTCATGGTCGTGAATCCACGCAGTAAGACAGGGGCAAGGAAAGGAATAGAGTTGATCTTTTTTTTTTCTTTACAAACCTTTAATTGACAAAAATGGCCTTTTTAAAAAAAATGTTTATGAGGAAGGATATAGTGCATACAGACTGAGGTAATCATTTGTGAGGGATACTAGTGATTGCTATCTATTGTCCTTTCTTTCAGAGTATTCCTGTCATAAACAGATAGTTAAGGGTTAATGCCTCTTTTACCTGTAAAGGGTTAAAAAGTTCACCTAGCCTAGCTGACACCTGATCAGAGGAACCAATGGGGGAACAAGATGTTTCAAAAGGAAGGAGGGAAGTTTCCTTTGTTTAGTCAGTTTCAGTTTCAGCAGAGTTGAAAGGATCAAGGAACCAGCCTCTTATCAGAGTAGTAAGTTTTAGAAAGGAATAAATAGGTTTATGTTTATTTTCTTTTATAACTTGTCTTGGTGCAATTAGGGGGGAATTATCAAACTGAGTATTCTTGTGTATATTAAGATTTCTGCCCAGGGGAACATCCTGTGTTTTCAATCTATTGTCTGTGAGATACACTGGTATGCTGTCTCCCAGAGGGTTTATTTTTTCTTTCTTTTACCTTTCTTTTCTTTAATTAAAAGCCTTCTTTTTAAGAACCTGATTGATTTTTTCCCTGTGTTTTAGATCCAAGGGAATTGGATCTGGACTCACCAGGGACTGGTGGGGGGAAAAAGGGAGGGGGAAGGAGTAATTCTTCCTTGTTTTTGAGATCCAAGGAAATTGGATCTGGACTCACCAGGGAATTGGTGGAGGAGTCTCTCAAGGCTACCCAGGGAGGGGAAGATTTTTTGGGGAAAGGGAGTGATCCAGGTACTCAGAAATTCTGGGTGGTGGCAGCGAGACCAAATCTAAGCTGGTAATTAAGCTTAAAATTTTCCATGCAGGTCCCCACATCTGTGCCCTAAAGTTCAGAGCGGGGGTGAGACCCTATGACAATGCCACTCTCCATGGGCTGCAAGGACTGGAGGAGAAGAGTAATTCACAGTGGTAACACCATCAGTAAGGCCAAAGAAGGATCCCATTACCAGCGATGCAACAGACATACCTGATTCCATTGCCTCTCCCCTATTAACATTCTTGGTCACCTGCATCACCAGCTGCAGGACATTCTGGAGTCAGCTGCACAGTGGTAGGATAAGATTGTGTTTCCTGTTAAGCAACCAATTCCCTAGTTGTTCAGGGCTCATCCTTTTCCTGTGCATAGATATGTGTGAGAGCAGCACTAAATCAATAAGGGGCAGCTCTCATATGGCCACTGCTCAGTGGTAAGATCTATCCACAGAGCCAGTTATCTCATTATAGAAGGCAATCAGGTTGGTCAGGCATGACTTGCCCTTGGTGAATCCATATTGACTGTTCCTGATCACCTTCCTCTCCTCCAAATGCTTCAGAATGGTTTCCTTAAAGACCTGCTCCATTATTTTTCCTGGGACTAAGGTGAGGCTGACTGGTCTATAGTTCCCCAGGTTCTCCTTCGCTTTCTTAAAAATGGGCACTATATTTGCCTTTTTCCGGTTGTCCATGACCTCCCCTGATCACCACGAGTTTTCAAAGATAATGGCCAATGGCTATGTAATCACATCCGCCAACTCCCTCAGCACCTTGGGGTGCAGATAGAAGTCAACAGAGTTACTCCAAGTTTCTAGTGGTCCAACTGAAAGATTAGATTAGCCCATGGTCTCTAAAAGTATTTTGGTTCTGGTTTTAATACATCACAGAACAGTAGTTTTATTAGTTCCACTGACAGTCCAGAAGAATTCCCTCAGTACTAGTGGTGTTGAACTAAGATTTTCAAACCACTGAGGGGTTTTTTTATACGTATTTTTTAAAGTGTCAAATATTCCCTTTCTTCCCCCTCTCTACCAATTTGTTAAAGAAATGAGCTTCTAAAGTGAGATCTTGTATGCCAAGTTTCAACCTTATTTGAATTTTTATGGGTGAGTTATGAACACCTGAATATAGTGATTTATAATGCAGCACTGACAGGCTGTTATAACTACTTTGGCACTAACAATACTACTATAATTAGTGACTTTTGTATTGTGTTAACAAATGCCAGAGTGTGCCACCAGTCTTCCAGATGACTTACCCAGGTTTTAATTAGTGTCTATCTTTCTTTTTTTTGTGGAGACATATGCTTACCTAAATGACTCAGTGCTTGCACCAAGCATAGGTCAAAATATCCACCTGTCAACTGGGTTTAGTATGCAGGCAAGGAGGAAACTACTTAAGACATTTTGTTAATGGAACAGATTGCATATTTCTTCAAATAGAAACCAGAGAACTTCTGTGACAGATGGATCAAAATTTCTTGAAAACCAACAGATTTCTCTTATAGCACTGGCTGGACTGAAATAAACTGATTAACTAAACCTGAAGGAAACTACTGCCCCTCAATTAAATCTAATCTATCTATCTATCTATCTATCGAGGTAATTTCTTAGACTATTTTCCCTGTATTTTATGTTCTAATAATGTTGATATGGTATATTAAAGTGTCTATTGTTGTCTTGTGTTATTTTAATTTATACTTTGCACAGCAAAAGAATAGCGTTCACACTTCGTGCTAAGGCTACCTTTATAAATAGTTTACAAAGGGTTAATAAACGAGTAAGAGATCTTATCCGCTTGTTACAGACATAACAAACATGTTATAGATAGTTATAATGGTATAAGGGAAAGGTATTATGAATGTTTATGCACTATCACTATAAGCAAATTGTTAACTTGTTGGCTTCCAAAACAATTAATTATTATTAAAACATCTATTCCTCATGTATTAACCATTTATAAACTATATATAAAGGCATCCTAAGTGTAAACTGACTACTTTTATAGTGGATTGCTAGCAACATGTGAATCATTAAAGCTTCAATCCTACCAAGAATTATGCAGGCACTAAATTTACACACTGTGAATGGTCCTATTGATTTCAAAGGGACTACTGAGAGTTCATTAAGTTTGTGTATGCATACATTTTTGCAGAATTGGGGCCTAATATTTGAACTGCATGTGTGAGGAATCATTAGTTATTCATTGAGAGACAAACTATGACTATTGGAGTCCGTCGCTACCCGGTGAACCTTGCTGCCTGGCCAGTTGCAATGGTTTTGCAGTCACAAATGCACGCCAGGGCATTGATCTCTCACCAAGGCATGCATTTATTTCCCTCTTACATAACAATACCGTGCAACACAGGCTTTCCTGAAGCCCTCACTCCCAATCCTAGGCTCACCCTCTGAGCTTCCTTGTGAACTGCTTCCTGTTTCCTATCCTTATATTCTCCCTAATTACTTTGTTAGCCCTGCGATTGTCACACAGATACTCACAATCCCCCTGCCACAAACTGTATAACTGCCCTCAGTTGGGCCTGCAGCCTTCCCCAGGCTGCAGCAATATCAGTGATCAGGGTGCTGCTGATAGCACCCTGTCAGCACACCCTGCAAGATTAAGGTGTTTCCTACATTGACCCATTGCTTCCAAGAAGATTGTCTCTGTTGTTTCCATGCAATACTTTGCAGCATTTGGCGGTTACTAATTATAAGAGACAAAAACATTAACTCCACAGAAAATTGCAAAAACATTATCAGGCTCTAGTGTAGCAATGACTCCTACCTCCACTCTATATTGCACCGAATACTTTGTGACCTCTAGGCTTTTCCCTCTCTTTTAACTTTGTTATGCTTAATAAAAGTTATAGTCAAACTGTTACATTGGCTTAGAAAATAAGAAATTAATTATGAACACCTCATTTAATACAGAAAGGGTACAATGTCCACAGTTTCTTTAAAGCATCAGTGGAGCAATTTCACTACTTTCAATTGAACATTTATATAGAACACATCTAAATATGCTCAGTCAATGAATCCCTTGAGTATTTCTGCTTCATTAACTGTTTACATGGTGACCTCAGAAGAAAGGTTTTAGCCTGATGAAATGTCGGTTTCTCATACTGCCTCAGGCAAAAACGGAAAAGGTCTCTGCAATTTTTCATGATACACTCAGAATTTAGAAATATCGCATTAGCATGCTTAATCCTACCACATTAGGCATCACAACACCTCTCATTGAGTTAACCTCTCAATAGCCTCTATAATGCCACATCATATGCTAACAAACTACTCCATCCCCTACATCTTCCATCTCCACTCAGCTGGAGGGCGATATATTTGCACTGATGTCTTGTGGTCATATTGCAAGCATCCCTAATCCTAGACTTTGCAACAGAATGGGCTAACTACTCCACTCTTTTTAATGGTGCCATTATTTGCATCATGAATCACAATGTCAAGGAAGCCCATGATATTTAAATTTTATGATGCTTGCTTCCAAGTAACTTTCTAACTCAGCACAAAGTGAAGAGGAATATTTTACCTTACACGGACTGCACTTTAGGTTGCAGAAATATCTCCCAGGAGGATATTGACTGTCCAGATTATTATCTTGGCTATTCCACTGTAGAGTTCTGTAGGAATAATAATTCTTATTCATCTTCCAGCCATAAACAAAATATAGAAAAATAGATTTCATAAGTTAAAATTCCATGATATGTGATATTGTTCAATATATGAACTTTAGCTACCTGGAATCTCTATTTGCTAAAGGGAATTGCACACTATCTTACAATATTGATACTACTGTATCTTTCAATAAAATGGTAAATGTTTCTGTCCATTAATGAGAGAGGATATGGGAGTTTCTACAGTACCAATATATGATAGTGAGGAAATAACTAAACTTAGTTGGTTGGCAGATTCCTAGTTGTTGGGGATGTTTTTCTTCAATTGATTTGTCATCTATTAAGTTTTTTTGGGGAAAAAGAAGATAAATTGATTAGGGTAGTAAAGAGTCATCTAATTGTGATAGAAACTAAAGTTAAGAAAAAAATTCAATTTAGGCTGACCATCAGGAAAAATAATCTTCCTTACTGTGAGCTCTGTTAGAGTGGAATAATCATCTGAAGCCCCATAGCTTGGGACATTTAATACTAGAATGCATAAATTACTAGGAAATAGGAAGAATTCTACACTGATTGGAATGGATTAGGTGATCGTCCCTAGCTATAATCCCTAACTTCTATATGTCAGTGGAAAGAGTTTCTCACTGGGCTGACAGGTAAAATTTACAAACCTGCAGTGGACAATAACAAGTAACCTTGAAGTGAATCCTTAAAATGACTTTTGCACCTCTGACTAACCACAGCTACCTGTTATAGTTATCAAAACATCCTTTGGTAAGGCAACTCCTCCATAGGACATAAGCCTTCCATCTCATCTTGCATCTGGCAGATGTGCCCTAGAAAGAAAAACATGCCACAGGAAACAAAACAATGTTTTTTACCCCCTATCTACTTGCCTGTCTCCCTCTCACAAATTAAAGAAACACAATGTTTTAATTGTCATATTTTAATCCCTAGAAAATCCAGAGCAACTCCACTGTTGTTAACAGAATTACTTTGGTGTCACAGGGTTTGTCTACATTGTATTGTAAACCTGCGTTATGGAACTCAGGCTTGTGGAGCTGGTGTTTCCAGTCCTATGCTTGAGTGTCCACATTGCATTGCAAACCTGGGTTTACAGTTGCTGGACCCACGTCTCACAGCCATGTTAACATATTCATGTGGCACAGTGCAGCCCTTCTGACTTGGGTCTGCGGTTTGAGCTTCATTCACAGTGAAGAATGAATAGGCTTGGAATTGAGTCACAGCAGAACTCAGGCTCTGACTTACCCCCTAGCAGGGTCCTAGGACTTGAGTTCATGCTGACCTGAGTAAAACTGATTTATATGTGGATGGAAGGAGGGTTGGGGCTCCAGGCTTAGTGTGCAATGTAGACAGATCCACAGAGGGAAGAATTTGGCTAACAGTGCTCGGAAGCCCTCAGGGGGGAGTTCTACCCATGTTATTTTTTATTGTGATGGGCTAAACAACCTACAGTCCTTGAGAGGAAGTTAGGCATGTCTGCTTTTGGAGAGAGTAAGTAAGTCATGGTGGATTGTTGGCAACAAATCACAAAGTTTCTTAAAGAAATGTCCCATACATTTTATGTATTCATTTAAATTTTAAACTATGAAAAGGTGCCTATCCAAGGCATTCCAACACATTCACTAATTATACAATATGCTGAAACCCCAATAAACTGAATTAACCATTCCAATAGGTTTCATAGTGGTAGCCATGTTAGTCTGTATCAGCAAAAAGAATGAGGAGTACTTGTGGCACCTTACAGATTAACAAATTTGCATCCAATGAAGTGGGTTTTAGCCCACGAAAGCTTATGCCCAAATACATTTGTTAGTCTCTAAGATGCAACAAGTACTCTTGTTCTTTTTGCATTCCAATAGGAACTCAGTCAACCAGACACCTACAGAAGCTTTGTTCCCATCCGCGTATCATCATGGGAAGCACACCCTCAGCCCTATCCAAAGACACACTCAAACAGATGTATTTTGCAGGATGCCTAGAAGGTAGGGGGACCAGAAAGCAAATGTGAAAAATCGGGACGGGGGTGAGGGTAATAGAAGCTGTGACGTTATTGATATAATCTGGGACCATACAGAACATGGTTGCAACCAAGGTCCTGTAGTGGCACCAAATCTTATGTAAAGGGGGTCATATAAGGTGTCTAAGACCAGGTTATGGGTTGCTGGTTATGATTATGCTGTCTGCATGTGTATATCATTTTGTAGTTGAAGTTATGAGTATTGGCTTTGTACTGTCTGTACTTCAAATTTGTGCTGTGCTTCTGGGAAACATCCCAGACAAGTTGGTGTTAGCTCTGCCTAGCCTGCTTGATGGCCCATTAAGGACCATCAGCTACACAATTGACCCACTGAGAGAAGGCCGATTCGCCTTGTAACTCAGCAAAGTATGCAGGGACTTGCCCATGTGACTCCAGACTCCATTTTGCTGTAATTTTCCACAGTAAGAAACAAAGAAGTGTTCTTACACCTAGAAAAGCCTATAAAAGGCTGATGCCTCATCTCCATCTGGTCTTCAATCCTGCTTCTTATCTCTGGAGGGACTTTGCTACAAACTGAAGCTCGGACAAAGGAATGATGACCCATCCAAGCTGTGGATGTATTCCAGAGACTTGATTTGAACTGCAGTTTACTCCATCACTGCTATAAGCCTGAACTAAGAACTTTGCCATTACTGTATGTAATTGATTCCATTTAACCAATTCTAGCTCTCATCTATATCTTTTTCCTTTTATGAATAAACCTTTAGATTTTAGATTCTAAAGGATTGACAACAACGTGATTTGTGGGTAAGATCTGATGTGTATATTGACCTGGGTCTGGGGCTTGATTCTTTGGGATCAAGAGAACTGTTTTCTTTTATTGGGGTGTTGGTTTTCATAACCATTCATCCCCAGGACGAGTGGCACTGGTGGTGATACTGAGAGACTGGAGTGTCTAAGGAAATTGCTTGTGTGACCTGTGGTTAGCCAGTGGGGTAAAACCAAAGTCCTCTTGGTCTGGCTGGTTTGGTTTGCCTTAGAGGTGGAAAAACCCCAGCCTTGGGCTGTAATTGCCCTGTTTAAGCACTTTGTCCTGAATTGGCTCTCTCAGTTGAGTCCCTCCAGAACCGCATTGTCCCAGAAGCCTAATAAAAAAAAGACCCCAAAATCAGGACTGTCCCTATAAAATGGGGACATCTGGTCACCCTACTAGAAAGCCATCAACATTTAGGCTAGTTTGGAACAAAGAGAAGGAAGTTCAAGACACTTGGAGCCTTCAAAAAGAACTCCTTGCTGATCACCCTCTCTCTTTATTGAGACAGGGATTGAGATTCATCTTACATATCTCTGCTGACCAGGGCTGTGGCAGTATGGCCTAGGGAGAGAGGCAATCTCTCACTGTTTTAACCTTAGTCCCAGATTTGGACCTTAGCGTCCAAATTATGGGTGTTAGCATGAAAACCTCCAAGCTTAGTCACCAGCTTGGACCTGGTACCTGCTGCCACCACCCAAAAAATTAGAGTGTTTTGGGGCACTCTGGTCCCACTGAAAAACCTTCCCTGGGGACCCCAAGACCCAAATCCCTTGAGTCTCACAACAAAGGGAAATAATCCTTTTTCTCTCCCCCCCTCCAGGTGCTCCTGGAGAGATACACAGACACAAGCTCTGTGAATCCAAACAGAGTGACTCCCCCTCTCCGTTCCCGGTCCTGGAACAAAAAGGACTTTCCTATTCCCCCAGAGGGAATGCAAAATCAGGCTAGCCAATTCAACACACACCGATCTCCCCTGATTTCTTCCTCCCACCAATTCCCTGGTGAGTACAGACTCAATTTCCCTGAAGTAAAGAAAAACTCCAACAGGTCTTAAAAGAAAGCTTTATATAAAAAAGAAAGAAAAAATACAAATGGTCTCTCTGTATTAAGATGATACAATACAGGGTCAATTTCTTAAAAGAATATTGAATAAACAGCCTTATTCAAAAAGAATACAAATCAAAGCACTCCAGCACTTATATTCATGCAAATACCAAAGAAAAGAAACCATATAACTTACTATCTGATCTCTTTGTTCTTACACTTAGAAACAAAAGATTAGAAAGCAGAACTACTTCTCCAAAGCTCAGAGAAAGCAGGCAGCCAGAAAACAAAGACCTCAGACACATAATTCCCTCCACCCAAAGTTGAAAAAATCCGGTTTCCTGATTGGTCCTCTGGTCAGGTGCTCCAGGTGAAAGAGACATTAACCCTTGAAGTTCAAGACACTTGGTGCCTTCAAAAAGAACTCCTTGCTGATCACCCTCTCTCTTTATTGAGACAGGGATTGAGATTCATCTTACATATCTCTGCTGACCAGGGCTGTGGCAGTATGGCCTAGGGAGAGAGGCAATCTCTCACGTAGGCAGGTCCCTGACTCATATAGGGATTTATAGGTCATAGCTAGATTTGAGAGAAATTCAGAATTTCTCTCCCATGGGAAGTTCCAACATTCGTTTCTATCTGAAAGCAGGATGAAAAGTTGAAATTTTACACACAATGGAAATTGTAAAAAAAAAAAAAAAAAGATTTGGAAAGTTATTTGAGGTCATTTCAACAAACCAAGGTGAAATGTTTTGACATTTTCAATTGAAATGAAACATTCTGACATCTGAGATGTTGAGTGCTATGGAGTTAAGGATACTTAAGCCTTGGAGAAGCTGGGCACATCTGTACTAACTGTGGGCCACTCTGGGCCCTTGTGTTCATCTGCAGTGTCAGGGAGAGCACCTCACTGCTCAGCCAGGTAAGAACTACCTAGCTCTTGGCTCTGAGTCTGGCACCGAGCACTGTCCCAGCATTCCAGATACTCCTCCTAGCAAGAATGTAGAGGGCAGAGATAAATTGGAAGTGGTCAGAGCTCCCTTTCTGTGTTCTGCTTGTTTGGGTTCCTACAAACTCCGAGGTGGAAGGTAAGCTATTGAACAATTATCATCAAAAGCTAGTGAGTAGAACTGGCCAGAAAATGTTGTCTGTTTGTTTGTTTTCTTTTGAATATTGACTTTTCATTGAAAAGCAGAAAGCCTAAACCCAAAAGTGTTTACATTTTCAGCAACCAACCCTCCTCCCTGCAAATTTTCAATTTCAGAGTTTTTGGTTTTCAAACTAAAAAAATCCAAACATTTTGGAAGAGAAGCAGCAATGCTCCATGAAATGTTTCATTTAGCTGAAATCCCAATTTTCCATTGAAAATGTTGACTAGCCCTATTGGTGAAAGCTAGATGTGCAATTATGGCAGAGTAATGATGATGATGATGATGATAACATATTTTATATGACATCTGACAGAAATGTCCATGGAAATTTTTTAAACTGTCTTTTCATAATTAACACATATACCTTTATCCCAAGATAACACGATACAATATAACATGAATTCAGATATAACGCAGTAACTCCAGGGGGATGCATGGTCCAGCGGATCAAAGCAAGTTCGATATAATGCAGTTTCACCTATAACGCGGGAAGATTTTTTGGCTCCCAAGGACAGCGTTATATCGGGGTAGAGGTGTATTTTGCTAATTTTAAGTTCAAGTTTGAAACTGGCCAGGGATAACAATAACACAACACACTTAAGCCTCATCATTTTTTTATAAGGATGGAATGTGGTACTTTATAGGCTGCACACTCACACAGAGTGGAACAGGTGCAAAATCTTGGACCAAAAACAAAAATGTAAAGCCTGCAGTGAATCCACAAGGGTTTCAACAATCCATTGCATGTATAAAATCCAGTTTTGCACATTTTCTGTCTTTTAAGCAAGTCTATATTTCTCTTCAAAGGCTATACTACGTGGGAAGTCTGCAATTCTAACACCTCATAACACAATAGAATCCTGTGCTAGGTCATGCATTATTGCTTTTATAGCTATTTAAAAAATCACAGTGTAAGGAAATAGAGTGCTCAGTTTAAAGCATATCAGGCCAGATCCTCAATGGAGAAACTGGTATTGCTCCATTGACTTTGATAGCATTACTCCAGTTAGCACCAGCTGAGGAATCTGCTGATTAAGTTGATAAACTTGTGATTTATTTGTAGAGCATTTTCCTGAATCTTACTCTGCTCACACCTTCCCATCCCAATCATTACCAAAAAAACCCAAAAACAGAGTCTATGGGATTCAATGAGGTGGAAATTTCTAGTGAAATTGATCAAAAGTCTACATTGTTCAATACAAATGCTCTCCTTTCTTTAATTTTTAAACCAATCTATAAAATTTATTAGGAAATTATTTCCCTGTCAAGGTTAGATCAGGAGCAGACTGGGAATTGCAGCAGTTTTTTTAAGTTCTCTGGAGAAGGTGGTTTATTTAAGTAATTTATAGCAAACTCAGGGACAGGAAAAGAACCTTCTTGTTTGTTTTATATGGAGAATTCCTTGTATGCCCCAAGTAGGGGAAGGACTCTCTAAGCAGCCCAAATTGTGGTCTTGTGGGGACTCAATGGGGTCCTCACCCACCACAGTCAGCAAAGAACATGACACATCCATTATATTATATTTTGACTTTCCAGCAAATGTAATAGATTTGAGCATCATATCGAATAAGCACAGGGAGTTAGGGGATAACTGCAGGTAGCACGTTCTATTATCATAAAAGTAGTGAGTATTTTGTGATCAAGACTGGTATTTGTAGGACTATATTCATTAGCTTTATTAAAGTAAGTGCACACAAAGAGATATTATCGCAGAGCCTGACTTCAAAACCCATTGAAATCAATGGAAAATTTCCATTGATTTCAATGGGCTCCCCCAATTGACAGCTATTTCTGTTACTTCCTGCCATACTTGTTATACTGCATGGACCCAATCCTTTAAGCATCTTGTACCTAGAAATTTCTGTTGAAGACAGTGAGGGTTCTTGTATACGAGATCTTGTGGCCGGGGGCCTCAAGTCAGTAGAACTGTGGTATTACAAAGCCAACAGAAAATGGCTGAAATGCTTATCTGGATTGAGAGTATAACTGAACTATGGTGATGTAGTAGTGCCAGTCAATGAAGGAAATAAGGATAAAACAAACTAGGTGGGCTAGTGGCTTGGCACACCTGAGGAATTCCAAGGAGTGATAAAGAGATGACTGTCATCCCTTGAGGACTCTGCTAAGAAGGCAATAGCAACATGAATTGTGGGACATAATGAGGAGAGGACAAATGGAAGGAGAGAAAAATATATGAGTGCAGGTTCATCTAGGACGGCATTTATTTTAGAGAAGGAGGAGGGAGGCAGAGGCACTAACTGAAAACCGTGGAACTTAGAGACGGTAAGACTTCAGCTAAATCATCTAGCCTATCCTTCCATCAGGGCAGGATTGTTCCTTTCAATATATTCCTCTTATACTTACCCAGGATTTATCCAGCTTACTTCTAAATGGCACAACGAATATAACTTTGCCTATTGTTAAATTGTGGTCCCAGGAGCCAGATGTAGCAAGATACCATGGAATTATCAAACGTTTGGTTTTAGGTCCTGTGAACCTGTAGGTTTGGGAGTCTAGAAAAAATACTGCCCTGTTGAGTGAAACTTGCTCTTTTACAAAGAGCTAGCACCAGGCCATCTTAACTCTCACTTAAACCCTCAAATTAGGGCATTAGGAATGTAAGTACTGCCTAGACCTTCTCCAGCCCCAGTGCACAGGGGTGAATTTCACCCTTTTGTGAAGAAAACCAGTACTTATTTTACAAAGGTCTCATGACAAGATAGACCAGTGCAATTTTTGCCCAACAAGAACATTCTTGCACCCACTGCATATGGGTATATCCATCCTTGAAAATGGTTAGCTTGGCATGCAATAGCCTGATATTTTGTATGCACAGATGGCGCTTGGAAAAACAGACGTCAGATATTTTGGGCACAACATATGTGGCTGTATTGGTATGAGTGAAACTACTATATCACAGGTGATCCTTTTCATCTATACTACTAATACAGTGTGAAGGGTGTGAATTAATTAGGGTTTGTGATGAATTATAAGCAGTCAGAAGACAACCTTCTTTCTTCATCTTTAACTCTTGAAATATATTGCTAGGCGTTGGGCTAAACCCTGCTGAAATTGGTTAGAGTAACAGTCATCCTTCATTATAGATAAATAAGAAGCAAATAAGCTCCTTTGTGGAACCAGATAAAAGCAGCCTCTACTTGAAACACAGGCACCGGTCACTGCCCAAACCAATAGGACCTGTGGGTGGAGGCATTTTCTGTGCATAATTTGGTGGAAATGTGTGTTGGTCTCTGTGAGAGAAGTAAGAAAAGCTGGAAAGAAATAGCAGGACACCAAGGACACAGTCAGAACAAGCATGGGAACATGATCCTGAGAACAGCCTAGAAAGAGAGTATTTTGTCTGAGTGCTGCCTGAAAAGAGGCTTGGAACTGAGTCAAGAAACTGTCTCCTGTTTTATTCCTGCTGTGTTCAAGGAAACAGGATTTCATACATTCTTTGTAAATAGGTATTTCTTTTGTGCAATCCTGCTTGTCTCCAACATCAATTTCTCCTCCTTAGTGAAACACCTCATTAAATCCCACATTTTGGCAACTGCTTAAGTCAAATCATATTTTCTATTATGAAAATTCTAGGAATGATAATATCAGCATATATGTACTTAATATATGCAATACTGGAAACAATAATGGAACAAAGTAACTGCTAGCAATGAACTTACTTTATTAGTGAGAGATTTACACTAATGTAGTTCTGATATTCCTGACTTGAGAATTAGGGAATGTGATAGGAAATGGCAGGCTACACTGTGTTTTAAGGCTCGTGTCACACCAGCCTCATAATGACTTATGAGGAGAGACTGAGGGAACTGAGTTTGTTTAGTCTTCAGAAGAGAAGAATTTTGGGGGATTTGATAGCTGCTTTCAACTACCTGAGAGTGGGTTCCAAAGAGGATGGATCTAGACTGTTCTCAGTGGTAGCAGATGACAGAACAAGGAGTAATGGTCTCAGGTTGCAGTGGGGGAGGTTTAGGTTGGATATTAGGAAAAACTTTTTCACTAGGAGGGTTGCGAAGCACTGGAATGGTTTACCTAGGGAGGTGGTGGAATCTCCTTCCTTAGAGATTTTTAAGGTCAGGCTTGAGAAAGCCCTGGCTGGGATGATTTAGTTGGAGACTGGTCCTGCTTTGAGCAGGGGTTTGGACTAGATGACCTCCTGAGGTCCCTTCCAATCCTGATATTCTATGATTCTATGAAGGAAATGCAACATAGTTAGCAGACATGATGCTCAGTTATTTCTGGAATTGAAAAATATCCTCAGTTTAGGATGAAAATATTCAGGGTCAGATTTTTCCCTTCCATTCCCCTGTGCAATCACTTACACCAGTGTAACCTGGGGGTAAATCATTATTTTGATACAGAAGCATTTACATTCACTTTTGAACCCTGTTTATGCAGGTGTTAATGGGTACATGGGTAGAGAATATTGAAAAATCATTCTTCACTTATTCTATGGTAATGTCAGCTCTAATCAAGACCCCAACCCTGCAAAGACAGCCACCTGCATTGAGCCCCCTTGTCATTTCTGTTAGCAAAGAGTAAGGCTTCATTCTGCAAACAGAACTTAACTTACTGAGGACTGTTACCAGGTCCCTGCTAAATCTTGTTTTCTCCTTTTTTCTCCATTTTTTTAACCTTTGCGGTCCTGTTAACACATCTCAGAATGATATTAGCCACTACCACAGTCACATCACATTGGTGACTCATTCAATTTGTGATCCTCTCTAATAGCCAGATCCTCTTCACCAGTATTACCATCTAGCCAGTTATTCCCAATTTTGTAGTTGTGAATTTAATTTTTCTTCCTAAGTGAAGTACTTTGGACTTTTCTTTGAAATCAGACCAATTTTCCAATTTGTGAAGTTTGTTTTGAATTCTAATCCTGTACTCCAAAATGCTTGCAACCCCTCCCAGCTTGATATCATCCACAGATTTTAGGAGCATACTCTCCACTCTATTATCCAGGTCAATAATGGAAATATTGAGAAGTACCAGACACAAGACAGGCCTCTGTGGGACCCTACTGAGTATGTCCTCACAGTGACAGTAAACCATTGATAACTACTCTTTGAGTACAGTCTTTCAATCAGTTGTGCACCCACCTTGTAGGAATTTCATCTAGACCACATTTCCCTCATATACTTAAGAGAATGTCATTTGAGACTGTGTCAAAAGTCTTACTAAAATCAAGATCTCATGTCTAGTTCCTTCCTGTCATCTAGGCCAGTAACTCTGTCAAAGAAGGAAGTTAAGTTGGCTTTGCATAATTTGTTCTTGATAAATCCACTCTGTGCTGAGAACTGCAAGAGCCTCAGCTGGTATAACTGCTCCATCACAGGGTGCTTGTGTATCTTCAGATTGCTCAGTGACTGAATTCCAAATTTATCCAGATTTCTATACTTAATTCTGCCACACAGAAGTACTGGCAGGTACCGAAATGGCATTTTCAAATTCTTACAGCATGTTAACAATGCGAGTGCAATTAGGAGGAATTCATTTAGAGTTCTGTGTTAAGAAAAAGTAAATGGTAAAAGGTTAAAAAGTTGCAGAAAAATTGCATGTTGCTTATTTCCCAAAGAAAGGAAGATTAAATCTGGCAATTTAAAAACCATCAATTTGCATTTAAATGTTGAGTTTCATCAGACTCTGATGTACATGTTATGTTCCTTTGAATGTTTGTTCAGTACTGACATGAGAAGAGTAATTTCAGAGAGAGGAATGGGAATTATAAATCTTGCTAGACTTATCGTGAAATCTCATGAAATCATACGATATATCCAATAAGCATAGGGAACAAACAAAGCTGTCAGAGTCTCCTGGGAGTTCCTCTTAAAACTCATGAGTTCTATAAAATCAGGGTGTCTCACTGCTATATTGTATTTGCCTCCCTCCCACATCTCTAAAATGTTTCTAATGGCACTTACTCTTCCACCCACAATTTATTTTTCTTGTCTATTTAGACTGTAAGCCCTTTGAGACAGAGATTGTCTCTTACTATGGGTTTGTGAAGTACCTGGTACAATGGGGTTCCAATGTTGGTTAGGATCTCTAAACCTACTTGTAATACATATTACAAATAATAATTGTAGTAATAATCTCCTTCACTTCCCATTCTGAGCATCAGAGGTTAGCATCTCCCATGCCTCCTGGCTGTTTTTTCTGGATCACAAAGATACATTATAATTGGGAATGCCATTTATGTGGTTAAATTTGAAGTGCAAAAAATTTACTTATTATCCCTTTGAGGAAACTAGCACAAAGTTCTTATTTATGCAAACTAGAAAGTTCCTTGAATTTCTTTCAGGCAACAGGGGGAAAAGCAGCAGACTTAGATTTTTTTCACCCCATTTAAATATTTATTCTTCATATAAACAAACAAAGATGTTGATTAAAAACAACCCTGTGAGAACTGGCATATGCGAGGGGCTTTCAGTTTGATCTTAACCCAAGTGTACGGAAATATACTGACAATGATTCAATCCTGTGTCAGTAGCTTTTGTATCATTGACTTGACTTCTGTAAACAATAAGGTTTTATGGGTCCCTTCAGTGATTATACTGTGGATTGATACAGGAGTGGCAGAGGGGTGTGTCTTTAGATACTGAAAATATCAAGTGCCATGATGCCATCAAAATCATAATCAAACCCAACGGAGGTGAATGGGTAAAATGCCCTGGTACTCTGTTGCCAAGCAACTAGCTGCTTATTTTAAGTATAGATAAGCATACTCTGTATTTTCAGCACTCACTGAAGATATGTGTGAGAGAGACAAGGTGGGCGAGGTAATATCTTTTATTGGATAGCTTCTGTTGGTGAGAGAGACAAGCTTTCAAGCTTACACAGAGCTCTTCTTCAGGCCTGGGAAATGTACTCAGTGTCACAGCCAAATACCAGAATGAACAGATTGTTTGGAATAAGTAGTTAACACATTTCAAGGGACCATTCAAGGTGAAGTGGCCTGTTAACACCTCTCCAGTCACAGGAAGGAAAGGGAGCAGCTGGGTGGGGTTGTTAGTGGATTATAGATTGCTGTAATAAGCCATAAATATGCATGCCAGGGAAAAACTAAACTTGTAATCAGGACTGAGATGTCTATGTACAAAGCATAATCGGTAATATGGATCATGCATCAAATTACACACCAGTATTTAGGTGCAGAATATGAAGTGCTCTTGTCTTTCAAGAATAGTTTCCTCTCACTTACACCAGTGAAAATAAGGAGTAACTCCACTGAAGTCAAGGGATTTACAAGGGTGTAAGGATCAGAGGGGTAGCCGCGTTAGTCTGGATCTGTAAAAGCAACAAAGAATCCTGTGGCACCTTATAGAGTAACAGACATTTTGGAGCATGAGCTTTTGTGGGTGAATACCCACTTCATCAGATGCATGTCATGAACGCTCATGCTCCAAAACGTCTGTTAGTCTATAAGATGCCACAGGATTCTTTGCTGCTTTTAAGGGTGTAAGAAAGCATGATGTGAGACAGCTATTGTGATGGATGGCTTCCTCCTGTCCATAGATAAAGGAAGTGCATCCATACTCCTTCAGTCGGACACCTCTGTGGTATTTCATATTGTTGATCAACAAACACTTCTGCCCAGTCTCCAAGCAGCTGAAGGTGTGAAGAACTTTCTCCTGGACCGTCTCACAGCCAGTTCTCTGAGACTGAACCCATGGGCAACTCTTCTTCCATCTCCAAAGCCCTTATGTACTAGGTATCACAATGCTCAACTCTATGTATTAGTCAATATCTACATAGGGCCACCGGGAGAGCCAACGAGAGAGCATGGGTTGATATGCCCACATACCACAGACAGCACCAACATGTAAACAGCACCACTTCCCAGCTCTGTCAGTGACTAGCTGAAATCAGTAGCAGGTTGAAGAGGAATTGTACCCAGAGAACACTGAGGTGATGCTGGTAGAAAAAGGGACATGCTTCAGTGAACATGCCTATTCCATAAGATACTGCATTATCAAGGGCATCTACCTTCAGATTGTTAAATTGTTCATTAGCCTCAGTGTTCTTTTGGAGTCCACAGTGCTGCTGTAGGCCTGAAGTTGTTGTTAGCACAGGGTGGGAAACATAAAAGGATTTAAGTGCCTAACGTCTTGTCACACTGTCTGGAGTGGTTCATGCCTAGAGTGCCAACCTCAGGGCACACTGTAAAAGCAGGGCAGATACCCCAGACTGGTGGTGATATGTTCTAGAATTAGATTTCACCAAACCGGTAACAAATGTGAACTGTTAGATCAGTCTAACGGTCTTACCATGGAGTCACAGATAGTTCACTTGGGCTCTCCAGTCTATCTTCCCCACCAGGCAAGCTGGACTTAGTGATAAATGGTCACTTACACTAAAAATCACAAAATATTCAGGTTGCTTCCAGTACCAAGAGACAAATCACTTACTGCAGAACAATTTGTACCTTAGATCTTAAACCAAAGACAACACATGTAGCCAGTCATGTAACAATCTAACTAAAGGTTTATTAACTAGGAAAAATAATAATAATGTACAGGCTTAAGCAGGGATATATTAACAAATGAGTTCCAATCTGATTCAAAAGGTGACAGAGATGTATTAATCTGTCAGCACTGAATGTCTTTTTAGGGCTTAACTCAGGCTGACCAAGGGGATCTCTGCTTCTGGTTCTCTCGACTGGAGTCCCTGGCTTTCTGCAACCCACTCACATGGTGATGGGAGGCACTTCCTGGGTTCTAGGGTCCCTCAGAGTTTCCCCTTAACAGTCCTGGATCCAGGTGGAGTCTATAGGTGCCCTAGATATGAACCAGGTGCATTGTGCTAGGCACTGTACAAATACAGAACAAAAATATGGTCCTCTCCTCAGAGCTTATATGATGGCAAAACCCACCAAATTCAGTCTCCAGCTGGCTAGAGGGTTGAGCCCCATGCTATGGGACCCTGGCCTGTCCATAGTGATCTGTGTATTAATGACCTCCGTACTTAATTACTGCAACTCATTTTATCCAGGAATGAAGCCACACGCCCTGAAAAAGTTCCAATGGCAACAAAATGTGACAGTCTGTCTTTTTCCTAACCAAAAGAGGTCTAATGAGCACAACACCGACTCTTCTTTGAGTATAAAATACAGTACAAGTTTTCTGCTTTGATATTCAGAATCAGCCACAGGACTTCTTGCTCCCCCAGAGATCGCCTCTCCCTCCTACAATGGCCATGTTCCACTGGAGCAATGAAACTTCTGGCCAGTAGGGAAGGATTGTGCACTTATGTTACATTGATGGATTCTTGTGTCACACTACTCTGTAGGAGCCCACTAAACACTGAACCTTTATTTGCCTACCTGGATCCAAGTTCCTCCCTAGTTCAATTCTATTGGCATCAATGGGCTTACACCAGGGATGAACTTGGCTCAATATGTCTAACCTATCTGGTGGACAGGCGAAGAGAACTGGGAATCTAATTAATTGTCTTTGCCTTGATTTGCAAATGATGCAGCTATCTGCATGTTTATTGTATCCTGTGAATAACTGAACAAGGACAGTCAGCTACAGATCTGACATCTTTGTGATAGTGACTCTGTGGCGGCATTGAAAAGAAAGGGGGGAAGGAGCAGGGTCACAGAGAGGACAAAGGAAAAAATAGCTGTCTAAATCATATATCATTAAAGTGATGCTCATTGAATTACCTCTCTCAGGGCCTGTCAAAACATGTGGCGCCCTTGCAATATGATGTGAATTAAATGCCTTCTGGCCGCTGAAATATTGTTTTCAAGGCCAAATGTGTACTTTCACAGTTTCCCTTTAGTAGTTACTAAGAAACATTCAAAACATGCTGATTGGCTCCTGTGATTAAAAAAAGGACAACACCCAGAAATGCAGCAGTACACAATAATGTTAAAGGGAAAGCCAGAATAGATAGGTCCTATGGACCTGTTGGCCATGGGTGGTGCCCATCAAAACTCCATCAGTGGAGACATTGGTCAATACATGTTATTTGTTTGCCACCAGGAGAGAACCATCTCATCATATTCCCTTGGTAATTTTAATATGATTATTATTTATTGTATTACTGTAGAGCCTATGAGCTCTAGTTACAGACCAGGACCTGGCTGTGCTAGGTCCTGCACAAACATAGAAGAAAAGAGAGTGTGTTCTTCGAAGAGCTTATAATCTAAGTAGAAGACACGAGAAAAGAGGTGGAAGTACAAAGAAACAATGTGACAATCTTAGCCATCATGGCAGGCAGTGATCTCAGTACACCAGCAGGGTAACTGCGGTCAAGGTTTTTGCAGGTTTCATAGCAGAGGAGAGGTTTAAGGAGAGATTTGAAGAAGGATACTGAGTTAATTTTGTGGATGTTTATGGTGAGCATCTCCAAAGAGTGAGGGGCAGCATGGGAGAAAGCACAAAGATGCTTGTTTGAAAAATTAACATGTGGGTGATGGAGGATGACAACAAGGGGTTATTGGAAGAGGAAATCAATCTTTTGATAGTGAATGAGAGATGATAGGTGGGATGCAGTTAGGTAGGTCCTTGTAAGTGAAGACAAGAAGTTTATGTTTGCTATAATAGAGAAGAGGAAACCAATAGAGGAATATGTTAATAGTGAGTGAGTTTGTCATGCCCACTTGTTTGAAACATCACATGCAGATGACAGATTACTTGAAATGTGATGGTTCTTCATTTAACTGGAACTCCACTTGTGCCTTGACGTTCAAGAAACAGAGCTATTTGTTGTCTTCAGCCACCACCTTAGTAAACAGCACATCAGAAATAACATAAAGACCATTTAGATGCCTTCCAGTGCCTTGGAAGCTAGCCCAAATCACTGAGGAGCCTTAAGTGCAGCCTGATCGTCTTCCTTCGTAAAAGAAACAAAAAGAAGTAGACTTGGTGGAGAAGAGAAAGATATTATGGACCAGAACTTCAGGTCTGAACTCAGTTGTGACTTAGATGAACTTCCTTTGATTCAAAATACTAAGGACCTGAGGATTTGGTCCTATATCATTGCTACTGTTATTTATTATTGCTTCTACAGTGTGTGCAGCCCAATACATTACAAACAGAAAGACAAGGGCCCTTTCCCATGCGATTTGGGAACAAAGGTCTCTGTCCTGTAGTGAAAGGAGAAGCTGATGTCTATGTCCCTGCAGAGGTCCACTGACTTCCATGGTGGTCTGCACAGGTTTTGGGACCGGTCCGAACTTTGTGCCTTGTATGATCAGGGCCTCATTTAGTTGCTACCCAATGAGATGAAACTCTGTGGTGTTGGGAATGAGGTTTGAGGAAGGATGAAGGTTACAACAATAAGAAAATCTGGTTACTCAATTTAGGCATGTAGACAATCTGGGGGTTCTGTTACACTATTGCCAACCCCAAATGTTCAAAAATTGAGTCCAGCCCCCCAAAATCACAAGACAAAGAATAAATCTTTGGGGTCTTTTTATTTGCCTTTGGTTTCTGAGCTCTTAATGTGCATTCAGGTTATGTTCTCTATAATCATGTGGGTTAGAACCATACTGTGTTTTTTTGGTTTGGTTTTTTTTTTTAAATGAAAGCTGAGATTCAGTAAAAAATTGGATTCTAGGATCTGAGGCTTTAAGAAAAAAAAATTATGAGCCTTGCAATTAACTTGTGAAAATTGGCAACACTGATTATTATTAATATTTAAAAACAGCTCTGTTTTCCAGCAATAAAAATTATACTTTTTCAGAGCATTTCATCCAAGAATTTGGAAGAGTATTTTCTACCATTAAAAAGTGTATCCTAACAACACCTCTGAGTTAGGTGTTATCCCAGGGGTTCTCTAACTGAGGGTCTTGACCTCCCAGGGGGTTGTGAGGTTATTACATGGGGAGTTGCGAGCTGTCAGACTCCACCCCAAACCCTGCTTCACCTCCAGCATTTATAATAGTGCTAAATATTTTTTAAAGTGTTTTCATTTATAAGGGGGGGAGGATCACACTCAGAGGCTTGCTGTGTGAAGAGGTCACCAATACAAAAGTTTGAGAATCATTGTACTCCCTTGGTATTCAGGGGATCATAAGGGTACATGGGAGACCTCTGTATACCTCAGTTAAACTATTTGATTATCCTAAGGCAATACAGGGAGTCAGGGTCAAATATGGGAATAGAATCTAGGAGACCTGGCTTCCAGCGCCTTGTTCCACACAGAAAATATATTGTCTTTGATAACTATGTACATTTAATGTAAGTAAAACACTGAAACGTTCACTCTCAGTGTAAATGAAGTGTGCATATGAGAACTTAAATTCAGAGTGTTAATTTTCGTTCTGAAGACAATAGAAACTGCCTATTTGTACTATTTGTACTTCCTATTTGTACTTCCTTTGGCTCAAAGACAGTGAATTGCATTTTAGTAGGGGTTGGGGAAGTGATGATTTTTGTCCTCTGCGAACGCAGCAAAAGTCATATACAGGACATGAAGTAAAGATGAACAATGCCAGGACTATTGGTGCTCCTCGGGGAAAATCTCCTCATACATCACTCTGCCAATGTACCATGCTGAGAGTCCTCCACAAATAAAAAGAACGGTAAGAGCAATTTTTATCTTCTTTTATATGTCTGCTTGAGTGTCTTTAGCACACTAAAATCAGTTACCCTTTCATTTAGTGAGAGATTATTAACAGATGTGGAGAGCTAGACTCAGGAAGCCACATTCAGTGCATAACAGCTTTAATTAATCTACTAGCTTGTGAACAATGCTGCCTATTTCTTATGTGCCAGTAGAGAGTATCTTTATATTAACTAGCACACACACACACACACACACTCCTTTTGTTATAGGAGTGCTATATAATTGAGTCATATCTGTATGTGTGTGTGTATATATATATATGAGACAGCTAGTTAATATAAAGATATAGCTATATACACACACACATACAGATATGACTCAATTATATAGCACTCCTGCAACTAAAGATCCTACCATCAGGACCTGGGGAGGTTGAGAACTAGACACATTGGGTGCTTAAGTGGAGCTTAAGGAGTAAGTAGGCTCAGCATAACTGGCTAGATAACCGTACTCAGAGAGTAGTTGTTAATGGCTCCCAATCCTGCTGGAAAGGTATAACAAGTGGGGTTCCGCAGGGGTCTGTTTTGGGACCGGTTCTGTTCAATATCTTCATCAACGATTTAGATGTTGGCATAGAAAGTACGCTTATTAAGTTTGCGGACGATACCAAACTGGGAGGGATTGCAACTGCTTTGGAGGACAGGGTCAAAATTCAAAATGATCTGGACAAATTGGAGAAATGGTCTGAGGTAAACAGGATGAAGTTCAATAAAGATAAATGCAAAGTGCTCCACTTAGGAAGGAACAATCAGTTTCACACATACAGAATGGGAAGAGACTGTCTAGGAAGGAGTATGGCAGAAAGAGATCTAGGGGTCATAGTAGACCACAAGCTTAATATGAGTCAACAGTGTGATACTGTTGCAAAAAAAGCAAACGTGATTCTGGGATGCATTAACAGGTGTGTTGTAAACAAGACACGAGAAGTCATTCTTCCGCTTTACTTTGCACTGGTCAGGCCTCAGCTGAAATATTGTGTCCAGTTCTGGGCACTGCATTTCAAGAAAGATGTGGAGAAATTGGAGAGGGTCCAGAGAAGAGCAACAAGAATGATTAAAGGTCTTGAGAACATGACCTATGAAGGAAGGCTGAAGGAATTGGGTTTGTTTAGTTTGGAAAAGAGAAGACTGAGAGGGGACATGATAGAAGTTTTCAGGTATCCAAAAGGGTGTCATCAGGAGGAGGGAGAAAACTTGTTCACCTTAGCCTCCAATGATAGACCAAGAAGCAATGGGCTTAAACTGCAGCAAGGAAGATTTAGGTTGGACATTAGGAAAAAGTTCCTAACTGTCAGGGTAGTTAAACACTGGAATAGATTGCCTAGGGAAGTTGTGGAATCTCCATCTCTGGAGATATTTAAGAGTAGGTTAGATAAATGTCTATTAGGGATGGTCTAGACAATATTTGGTCCTGCCATGAGGGCAGGGGACTGGACTCGATGACCTCTCGAGGTCCCTTCCAGTCTATGAGTCTATGAGTACATAGGCCTATCACTGGCCTTCATCATAGGGATGAATTTTACACACTGAGTCACATTCACTTGGTGTTATGCCAACATAAACTGCCATTACACAGAGCACAGGATTTTGGTGGTAGAAAGGCCAATGGATGTGAATTGCAGCTGTGCATAGAAGCTGCAACCTCTCCTCCACCAAGGGATGTTACAGCCCTCCTAGTACAACACACCAAGTGGAAGAGATTCACTAAGAGTAGTGGGTAAAGTGCTGATTCTCACATCCCTTGGTAGTCTATGGAATGTAGGCTTGTGCATGAAACACCTGTGTTACAAGTTGCCATGCTAGTACAAGGAGGGGCAATTTGAATTAGACTTCCTTGTGCAAGGGCCGTCAAGGGGAATTTTTAATTAAGGAGTCTAATCCTGCTTCAGTGCATCCCATTGACTTTAATGGGCTTCGCACTGGGGCTCTGAATCCAGATCCACAAAGGGACAGTGGTGCTGGAACTAGTAGTTCTGGAGTTGCTGGCCCCAGTCTTGAAGCAGTAATAACAAACACCAAATAGATGGTTTCCATTGCTTCCATCATCAGCACCTCTGCTATAAAAATTGTTCCAGCACCCCTGCGCAGGGATTTAGGCAATTAGATGCCTAATCATTTGTGGATCAGGTTCCTATTGACTTTTGAGTAGATGTGGATGAATAATTTGTGGCCAATAATTTAGTTAACACATTTTGCTTCTGTCAGTTTGTTTGAAATTGGTTCAAATTTATTCTTAGTTTGAAATCATTCAATGAATGATTCCAGAGAACAAATCTCAGCGTTGTAACTCTATTGGGAACAATTGTCAGATTTTGACTTTTAAAAACTTCAGCTTTTTTGGTGAATTTAAGATTGGACACATAGTTCACATGACATTGCTTCTCTTCCTTGATTAGATGCATGCAATTCTTAGAAACAAGTTTCCAGTGCAAACAACCATGCTTATAAATTCAAGATTCACTGTCTGCAAATATTTGGCAGCGTTCACTTAGGCATCTCAGTTTCTGTGAATGGTCCTACAAGCAAATTCTTTTGCTACAATATTCAAAGAAAGCAAATACAAAAGGACTGGCAGGAGCAGTCAAAGCAAATCTATTTACAAATTTGAACAGATATTCCTTAACCTTTTCTTTCATAGTACTGGGCCAGCTCTATTTCTGAGCCAATGGGAATATTTTTTAGTATCTCCAAATCCAATTTTTTTATATATTACAAGGACACCTAAATGCTCCAGCTGAGATCAGGGATCCATTGTGTAGGCACAGTACAAACACAATCACAGATAGTCCTGGCCCCAAAGAGTTTACAATGTACATTGATAAAATGGGCAAAGGGTAAGAAGCAGCACAGAGATTTGCTCAAATGTACAGTGTTAGTTTCTCGACATACAAACGGAGAAATTTAGATAAAGAAACATAACAATACAATTGCTGGAAAGTTGCAATGTAACACTATTTCTTAGAATTCAGAACAATAACAAACAAAAATGCAAAACATAAAAAAACAAAAAACAAAAACAAAAAAACAGAGACAAAGCAGGTTGCTCCCCAAAGCAGTGGAACAATTCACCTCACCTTGTTTGATGCTGGCTCTTCTCAAACTGCTGTCATCACACACTTTCCTAACAGCTCCTATCTGGCAAGCAGGGCTGGGAAACCCCTTATAAATGAAAGTGACAGCCTACAGTTCTAACACCATTTTCAAATAAACTAAAGACAGCAGGTCAGTTGGGATCAGAGAGCCCCAGCATCTTTCTGACCCTCAGGATAGTGCCATATTGCGCCAACCAGTGTGACTAGTTCACACTGCCTCCTCAACGCCAAGCATTACCACACCATTTAAAGTAGGTAACCCAGACCCTTTGAAATGTATTAAGTGTTTAAATAAAAGCCTTACTCACTTGTACATAGATATCTCCCATCATGGTACAATAGTTGGTACAGCCATGGCCATGTAAGAGTTATAATTTACCAAGAGATACTACACAGCTACCAAAAGTTTTCTTGCTCTAGGCATGGGGCACTAGTGGTAACTCATTTACCACTGTAACTGTTGGCAATTGCTGACTTTAATATTGCCCATTGTATCTGAACTTTTTGAATCTGATTTAGCCCTTTGTTATTTATCAGTAACATTGACTATTAAGGGTTTGATCCGGCAAGGTGCTAAATCCCTATATAGAGTGCTGAGCACCCTGAACTCCCCTAAAATGAGTGGCAGTTAAAGTGTCTAGCACCCTGAAGAATTGAGTCCCTTTCTTCTCTTGTGTTGCAAGAAAAAGACAGAATCTTGACCTGTTAACTACAGGTCTAATTAAAACTCAACCACAATCAAAGTTATGGGTCAGAAAGAAAGGCAATGTCCATTACATTTGCAGTATATAAAAGACAAATACACATTTTTATTACTCTGAAGGTTAATGTGCTCATTAGATTATGGCAGTTCATTATGCACTGGTGCAACAGCTGCAGTGTGATATACAGCAGTGTGAAGCAACATTTCATGGATGAACTAAATAAAAAAAAAATCCCAAAGAACACACACACTTAAAAAGATAAACTGAACGAAAAACTTCATTTCTGGAGAGCTCAGAGGTCCATGTAATCAGGGAAGGAGAAATTAATTTTTTTTGAGATGCAAGAGAAATAGAAGGGCAAGTTGGCGTAACAGGCACAGAGATGCAGATTTGGGCTGACAATGTTTATGATGACCACAGCTTTCTTGTTTTCCCCTTTTTCCCCTAACGTAATTGCTTTTGACTGGGCAAACCATGTTCTCATTGTAATGTCACTGCAATTTATGATTCCATAAAGCATTTGAATAGGATTTTTTTGTTTTTTATATGCTTTGCATTTCATTTTAATGCCACCCAAGGAAATTACCTACCAAAAGCTGTACATGCTACTTTTTATTAAATACCAAATGGCATCCCCCCACCTTTTTTTTTCCATTTCTTGATTACAATCAAGTCTTATTTCAGTTTTTATTATGAGATCATTTTCCTACCTCAATTAGAATCTTAAGGTTAATTTCCGCTAACACTTTGCACTAAATGTCAGGCTAAGCCCAAGTTTTACAGAAATAAAATGGAAAGCATAGGTCATATTCCTTTCATTGGGCCCTGTGTTGCCTTCCATAGAAGGCTGATGTTTCCTGCTGAGGGGTTCACAGAAGCTCCTCAAGCAGAGTTCTGACCCCTACAAAAGGAAAAGTGCCACAGACTCCAGGAAGTCCACTAGGAACTTTTTTATTGCTATTGACTTTATGAGACAGGCACTCACATATTATGGTAATGAATGACCATATAAAGCCCTAAATTAGACAGATAAAATCACTCTGCTTTCCTCGTACTTGATGGGCATCCTAGGAGGAGAAGCTGCTCTATATGGTATTCTCCCCTTTGGTATGGTATTTACTGAAGCAGCTATGGACAACTCAAGCTCTTCACCCTTATCCCACTATTGAAGTGAGAATTTGTAGAAGCAAAAGTGGTCTGTCTAAAGCCAGTTGTCATGCTACTTGCGGGGAAGAAGACCAGAAGAGCAGCATGAGGGATAGCCCCTCTGGGGAAATGGCATCCTCTTCCTTGCAGTTCCTTGGGATCAATAAGTTTGGGATTCCACACCTCAGTCTCCTTCATGGTCCAACCCATTCCTCACAACACCTTCCATCTGAGAGCAGAATTCCAAAGAATTTACTGCACTGAGCCATAAAACTCTGCATGGTTCTGTCTCTATGCATTGGTACGATTTGGCTCATTCTTCTTATCATCAAAGGTTTAGTCAGATATTTTGGACATTTCCAGATTAAGATGCTTCTTTGAAGTCTAAAATGTACTAAAGAAGAAATAAATTTTAAAAAAAGTACTTACAATAAAATGATTGTAGAATAAATAATTCATTACAAATTATATTGAGAAACAAATAATAGTGGAGTATAAATAATGAAACACATATTAAAGTCAGCTTTTGCACAGAACAGCTTTGCTGTATCCAAGCACATTGTACTGATTGGGATGTTCTTTATATCGTACTCATGACGGTTCAACTCCCCCTCCGCCCAACCCTCTGAAGAAGGGCACATGAAAGAAGAAAAAATAAGATAAAATACCCATGGCTTTGAAGACTTGGATATCTCAGTGCATCTATTTCAGCAATTGTCACAGGTAGAACTGGTCAAAAAATTGAATCCACCCCCCTAGGAAAATTTCACCTTTTAGTCAAAATTAAAACCACTTTTTTTCAACAGAGCTGACATTTGCCGCAGAAGGCAGACATTTTCTGCTGAAGATTTTGTTAGCTGAAAATTCAGTTTTCCATAAAAAAAAATAATTCTTGCAAAAAGTTTACAATGAGCCCTAATCATAGGATCAAAAAATAATATAGCGGCATGTATGTATGTATGTAGGGCCAGATTTGGATCCTCTTCTCCATGCTGTGTAGTATAAGCATGTCCACTGATTTCCGTGGGGCTTCTCATGAAAAAAAGACACTTCAATGTCAATAAAGGAGAGCAGAATTTAGCCCTTTGGTTTGAAAAGGCACATGGGAAGTTAGCATGTAAAAGCAGTTATAGATTACAAGAAAAGTTGGCATATATTAAAAACTGGCTAAAGGACATGAAGAAAAAGGATTCATTAATGCAATCCTTTTAAACTATCAGTTCATATCCTTATTCAGATCCCATTTCAAGCTTATGTCTTTGTCAAAGAAGATCTCTCTCTATATATTATAATTAATGTGGATGGCCCACTAGTGAAACCAGCGCAGATATTCAGATGTAACTGATAAGCAGTAACTCCAAAGCCTCAGTTCTAATGCATACCTAGGGGGAAACATTTTAGAAGAGAACTAACAAGAAGATATTACATTAATATTAATGGCATTTTATTTCCAACCTAGAGGGAAAATACGATTAAGTGTTTTGGCTCTCTGGCTTTTCTTCTTATCTTTTTTCCTGTGAAAGTTAGAAGCAAAATTATATGAAACTAACTATGTTGCCCCCCATTATAAACTTTTAAAAATATAATACTGGGGAAAATATATTGCACAAAAATATTGTTGAAAATGGCCTTTTAAAAACTTCAAACACTTCACCGAATGTTTTCAACATGATGAAACTTTCAGGCTTTCCAGGAAACTTTCCATTGTATACTTTACCAAAATAATCCATTTTTTTTCATTTGCCAAAAATGAAACATTTCCAAACAATTATGAGGAAAAGAATTGACAAAATAATTGCAGAAAACTGAAAAATGGACACGAGTCTGTTTCAAACCCCATGAGTGAAAGATAATTTAAAACGACTTTTATCACAAAATCGTTCCCAATAACCTCCACAGCTTCCACCTCCATCACTGCCTCTGGTTGTCTTTTTTTTCTTCCTGTATCTTCAGGCCTCCATCTCTCCTCTTTTTACTACTGGCTACTACAGGCCTTCAATTCCCCCTACATTTTAGTTGTGTCCTTGAGATTCAAGTGCATACTAGCACCTTCGTTCTGAGTTCTTTAAAGGCTCTGTGTGAGGGCTTGTCTACATCAGAAAGTTGCAGCGCTGGTGAGGGAGTTACAGCGCTGCAACTTTGAAGGTGTACACATCTGCAGGGCACCACCAGCGCTGCAACTACCTGTTTGCAGCGCTGGCCGTACTCCCGTTTTGTCTCGGGTGTAGAGGATCCAGCGCTGGTGATCCAGCGCTGGTAATCCAATGTAGACAGTTACCAGCGCTTTTCTTGACCTCCGTGGAAGGAGGAAGCCTCTGGTAATCAAGCTGGTTTCCTTTCCCGGTTTGCTCTCTCGGTCCCGGAGCCACCCAGCAAACCGCAGGGAAGGAGACCTGCTTGCTCGGGGTTCCGGGACCGAGAGAGCAAACCGGGAAAGGAAACCAGCTTCGCCGCGGTTTGCTCTCTCGGTCCCGGAGCCAGCCAGCAAACCGCAGGGAAGGAGACCTGCTTGCTCGGGGTTCCGGGACCGAGAGAGCAAACCGGGAACGCCGCGGTTTGCTCTCTCGGTCCCGGAGCCAGCCAGCAAACCGCAGGGAAGGAGACCTGCTTGCTCGGGGTTCCGGGACCGAGAGAGCAAACCGGGAACGCCGCGGTTTGCTCTCTCGGTCCCGGAACCCCGAGCAAGCAGGTCTCCTTCCCTGCGGTTTGCTGGGTGGCTCCGGGAACGCGAGAGCAAACCGCGGCGTTCCCGGTTTGCTCTCTCGGTCCCGGAACCCCGAGCAAGCAGGTCTCCTTCCCCGCGGTTTGCTGGCTGGCTCCGGGACCGAGAGAGCAAACCGCGGCGTTCCCGGTTTGCTCTCTCGGTCCCGGAACCCCGAGCAAGCAGGTCTCCTTCCCTGCGGTTTGCTGGCTGGCTCCGGGACCGAGAGAGCAAACCGCGGCGAAGCTGGTTTCCTTTCCCGGTTTGCTCTCTCGGTCCCGGAACCCCCCTTGAAGCCGCCCAACAGCGCTGCAGTGTGGCCACATCTAACACCACTTGCAGCGCTGGTTGCTGTAAGTGTGGCCACTCTGCAGCGCTGGCCCTATACAGCTGTACTAATACAGCTGTAACAACCAGCGCTGCAAAATTTTAGATGTAGACATGGCCTGAATGTGGGAATGCTGCAGCCTAGAGGACATGTGGGTAAACCATAGAACTTTGAAGGGAAAAGAAGTGGTCATGGGCTTGTGGAAGGGAAGGGGTTTGTAGCAGACACCTGAAAGGAGCATTAATCAAACCAGAAGAATGAGGCATCACATAGAGGTAGAAGGGACTGATAGAGGTGCCGGTAAAGTGTAGACAAGCACATGAAATAACTGCTGTATATCCAAACCCCTGAATTTTGTTTGGCATTATGGTGAACTGGTTCTACCTGACTTGAACTTCTTTCCTAGATTTCCAGAATCTTTGTTGATCTGTTAGATATCTCCTTAGGCAGTCTGTTACATACACTTGTATTAGAGATGGGATTGGAAAAAAACCTGAGATCCAGACAACCCTGAACTTGGGCTGTGTTTGAAATCAAAAATTTAATCTGGTTCAAAATTTTGCACAAAGCCCCTGATATATATGTATATATATATGTATGTATATGTGTATATATTAATATATATACACATAGAAGATGAATCTCAGCTGTGAACACCCTTAGCTTTTAGAATGCTACCATTTCTAGTTTGAGATTGAATTTGTTGCTGTCTTTCTAGATAAATTTCCTGTAGATATAGACATGTATGGAGTTGTATTGCTGTTTTGCAGTAAGGAGGGGCCCAGGTCCAATGCACAGATGTTTTTATATTCAGCTCAAGTGATGTACAATGTAATTATGAACCTTTTTTGAAGAGTGTGCAAATATTCTAAGTATCATTCTTTAACAGGCTCTGGAGACTGAAATAAGAGCACTGCTGCAGACTCACGTCCTGGTTTTCCATTTATTTGGATGTATATATTGCTAACACGGCTCAAGACAAACTACTTTTCCGTCTTCCTTTGCTGCTGCTTATACAGCATTTACAGGAAGCACACTGGTCAAATATTCATGTCCTTGAAGCTTTACGAAGTTTGCTTTCAGGAGCAAAGACACTGAAGTGCTAATGAAGACTAATAATTGCCTAGGCCACCAATCATTTTATTGACTAGCAGTCACTACATAGACCATGCTGACGGGAAAACTTTCCTAGAAGTAAAACATAAAAAAGGTCCTGATTATAAAAACAATCTTACATTTATAATGTCTTTTATTCAAAAAAGGCCCCAAAGCACGTCAAAAATGACATACATACAGCAACACTGAGGGTAAAGGGTTGCAGCAAACTTAAAACTGTGCACAGGGAGGGACCATTCTGGGCCAGGATTTGAGTGCAAACAATCTACATTTGGGTAGTGGTAAGCATTATTTAATTTCTATGTAAAACAGGCAGAACTTTTCAAGCTTTGTTGCCTACAGCTACCATAAAGTTCAGGTGCTGAACTCCCCTAGGCCCCTTGAAATCAGTGTGGCCTTTGAAAATCAGACTATGCTCCGAATTTTATGTTGTCCGTTAAGCAGTGGTCTTGCTTATTAATTTTGTTACAGGGAGGTAGTGTAACCTAGGGAACTGGATAGGGAGTCTGACTCCCAAGTTCTATACCAAATTGTGCTGCAGCCTCTGTTTCTCCTTTTCTAGCTTGTTTATATAGAGTGAAAACTCTTCAGGGGAGGGAACTCTCTCTCATCATGTGTTTCAACAATACCTAGCACAATAGGGCCCTAATCTCAGTTGGATTTTCTCCCTGCTTCTGTAAAACAAGTAAAAATAGTAATTGTTGCTGATGAAAGTATAGGTTACTGCAGTCTTGATGAAAGGCTTTTCAGTCTTTACTCGGGAGGGGATTTTGGGAAGATTGCTGTCAGAGAGCAGCCAGTGCCTCATAAGAGGTTTTCCTCTTTCACAGAAATCACTGAGGAAATGGAGGAAGGATTGGGTAGCATACAAATGTGACTCACTGACTGCTATAGTGTCTGGATACATATGGAGCAGTCATGCAGAAAAGGATCATTTGGAAAAAATCTTTCCAGCCTCAGAGGTCTACCATAAACAGTCTTGCAATACCTAGACCTACTCTGATAACAGAAGTTCATAATTCAGCACTTCAGACTCCTTTATGTGCCATGCATTGTATCATGTGCAATTATTTAAATACCTGCATACTAAAGATCCCATGGCACTTCCCATTCAAGCAGGTTATTTATCCTTCACAAAACAGACCCTCCCTGTTTTGTAGCATACCATTTTCCTGCCAACTGTCCTGCTTCCCCTCCCCACAGGGGGCTGCATTTCAGCAGTGCTCAATGCATATGGGCCATAAAATGCATAGGGGATCCTTTGGGTTGCAAAGGGCTATATAAATATAAAATTACTGTGAGAGAAAAATTCAAAGATTATATTTACTGGGATGGTCCAAATTGTTTTCCTGGTGGTAGTATCTTACACACCACTCAGGCAAGGCAATTATTTTTGAAAGCCATATCATTTCTGTCGGGTGCTTAGACAAAGCAGGCTTGGCTGAATTGCTTGTGAGAGTTCAGTTTTTGTTTTTCTCACATTCCCATCTCTGAGTGCGGTTTCATTTTGTGTGCAGCATGAACAGTTGAGGGCATAGAACTTATTTAACGATATTGGCATGTACCAGCCTGTCTGAGCTGTTTCTCTTGATGTGTTAATTAGTTTGGATTATGCAAAACAGAATGTAAATAGAGAAGGTCTGAAGTGCTGTGCAGATTAAAAAAACCCTTAACAAACCATTAGCAAATAATTGAATCCTAAAAATAAAACAGTGTGAACTTAACACAACAAAGCATGACAGTGAAGAATAAATAGTTTACCAAGGACCCAGTTCTAGCACTTTTACTCAGAGTGAGTAATGCTTCACTCTCTGAGTACCTTCATTGGTCCTAATTCTGACATAGAGGAGTACCATCTTTAGCAAGTAGCACCATTGCTTGTGGTCCATAGTTAGTAAATGAGATTGTTCTGAATGAGAGATGCTCACTAATTTTCAAGTAGTATCATCTATTATTATTGCTAGTTCTTGACACCCACTAGTCCTTCAGGCACCAGCCCTGAGGCAAGTAACTGCCACGGATTTCACTGGGAGTTTGGTGCCTAAATACCTTTGAGGATCTGAGCCCCAGTCCCTGAGGATGTATACAATCAGGCTACAAGTGGCCTACTCTGATCACTAATGCAGTCATTAGTGTTAGGATTTTCAAAGAAACCTAAGGGAGGTAAAAGCAGCAAAGAATCCTGTGGCACCTTATAGACTAACAGACGATTTGGAGCATGAGCTTTCGTGGGTGAATACCCACTTCTTCAGATGCATGTGGTGGAAATTTCCAGGGGCAGGTATATATATGCTAGCAAGCAAGCTAGAGATAACGAGGTCAGTTCAATCAGGGAGGATGAGGCCCTGTTCTAGCAGTTGAGGTGTGAAAACCAAGAGAGGAGAAACTGGTTCTGTAGTTGGCAAGCCATTCACAGTCTTTGTTCAATCCTGAGCTGATGGTGTCAAATTTGCAGATGAACTGAAGCTCAGCAGTTTCTCTTTGAAGTCTGGTCCCGAAGTTTTTTTGCTGCAGGATGGCCACCTTAAGGTCTGCAATAGTGTGGCCAGGGAGGTAAGATCCCTAGGTGGATTTTGCTGCCTAATTTCCTCAAGATCCTTTGAAAGCCCCAGCCTAAAATTGTTTGACGGTGGTTGGACATTGCTTGAAAACAAATTCCATCACTAGCTGCTGAATAATGTCCCCCTCAGAGAGGTAAGGGACCTCAGGAGGTCATCGAGTCCAACCCCTTGCTTAAAGCAGAACCAATCCCCAGACAGATTTTTACCCTAGTTCCCTAAATGGCCCCCTCAAGGATGTGAACTCACAATTCTGGGTTTAGCAGGCCAATACTCAAAGCATTGAGCTATCCCTCCCCCATTTCTGAAAGCACAACTTGGAATGCAGTGTATGGATGGGCCAGGATGTTAATTTGTATCTTAATCCACCATTTCCCATAAGCAAGAACTGTGATCTAAGTACACTGAGTCAAAACTCAACTTTAAAAAAGAAAATACAAAGGTCCCTAAATACCTACTCAAATTACGTCCTGTAAAACAAATAGCGGTGTAGTTTTGCCATGGACTGTGAAATGATTGCTCCCATCACCCAGCTGGAATTATTTCAGAAGTGGAGTGGCGTGATCCCTCTGTATAGTATCATTTTCCACAGTAATCTGTTACATTTGTAAGAGCCTTTTGGGAAGAAAAGTGATATACCAATATCCTGTACAGATCTTCAGGCTTAACACATCACTGGATTTGAAATAAGGGTAGAGTCTCTTTTACAGGAAACTCAGAGGTTTACAGGGGAATTTACAAGACAAGGCAAAAAAAAAATCATTGGCAGGACAGGAGGAATTTTAAGGCTTCTGCAGAGAAAGTAATTGGGTGAGATCAGAAAACTAGTAATAATAATTAATTAACTAATGCTTGACAGATATGATTGTAACTAAACTCCTTCATTCTATTTTGGCTAATATTATGTTTAACAACTTCCATCTGCTACTTTAGATTGTATTTATTTATTTTTGAAAAGCTACTCTTTAAAAAGAAATAATAAATTATACTGAAATATGGATCTGTGTCATCTAATTACTGACATTATTACATGAAAGCTGATAGCACCTCTGGACCAGGTCTTGAACTCAGGATATTGACAATTAAAGCATAAAACCTTCACAGCTTGCCCCAAAGGACTACCCCTGTAGCTGCTACTTATAAAAGTCTTATAGCCTTTTTGGCTGACCACAGAAGGAGAGGCCTAACATGCACAGAACAATGGGTTTTAAAACTTGACAGTGACATTTCATCTACAACATTAATGGTCTCATGATACACATGAAAAGAGTATTTCGATTTTAGGTTTATATCCCCAGGTTTTGCATACACATTAATAAAGGGAAATCAAAATGTCCCCAGAAACGAGTTTGTAATGAGGCAGAAAGATGTCACAACACTGACAAGAAACAGTGGAGAAAAAAAATCATAGATTTTTAAAGCCAGAAAGGACCATTCTGATCATCTAATCTGACCTCCAACATTATACAGGCCAGAGAACTTCTCCAGTAATTCCTGACTCAAGCCCATAAATTGAATGAATCTTTTAGAAAGACATCCAGTCTTGATTTAAAGACGTCAAGTGATAAAGAATCAATCGCATCCCTAGGTAAATTGCTCCTGTGGCTAATTACCTGAACTGTTGAAAAATTGTGCCTTATTTCTAGTGTAAATTTGTCTGACTTCTGCTTCCAACCACTGGATCTGATTTTGCCTTTTCCTGCTATCTGTTATCAAAAAGTTCTTGCCCATAGCAGGACTGTGATCAAGATTGTGATCAAGTCTCCTCTTAACTCTGGCTTGGATAAACTAATAGATTGAGCTTCTTAAATCTTTCACTATGAGGTGTGTTTTCCAGATCATGAATCATTTGTGTAACTCTTTTCTAAATCCTTTCCAATTTTTCAACATCCCTTCTAAAGTATTGACCCAGAACTGGACATCATAGTCCAATAAGGGTCTCACCAATGCTGTATACAGAGAAAACACTACCTCCCTACTTCTGCTTGATATTGCCCAGCTTATACATCCAAGGATCATGTTAATCCTCTTAGCTACAGCATCTTATTGGAAGCTCATGTTCAGTTGGTTATCTCCCACGACCCGTAAATCCATTTCCGTATCTGTGCATTCCAGGATACTGTCCCCTATCTTGTAATTATAATCGACATTCTTTGTTCCCAGATGTATGACTTAGCATTTCTGTATTAAAACACGTTCAAATGAGACCACCTTACCAAGAGATCCAGATCAGTGGAACTGATACATGCCTATCAAACTGACCAGTCCACCATTTTCTGTCATCTGCAAATTTAACCAGCAATAACTTTATATTTTATTGCTTGAAGTGCATTCATAAAGATATTGAATAGCACAGAGTCAAGAACAGGACCCCCATTCAGGACCCCACTAGAAACACAGCCACAGGATGATGATTCCCCATTTACAGTCAAAATGAGGATCATCCTCCAGAATATGCTAAAATTACGTCAATAGATTTTTCTTTTAATGCCCTCAAAAGGAAATATATTCAGTCAGTGGGAAGTGTGTGGGCTTAGCCCCTTTCAGTGGATGGCATTTACTTCTGAAACTTGGCCATTGGCTCATTGTGCTCTGGTGTCCTATCTATCTTTGTGAATCTTAAACACTTATATTATCCCCTTTAGAGTAGTATCTGAGCACCACAAATTCTTTAATGTATCACAGCAGCCCTTTGCGATTGGGGGAGTACTCTAATCTCCATTCTACCAGTGGGGAACTGAAGCCAAGAGGCCCAGATCTTCAAAGGAATTTAGGGTCTTAACTTCTATTGATTTCAAAGGAAGTTAAGTTTCTAAATACTTTTGAGGATCTGGGCCAGAGAGACTAAGAGCCAAAGGCCCATATCCTCAGCAGTCCTAGACATTGCTCCAATTACAGTGGCAATACCTAACCCCTAGCCTGCATCAAACTAGTTGGAATCATGCAATCATGAGCACCAAGCTAGATGGCCAGACTTCCCATACAGTTAGGCAGGTCACTCATCTGGTATTACACCGGATAGCCCTGCTTTTCCCTCTGTCGGTCTCCTGCTCAAACTCGATACCTCTCTCATGTTCACCCTATGACTCACTGTGCCCCCTGGCTGTCTTTTGTGCAGTTGCTGTGCTGCCTTCTTGCCTCTTGGTGGCCTGGATCCAGGCCTTCTTCTGCAGGGACTGACAGATCAGGTGTTAGGCATGCTCAGATCTCACCTATAGGAATGGGCCCCACTGGTGAGACAGGCATTCCCATGTCTATCTTGAGAATCCTGCTTTGGGGCCTTTGGGGCTTTTGTTTGAGCTAGGGACCCAAGCTTCTTGTTAGCTGTAGGGCAGCGTGAGGGCTTAAGCAGCTTTTCAGATGCCAGCCAGAGGAAATTTAGGCATTGTGACAGTGTTCCCAGGGTGCAACCTGGACTGTGGGACTGCTGAGCTCCTCAAACCCACCAACCTGGGTTGCTTCTCACACTGTTGTCAAGCCACAACCTCAGACACTTGCACAAACATCCAGAGGAAGGGACACACCCAACTGAGTGATCTCCCAGCTACTCATGAACCATCAATAAGGAGACTTCAGCTCCTCAGCCTTGCACCCCAGAAGCCTGGCCAGTGTAAGTTCATCACTCAGTCCACCCCTCCTTCGATGGGGAATGGATACACACTAGCCTTTGTAAACTGACCTGAGATTTCCCAAGCACTTCAACCAAAGCACACTGTTTTAGGTAAAATATAAAACTGATTTGTTAACTACAGAAGGATTTTAAGTGATTATTAGTAGCAAGCGTAGAGATCAAAGTTGGTTACCGAAGAAATAAAAATAAATATGCAGTCTGAGTTCTACAAACTAAACAGGATTTGAATCAATCAGTGTCTCACTCTGACAGATGGTAGAAACAGGTCACAGACCCTCAATACACAGGCTGGAACTGTCCTCCAGCCTGGGACCATCTTCCCGCAGTTCAAAGTCTTTGTCCTCCAAAGGTTCCTCCAGGTGTTGTGCTGGGGAGAGGCCAAGTGATGATGTCACTTCCCTTATTTTATACTTTCTTTAAGCTTGCTTGGAAAGATCTTTGGAACTCTGCCCCCATGGCATACATGTAGGGAGACCAGATAGCAAGTATGAAAAATCTGGACAGGGAGTGGAGGGTAATATGTGCCTAAATAAGACAAAGCCCCAAACATGGGGTCTGTCCATCTACAATTGGGACATCTGGTCACCCTACGTACATGCCTCCTCCAAGAAATCTCTAGGAGAGTGGATTCTTTTCTTGATGAGTGTTGATCCATTAATGCTGTCTGGCTACTCCACTGTTGTATCTGAAAGGCTGGTTGTGGATGTTCCCAACCTCATGACATAATTTCAGTAACATATACAGCAATACTTCATAAACCTCACATACAATTATAGCATATGCAATCCAACAGGATATTAATGGTCAATAATGTTCAAGACTTTTAAAATGATACCTCAGAAGGCATATTTTGAAAGTGTACTTATATGAACGTGGCGGTTCCAGGGTGCTGCTTTGAGGTACAGTGTGTCATAGGTGCACTGGGGACTTAGGCATGTCTGGAGTTAGGCAGCAGCAAGGCAGCAGTTTTCAAAATGTAAAATATATTTAAATGGTGGACTTAGGTGGTTAAATACCTTTTGAGAATCTGGACCTTGGGAGCCTAAATACCATTGATAGGTGGAGCAACACCTAAATACCTTTAAAAATCCAGGCTTTCCTCTTTGGTTTGCTCAAGGTCACACAAGATGCCTGTGGCAAAGCAGGGAAAGAAGCCTAGATCTCCCAGCCTGAGTGTGTAGCATCCCTGCCACTGAACCATCCTTCCAATCATTTAGATAGGGAGATGAGCACATCAATTTCTCATCTTACATACTGTACTACATCAGATGCATATCTCAACAGAAATGACTTGAGGGCAGAATTTAAGCCATACCTCTGATTTTCTTGCCTTTTCTGGAGTATGTCAGCTATAGTACATTTTGCATGGGCTTTGAAAGTAGGCTGTGTGCATGGGTACATATGAATATATTTCAAATCCTAGTTCATCACTGGGTTTAAACACTGATACAGATCGACTTACAAACATTTCTTTTGAAGAGTATCCTCTCTTCATGTGGAATTTTGAGCTAATCAACCCAATGTACAGTTTTACATTTGGCATTGTTGCTTTGGGGTGGTAAATTATTTTTGTTTTTTGTCTGACTGAAATATTCTATAGCTGAAGACCTTCCTCTGAGGGTAATTTTGACTTTTAAGAGCAGGAATCCTTGACTTTGTCAATATCTATTAAAGAACAAAGTCTTCATGGTCCTTTCCCTATATGGGAAATAAATCATTATAAAATAACACAAGAAGCCAAATTCCGCCATCATTTGTATACCATGAAGCCACCTGATTGGTATAATGGAAGGTGAAATTTGACCCAACATGTCAGAATAGCTCTTCTAACTCAGCCAACCTAGCTTTCTCCCCCTAACGAATCAAAATCATCTCTCCCATTCATTGATTTCAGTGGAAGTCAGGTTACACAGAAAGTCGGTGGTGGAACAAGAAATCAAACTCTGAGACTCAGGTGAGTACCCTAAGTTGCAGGCCATCTTATTCTCAAATATATTACCTTCTATACATAACACTCCTGTAACACATCCATTCTGTAGGGAACAGCACACATTCAATCATGAATATAAAGGGCTAGATCCTGCAAACACTTACACATGTGAATGACTTTGCTCATGTGAATAATTTTGAAAGTGGGACTTCTTATGAATAAAGTTGCATGCCCATGTATTTTCAGGGGGGGGAACAAATCTCAGAAAATTACACTATTAATTCATCTGCATAGCAGTATTTCAAGCTTTGTGTTTATTGTGACACAAGTAACACACATACACACCGCTCTCCTAAAAGTTGTTGACTGGATAAATGAAAGAAATTGTTTTTTTCCCTTGCAAACTCCAGCTGGTGTGATCTTGGCCTACAGTACATACTAATTAAATGGAGAAACATTTGAGATAAAAAGTTAATTTACTAATTAAATGACAAGTATGCTTTGCAAATTGTCCCTTTGGCTTATTGTGCATTTAGAGAATTAATTAACAATACAATCAGGCTGCAGTTGCGAAATGCCAATATGGATGTGATTTGAAGATACTGTTGCTTCTGTTTTCTATCCCTGTTTTTATGACAGCTGCACCCTAATGATGATGCTTGACTCTCTCAATTTGTCTCTGTAAAATTAAAATGGGTTTGTGGTTTCTTACTCCCTCAGAGCACAACAAAATGGTACATTTAATAGTACATTTCCAATCATTTGACACAGGCATGCCTCTCTATTAGTAAGTTTTTATTGTTTTCTATAAAATGGACCCATAAAGTTGGTTCAGTTTTAGATTGTTCAAAATACTTCAACATACACATATAAAGTGTGACAGTGTAAATATATATTTAACCAACCTGATCAACTGAGGTATGTTATTTGGGAAAATTAATTTACTCAAGGCATTAGTAGATGGTACAGCAGCAATTCTCAAACTTTAACAATAAAGGCTTGTCCACACAAACATTTAGTTCACAAGAAGCTGGGGTGTACACACTAGCCTGCCATGTAATAAGTTTTGGTGTGGATCGTGACACTGTACACTAACAATTATTTTATGGCTTTGCTCTACCCCTCTTTGAAATGAGAGTAGATCAAAACATACTAGGGAACTGTGCCTAGAACCAGGATCGACAGAGACATTTAGTGCAGGCAGGCAGCTTTATACCCCATGAACTAAGTGTCCATGCAGACAAGGTGCAGCTCTTTTACCTCTAAAACTCACAAGTACTTGACCCACCCCCTTTATCATTTTAAGAAATGGAGTTATAACATATTTTAATTCTGCTGGTGTACTGTAAAGAAATGTGTGTACTACTTGATTATCGTTCAGGTACTACTGGTGGTGCACTTACATACCACAGTTTCAGAGCTATTGAGTAGCTACTGATTCTTTCAACTTTATTTCACTAGTTTGCACCAAACCTGGATAAGTAGAGTACTAGAATCACAGAATATCAGGGTCGGAAGAGACCTCAGGAGGTCATCTAGTCCAACCCCCTGCTCAAAGCAGGACTGACATCAACTAAATCATCCCAGCCAGGGCTTTGTCAAGCTGGGCCTTAGAAACCTCTAAGGATAGAGATTCCACCATCTCCTTAGGTAACCCATTCCAGTGCTTCACCACCTTTCTAGTAAAATAGTGTTTCCTAATATCCAACCTAGACCTCCCCCATTGCAACCTAGGCCTCCCCCACAGCAACTTAAGACCATTGCTTCTTGTTCTGTATTTGAGTTTCAGAAAACCTCCTGAGTGGAGCATCTCCTCACCAAAAAAGTCCTTGTGCAATTATTACATTTGCAACTCTGACATAGTTCAAAGGGTTCAGATGATGAAAGCCCTCAGACAGGTACAAAAATGATTGTTAGAGGGTTTTCCTTTCACCCTCCCACTTCCCTGGTTCTTGTCACGCAGACAGCAAACAGCAAAAGACCGAAGTGCAGACAATGCAATGTTTATTGGGGTTAGTTTCCATGCAAGCATATTCCGAAGCCCTTCACACCAGTCGGGCTTATTTCTATATACCAGTAGAATCTGTTTCCCAGTGTGCCTCTTCTAGCTCTGATGCTGCAGAGTGTTTACCCCATTTGTCCCCCTTCCCAGCTCTGATGCCGCAGAGCTTTGCCTGTGTCCCTGTTCCCATTCCTCCCCACACTTTAGCAAGCATGAGTCCAATTTCCCTTCCACTTCCTGTTTGACCCCAGTTTATAGTAATATTCTCAGCTATACCTTAACCAATTGTTCTACTGAAATTTAACTAACCAATCCTAACATATTGTAACATAATTCTCTAACCAATTATATCCCACTACCCCAATTAACTTAAACCTAGCAAAATTAATTATACAGCAGACAGAAACAATTAGAGAACCAGACAGATTAACAATAGAAAAGTGGGGGCCATTAGGATAAAAAATACAGAAATGAGGGTTTCACAACCACACCCATTGATAAGTGATTTCTTACCAGACACGATGCTCTCAAACTAAGTTTTCTTTAACCATCTTAGGATCTGTTTCTTTATCTGGTGGTGATGGGCACTATCAGGACAGGATTGTCTTCCTAATAGCCCAACCCCACCTTATTTGAATGTGACTGGTTTGGGATGTGCTGGGAGAGAGCTCTCCCAGCGCTGCACATAAACCACATCCCTTACGGGTGTAGCTTGCAGCGCTGGGAGCCGCGCTCCCAGTGCTGCAGCACTGATTACGCTGACGGTTTACAGCGCTGTATCTTGCAGCACTCGGGGGGTGTTTTTTCACACCCCTGAGCGAGAAAATCAAGGGTTGTAAGTTCAGTCCCTGAGGGGGACCACTTAGGGGTCTGGGGAAAAATCAGTATTTTGTCCTGCTAGAGAAGGCAGAGGGCTGTACTTGATGGCCTTTCAAAGTCCTTCCAGTTCTGAGATAGGTATTACATTAATGCTCATGCACCCAAAGTCACCTACATGCCTGTAAGATCACAGCTTGTGTGTTTGCTCTGATCCAATTTTAACAAGGCCTCAGACTATCCTAGTGAGAGAAGGCAGACTGTGATTTTGATTCTTTGTTTTATACCTCTATAACTAGCTAAGTGATAAGAATACACCTAAGTGCTTAAAGTATAGGCCGGGGTCGGCAACCTTTCAGAAGTGGTGTGCCGAGTCTTCATTTATTCACTCTAATTTAAGGTTTCATGTGACAATAATACATTTCAACGTTTTTAGAAGGCCTCTTTCTGTAAATCTATAATATATAACTAAACTATTTTTGTATGTAAAGTAAATAAGTTTTTTTAAATGTTTAAGAAGCTTCTTTTAAAATTAAATTAAAATGCAGGGCCCCCCCGGATTGGTGACCAGGACCCGGGCAGTGTGAGTGCCACTGAATATCAGCTCATGTGCCGCCTTTGGCACACGTGCCATAGGTTGCCTACCCCTGGTATAGGCCTTTAGAGGCAGGCCTGACTATCTATATTCTAACAATGGTGACCTTAACAGAGGGCTCAAAGTCATGAGGGCCGGAGGAGAGGATAGAAAATTATAATAGGAACAGCAAGAGGGATAACAATGGGGGAATCTGCTCAACATCTTAGATGTCTATGCACAAATGCAAAGAGTATGAGGAATAAACAGGAAAAATTGGAAGTATTAGTACACAAGCTAAAGCATGACTTAATTGGCACCACAGAGACTTGGTGGGGTAACTCTCATGATGAGAATATGGGATTAGAGACATAGAGCTTGTTCAGGAAGTACAGGTAAGGGGAGAAAGAGAGGAGATGTTGTATTGTACATGCAGAATATATACACATGTTCTGAGGTCCAGAAGGAGGTGACAGGGAGACCAGTTGAAAGTCTCTGGGTAAAGATAAAAAGGGGATGGAAAAAGGGGCACCAAATCAGGAGGAGAGGGAAGTAGATGAGGCATTCATAGAACCAGACCTGGCTCCAGACACCAGCTAATGAAGCAGGTGCTTGGGGTGGCCAATACAAAGGGGCGGCACTCTGTCTTTGGAGGGAATTTGGCAGCAGAGGAAGAGAGGGAGTGAAGGACCCATCGCCAAACTGCCGCTGAAGAATGGAGCAGCACAATCGAGCTGCCGCCGAAGTGCTGCCGATTTATTTTTTTATTTTATTTTTTTCGCTGCTTCGGGTGGCAGAAAACATGGAGGTGACCCTGTACAGAAAAAACAACAGAAATATCCAAAACACAAGATCTGGAAGTAACGGGAGGCTTTATATAACCTGAAATTTGTTGGAAAAGTCCAATAAGTTCTTGAAATGTATTGGGGAAAACTTCTTTTGAGAACTATAAAAGAAGCTGGGGGAAATAACTAGAGGGACAGCCATTTTAGACTTATTTCTGGCCAACCAGAAGGATGGCAATTTGGGTTAGAGTGTTCATGAAATGATGGATTTCATGATTCTGAGAAAAGGAAGGAGTGAGAGCTGCAGAATAAGGACAACGGAATTAAAAAAAAAAACAGGCTTCAATAAACTCAGAGAACTGAGTCCCATGGGAAGAAAATCTAAGGGAAAAATCTGACATTTTCTCAGAGACAGTGTAAAAGTACAAGAGCAAACTATCCCAAGGTGAAGAAAATATTGGAAGATTAGTGAGAGGCCAGTATGGCTCCATGTGGAGATATTTTCTAATATGAAAATCAAAAGGAATCCTAGAAAAAGTAGAACATGGTCAAATTGCTAAGGTGGAATACAAAAGAATAGCACAAATATTCAGGGAAAAAATCCAAAAGGTTAAAACACAAAATGAGTTACACCTAGAAAAGGACATAAAAAACAATAAGAAGAGGTTCTATAAATACATTAGGAGCAAGAGAAAGACAAAAGAAAGTGTAGGTCCTCTTCTTAGTGAGGAAGGGGAGTTAATAACAGATGTCATCAAAAAGTCTGAGGTATTTTGCTTCATTCTTCATTAAAATGGTAAATTGTGACCAGATATTGACAACAAAAGAAAGAAACAGAAGGCAAAATGGGGATAGAATAGGTTAAGCCATTTTGATAAGTTAGATATATTAAAGACAGTAGGGCCTAATGAAATTCACCTTAGGGTACCTAAGGAACTATCTGAAATAATCTCAGAACCTTAGCAATAATCTTTAGAACTCATGGACAATGAATGAGGTCCCAGAGGTCTGGAGAAGGAGAAACAGAGGACCTATCTTTTCAAAGGGAAACAAAAGGGCCCAGGGAATTATAGACTAGTCAACCTAACTTTGATACCTGAAAAGATACTGGGACAAATTATTAAACAATCAATTTATAAGTACTGAGTGGATGATAGTGTTGTAAATTATAGCAAACATTTATTTGTCTAGAACAAATCATGCTAAGCCAGCCTAATTTCTTTCTTTGACAGGGTTACTGGCCTAGGGGACATCTTGATTTTAGTAAATATATCTAGTGGATTCTCACAAGGATCTGGCCTAGATCTGGTACTATTCAATATTTTCATTAATTACTTGGATAATGGAGTGGAGAGTATGCTTATAAAATTTGCAGGTGACCCCAAGCTGGGAGAGGTTGCTAGCACTTTGGGGGACAAGATTAGAATTCACAATGACCTTAACAAGTTGGAGAACTGGTCTGAAATAAGCAAGTCAATAAAGAAAAGTGCAAAGTACTATACTAAGAAAGAAAAAATACACAACCACAAATGGGGAGTAAAACAGGCTGGGCAGTAGTACTGCAGAAAAGGATCTGGGGGTTATAGTGGATCACAAATTGAATGTGAGTCAACAATGTGATGCAGCTGCAAAAAAGGCTAATATTCTAGGGTATATTAACACAGGCGTTGTATCTAAAACATAGGAGGTAATTGTCCATCTTTACTCAGCACTGGTCAGGCCTCAGCTGGAGTACTGTGTCCAGTTCGGTGTACCACATGTTAGGAAAGATGTGGACAAATTGAAAAGAGTCCAGAGAAGATCAAGAAGAATGGTAGAACATTTAGAAAACCTGACCTATAGAGACAGGATAAAAAAAAAACTGGGCATTTTTAGTCTTGAGAAAATATGACCAAGATGGGGACCTGATAACAGTCTTGAAAATATGTTGAGGACTGTTATAAAGAGGATGGTGCTCAATTGTTCTCCATGTTCACTGAAGGTAGGAGAAGGTGTAATGGGCTTAATCTTCAGCAAGGGAGATTTAGGTTAGATATTTGTAAAAGCTTTCAAATTGTAAGGGTAATTAAGTTGTGGAATAGGTTTCTGAGCAAGATTGTGGAATCCCAATCATTTGACGTTTTTCAGGCAAAAGCTTTCAAATTGTAAGGGTAATTAAGTTGTGGAATAGGTTTCTGAGCAAGATTGTGGAATCCCAATCATTTGACGTTTTTCAGGCTAGACTGGACAAACAATTGTCAGGGATGGTCTAAGTATGCTTGGTCCTGCCACAGCCTAGGGAGATGGATTAAATGAACTCTCAAAATCCCTTCCAGCCCTAAATCTCTGTGATTCTTTGATTCTGTGTGCTTTTCTTCATTATACTATGTATTATTTTTTCTCTTCTATTATTTGATCGGATTGCCTATGACAGCAGAGGTCTGGATTCGATGATCCAGGAGGTTCCTTTCTGACCTATGTCCTATGTTCCTAAAAGCTAACCTTGAAAGGCATTAACTAGTAGCTGTCCAAACATCGTTGTGAAACAAATTGGCAATCACAATCCTGTTCCTAATCTGTTTGGTTCTGGTACTATGAAGAACTGGTAAAAATTTCCACTGAATTTTTTCACTGAAAATTCATTTTTTGCCTAAATAAATCGATAAACTGTGTATATATTTTCAACAGGTTTTTCAACCAGCAGTGTATCTAAGTTCTTATAACCCAGACCTTCAGTCTGTGGGAGACAAATGATGGGGCACCGCACTCCTTCCTCTTCCAGGGCCATTGACAGCTCTGAGACATTCTTGCTTGTAAACATGACAGTGTAGTTCATTTACAATGTTTAAATCCCTCCACCAATACACAGCAATGTCTACACACTCTTACACTGTATCTCAACTTTCTAACCCCTTCGCCAAAAAGCAGGGTGGGGAAGGTGTTTCAGAGAATTTTATCAGTATCTCAGAGCCTTCTATCTCTCTTCCTCCCCCCACACTCCTTCTTGTGTCCTTTTATACAGTTTACCTCTTAATGGGCTAATTGGCTCAGTGACTCACTAGTCCTAATCTGGCCTGGTAGTCAGGTACACCTCTGTCCAATTAAGCCTTCTCCAGGAGAACTGAAGTAGTACTAATAGTGACCAAAGTGCTGATTCAAGCACTAGTTCTCAATGCTCTGTCACAGCAACTAACAAATATTTAAGGGTTTGTTCTTAAGCAGGGAAGCAGCAGCATCTCTGGCTTTCAGAAGATGGACAACTGCAGCACAGAGAGGGATTAAGCAGTTTGCCCAAGGTCACAAAAAATCGATAGCAAAATCAGAAATTAAATACAGATCTACTGCATACCAGTGGATTGTCTTAAGTACAAGACAAAACCTACCCAGAATGACTGTTGTCTTTGTTGGAATTCTCAGCAAAGAGGTCAAACATTGAGTGAGCATGGAAAGGGAAATCAAGACTGAGACCTGTAAGTGAGGCTGTGCACACGTCTACACAACAACTAGACCCCTGCAGCTGGCCTGTACCAGCTAACTCAGGCTTGCAGGGTTCAGGCTGCGAGACTGTTTCATTGCTGTGTATATTTCTGGGCTCATGCTCAAGTCCAGGATCTAGGACCCTGTGCGGTGGAAGGGTCCCAGAGCTCGGGCACCAGCCCAAGCCCAGTAATAGAACAACCCTGGACTCTAAGCCCCATGAGCCTGAGTTAACTGGCAAAGGCCAGCCACGGGTGTCTAGTTGCTGTGTAGACATACCTGTGTGATTAAGCCCATATGCTGCTATCTGGATAAAGAGCGGAGTTTGCTCTACAAAGATGGCAGGGCAATACCCTTCATCAGCATTAGACTCACTGCCAAACAAAACAATGCCTATGGCCACGCAAACATAAAACTCCCCTTTCTGGTGGGGCTGGTCATAAGTTATGTTGCTTAATACAAGAGTTTTCCATTTGGGGGCTTTTACAGTCTCTATTTCATAAACCAAATGGTACTTTCAGGTTTTCTGAATACTAAGTATGTACACACATGCCGTCCCCCAGCCTCCCGCCACACACACAAACAGCTCCACTCTAAAGGAAGAAAACTGATTACTTTGCATTCAATTAACTTTGATTTTTTCGTCTAGTCTATTGGTGCCTACTGAAGAAAACAATAATAAATCATTTATAAAATCAGCCCAATCCTTTCTACAGGGAAATACAGTGAGGCAGACTGTCTCATAAATAGTTTAAAATACTGCAACTCCCCAGTGATTTAGCCTGATTTGTTTGCTTAAAAAAATACTAAAGTCACAGATGATTATTCCCAATTTTTATGAGGGGGACAGTGGAGGTGGAGGTTGGGGAGAGAACTGCATATTTAAGGCAAAAATAATTAGTCAAAGTACCTCTGAATGTTCTTACCGACAATGTATCACATTAGCAAACAGTCTATAAACCAGAGAAATTAGAGAGAGATGTATATAGTGAAATGGGAGCAGTGTGAATGAGTTCCACTGAGTCAGTCAACTAATCACATTTAATTAATACAAAACATTATCTAGATTTTAAAAAATAGTTGTGGTTAATTGCAGCTTTAATCGCACTGTTAAACAATAACAGAATGCCAGTTTAAATTTATTATACATATTTTGGGATGTTTTTCTACATTTTCAAATACACTGATTTCAATTACAACACAGAATAAAAAGTGTACAGTGCTCACTTTATATTATTATTTTTATTACAAACATTGGCACTGAAAAAAATGATGAACTGAGGAAGCAATATTTTTCAATTCACCTCATATAAGTCCACTCAGTCCTAATTCTTGTTTGACAATAGCTAAGATAAACAACTTTGTTTCCATTTACAGGATATAATGCTGCCCGCTTCTTATTTGCAAAATAAAGTGAGAACAGGGAGTTCTCATGGCACTGCAAGGTATTTATGGGCCAAATATACTAAGCATTTGTATGCCCTTTCATGCTTCAACTTGTAGGCTCCTAAGTTTTACATTGTTTTGTTTTTGAATGCAGTTATGTAAAAAAAAAATTATTTACACGTGTAAATTGAATTTCCACGATAAAGAGATTGAACTACAGTACTAGTATGAGGTGACTTGAAAAATACTATTTCTTTTATTTATCTGTTTTACCATGTGAATATTTGTAATAAAACATCATAATATAAAGTGAGCACTGTACACTTTGCATTTTGTGTTGTATTTGAAATCTGTATATTTGAAAATGTAGAAAAAAATCTAAAAATATTTATAATAAAATTAAATTTGTATTCTATTACTGTTTAACAGTGTGATTAAAACTGCAATTAATTGTGACTATTTTTTTTAAATCTCACAACTAATTGTGTGGTTTTTTTTTAAATCATTTGACAGCCCTTATTTCCACGCATTCAGGGTTGAGTTCAAAGTTTTGTATTGTGGCCAATACTTTCACTGAATAAGGGAGAGAAAACATGGTCTAACATCTGAACACACTGGGCCGGCACAGTGCATGAAAGCCAGTGACAATGATAGAAAGCTCTTGCATGCTGGAAGTTTGATTTCTGGCATTTACTAGGTTGTATGAAGGATCGCATCTCCAAACACTTCTGTCAATTTCTCTCAATTATGCAAGCACAGAGTTGTCCGGCTGAAGGAAGCTGCATCTGCGCTCCGCTGACTCTGCATCTGAATGCCACCTCCTTATTACGTTCTTATACAGAACAGGGAGGTCTTTAGGATCAAGTGACAGATTCAGGTCTTCATGAGAGATTCAGGTCATGACCCTTGGGTCATGATCCAGACCCTTGTATCTTCCAGGTCTTCCATCAATTAGACACCCTACTGAGGGGTAGGCTTTTATAGTAGTCCCACTTTAGTGGATGATAGGGGATCCAGGGCCCATCATCTCCACCGTGCTCTAGTCCAGGGCCCTATGGTAGGCAGCTAAGCCCTGTACGTTGGGGTGCTATACACCTGCCTCCCTGGATCACTTCCTACTACTGCCCTCTCTTCCCACAGTGTAAGAAAATAACTGAACACATGAATAAAGTTTCTCACCTTCAGAGAGTCCCCAGGCCCTCCTTTTCAGGCTTGAGCCAATCACTATAGCCAAGCCTCAGGCAGCAAGAGCCCCCATGGTGCTCCTTACCAGAAGCTCAGAGTGCAGATCATCTCACCTCCACTGTGTGACTGACACTGAGCTAGTCTGCTACTTTTAAGTGCCTCCTCCAACTCATGTAGGTTTTGTAGGTGTGGTGGGCCAAGGCCACATGGGCCCAGAGCAGCTCCTTCATCCCTTCTTCTCCAATGTGGGGGTTGTACAATTCAAGATGAAGAAATCAGTAGAAATTCAGCCATTTCAAATGTTCATGATGACTGTTTGGGTTTCGTTGAACATGAAGCACAGGGGATGGAAACCCATTTGTATTAAAGCTAAAGAACAGATTTATATGAACACCAATCAATTTCCTGCCTTCCTCCCCTCTGCAACACCAACTTCCTTGTTTTCCTTCATTTCAAACAACCTTCTCAGCCCTCTTTACCTTCAGACACCACCTCAACTGGTTTACCCTTCAGTCAACACCCTGGTCCAATTCCACTGTAGTTAATAACTTCCTCTCTCCCCTTCTTCTGCATCTAGAGATATCTTCACCCATGGCCAATAACCATCTTATTTCCCATCTGCAGTAAGTAATGGCGAGAAGGAAGATTGTGTTAGGAACTGCCAAGTAAGTCAAGGATAGTTACCCAAGTCCAATGGAATCAGGGCTGGCTTTAGGTCAATTCGCCCAACTCCCTGGAATCAGGCCCTGCGCCTAAGAGGGCCTCACACCGGCACCTAAGAGGGCCCTGCGCCAGCACCTTTTTAATTTTTACTCACCCAACGGCACTCCAGATCTTCAGCGGCATTTCGGCTGCGGCCCCTTCACTCACTCCAGGTCTTTGGCGGCATTTCGGCAGTGGTCCTTGAGTGCAGCCAAAGATCCGGAACGAGTGAAGGACCCGCTGCCAAAGTGCCGCTGAAGACCTGGAGTGCCGCAGGGTGAGTACGAATCAGGCTCCGCACTCGCTAACTCCGGCCCTGAATGGAATCATGGAATCATGGAATATCAGGGTTGGAAGAGACCTCAGGAGATCATATAGTCCAACCCCCTGCTCAAAGCAGGACCAATCCCCAACTAAATCATCCCAGACAGGGCTTTCTCAAGCCTGACCTTAAAAACCTCTAAGGAAGGAGATTCCACCACCTCCCTAGGTAACCCATTCCAGTGCTTCACCACCCTCCCAGTGAAAAAGTTTTTCCTAATATCCAACCTAAACCTCCCCCACTGCAACTTGAGACCATTACTCCTTGTTCTGTCATCTGCTACCACTGAGAACAGTCTAGATCCATCCTCTTTCAGGTAGTTCGAAGCAGCTATCAAATCTCCCCTCATTCTTCTCTTCTCTTCTGCAGACTAAACAATCCCAGTTCAGTAAAAGCCTGAAGTACCAGCATTGGAGTATTCACTGTTGGTAAGTAACCACTGCTCCAGAAATCCTACAGGTGTTCTCAGTTTGATAACCAGGGGCATTTTGATGTGATCCTAAAGGAACAAAAACACATACATTATCAGGCTGATCTGGCAACATATCAACATTTTAGATTTGAATTAGCTTTCCCATGTGATCTTGAATGCTTTACCACTAATGGGAGTTGATGGCCTTTTGTACAGAAGATCATTAATCACATTCCTTTGTTTAATCTAAAAATGTTTTGTCTTTATGCTTACAATGGTGTCACCACACAGCTGTTCCCTATGGGGAGTTAGGGCCCAGTCTCCCTGTGACTGCTCTTTGAAGGCCTTGCTTGGGGATAATTCACTGCCCCAGGTGGCTGATTAGTAAATGAGCACCTGGAGCTAATAGAGGTTATACAAGCTCAGTTAGGGGTGAACACCAAAGAGAGACAGAAGGCTCCTGTGGAGGGGAACTTCCAAGCGAAGTTTGAGCCAAGGGTCTGAGCAGGGAGCCCAGAATGTGAATTCTCGGGGGAACCTATTAGGATGAGAAGCCAGTAAGAAGTGCTTCTGGAGTTGGAAGCTTCCTAGACTGAGAAATGCAGTCAATAGGGCTGGTCTCAGCCAGGGGTCTCCCAAACACCTGTCAAGGATCACCTGCTGTCCCTGGAGAAGAGTTTCATTGGATAGCTCTGCCCTGATTCCAGAGAGCAACATTATTCTGGTGAAAAGGCCTAACCCCTGGGGCAGAGGCCTAGTCCCGGGGACAGACTGGAACCAAGATAACCTGAGGGGAAGAGCCTGAGTGAAGACAAGCACTGGACTTGGGTGAGGGACATGGACTAAGATTGACCTAGTCACTCTGCTGAGATGTTGGAGATGAAAGTTTTGTTTATGCTCTGTGTTAGCTTTTCTGTTAATAAATGACACTCTCCATAAAGGGATGCTTTTTAGTGTTTAACTGGTTGTTTGGACTAGTTGATACTCTGATTGAGGGGAAAATTAAGTAAGGGCAACACTACACCTGCCTGAAAGAGGGCACACAGGGTTAGGATGACTAGAGAGCAAATGTGAAAAATCGGGACAAGGGATGTGTGTGGGGGGTAATAGGAGCCTATATAAGGAAAAGACCCCAAAATCAGGACTGTCTCTATAAAATCGGGACATCTGGTCATTCAACGCAGGGTCCAACTGGAATGATGACACATGGATAAGGACGATCCCTCACTCTCATAGATCTTAGGACAAAAGCCAGTCCTTGCTTACAAACAGCCCCCAAACCTGAAGCAAATACTCAGCAGCAACCACACACCACACAACAAAAACACTAAACCAGGAACCTATCCTTGCAACAAAGCCCGTTGCCAGCTCTATCCACATATCTATTTAGGGGACATCATCATAGGACCTAATCACAGCCTAATCAGCCAAACTATCAGAGGCTCGTTCACTTGCACGTCTACCAATGTGATATATGCCATCATGTGCCAACAATGCTCCTCTGCCATGTATATTGGCCAAACTGGACAGTCTCTATGTAAAAGAATAAATGATCACAAATAAGACATCAAGAATTATAATATTCAAAAGCCAGTTGGAGAACACTTTAATCTCCCTGGTCACTCGATTACAGACCTAAAAGTCGCAATATTGCAACAAAAAAACTTCAGAAACAGACTCCAACGAGAGACTGCTGAATTGGAATTCATTTGTAAACTGGACACCATTAAATTAGGCTTGACTAAAGACTGGGAGTGGATGGGCCATTGCACAAAGTAAAGCTATTTCTCCATGTTTATTTCCCTCTCCCCTTACTGTTCCTCACACCTTCTTGTCAACTGCTGCAAATGGATCATTTTGATTACTGCTACAAAAAGTTTTTTTTCTCTCCTCCTGTTAATAGCTCACCTTAACTGATCACTCTTGTTATAGTGTGCATGGTAACACACATTGTTTCATGTTCTTTGCGTATCTTTGTGCATCTTTCTTCCTACTGTATTTTCCACTGCATGCATCTGATGAAATGGGTTTTAGCCCATGAAAGCTTATGCTCAAATAAATTTGTTAGTCTCTAAGGTGCCACAAGTACTCCTGTTCTTTTTGCGGATACAGACTAATACAGCTGCTACTCTGAAATCATGGATAAGTATGTAAATCATTGGGCTTCAGGGCTTAAATGTACCTCTGACTATGACAGCCCTGTGTCTGCTAAGGGGTCCCCTGTGGTATGGGAATCAACGGCTGCCATCTTAAAGCAGCTCTTATGTCCTTTTGCACCATTGTAGTAACACAAAGGGGCCCTGCAACCCTTCATCCACAGAACAGATACAGCATGTGCAGCAATGGTAAAAGCATCTCTGTAACTCTGCCTGGACAATTTGCCTCAATCCTGACCTGAACAGGACTAAATGAAGTGAAAGTGAGTGCCAGTTTGATATGGGAATGTGTTGTCAGCATGTATGCTGCATGTATGCAGTAGCCTGTATGCAGAACCCTCTACATTCATTCCTCGCAGGTCACCCAACAACCTTGAGCTGTAATTTTTTATCTGAACTGGGCTGGCTTTCAATGAGTGACTTTGAGGTGAGAGTCTCCAGAACTCATTATCAGTCCCCTGAGGTAGCCAATCCTATGATACAGTTTTTGTAAAAGATCTTGATTCCTTTCAGCTTAATTGTATTCCTCTGTGCCCCATTAGGTGCCCATGGCTAGGGATGCTTTCCATCTCCATTTTCTTTCAGGTACTTACACAGCTCTGGTTTACTGGCACTGCCAGATTTTACTCTTTCCTAACTTAAGTGTTTTGGTGGTACCCATGGATACCCATACACGTTAGGCAGTATTAGCAGTTTCTCCTTCCCTCATCTTTACTTAAAACGCCATAGCAGTTTCCTCTATGACTGTTTTACATAGGACTTGATCCAGCCCCCTTGATGTCAATGGAAGCTTTGCCATCAGCTTCTATAAACACTGGATCAACTCCCGAATGCTGACTCGGCCACTTCCTAATCTAATTCTAAATAGGAACAAAAAGCTAGAAGGCAAAAATAAATAAATAAATAAAATGCCAACTCTTATTTCCTTAGAGTTTATATTGGAGTGTATTTTCCCTTGTATTAATATGCGGGCCTCACCTGCTATTTCTGAATGATTTTAGGTGGGCACCTGATCCAAAAGTCTTTGGGGATCTTCCCCTTGGGCTATTTTATTGGGTCTTATTCTACATGCCATCAGTTCAAGACTTTAGAACACTATGATATTTGTGGCATCTTTGCATCTGCAGTTAGGAGCCCATGGATGTATGTGTTAATGGGAAATGTGTATTATAAATATCAGGAATTCAATGGGCAGCTATGCAGATGAGACACAGAACTGTGAATAATGTGATGGCACAGTCTTGCATATATGCAGTTTCCCCTTAATACACTATCCCAGCCAATAACATGTATTATGTTTTCTAGCCTTGATTATTTTTTCCACTTATTTTTTCGGACTCATCCTCTGATACTACTCTTCCACTCAAGCCACCAGGCCTTAAATGTTGAATTGTCACAATAAATAGGTGAACAAGGAGTTCGCAACATTAAATAATGTTAAAAGAGTCGGTGAATATGTTCCAGTCCTTTTGTCCACCAATTAAGGAAATTATGCCACTGGTGTCATAAGTTTATAAGATAATATTAGAATTTCTATTGCTTCAGAGAGAATGTCACATACATTGGGAGCACAGACTATTAGTTTTAATCTTCTGCTACCTGGCATATTATTAATGTGGCTCATCTTTATTAAACATCAGCCTTATCCTTGATTTGCTCTCTTTGTTGATAGATGTAACCTCAATACTGTTGCCATGGCTACGGTAACAGTAGCTGAGAAGATTTTGTTTGTTGTAAACATACTGAGCTACACAAGCACAGATCCTAGCTGAGTGTTCCCAGTTCCCTGTCTTATATTATGCTAATTAGCCCCGACCTAGTCCTTATTTTAATTAAAATTAATTTAAACTATGTCTAGGATTCTTTTCCCCTTTTGTTTGTGATTGTTGTTGCGATTGTTACCCCCTTTCGGGTGGCTTTTTGCCTACAGAGAGACAGTCACAGGTTAAGACTATAGCCCTGCTGAGAGCATCCTCTCAGCAATGTCCTGCTGGTGCTAACAATTAATCTAGATGTATACACCAGCATAATGGCAAAAGATTGCTCTAATTTACTTCCTACATTCTCACCTCCTGGGGCAATCAAACTTGTTCTGATGCTGGAGCCCCGACAATCTGAAAATGTGTTACTAATTCTGAAGTTTATGTAGCTCTAAGCCAACTCTTAAAAATCTAGGGCCATACTCAGCCACTGGCATAAGCCGATACAACTGCACTATAAACAACTGCATTGCAAATTCTTACCTGAGGGCCGATTTAGCCCATAGTCTCCAAGGTACAGGAGAATTTATAGAGCATCTTCTAAGATGTCTTGATCTACATACCTTGCCTGTAAAAGCAGCAAAGAATCCTGTGGCACCTTATAGACTAACAGACGTTTTGGAGCATGAGCTTTCGTGGGTGAATACCCACTTCCTCAGATGCATGCATGCTCATGCTCATGCTCCAAAACGTCTGTTAGTCTATAAGGTGCCACAGGATTCTTTGCTGCTTTTACAGATCCAGACTAACACGGCTACCCTCTGATACTTGATACCTTGCCTGATTTCCTGTTGCTTTTTCTGAGCAGATTTTAGCTCTAGCAAACATTTGCTCAATTGTTTAGACTTCACTCCCAAGTTTTCATTTTTATTTACTGTCAGGTCAGTGTTAACTGTGTCCAATAGATTGTTTATCCTCCTTTTTATTGCTTTCCTTTTTAGGAGCTTGGAAGCTAGTTACAACAGGAGGAGTATAGTGAGGCGGCCTGGCTCCCAGGCGCCCCAGAGAATGAAGAGCCCAGCTGGATGCCGGACTTGGCGGAGCCACGGACCTCTGAGCCCACCCCGCACAGGGTCAAGCGCCGACCCGGAAGTATAAAGGCAGGCCCTCCAAGCTCAGTTAGGACCCAGCCGTCAGAGGGGCTGGATGTCTGCGACCAACCTCCTGCTGGGGAGGCCTGGCCGAGCCTGCCCCGCACTCGCTACCTGGAGGAGGCCTGGCCGAGCCTGCCCCAGAGGATAGCTTCCAGCTCCTTATAGAACTGGAAGGTTTTAGATGCAGGACTGGAGCAAAGGTTTGCCTCCCTCGCCTTCAGGTACGCCTGCCTCAGCTCCTTTATCTGCACTGTGCACTACAGCCTGTCCCGATCATAGCCCTTTTCACACAAGCCTTTAATCTGCCAAAGGCACATTCCACTGTCATTCAGCACCTACTCAGCCTGTTGTTGAACCACTCCTTACTACTGTCCAGGTTTCCCATGCAAGGTTTCATGAGCCATGGTTGTAAGGGGTATGTTGGGTCTCCCAGGATCACTATGGGCATTTCAACATCCCCCACTGTAATCATCTGGTATGGAAAGAAGGTCCCTGCTTGTAGCTTGCTATACAGACTGGTGTTTCTGAAGATGCACGCATCATGCACCTTCCTGGACCATCCCATGTTGATGTCAGTAAAACACCTCTGATGATCCACAAGCGCCTGCAATACTATGGAGAAATACCCATTCCTATTGACGTACTCCATCGCAAAGTGGTCTGATGCCAAAATTGGAATATGTGTGCTATCTATCACCCCTACACTATTTGTGAAACCCATTTCTGCAAAGCCATCCACTATTGCATGCACATTTCCCACAGTCACAGTCCTTCATAGCAGGATGCGATTAATTGCATACTTGCATTAATGCAGCCTCAACAGTTGACTTCCTGACTCCAAATTGATTTGCAACCAACTGGTAGCAGTCTGGAGTCGCCAGCTTCCACACAGCGATTGCCACATGCTTCTCTACCAATAGGGCAGCTCTCATTCTGGTGTCCTTACGGCATAGTGCTGGGGTGAGCTCCGCACACAGTTCCAGAAAGGTGGCTTTCTGGATCTGAAAGTTCTGTAGCCACTGCTCATCATCCCAGACCTGCATGACAATATGATCCCACCATTCAGTGCTTGTTTCCTGAGCTCAAAAGTGACGGTCCACCCTGTGCAGCTGTTCTGTGAATGCCAAAAGCAATCTAAAGTTGCTTCTATCCATATCACACAGCATGTCAGGCAACTGGGTGTCTTCTTCAGCTAGGAACTTTGTGATTAATTGCACTTCCATCTGCGATGTCTTAGTGACAAATATTAGAGCATAGAAGAGCAGTGTGGAATCCATCCCTTCTCGCAAAGATACTGGGGTGCACAGCAAACAAGTGCCATTGAAAAATGCCGCAAAAGAAAGCTGGAAGCCCATAGAATACTGAGACAGAAAACAATGCATCATGGAACAGTAAGTCTGGTCCCAAGATGCCCTGTGATCTGCTCCTCCTTCCCAAAAGACCTAGAAACAGAAAGTGTCCAGCTGGACTATGGGATAGGTACCCACAATGCATTGCTCACACTGTCAATGATAGCTCCCCAATAGTGGATGTGCTCTGTCAACAGAGGGTGCAAGTATGAACACACAATACCAATTTTTATTATAGTGCTTTTTGAGTGTTGACATAACTTTTGTCGACAAAACTCTGTAGCATAGAAAGGCCTTAATAGTAGTAGTATTAGAGGCCCCAGTTGAGATTAAGTGTTTGCTGTGCAAAGTGCTGTACACATACAAAGTGAAAGACTGTCCCAACCCTGAAGACATTATAATCTCAATAAGACTCCACAGACAATGCATGGAAAGAGAAAAAGAAACAGAGAATTTTGTCTGATCCAAAACCTGATGCACTAGGAGAAGCACTTATCCCTTTCCTGGGAACTGGTTCAGTGCTGACTTGGGCAGAATAGCCTGTGATGGGATGTTAGATGCGGTGGGATCTGAGTTACTACAGAGAATTCTTTCCTGGATATCAGGCTGGTGAGTCTTGCCTATATGCTCAGGGTTTAGCTGATTGCCATATATGAGGTCAGGAAGAAATTTTCCTTCAGCCAGATTGGCAGAGACCCTGGGGAGGTTTGCCTTCCTCTGCAGCGTGGGGCACGGGTAACTCACTGGAAGATTCTCTGCATCTTGAAGTCTTTAAACCATGATTTGAGGACTTCAGTGGCTCAGACATAGGTTTGATACAGGAGTGTGTGGGTGAGATTCTGTGGCCTGCATTGTGCAGGAGGCCAGACTAGATGGTCAAAATGGTCCCTTCTGATCTTAAATTCTATGATTCTATGAACTGTACCATCTATCTGATATATTCTGCTACCACTTTGCCCAGCCCTGGGGTTTCCTTGAAGGTCTCCTATGTAAGCAATGGCTAAATTCAACTCAGTTTAGTTTGTGAGTGCTGACAGTATCACAGACTGCGTGATATACCTTCCAGCTTTAGCCAACACACAGGGTATGCAAAGTTACCCACTGTTTGCAGCTTACCTGACCAAGCTTTACATCTCTGAGCTCACAAATGGTTGAGTTAAAGAAGGAGTTACAGCCACTATGCATTTTTCTGGCTTTTATGGGTTTCATTCTAGCACTTCATGTTACTTTAATATAGATTTTACAGTTAAATTATTAGCAAGGTGATATGCTGAAACCAGCAGACTTGATGAATGGGGGGAGTGAAATTGCACTCCCTGTGAACATTTAGAATGGTTCATTCTCATTTTCTGCTCTGAAAACTGTTACCCATTCATATAGCAGGGTTGTGGGGTGGTGGTGGTGGGTGTTTAAAGATGCAAACGGAAGCAAACCAACATGCGGGGGTTCTTTGCAATTTGCAAACATCTCCATAGTATTTGGAAATCAAACTCAAATGCTGGAACAGTTCAAATTCCCTACTGCCTGAAACTTCCCCATTTCCCAGCTTTAGCAGCAACTTTACCATAATAACAGTGCTATTGGAAGGTGCAAGATGGGCAGTCCTTCTGAGAACATCTGCATAGCAGAGCCCTGCTGGTAAATGGCAATTAATCTAGTTACATACCCCAGCTTAACGATGAAGGATGGATTTAATTTCCTTCCTACATTCTCACTCCTTGGGGCAATCACTTTGGTTAAGAAGGACGATTTGGAGAACTGAGAAGCTGCTACTAATTGTTAGGACCAGTGGCCCTTAGCCTCCAAACCCAGCCATAATTTCTCCTGTTCTGAAGGCTGCTTTAAATTTGGTTGCTCTCTTCCAATAGATTTATTTTATTGTTTCAAATTACCTTTGACTCTTGTCTTCGCCTTAATTTGTTAACAAAGAGATGGGCTCCAGTTCAGAGCTGACGTAAATGATGGAGTAAGTTATATGTTGCTGAGTCGGTGTGTATGTGAATTGAAGGAGTGGAAGATCAGGGTTGTTGCTGGAAATTCTACTAACAGGAAGTTATAAGAAGATTATTTTTTATTTGCATGACAGTGGAGCTTACTGGCCCCAAGTGAACTCAAGGTTCCATTGTGTGAGTGCTTTGTGTGAGCTGTCCCTGCTCCAAAAAGTATGTAATCTAAATACACAGGCCAGCCGAAAGGTGGGAGAAAGGAAGTATTCTTATTTTATAGACCAGGATCTGTTCACAGAGTGATATTGTGATTTGCCCAATGTGACACAAGAAGACTATGGCAGAGCTGGGGACTGTAGCTAGATTTCTTGGCTCCCAATCCAGTGCTCTCACCCCAAACCCCATTGTATTCTAACCCTCTTTCTAGTATTTGTTCTTGCTGCCACCCACCCTTTAACTGCCTGACGATGTAAGTGTGCAGTATTAGTGTAGCAGTGTCAGTTCCAGGATATTAGAGTGACAAAGTGAGTGAGGTAATATCTTTTATTGGACCAACTTCTGTTGGTGAGAGAGACACACTTTTGAGGTATACCAAGCTCTTCCTCAGGTCGAGGGCAGGTCTACAATTAAAATGCTCTATCAGTGCAGCTATGCCACTGTAGTGCTAAGTGAAGATGCTCCCATGCCATTGGGAGAGCTTCTCCCATAGGCATAGTTAATCCACCACCCCAAGAGAGGATAGCTATGTTAACAGGAGAAGCTCTCTCATTTACATAGCACTGTGTAAACTGAGGGTCAGGCTGGTATGAACATGTTGCTTAGGGGTGTGGGGCTTTTAATATTTACTTCAATGATAAAAAATTGGCCCTCAATTTCTTAAATAATTGCTAATTAACTTTCAACATGTAATACTTCTTCCTTTTCTTTCTAAGGCCCTGCCCCATAAAACGATGGAAGGATAATTTTAGCTGTACTCTGGAGGGAAAGTATAGATAATTTAGTAACATCATAGCATTATTGCAATGTTCTTTTTAAGTAGACTTGTCAGAATAGGCATTCATATTCATATTTTTCTAAGGTTATTTTGTATTAAGGCATTTTTTAATATTACAGTAGTCACATCAGTTAAAGGGTTCATGGCAGATAACAAACTTCTCAGTATTCATTAAAAGCTGCTGCTACAAATCTCCTTACTAAAATAAAGAGAGCCATTTACTGATTCAAGAAATTTGTGAATATAGGATTTGCCATTCCAGATTATACCGATGGCCCATCAGGTCTGGCATATTGCCTCTGGCAGCAGACAATGCCTTGACAGGTTAGTGTAAAGAACCATCATGAGCCAAATTCTCCTCTCAGTTATCTCATTGGAGTTGTGCTTGAGAAAATTCTTTCTTGGAATCCACAGTTCATTAGTAACATCCTGAAATTTAAATTTTAATGATCTCTAGTTTCATTTTAACTTACAAGCTAATAGTAATACAATTACAAACACTTCTTTAAAAATCCAGCCACAGCATTTGACTTGATGGCATCCTTTAGTAGTAAATTCCACAAGGTTTGACTATGCTCTGTCAAAAGAAGCATTTTCCTATTATTTGTTCTACATCTCCCAGTCACTGATTTCATCCAGTGCCATCTTATTCTTGTATTATAATTGTGGAACAGAATGAGACAAAAGGGAGAAGGGAATAATCAGTGTCTTACATCATTCCAAATGCCTTAATTAAGTCTCCTCAAATTCTTCTCCAAAGCAATCCTAAATTATGCAATCTCTGATTCTACGCCACAAATCTAGCAATTTTTGCTGCCTTTGAACTTCCCCACTCTTCACTGTTAGCCAAATCTTGCTTATTTTAAGCATGAAAATAGAATAATTTAAGTCAATGGAGTACTCATATGAATAGGGCAAACTGGATTTGACCATATATTTTACTGAAGAGGATTCACCTCAGTAGATACAGTATTCCAAGTGAAGGTAGATTATTGCTCAGGATAATGTCATGATAATATTTTCTGTACTATTGTGTGTGTGTGTGTGTGTGTGTGTGTGTGTGTGTGTGTGTGTATGTTCTTAAAAGAAAGAAATCATGGTAGAACTTTTTATTGCTTAAGAACTATGGCTGTTTTATGCCTATATACTGGGCAATAAACTCAGCTGGAATTCACCAGCTGAAGATGTAGGGCCAGATATACAAAGGTATTCTGACACCAAAGAATGCAGATTTATTTCCAGTGGGATTTGCAAAAGCATCTAAGCATTGACTTTCAATGGGAGTTCAGCTCCTAACTCATTTATGCATTGTAGTAAATAACACTAAGCATCCACCTGTACCTTTAGATGCCTAAATACCTTAGTAAATCTGGCCTTAAGTGTCTACACCAATTCTGATAGAGGGACTAACACATTTTTGAAAACTTTGGGCTTGTTTACACTATAGCGATATACACTATATAGTGTATCTGAAGTCAACGTACTTAGATCTACTTACTATGGTGTCTTCACTATGGTAAGTCGACAGGTGACGCTCTCCCGTCAACTCCGCTTGCACTTCTCACTCTGGTGGAGTACCGGAGTCAACGGGAGAGCATTCAGCGGTCAATTTATCGCATCTATACTGCCCGCCGATCCAGCAGGTAGTTTAGACAAGCCTTGAGTCCGTGCCTACTTCCATCACAAATTATTGGGCTCAATGCCGAAATTACTGGGTGAAATTCTCTGGTCTGTCTTATGCAGGAGGTCAGAACAGATGATCAGAAAGGTCTCTTCTGGCCTTAAAATCGATGAAATTATCAAAATAGCCCCTTGTGATTCATTCTATGAATTATAAGCACGATAATGAATAACTTCTATCATTTTTCAACCATCCACATATCCTTATTTGTATACCAGGGGAAAATCTTTACAATGAATGTAAATCTGTCTCCTATAAGATGGTCTTATGGGGATTTGAGCCCTCCAGTTTGGAGAACAGTGGCACTAGAATATTTTTAATAGTGAGGGTGCTGAAAGCCAGCCCTCTTACCCCTATCCACCCTCCCACAGAGCTGAGGCCAGGACCCTAGGCACATGGGGCTGGCAGCTGGGACTCCAGGTGTGTGGGGCTGACAACCAGCCTGGAGTCCAGGGCTGCTGCAGCATCCCCCACATTCCCGCACCTATGTTGGAGAACTGAAGAATATCAGAGGTCACCAGCTTTATGCTTCAGAGTTCAACCAAGCATAGTTTCATAAACTTGTTAGGAGGGTGGTGATTTCATCAGTTACATTAATTCAAATGTTTCAGGCTGCTTTCTAATAGACCCAGGGGCTTGATTCCCCGTATCATTACAGGAGTTTTATTCTAGTGAATTAAGGTTCACTGGCAAAAAACTGACATATCAGAGTGGAGCATCAAGCCCAGTATGATCATGGACAATTGTATCTACTAGGGCTTGTTTGACCACAAGCTAGTAGTTGAGCATTCAAGCTCAGACTCTGATCTCAATTACACCATGGACATGAGATAATGCTGGATTTACACCAGGGTAAATGAGATCAGGATCAGGCCTTTGGTGACAAAATATCAGTTTAAAGAAAGGGATTTTATTCTACACATTGCAAATATCAGAGCTGGATGGGAAACAGTTTTCCCATCTCATAAGAGTTTGAGATTTCATATTTTCCCCCTGTCCTGAGTCCATATGAAAAGTTGAAATACCAATTTTTTTCAAGGACCTATAATACAAAAATAAATTACCGATTGGATCAGTCAAAACATTTAGTTTTAATAATTTCTATATATTTTGTATTGAAAAAAATTAACTTTTAACATATATATTAACTAAAATTTCAAACTGAGTTTAACATTAAACTTTTCATTTCAAAAATGTCAAAATGGGATGGTTATTCCATAATGGCTATTTCAAAACTTTTTTTTTTTCATTTAAAAAAATGTTTGAATTGGAGCAGTCATCACAACCAACCCTTTCTTTCAAACATTTTCAATTTTGACAAATCAGCATTTTTTGACCTGTTCAGCTCTAGGTAATATATTTCTCCCACACTGTATAAATATCATAGAACATATCAAATGACATCCATTTGATAGAACTATAAACTGTATTCTAGCTTTACACTGTTTCAGGATATCATGAAATTACTTTTCCATTTTTACCATACATCAGAGTTTGCAAGCTGTGTTACTGGGAGACAGAAAACCTGAATATTTATGAATGAAGGACTGAGGGTGAAGAAAAAAAGCTCACTTTAATGTTACAGGCTGCTCCCTTTGACTGAAATAGCAAAACTAAATAATTCTGTAATATTATATAGTCACAGAGAGCAAAGAAGAGTGGCACAAATGTCTAGCTTGTCTTTTCCTCTGCCTGGTTCTGAGACTCAGATGCTTCCACTGGACACTTACCTCATCCAGCAGTCTACTCTTATAGTTCACCAGGCCAGCTTGCATCTGTGAATCTTGAATTTTCCCTTCAGCCTTCTCTTGCCTTCCCCCCATCATCTGCTCAAATCCCCTTTGAAACTCAGCCATAATGTCTACATCCATCACCAAACCTCAGATCTGCTCTTTAAGGGGAGTGGGAGAGTTCTGTGTTTTGAGCATTGGTCTGCTAAACCCAGGGTTGTGAGTTTAATCCTTGAGGGGGCCATTTAGGGATTTGGAGTAAAAACCTGGGGATTGATCCTTCTTTGTGCAGGGGGTTGGACTAGGGGACTTCCTGAAGTCCCTTCCAACCATGATATTCTATGACTGTATCAGGCAGCACTGCATACAAACAAAGCATTTTAATGTAAATTTCACAGGTGTCACATCTGGTCATCTTCATTGTCACTTCCAGTCCTTGTGTCACTACCACTGCTGTCTCTAACTGTCATCACAATTGCACCCATTCTTAAAGGTTTTTTAGGCCCAGCTTAAAAAAACGCTAGTTGGGATGATTTAGTTGAAGTTGCTCCTGCTTTGAGCAGGGGGGTTGGACTAGATGACCTCTTGAGGTCCCTTCCAACCCTGACAGTCTATGATTCTGTGATTAAATTCCCCTGTTTTCAGGTTAGTTTGCTGACTCCTTTGCCACTGACTTGCTGCTTGGCTGCTTTTGTAGGCCCCTTAAATCAGACAAGCCTCGCCCCTAATCAGGGCTCCACTGTGATCAAAGGTTCTGCTTCTCTCACAGCACAATGCCCCCCTACCAGTCTCTGCAAACTGAAAACAAAAAGAAAGCAAACAAACAGTCTCAGAAACTCAGGAACTGCCCCTAAGGAACAGGGGCTTGCCTCCTCCTCCTCCAACAGATCTCTACTCAGACTCCACTGTTTTCAGCTGTCACTGCTCAGTTTACCCAGTAGTTTTGGGATGGGATTGGAGATTCTTCAGGGACATCATAAAGTTGTGGGGTAATGACGGCCTGGCAGGGGCTGACCCTCATGTGGAGGCCCCCAAGTCACAAAAACCTGAAAAGTTAGCAGGAGTCAGAGAGATGGAAGACCCTGATGAATGGACCTCACAGCCCCTGTACTTAGACCTACTGATGGCAGACATGGGTTTCATAGGTGAACGGAGACAATCAAACCATGGGACCTATTTGCCAGTATAAATGGTGAGCCAGTAGACCCTTGCTGATGAGAGATTGACCCCAATTTGAGCTCAGAAGTGAGAGACTGTACTGGGTAGCAATGGATCCCTAAACCAGAGAAACAAGGGTCCAACTTCTGACCCCTTTAGTTTTCAACTACTCCACCAAGCAGGGAGGAACCATAAGAACACAGACTTTTTTTTTTTTAAGTAGTGGGGATAGGTCCTCAGGAGGGTACTCTGGCACTGAACTTGAGGGCCAGGTTATGTGCTGGAGTGTATAAACCCCACATTAGAACTGAAGGGGTTAAGGAGCAACTCTGAGCCCCAGCAACCTCACTCAGCCCCACCTGCAGAACATGTTCCAGCTGGAGGTGGAGCAGAAAAGGGAACTAGACTGTTCAGAAAGGTGCTTATGGGGAAAGGAGAGCACTACCTTGAGAACTCCTGAAGAAGGGTGCTGTAGCAGCCTTTTCCCAGGGACATAGAGAGAGAGCACCTGCTGGTTGAATCCCAAGAGGTTGAAGGTTCAGTTAACTTCTTTTGGAATTAAACTGTAAGACTTTGGTGGGGCAGGAGTGGTAGGAAGTGACCCAGGAAGGTGATCTTGAGGCATTCTTGGGTGCTGGATTTTATGGCCTCTTACAGGATATTAGTGAAGTGGAGTAGGAGGATCAGGGCTCCCTCACTATGCCCATCATTATGAAAAGAATGTGAACTCATTTCTAGACCCCTTCCCTGCTTTGGGGAAGCAAGGGAAGGTTTATGACTTTGAAAACTCCACAGCTGGGACTGGACATCCACAGGATCATTAGACAGTCAGAAGTTCCCACCACTCACCTCTCAGTTGTGACAGCAGGGAAACCAATATCTTACATGAGACTCTCCTAGCCTGGAGAGGCATAAGGCTAACTGGTGACCTGAACAGAGGGTTGAGTCAACCTCCACCAAAAGGTGGTACAAAGGCCAGTGAGACATTGAAGGTGAGGTGAGTGGAGACCTAGTGCCCTAAGCACTAGATGATGCTGCCAGTGTGCCCCTGCCATCACAATATACACATCTATATTATAGCTATTTCTAAAACGATGTACGTATGCATGTATATAAGGATGTTTGGTATCTCTATATTTAGAAGTGTGTGTGCACAAATATATGTATACACACTGTGACGGACTCGGACCAGAAGACTATGAAAGAGTCGTGGAAGGCAAATATATCAGCCTCAGGATGAGCAGGTCCCTGTTCCCTGGGTAGCCAAACAAAGGCTAGTGCAGGACAATCAAGACACCTGATGCCAATTAAACAGTAGAGGTAGTTAGGCTAATGCAGGCCCCTACTCCAATTAACCCGCAAAGGATCAGTTAAGGCTGTTAGGCTAATGGAGACAGCTGGAATTAGTCAAGGTCCCACTCATAGTGCTTAAAAGCTCTCCTTCCAGTGTTCTCAGGAGAGCCCAGATGGCAGGAGCTGGAGGGGAGGAAATGTTGCTGAATCCTAAGGTAAGGGTGCAGCTAGGAAAAGGTGACTATGGCAAAGTGGCCCAGGGATTCAAAGCTGCACCAGTGGTAAAGGGGAAGCTGCCAAAAGCTGCTGCTATTAGGATCCCTGGACTGGAACCTGGAGTAGAGGGTGGGCCTGGGTTCCCCCCACCCCCTTGCTCTACAGCAACCCCCTGAGAGGGGAGGAGGACCTAGGTCTAGGTAGGACTGCACCTACAGATCTCTAAGCAGCAAAAAAGACTGTGGAATATTCCCCCTTCCCACCTCCAATACTGGCCTGTGATCAGGGCTGGCTCTAGGCACCATCATTCCAAGCTGGTGCTTGGGGCAGCAATCTGCAAGGGGCGGCAGTCCCTGATGTTTTGCCCCCAAGCAGCGCACCGAATTGCAGCTGTGGACAGTGGAGGCAGTCCGTGTTCCCTTAGGGCGGCAGGCCCGTTTCCACAGTGGCAGCAATTCTGCAGCAGCATCTATATTTAACTGTCCACGGCGGCTTCAGCTAAACATAGAAACTGCCGCCGAATTGCCACTGCCACGGAAACACGCCTGCCGCCCTAAGGGCACACGGACTGCCCCCGCCCTCCATGGTGTAATTTGGCACACTGCTTGGGGCGACGAAAACTGTAGAGCCAGCCCTGGAGACACGTCGGGCTCTTCGGCAGCAATTCGGTGGCGGGTCCTGTGGTCCCTCTCGGTGGCTAAGATGGTGTTTTCTGGAAGGTCACCAATGCATTGTAGTTTCCTCAGGAAATCAGTGGTGTCATGGAGATAGCTGGGAGTGCGGGTGGCATAGGGTCTACTTAGACCTTGATTTCCTGAGGAAACTACAATGCATTGGTGACCTTCCAGGAAACACCGTCCTAGCCACCATGGATGTAGGAGCTCTCTACACAAACATCCAACACACAGATGGAATACAAGCTGTCAGGGACAGTATCCTTGATGATGCCACAGCACAACTGGTTGCTGAGCTCTGTACCTTTATCCTCACACACAACTATTTCAAATTTGATGACAATATATACCTCCAGATCAGTGCCACCGCTATGAGCACCTGCATGGCCTCACAATATGCCAACGTTTTTCTGGTTGACCTGGAACAACGCTTCCTCAGCTCTCGTCCACTCGTGCCCCTTCTCTTCCTATGCTACATGGAAGACATCTTCATCATCTGGACCCATGGGAAGGAGACTCTGGAAAAATTCCACCACAATTTCAAAAGCTTCCACCCCACCATCAACCTCAGCCTGGACCAATCTACACGGAAGGTCCACTTCCTAGACACCATGGTGCAAATAAGTGATGATCACATTAACACCACCCTATACCGAAAACCTACCTACCTACCGCTATGCCTACCTTCATGCCTCCAGCTCCCATCCCGGCCACACCACACGATCCATTGTCTACAGCCAAGCACTGAGGTACAACCGCATCTGCTCTAACCCCTCAGACAGAGACCAACACCTACAAAATCTCCACCAAGCATTCTCTAAACTACAATACCCGCATGAGGAAATAAGGAAACAGATCAACAGAGCCAGATGTGTACCCAGAAGCCTCCTACTGCAAGACAAACCCAACAAATAAACCAACAGGACTCCACTGGCCATCATATACAGTCCCCAGCTAAAACCCTTCCAACGCATCATCAGGAATCTACACTCCATCCTGGACAATGATCCCACTCTTTCACAGGCCTTGGGTGGCAGGCCAGTCCTCGCCCACAGACAACATGCCAATCTGAAACATATTCTCACCAGTAACTGCACACCGCACCATAGTAACTTTAGCTCAGGAACCAATCCATGCAACAAACCTCGATGCCAACTCTGCCCACATATCTACACCAGTGACACCATCACAGGACCTAACCAGATCAGCCACACCATCACCAGTTCATTCACCTGCACGTCCGCCAATGTAATATACACCATCATATGCCAGCAATGCCCCTCTGCTATGTACATTGGCCAAACTGGACAGTCTCTGCGGAAAAGGATAAATGGACACAAATCAGATATTAGGAATGGCAATATACAAAAACCTGTAGGAGAACACTTCAACCTCCCTGGCCACACCATAGCAGATCTTAAGGTAGTCATCTTGCAGCAAAAAAACTTCGGGACCAGACTTCAAAAAGAAACTGCTGAGCTTCAGTTCATCTGCAAATTTGACACCATCAGCTCAGGATTAAACAAAGACTGTGAATGGCTTGCCAACTACAAAACCAGTTTCTCTTCCCTTGGTTTTCACACCTCAGCTGCTAGAAGAAGGCCTCATTCTCCCTGATTGAACTAACCTCATTATCTCTAGCCTGCTTCTTGCTTGCATATATATACCTGCCCATGGAGATTTCCACTATATGCATTTGACGAAGTGGGTATTCACCCACGAAAGCTCATGCTCCAAAACGTCTGTTAGTCTATAAGGTGCCACAGGACTCTTTGCTGCTTTTACAGATCCAGACTAACATGGCTACCCCTCTGATATTTTATTAATTGACTTTCCATGTGGCGGTTTTAATGGATGATTTGTTTCAGGATTTTGGTATTGGTTGGAGTATACTGGGCACAAGGGTGTACTAGGTAGACAATAAAAATGTCTGCACTGAGGGTTTTCTAGCTATCCATGTATGCAAGATATACATTTGCTTGTCAGCCCTCCTACGTTGTGACAGCTGGTTATCTACAATCTTTTTTACAAGAACCTTGCTCTCTGCAATGCACTGATGCCTCTGTGCTATGTAAGATAAACATGGCAAACACAGATAACAACAAGGGAGTGGTATCACAAGCCCTTCTAGGCAGCACAGCGGCAGCTCTGTAAACCTCCTCCAGATTTGTTTGTTTATATGTTCTGACAATCTGGATAGGAAAGTTGGATGAAGCCAGAATTTATTACAGCAAGAGGGGATGGCTCAAGTGCTTCAGTCTCTCTTTATTTTAATGACCATTTAAATTATTTCTCTGGAGTTATCACACACAGGGAGGCTACACAATTTTAAGCTGAATCTTTCATCTGAATAAGTACGAATGCAGATCCCCAACTGGATACTTCTTGTTGACACTCTCCAGATTTTATGCCTAACATTGCCACCAAGTGTGAAGTTGTAGGTTCCGCTGTTAGCAGAAGGAAAAGGCTTGATCCTGAGAGGTGCTGAACACCTCAATCCCACTGAGTTGAGAATGCCCAGAAACTTTCATGATCAGCCATGAATACACTGTGTTTCTCTCCCCCACCCTCTGCCATTTACAAGATAGCAGTGGAAGGCTAGAAAAAAGGTTGACTTGCAGTGACCTAAATTTCTGGATTTCCTTCTTTTTCCCAACCCCTGACCCATTCTAGCTTCCCATATGCCTAGGCATTTGTTATAATGTATTATTTTCACCATCATGATACCCAGAGACAGCAGCCAAGATTGGAGCTCTGTTGTAATATGTCAGCTATGCAAATGAATAGTAAGATAGTCCCAGCCTCAAAGTGCTTACCATCTAAAAGACAAGACAGACAAAGGATGGGAAAATGGAAGCATTATTATATCTCCCTTGTCAAGACGGTGGACTGAGGTACAAAGAAAGTAAGTCACTTGCAAAGGTACACAGAGGAAGTTTTGTAGCAGTGACAAATATGAAGCTGTAGTGTCCTGAGTCCCAGTCCAGTACCTTAGCAAGATCAACCTTTGTCTCATCATAGATTCGAAGGACAGAAGTGACCATTGTGATTCTCTAGTCTGACCTCCTGTATAACACTAGCCATAGAACTTCCCCAAAATAATTCCTAGAGCAGATCCTTTAGAAAACCATCTAATCTTGATTTTAAAATTGTCAGTGATGGAGAATCCATCATGACCCTTGGTAAATTGTTCCAATGGTGAATTGCTCTCACCATTAAAAATTTACACCTTATTTCCAGTCTGAATTTGTCTGGCTTCAACTTCCAGCCACTGCATTGTGTTATATCTTTCTCTGTTAGATGGAAGTTCCCATTATTAAACATTTGCTCCCCATGTCAGCATTTGTAGACTGAATCAAGTCACCCCTTAACCTTCTCTTTGATAAGCTAAATAGATTGAGCTCTTTCAGATTACAACTATAAGGTATATTTTCTAATTTTGTACTCATTCTTGTGGTTCTTCTCTGAACCTTCTCCAATTTATCAACATCCTCCATTCAATTAATGGACGTTAAGTACCTAAATGCTATTAAAGATCAGACCCAAAGTGCCTAAATTGATTTTTGAAAATGGAACTTAGGCTCCTAAGTCATTTTCAAGTTTTGCAATGTTTAGGCCATGCCTTTGGAAGGCATCTCAAAACAGCGTTTCCCCCGGGAATTGAAATTAGAAAGAGTGTCTTTACATACAGGAGGGAGTGAGGCCCAACGAGGGGTGAGACCAGGAGGCTGAAGGTGTGCTGTAGAACACTATAGTAAAAACTGAAATGTTTCACAACCATTTTATTAGATTTAACTCATGTCCTAAAATCATCACACAAGTTAAAGTTGACTACTCAAGCCTACTAGGAAGCACTACATCTACATCCTCCTTGGTTTCTTCTTGTAATTTTGCACAATCCTGTTAACGAACTTCTCAAATGAAGTGTGTTCATTTTCGGTGGCTTCTCATGTGTCTGTTACTTCTGGTCCTTCATGATATGCTCATGACTAGGCAGAAGGTGACTTCTTTCAGAACACAAAATTCTATTCAATGAGGAAAAAGAAAGCTCATCTGTAGCTGTTATGTCCGAGAGTAGCAAGAAAGGAATTCCTACTTCTCTCATCCCCAGGAAATGTAGCACAAAGATTGGGTTGAATCACTAGTGGTGATAAAGAAGTTGAAGTCAAATCTTCATTTGTTCATTGTATGATATTTCACTCTGTGTTCAGAGTCTCTATTCTGTCCTGATCACAGACAGAGAGCAGCCCCATTGTTGGTAGTACCTCACTCCACTCAATTGCCAGTCTTTTATAAGACAGGCATGTGTAAAAGCTACATAGAGGTTGAGTAGAATCCAGAAGTTGCTGTTGTAGATTTGTAAGCATCAAATCTGTGTACTTTACTGTTTTAGCTGGCTTAACAAACACTTCTTGTCCTCTTCACTTAAGGCTCATATATTGACTCCCGAACTAGTCAATTTCTGAATGGAAGTCTTTGCTCTTCCAGTATGTTTTCAATGGATATCACTGATTGATCCACGTGTAGCTTCTATTGCTGAACAAAGATCTATTACTATTATAGCAGATGCCTGGGGCATTATTTAATGATCCAACTGGTTTGAACAGTAGACTTGCAAGAGAGAGAATGTCAGTTGTCTGCTCTGAGCTTAGTAGCAAAAATAATCCAATAGTCTCACTACTTAGATCTGTCACATCACAGTAGATACTTTCCAAAGTCAATAATACTGGTTACTGTATTTTCCAGTCCATGCTTCTGATGAAGTGGGTTCTAGACCGCGAAAGCTTATGCCCAAATAAATTTGTTAGTCTCTAAGGTGCCACAAGGACTCCTCATTGTTTTTGCTGATACAGACTAATATGGCTACCATTCTGAAATAATGGTTGTAGTAATTTTAAGACAACAACCAAGGATTGCTCATGAGAAAGCCAGTGGGTTTCTCCGGGTTGGACTGATTTGAATTTCAGTTTCAGTGTAGTTTCTATATATTACAAGATGTTCAGTCCTTTTGGAATCTTGCTGAAAAAGAGATTATAACTAAGACATTACATTTATGGCTTTTTAATGTCTTTCAAAGATTCTGCTGTTTGTATTAGTGCTAGTTGGAGTAGATGCCCTCTGCAGAGGAGAGAGAGAGATTAGGGCTACACTGTTCTTTCAGCAAAGATTGTACTATGTCTTCCAGAGAATTTTGCAGCTCCATCAAATGCACGAGCAGCCATCTGTGTGGGGTCCAATTTACAAGCATTTAAATCTTCTGAGATGTGGATTGTCACAGATGCAGCTGAGGTGTCTTCTATAACCTGAACATCTAGAAATGCATCTACTGGCCTACTACTGACATCAAGATAATGTATGCTATGACTTAATGCTTGATGCCCATTTGCATCAGTTCATTCATCAGCCATGAATGCACATTTTCTGAATGCAGTGACAGTTCTTCACTTTTCAGCTGCTGAGTCTTTCACTGTTGCACTGCATGCTTTTAACCAAACAGTTGAGTTTGCTTGCAGAAAGATGGTGAGCATTTGCGGGTCTTGGTCGGAACCAGTGTCCAACTTCAGGATTAGCAAGTGACAATGCACTTAACATTGGACTCCAGTTTCTAGTGTGTGGTATTTCTTGCTTATATAGAAAGTATGATGTGACAGCCATGTTTATTTGCATAAACTGTGTTTCTCCAGCATTCTTAACAGCCTCATTAAGTACTTCTAAAATTGGCTTTGGCAGTGACTGGCTTACAAGGTTTTCTGCATATCGATACAGTCCAGAGGCTTGATATTCTGCAGCCTTTTCACATAGGTTGTTAGCATTAGCTTTGCTGATTGGTCTGACAAAACACCTCTGCTTTTATTATATAAATCCATAGGACACCTATATCTTAATTACCATGTGCAATTCTGGTTATCCCATCTCAGAAAAGATATATTGGAGCTGAAAAAGGTACAGAGAAGGGAAATTATAATGATTAGGGTATGGAACAGATTCCATACGAGGAGAAATTAAAAAGACTGGGACTTTTCACCTTGGAGAAGAGATGACTAAGAGGGGATAGGATAGAGGTCTATAAAATCTTGACTACTGTGGAGAAAGTGAATAGAGACATGTTAGTTACTCCTTCACATAACACAAGAACTAGGGGGTCACCCAATGATATTAATAGGCAGTAAGTTTAAAACAAACAAAAGGAAGTATTTCTTCACACAACACATAGTCAACCCATGAAATTTTGTGCCAGGAATGTTGTGAAGGCCAGGACTATAACTGGGTTCAAAAAAGAACTAGATAAGTTCACAGAGGATAGGTCCACCAATGGCTATTAGCCAGGATGGAACAGGATGCAAAACCATAGTCTGAGTGTCCCTAGTTGCTATTTTCCAGAAGCTGGGAGTTGATAACAGGGGATGGATCACTCAGTAATTTCCCTGTTCTGTTCATTCCCTTTGAAGCACCTGAATTGGCCACTGTTGGAAGATAGGGTACTGGGCTAGATGGACCATTGGTCTAACTGAGTATGGCTGTTCTTGTGTTATGTAAAAATTAATTATAATATAATAATGTTTAGTACATAAACTCCCCAAGATAATGACCTCTCAATATAGCGACCCTGTGAGATAATGACCTTGGCAAATAATAAATTTTAAAAATCTTGGCCTACTAGGAAATGTATATTTGTATAAGTTTCCCTGTCACAAATCTAACATTCTGGAGCATAGTCACTAAAACACATTCCAACAAACAAATGCTTCTTTAACGTATCCCGCCATTCTCCCTCCACTGCACCTCCCTCATAGTTGTTGTCATTTGTCAGTGGAGACCCATAGTTTAGAGGTGCTTCTGTGTAAATTCACCTCTCACCCTGAGGGGAGTGGGAGCGAGAAGGCACTTTGCTCATTCTTCCAGACATTCGCTCTACTGCTCACTCCGGCCACTGTTGTTCGTCGTGACACCATTCACTCCACCACTCTATCGCCTATGGCCCTGTGCTGTCACCTTCTGCTTCCACCTGCCACTGTGACCTCTTTGAGTTGGTCTCATGAGGTTCCACCCAACTATCAGTGATTTCAGTTGTCAGTGGGGAAACCTCACAGCTAATGCTGGCTGGGCTGTGTCTTCCACAGAAACTTATACCTGATTATCAGTGGCTTCAGCTCTGGTGATCATTTAACAAAACAAAACACACGCTATGGAGCCTAATCAGCTCTATCTTTAAACAGAGGAGAGGGGCAGGTCAAAGAATGCCTGTGACTCTTAGGTGTTTTGCTTGGTGGTGTGGGCTCTGCCTCCCCTCCCCCCTTCTCCCCTGGGATCTGCCATCCAACCCCCTGGCTTAGCGAGTGCATTTCAGTTAAGGGCCACCAGCGCTTGATTTGAAATGAAAGAGGTGCCAGGGATCAAGCAAGTTTTTTGCTTTCATAACCGATGTGGCAAACCCAGAGGTGCCAGGGATATGAGGTGCCTGGGCTCAGCCCTGGCAAGCCCCAGCACAAATTAAGCACTGAGAGTGATGCCCTCAATCAGGATAGCTAAGCACAGTTCTGCTGCCCTGTGCTTATAGAATAAGGATAACAACATTTCATTACCCAAGCATTTAATACCAAAGTGATTTGTAACTCAACACCAGCCAAAACTGATCACTTAATAACACCGCTCTGTCAGCTAATACCTAAGCAGACTGGGTGTGTTCATGTAAATACAATCTGCTCCGGAAGCCTTTCCCTCCCACCCATCAGCTCATCACTAGTTGTCAGGGGAGAACTGATTCAGACCTTGCTTACAAATCATCATTTGTATGGCCAGCATCACTGAAACAAATATGCCAACATTGTCAAGAAAAACAACAGCTGTGTGAAGAAGCTAGTCTTTGTTCACACGTTTCAAACCTATTATGCTTTTTCAGGTACAAGTATTTTATCATATACTGTATATGCTTTTTAAAAATGTTTAATGTATTAATGTTTCGATTTCAATTTCCAACCAGTGACTAAACTGGCAACACTGCATGTAACTAGGTGATCACTCGGGGGGTCGTTGAGGAATTTCTGGGGGGAAGAAATGTAGGAAAATCCTTGTCTTCAAAAAAGAGTCAAATTCTGACTCTGGATGCACATGCATTACTACCATTGATTTAATAGGAGTGATTTACATGCATCAAAGAACAGAATTAGTCTTGTACACAAATCCTACTGTTCTTCTAATGCAAAAACAAAGGATAAGTTAAGCAATAGGTATTTTTTCCTTAAATAAATGAGTGCCCAAATAATTATTTCTCTTATTGGCCTTAATGGCACCAGAGGAGCTATTTATCAGGTAAATTATACACAGCTTTGAAATTAGCACATGTGCTGGAGGAGCTGTCTGGGTCTATTAAATGAATAAGATTTTTTTGTAAACAGTAGATAAATAAACAAAACATGCCCCCCCCAACAAAACAAAACAAAACAAAAGAACTAGGTGATTTGGTCTCCCATCACAACATGGAGGATTTACCCAGGGAACTTGCATTTAAATTAATTAGGCAGAGATGGCGTTCACCTTTCGAGGAGGGGAAAGATCCTATTTGCACACAGACTGGCTAACATAGTCAAGAGGGCTTTAAACTAGGTTCGACGGGGACAGGTGAGCAAAGACCACAGGTAAGTGGGAAACACAGAAACCAGGGAGGTGGGCTATAACAAGAGGGAGCATGGGCTATAATGGCAGAGAGAAAGGAGGGTCAGGGCAAAAGTAGGAGGCAAGATCAAACCAGTATCTTAGATGCCTATATACAAATGCAAGAAGTATGGGTAATAAGCAGGAAGAACTGGAAGTGCTAATAAATAAATACAACTATGACATTGTTGGTATCACTGAAACTTGGTGGGATAATACACGATTGGAATGTTGTTATGGATGGGAACAGCTTGCTCAGGAAGGATAGACAGGGGAAAAATATATATGTTGCCTTATATATTAAAAATGTGCACATTTGGACTGAGGTGGAGATGGACATAGGAGACGGAAGTGTTGAGAGTCTCTGGGTTAGGCTAAAAAGGGTGTAAAACAAGAGTGATGTCATGCTAGGAGTCTACTACAGGCCACTTAACCAGGTGGATGAGGCTTTTTTTAAACAACTAACAAAATCATCCAAAGCCTAAGATTTGGTGGTGATGGGGGACTTCAACTATCCAGGTATATGTTGGGAAAATAACACTGCAGGGCACAGACTATCCAGTAAGTTCTTGGACTGCATTGCAGACAACTTTTTATTTCAGAAGGTTGAAAAAGCTACTAGGGAGGAAGCTGTTCTAGACTTGATTTTAACAAATGGGGAGAATTTGAAAGTAGAAGGAAGCTTGGGTGAAAGTGATCATGAAATCATAGAGTTTGCAATTCTAAGGAAGGGTAGAAGGGAGTACAGCAAAATAGAGACAATGGATTTCAGGAAGGTGGATTTTGGTAAGCTCAGAGAGCTGACAGGTAAGATCCCATGGGAATCACGACTGAGGGGAAAAACAGCTGAGGAGAGTTGGCAGTTTTTCAAAGGGACACTATTAAGGGCCCAAAAGCAAGCTATTCCGCTGGGTGAGAAAGATAGAAAATGTGGCAAAAGACCATTTTGGCTTAACCATGAGATCTTGCATGATCTAAAAAATAAAAAGGAGTCATATAAAAATGGAAACTAGGTCAGATTACAAAGGATGAATATAGGCAAACAACACAGGAATGCAGGGGCAAGATTAGAAAGGCAAAGGCACAAAATGAGCTCAAACTAGCTATGGCAATAAAGGGAAATAAGAAGACTTTTTATCAATACATTAGAAGCAAGAGGAAGACCAAGGACAGAGTAGGCCCACTGCTCAGTGAGGAGGGAGAAACAGTAACAGGAAACTTGGAAATGGCAGAGATGCTTAATGACTTCTTTGTTTCGGTCTTCACTGAGAAGTCTGAAGGAATGCCTAACATAGTGAATGCTTATGGGAAGGGGGTAGGTTTAGAAATAAAATAAAAACAGAAAAAGTTAAAAATCACTTAGAAAAGTTAGATGCCTGCAAGTCACCGGGGCCTGAAGAAATGCATCCTAGAATACTCAAGAAGCTAATAGAGGAGGTAGCTGAGCCTCTAGCTATTATCTTTGGAAAATCATGGGAGATGGGAGAGATTCCAGAAGACTGGAAAAGGGCAAATATAGTGCCCATCTATAAAAAGGGAAATAAAAACAACCCAGGAAACTACAGACCAGTTAGTTTAACTTCTGTGCCAGGGAAGATAATGGAGTAAATAATTAAGGAAATCATCTGCAAACACTTGGAAGGTGGTAAGGTGATAGAGAATAGCCAGAATGGATTTGTAAAGAACAAATGGTGTCAAACCAATCTGATAGCTTTCTTTGATAGGATAACGAGCCTTGTGGATAAGGGAGAAGCGGTGGATGTGGTATACCTAGACTTTAGTAAGGCATTTGATACAGTCTCGCATGATATTCTCATTGATAAACTAGGCAAATACAATTTAGATGGGGCTACTATAAGGTGAGTGCATAACTGGCTGGATAACCGTACTCAGAGTAGTTATTAATGGTTCCCAATCCTGCTGGAAAGGTATAACAAGTGGGGTTCCACAGGGGTTTGTTTTGGGACCGGCTCTGTTCAATATCTTCATCAATGACTTAGATGTTGGCATAGAAAGTATGCTTATGAAGTTTGCAGATGATACCAAACTGGGAGGGATTGCAACTGCTTTGGAGGACAGGGTCATAATTCAAAATGATCTGGATAAATTGGAGAAATGATCTGAGGTAAACCGGATGAAGTTTAATAAAGACAAATGCAAAGTGTTCCACTTGGGAAGGAACAATCAATTTCACACATACAGAATGGGAAGAGACTGTCTAGGAAGGAGTACGGCAGAAAGAGATCTAGGGGTTATAGTGGACAAGCTAAATAGGAGTCAACAGTGTGATGCTGTTGCAATAAAAAGCAAACGTGATTCTGGGATGCATTAACAGGTGTGTTGTGAGCAAGACACGAGAAGTCATTCTTCCGCTCTACTCTGCGCTGGTTAGACCTCAACTGGAGTATTGTGTCCAGTTCTGGGCACCGCATTTCAAGAAAGATGTGGAGAAATTGGAGAGGGTCCAGAGAAGAGCAACAGGAATGATTAAAGGTCTTGAGAACATGATCTACAAAGGAAGGCTAAAAGAATTGGGTTTGTTTAGTTTGGAAAAGAGAAGACTGAGAGGGGACATGATAGCAGTTTTCAAGTATCTAAAAGGGTGTCATCAGGAGGAGGGAGAAAACTTGTTCACCTTAGCCTCTAATGATAGACCAAGAAGCAATGGGCTTAAACTGCAGCAAGGGAGGTTTAGTTTGGACATTAGGAAAAAGTTCCTAACTGTCAGGGTAGTTAAACACTGGAATAAATTGCCTAGGGAGGTTGTGGAATCTCCATCTCTGGAGATATTTAAGAGTAGGTTAGATAAATGTCTGTCAGGGATGGTCTAGACAGTATTTGGTCCTGCTAGGAGGGCAGGAGACTGGACTCGATGACCTCTCGAGATCCCTTCCAGTCCTAGAGTCTATGAATATATGGAATTAGGTCTGTATACCCTCATATCAGTGATTGGCTAGACTCCTAAATAGTAATTCTAATTCAAGTAGTTTCATGTTAGACTGTAATAATTTATCACACAAATTAGAGAAGGGAAAAAACCATTTGAGGTCATCTAGGTTGAACCCCTCCCAGACTTGTTTGTAGCCTACTATGGACTCCAGTTCTTTGCCTAGTTTTAAGTGGTTCAATTGACAGACTGTCCATTTAAAAACAACAACAACAACAACAAAAAACAAGGAGTCCATGTGGCACCTTAAAGACTAACAAATTTATTTGGGCATAAGCTTTCGTGGGCTAGAACCCACTTCATCAGATGCATGGAATGGAAAATACAGTAGGAGACATAAATACACAGCACATAAAAGGATGGAATTGCCTTACCAAATGGGAGGTCAGTCTAACAAGACAATCTGATTGACAGCAGGATGCCAAAGGAGGAAAAATCACTATTGTAGTGGTAATGAGTGGCCCATTTCAAACAGTTGACAAAAAGGTGTGAGTAACAGTAGCAGGAAATTAGTATGGGGGAAATTAGATTTTGTAATGACCCAACCACTCCCAATCTTTATTCAGGCCTAATTTGATGGTGTCCAGTTTGCAAATTAATTCCAGTTCTGCAGTTTCACGTTGGAGTCTTTTTTTGGAGGTTTTTTTTTTAATTGCCACTTTTAGGTCAGTTATAGAGTTACCAGGAGAACGTTATAATACCTGATGTCAGATTTGTGTCCATTTATTCTTTTGCACGGAGACTGGTTTGGCCAATGTACATGGGAGAAGGGCATTGCTGCACATGATGGCATATATCACATTGGTAGATGTGCAGGTGAATGAGCCCCTGATGGTGTGGCTAATGTGGTTAGGTCCTATAATGGTGTCCCTTGAATAGATATGTGGACAGAGTTGGCACCAGGGTTTGTTGTAGGGTTTGGTTCCTGGGTTGGTGTTTTTGTGGTGTGGTGTGTAGTTACTGTTATTTGTTTCAGGTTGGGAGGCTGTCTGTAAGCGAGGACGGGCCTGTCTCCAAGGTCTGTGAGAGTGAGGGATTGTCCTTCAAGATAGGTTGTAGATCCTTGATGATGCGCAGGAGAGGTTTTAGTTGGGGGCTGTAGGTGACGGCTACTGGTTATCTGTTACTTTCTTTGTTGGGCCTGTCCTGGAGTAGATGACTTCTGGGTACCCTTCTGGGTCTGTCAGTCTGTTTCTTCACTTCACTAGGTATGTACTGTAGTTTTAAGAAAGCTTGATAGAGATCCTGTAGGTGTTTGTCTCTTTCTGAGAGATTGGAGGAAATGCGGTCCATTGTTTTCTTAGGGTAACTATATTCCACACTGTTAAGAATTCCTTTCAGGTATTCAGTTTAAATATTCATTCAGTTACTCCCATTGGTGGAGCCACATGATTCACATGTTAAAATCAATTATTATAACTTATTTAGGAAGGACTTAGTAGTCAGAAAGGGAGGGTGAGTGGCACAGTATTGTCAAAAATGGCATTACCTGTTTCTGGACCACTGACACCTTGGAAGAAAATAATATGGAATGTTTATGGAGCAATGTCTTAACAGATAAAGCATAAAATGGGGGTATTAGTTTGTTTTTTCAAATCACATGAGGGAATACCTCCTTACAAACCTGTCTCTAATGTGGAGGGAAACAAAGCTGGGCGATCATGGAGACTTCAATCTGAGTGACACATGCTGGAGGTTTTATGCTGCTAGGACTAAAATGTCCTTGAAATTTCTTAATATTATAGATGACAATTTCCTAAGTCAAATAGTGTTGCATCCAACATGGGGGAATTCTATATTAGACCTTGTCTTGACAGATAAAGGAGAATTGATTACAGAACTAAAAAATAATGTTAGCTTAGGTAAAAGTGATCCTGGCTTGATCACATTTATAATATACATCAGAATAAAATCCAGACTTATAATATATATACTTGGTGCTTTAAAGGGGTCAGTTTCACAAAGCTGAAAACTATTATGAGCCAAATCAGTTGATAGGAAGAATTTAATCAGAAAAATGTGAATGATAATCAGGAATTATTTCAGAACACTTTACTAGAAGCTCAGAAAGCAACAATCCCATCTGAGGAGAAAAGCTGTATTGGTTATTGAGCAGTGAAGGCAGCTATAAAAATAAAATAAATGTTATTTTATATATAAATAACAAATGGAAAAAAGGGAAAGCTACAAGTAATGAATATAAATCAGAAGATAGGAATTGTAGAAAATTGATAAAGGAAGCAAAGGGATAAAAGGAAAAATCTATGACCAGCATAATTAAGGACAAGAAGGAGGTTTTGTTTAAGTGTACTATCAACTCCAAAAATATCTAACAATGGTGACGGCCTATTACTAGTTGGAAATGGTAAAATTATCAATAATAATGAAGAAAAGGCATATGTATTCAATAACTATTTCTGTTCTATATTTGGAAAAAAGATGAAGTAGTCATATCATATGATAGCACTCTATTCCAGTAGCATCTCAGGAGGATGTTAAACAGCAGCGACTAAACTTAGCTATTTTTAAATCATCAAGTCTGTATAGTCTTATCTATAGTTGTAGGAGACTTTAACCAATTTCCCACCCCAAGGTGAGGTTATACACCTATTTTAATCTCTGAGATTTCAGCCTCCATGATCGACTACAGTAGAGAGCTTATTAATAGATGGGGCGGGTCCCATGGTGCACCACCAAGACTACATAGTGCTCTTTCTATGTTAATTAATTATTATTAGCAATATTATTATGAGGAACAAAGGATGTGGATCATATATACAGGATGGGGGACTATATTCTGGGAGGTTGTGACGCTGAAAAGAAGCACTAGGGTCATGGTCAATAATCAGCTAAACATGAGCTCCCGGCATCGGCAAAAGAACTAAAAGAATCCTAGGATGCATAAGCAAGAAAATCTCAAGTAGGAGGAGAGAAGTTACTTTAGCATTGAATTTGGCATGCCAATGACCACTGCAGGAAGACTGTATCCAGTTCTGATACCAACAATTCAAGAACAATGTTGATAAATTAGAGTTTAGAGAAGAGCCATGGGAATAATTAAAGGAATAGAAAACATGCCTTATACTAGCAAAGAGTCCTGTGGCACCTTATAGACTAACAGACAAGGTGCCACAGGATTCTTTGCTGCTTTTACAGATCCAGACTAACAAGGCTACCCCTCTGATACATGCCTTATAGTGATAGACTCAAGGGGTTAAATTGATTTTAGCTTAAGAAAGAAGACATTAAGGAGTGAGCTGATCAAAGTCTACAAGCACCTACATGGGAATATTTGATAATGGGTTCTTCAATCTAGTAGAGAAAGATATAGCATGATCCAATGACTGGAAGTTGAAACTAGACAAATTTGGATTGAAAATAAGGTGCCCATTTTTAACAGAGAGGGTAATTAACCACTGGGACAATTTACAGAGGTTGGGTGAGTTCTCTGTCACTGGCCATTTTGAAACCAAGATCGGATGTTTTCAGAAAAGACTGTTCTAGGAATTATTTTGGAGAAGTTCTCTGGCCTGTGTTATACAGGAGGTGAGACTAGATGAACACTTTGGTCCCTTCTGGCATTGGAATTTCCTGGCTCCAAAGAGGTGCTAATGTGGAATGGGAGTCAGGAGACCTGGGTTCTATTCCTAGCATTGCTGATCTGCACTGGGAATCTGGGGCAGATCACTTCACCTCTATTTCTCACACTCTGCTTGTCTTGTTTATTTAGATTGTGAGTTATTGATTGAGATCAAAGGGGAGATGTCTTTCAAAATGTGTTTGTACAATATCAAGCCCTGATCTCAGTTGGGGCCATTAGCCACTACAGAAATATAAATAATAATATCAGAAAAGTCCAAAGTACCATGAGGATTACTGCTGATTAATCAGTGCTACATGGCACATCACAGAACACCTAAAAAGACACAGTTCTTTCCCTGAAGAGCTCACAATCAGATAAATACCACACACAAGTAGAGGTTAAAGGAGTTGCAGAGGCAATGCCAGAGAAGAGATCAATGAAGGAAAGCCTTGCAGAAGAGGTAGCTTTTATCTTGTTTCCACACTAAGCAATTGGCACCTGTAACACATGCAAGCTGTGGAGAAGAGCCAGTGTTGATTCACTGAGATTCTGTGAGTGCACAGATTATCCGAGTGACCTTGGAAACAGCAGGAGTCATTTCCTGGTTTTTCTCTTTAAAGTCAGCCATATGTGATCAATGTGGGTGTGCATAGAATGCATCCAGGGGGTTGGGTTTGTTCCAGGTGCAGGGGGTGGTGTGAAAGAAGGCAAAGAAAGGACAAGAGACCAAGGGCTCAATGAAGCTCCTATTCAAGTTACTCTTCACTAAGAGGAGGATCTGGCCCAAAAGAAAAAGTTATAAGTGAGAGTGAGGGTGCACTATAGGATGGAGGTGGAGCAGGGTGGCTAGACAGGCTGTTTTGACTTCATGTTCAGGAACATCTGGATGAGACTGGAGTCAAAGATTCAATGATGGTACACTAAGCAAAATAGTCACTGTTTTGTACCACTGTCCAAGAGACATAATTATTGTATCTCCATCAATCATCCTGTGTAAGATAATGCAATGGCTTAGTTTCTATCACAGAATAAATGCCTCCCACTTGTAAGAGAAATGTCTTAGAGATGCAACAACATTCATTTCTGGTAACGCAGGAGGCAATCATCATGTGACAATGTGAAAAGAATCAGAGGGGTAGCTGTGTTAGTTTGGATCTGTAAAAGCGGCAAAGAGTCCTGCAGCACCTTACAGACTAACAGAGGTATTGGAGCATGAGCTTTCATGAGTGAATACCCACTTCATTGGATGCATGTAGTGGAAATTTCCAGAGGCAGGTATATATATACAAGCAAGAATCGGCTGGAGATAACGAGGTTAGCTCAATCAGGGAGGATGAGACCCTCTTCTAGCAGTTGAGATGTGAAAGCTCATGCTCCAATACGTCTGTTAGTCTATAAGGTGCCACAGGACTCTTTGATGCTTTTAATGTGAAAAGAGTTGGCTGAGTTCTACCATTTTAGAAGGGAGCAGATGTCCTTATCGCCCCAGCAGTTCAACTGGAACTGACTGAATCTCGTGTCTCAACAGAAGGTCCAGGAATGAACAGAATAAGGAGACTGGACTATCCTCTTTCTGCTCCAAGTGGCCTTTCCAGGGGAGGGTGAAGGCACAGTAATGGGGCATTGAGGAGGAAGCTTGCCCTATCACTGCCCACATTGTAAGTGAGAAATTAAGGGCTATCAGTTTAGCATCTTTCACTGGTATAAAGCTCATACTGGTGAAATGCTGCATGAGAGATTTTTAAAACTCTTCTAACAAAGGCCAATTCCACTGACACTACATTGGTTATTGGTACATTGTCTATGGCCATCTGTCGTCTCTTGTCTTAGACTGTAAGGTCTGGGATGTAGGGATCATTTTTTTCTTCTGAGTTTGTACAGTACCTAGCACAGTTGGGTCCTGGTCTACGATTAGGGCTCCTAGGGACTGTTGAATTACTGATATTAATATTAATTCAAACACTAAATCTTGGGCCTTGCAGCTGAAGTTCTATCAAATGGCTTTGTGGGGGGACTGATATTTGCTTGCTTTCATTTTTATAGACAAACTATTACTTTTTCCCTGGGCATGCTCCACCCCCGCTCTGTCCTAAGACCCCCACCCTCTGCCAGTTCCCCCAAGGCCCCACCTTCGCTCTGCCTCTTTCCACTCCTGCTCTGCTTCCCTCCCCCAAAAGGCCCACCCTTTCTTTGTCTCTTCCTGCCCCCAATCCGCCCCCTCCCTGAGGCTCCCATCCACCTACTGCTCCATGGTCTCTGCCCTACCCAAGCCCTTACCAAGCTGTCAAATAGCTGTTTGGGTGCTGAGCACACAGTATCTTTTTTTTCCTGTGAGTGCTCCAGACCAGAGCATCTAGGATGTCGGCATCTATGCACCTGGAGGATCTAAGGTCCTGGAATTAAATGATACACCAAAGTATCCCTAGTTACACACAGTGAGGGCAATGCAGGTACCTCAAAGATGCATATATCATGATATGTCTAATTATAAATGCCATCTCCATAACATTTACAACTAGATGTTATGGCATGAAGGAGAAAGGGCATAACCATTCATAAACCACATATAGGCTTGTTTCCCCCTCCCCACACACACACTTCTTTTCTGTGATGGAGACAATGCCTAAATAACAGCAGCCTTTTTCACACATTCAACCTGAATTTGAATCTCTTCCCCTCTGCCCATGATCCTTCTTCTGCATATATCCAAACACACACACATTTTATGGGCTAAATCCTAAAAAATCATCCAGGGCATTTAAAAGCTGACCACAGAAAATGTTTTTCTTTTTAGAAGTCAAGTCTACTAGTCTAATAATTATTTGTCCTTATTTCTTAATAGTTTCTTCTCTCCTGTCCTCTTCTAGCTGTGACAGTCTTAATTTTCTGAGAATTAGAATCCAAGAAGAGCCAGATATGCTCAGCATTAGTATGCCAAGGGAATGGTTTCCCTGGCAACTGCAAGCATATAAAAAGTATACAGAATAGACCCAGTTTCCCCTCTGTTTTAAGCCTCCACTGATAGCAGAATCAAATCTAGTTCAGATTATATATAAAGGTGAACTACAGGGCAGTCCATGGGTGTGTTCTATTGCATTCTGCCATCTAGTGGAGAAAAATTGTAATGACTGTTGTGTCTGCCAGAATATAGAAGGAGCTGTTGTCATAGAATTCAATCCCTACATTGAATGGATTTATAATCAAAGTAATAAAATAAAGATAAACAAATAGTTAAAATAATGGAGCTCAATATTTAAAAATTTCTAAAATCAGTTTTTAAATTATTGTGGTGTACTTTTAGGATTCAGCCTTCAGATGTGCGCTTGGGAAGCAAGTAAATATATTGATATGGCTCTAGTTCAGCAAAGAACTTAAATGCTTGCCTGTATTTAAGAATGTGGGTAGTCGCATTGACTTAAAATTCAGATCCACGTTGATTTCAATGGGACTGATTAAATTAGGTATATGCTTACTGAACCAAAGTTTAGATGATGTCACTTTTTGGCCATTCCTGTGCTGATGGTATTTTGTTTTTTATTCTCAGTAAAGGCTTGATCCTATCAGTGAAGTCGATGCAAAGCTCCCACTGAGTTCAATGTCTCAGGATCAGCCCCTAAGATGGAGTAATGTGGTATCTTACAACTGGCAAAAATACTAGCGTAACCCTACTGTAAGAGATCATGTTTCTGATATAGCATTTGATCTAAACTATGAAATAGTAAGTAAGAACACGTGTTTCTGATGTTTGCAGATTGTAGTTCTTTTTAGTATTTGTTCGCATGGGTAAAGACTTAAAACCTGGATCTGAAGCAGAGGCGGGTTCAGACTTTCAATCTGATGCTGAGTTGCACAGTTGCCTGTGTCTTTGATCACAACACCCCTAGACTGACTTGGAGTTTGAACTCTGAATCTTTTGGCTTTGGCTACTCTCTAATTTTTTATGGAGCAACATCCAAACATGTATATGGCCCTACCCTGAAGAACTTGCAGCTTAATTGACTAAGTAATATGAATCACAGGGGAAACAATGCAGACATGATTCAATGGGCCACTCTTTGAAACAGAGGCCAGGGACTGAATGAACATGAAAACTGATCTGCTGCTGCTTAAGTTATCCTTCCAGATCCCGTTAGGTACATAGGTGGGTCAGCTGGGGATAGCTTGCTCCGCTGCTCCCGACATAGGACAGCACCTACTGATGGCAATATAAAGGTTCCCATTAACTTCAATGGGCACTGGATCAGGCCCATAGAGTGAGGCTGTTCCTGTGCCTCGAGCAGCTATCTGTGCACTTCAGCAGCAAGGTCCAAGGAGTCCTGCAGGGACTGCTTCTTCTATGAATAGCCAGACAATAGGATGCATTGCTTCCCTAGGCAAAAAAATCCAGCTGCAGGCAACGTGCGTAACGAAGGGCAGTTTTGGCCAATAGTTTGTAAAGAGTTTTCAATCACGTTTTGAGTGGAAGATGTGATAATGAGTTACACTTATAAGGACCTGATCTAAAGCCCACAGACATCATTGGGGATCATTGTATTGATTACAATGGGCTCTTGATCAGGCCAGTGTGAATTCAACATTTGATAAAGTGGCTTGATTCTTTTTTCCAAATAACAAAATTTTGCGTAATGGGTAGGAGAGAGGTTGTTTAGTTTCTTTTAGTTTTTTGTCCAGCTCTGTTGGACATGTTTATACATGAACTACCACAAATTGCATCTAAATACCCTTACCCAATGTAATGTAAGTAAGACGATGAGCATTTTCTTCCTTCAAAAGTCCCAGAAGCTTTCCCTCATCCCTGCACTGTATCCCATTTTGTATATTTGCCCAGTATTAATATTCCCTAAGTGCATTAACTTCCCTTTATCCTAATTGAATCTCATCAAATTGATATTTCTCAATTTCTCTAACTTCTCATCATTCCGTAATTTCTCTCTCTCTCCTTCACTGCATTAGCATCCCCTGGGCTTTGTAATAATACTGGAGGTGGAGTGACTTATCAATCAAGCAGTGCAGAAATCACCCAGAAATATGTGACCTGGAATATCTTATTGCTGTGTTAAGAAAAAAAAATACACTAATACTCCCAAGAGCAGGGAGGTAGAGCTAATAATCTGAAATCTGCACACTCATGGACTGATCTGTGGTCCCTGCTGCAGCATACACAAGAGCACTCAATGTTAGCAACATTGTGAGTGAGGCCAGGTGCAGACATTCAGCAGCGTTATAACAGGGCTGATGAACAAAACAATGCTGCTCCCAAGAAGTTAAGGGCTTAGTCCTCCCGTTCTGTGCAAAGGCACTCCTAGAGGATATGACCCCCCCATCCATATCTGTGTGTTCCTATCACACATTGGAGGTAGGGAGGAGGGTTCAGGAGTTAAGACCCAGCTTGACAAAGCCCTGGCTGGAATGATTTAATTGGGGTTGGTCCTGCTTTGAGCAGAGGGTTGGACTATATGACCTCTTGATGTCTCTTCCAAACCTAATATTCTATGATTCTAATGATGGAAGGAGCAACAGAATCTCTTATAGAGCACCTACTCAGCTGGCAAGAGCCAATGTAAAAAGAAGCCAAATAAAGCCATTTGCAGGGCACAAGATGGTTTTATTGGTCTTACAAAACCACAGTAACTATGCTTAAGCGACATCTATTAATCTCTTATATATTAACCATTTACATATATACAGATATAGATCGCTGCTGTAATGCCAGTTGGATCCAACCTGTTCCAGATAACTACCTCTCAGCAAAACTTTTTGGCTCTCTAACCATATGTTGTCATGCATGGGGCATCTGTCAAGCTAGGAGAAAGAGAATGATGCTTCTTTAGACGTTGTCTCCTCCAGCCAGTTGTTGTGGTGATTTGATCCCATTTTTACAGTGAAGGCAACAGATGATCTTAAACTGTATTTTGGCATGCATGGGATATGAATATGCTTACTCTGCCCATATCTGTTAGACCTATGTTTATACACTGTGGATAGCAGAAATATTGAAACCAACTCAACAAGAGTCATTGTTGGGGACTGAACCCAGAATTGCCCATACTAAAAGCATGAGCTTCCTAAAGTTTCCTAATTGGCCACTGTAGCAGAATCATTGACCTCTTATATGGACCAGTTAGTAAAAGGGAACAGAGATGAGATCTGCACAGTTATAGGCTGTATTACAGTGTGACTTCACTGCAAGCCAATCCAAGAGTTTCATTCAATTCCAGAGCTGCTCACTCCATAATGAGATCAACACCCTACTATTCTTAAAAATTCTGTTCTATGCAGGTTCTTATAACACACCCATCACCATGTTATCTGAGTGGCTTCTAGGAGAGCATTATGTAATGTAACAAGCATCTGTCACATGGGGTTCTTTCATAGAATCATAGAATATCAGGGTTGGAAGGGACCTCAGGAGGTCATCTAGTCCAACCCCCTGCTCAGAGCAGGACCAATTCCCAACTAAATCATCCTAGCCAGGGCTTTGTCGAGCCTGACCTTAAAAACCTCTAAGGAAGGAGAGTCCACCACCTCCCTAGGTAACCCATTCCAGTGCTTCACCACTCTCTGTGTGAAAAAGTTTTTCCTAAACTGCCCCCACTGCAACTTGAGACCATTACTCCTTGTTCTGTCAGCAGGTACCACTGAGAACAGTCTAGATCCATCCTCTTTGGAAGCCCCTTTCAGGTAGTTGAAAGCAGCTATCAAATCCCCCCTCATTCTTCTCTTATGCAGACTACACAATTCCAGTTCCCTCAGCCTCTCCTCATAAGTCATGTGCTCCAGCCCCCTAATCATTTTTGTTGCCCTTCGCTGGACTCTTTCCAATTTTTCCACATCCTTCTTGTAGTGTGGGGCCCAAAACTGGACACAGTTTTCTCTCCCTGGGAGGACAAAATTGCATGTGGATTTCATTTTCTTTAAATGTACCCTGTGCTCTTTGTTTATTTCAGTGAAGGAAGGTCTAAGTGTACATTGAACTAGGAATAGAAAAGAGTGATGTTCATAGTAGTTTTTAGATCCTCTAGGCTTTTGTTTCCCAGCTTTGGCCTGACCTCTAAGAAAGCTCAGGGGTACGTCCACACTACAGCTTAAAATCGATATTAGTAAAATCGATTTTATAAAACCGGGTTTATAAAATCGATTTTACACGTCCACACTAGGGCATATTACATCGGTGGTGTGCGTCCATGGTCCCAGGCATCCATCAATTTCAGGAGCGTTGCACTGTGGGTACCTATCCCATAGTTCCTGCAGTGTTCCCTGACCCTTGGAATTATGGGTTACTACCCCAGAGCCTGATGGGGCAAAAATCACTGTCGTGGGTGGTTCTGGGTACAGCCTCACCCCCTCCCTTCCTGAAAGCAGCAGACAGCCATTTCGCGCGTTTTTTACTGGGTGAAGTGAGCAAACGCCATTTTACAGCAAGCATGGACCCTGGTCTGATCAGTACCTTGATCGTGGACGTTGTAAACAGTTCACGCATTCTCATGCTGTCTATGCTGAACCATGAACAGCAAATGCAGGAGAGGAGGCTGCAGCTATGGCAGCGCGGCGACGAGAGTGATGAGGACCTGGAGACTGATTTCTCCGAAACCGCGGGTCCCTACGCTTTGGAGCTCCTGATGGTAATGGGGGAGGTTCTACCCATTGCTCGCCAATTTTGGGCCCGGGAAACAAGCACAGACTGGTGGGACCACATAGTTTTGCAGGTGTGGGACGATTCGCAGTGGCTGCGGAACTTTCGCATGCATAAGAGTACTTTCTTTGAACTTTGTGACTAGCTTTCCCCTGTCCTGAAACGCCATAATACCAGGATGAGAGCAGCCCTCACAGTGGAGAAGTGCGTGGCAATAGCCCTCTGGAAGCTTGCAATGCCAGACAGCTACCGGTCAGTCGGGAATCAATTTGGAGTGGGAAAATCTACTGTGGGGGCTGCTGTGCTGCAAGTAGCCAAAGCAATCATTAAGCTGCTGCTACGAAAGGTTGTGACTCTGGGAAACGTGCAGGTCATAGTGGATGGCTTTGCTGCAATGGGATTCCCTAACTGTGGGGGGGCCATAGATGGAACCCATATCCCTATCTTGGCACCGGAGCACCAGGGAACCCAGCACATAAACCGCAAGGGGTACTTTTCAATGGTGCTGCAAGCACTGGTGGATCACAAGGGATGTTTCACCAACATCCACGTGGGATGGCCAGGAAGGGTTCATGATGCTCGTGTCTTCAGAAGCACTATTCTGTTTAAACGGCTGCAGCAAGGGACTTACTTCCCAGACCAGAAAATTACAGTTGGGGATGTTGAAATGCCTGTAGTTATCCTGGGGGACCCAGCCTACCCCTTGATGCCATGGCTCATGAAGCCATACACAGGCAGCCTGGACAGTGGTCAGGAGTTGTTTAACTACAGGCTGAGCAAGTGCAGAATGGTGGTAGAATGTGCATTTGGGCGTCTCAAAGCTCGCTGGAGAAGTTTACTTACTCGCTCAGACCTCAGCCAAACCAATGTCCCCTTTGTTATTGCTGCTTGCTGTGTGCTCCACAATCTCTGTGAGAGTAAGGGGGAGAGATTTATGGCGGGGTGGGAGGCTGAGGCAAATCACCTGGCCGCTGATTACGCGCAGCCAGACACCAGGGCAATTAGAAGATCACACCAGGAAGCGGTGCGCATCAGAGAAGCCTTGAAAATGAGTTTCATCATGGGCCAGGGTACGGTGTGACTGCTGTGTTTCTTTCCCCTTCCTGAACCTCCCTCCCCCCATTGACTCCTGCTGCAAGTAACCTACCCTGCACCCTTCCCTAACAGCTTGCTCATGGAAAAAAAGTTACTATCTTTTAAAAACCTTGTATTCTTTATTAAAACTCAGTTGCTGTAAGCAACCCACCCTCCCTCTTGCTTTAAAAAGCATGTAATTAAAAATACACCAGTAGGGGTTTTGGAGGAGGATGGGAGGGAGGGAAGAAAAAGGCAATTAAGGAAACCTTGAAAACGAGTTTCATCATGGGCCAGGGTACGGTGTGACTGGTGTGTTTCTTTCCCCTTCATGAACCCCCCCCCATGTATTGACTCCTGCTGCAAGCAAGCTACCCTCCACTCTTCCATAACAGCTTGCTTATGGAAATAAAGTCATTCCCTGTAACCAACCCACCCTCCCACTTTCTTTGAATAGCATGTCATTATAAGAAGAGTAAGAGAAATAAAAAGGTACCCTGGGAGTGGTTTGGGAGGAGTATAGGAGGGAAGAAAAAGGCCATTAAGGACATTTCAATGTAATGACAGCCTTTTGGCTGGACTGTCCACGGGGGTGGAGTGGGCAGGTGCAGAAAGCCTTCCCCCACGCGTTCTTACACGTCTGGGTGTGGAAGATGTGGGACATGGTGAGTACTGAGGGAGGTTAAACATGGGCTGGAGTGGCACTCTGTGACCCCGCAGCTCTTCCAACAGACTTCGGAGGATGTCAGTTTGGTCGTACAGCAGCTCCAGCGTTCCATTCCGCCACCGCTGATCTTCCTGCCGCCACATCTCATCTCGAGCGTCCCTCCTGTCCTCACGTTGGTCCCTCCTGTCCTCACGTTGGTCCCTCCTGTCCTCACGTTCACTGGCAGCGTTCCTGTACTTTGCTACCACGTCTTTCCACTCCCCCAGTTGAGCTCTTTCACTGCGGGTTACTGCCATTCTTTCTGTGAACATCTCATCCCATGTCCTCTTCTTCCTTATTCTCCTTATCTGACCTATCCGTCAGACTGGGGTAGGGAGGCTTGAAAAATATGCAGCTGCATGAGTGGGGGAAAAGAGTGATAGAAGGATCATAAGAGATACATTTCACAGAACAATGGTTATACTCTTTCACAGTGAACTACACTATTCACCGTACGTAGCACATGTCACTTCACTACAAGTTCGCCTTTGGATTCTTTTAGTACTTAGTGCTTGCAGCTGTGGTGTAACAGATCAACACAGACGCAGGTCTGGGGATTACAAATCAGCTTGCAGGCGGACATGGTAAGGCATACATCTAATGGCAGTTAACCGTACAACCTCCTCCTTTCCCCCCTATCCATGGCTATTACCAGGTAACATTCATGCTTGGCAGCCAAACTGCTAAAAAGCACATCTTTTGCTTCTTTTCTTATGCCATCAGAAAGGTTAAGCACTAGAGAAAAATTGTGAATGGTTTCCCCCCCTCCACTCTGCATGTCTGCTGTAATGGCAGGTCACTGAAACCTTACCAGCTCCCCCTTCCCCCCTCTCCCTTGGCAATTAGCAGCGAAAATTCCTGCTGCCCAAATGCTAAAAAGGTCAGCGCCATTAGAGACACCTTCCCGTAGGAATGGGCTGCTTTTTACCTTCCCCGCCCATGGCTAACTGCAAGGGAAGGATTTTTTTAAAGGCGCAGGAAAGCAGCAACGAAGGAATGGTCATCTCTGTCCCCTTAATAAACTACATTACTTTTTACCAGGTGACCATGAACGATATCACTCTCCTGAAGATTACAGACAGAGAAAAAGAAATTATGCTTCTTGAATACCAGCAATCCCCGGGACCATACGCAGCTAGGCTTTGTCATGCAATGATACCCGATTACGTGCTCCAGGCATGGCGTGGTAAAGTTTCGTACCATGGTGGACGGAATAAGGCTGTCCTGCCCAGAAACCTTCTGAAAAGGCTTTTGGGGTACCTACAGGAGTGCTTCATAGAGATGTCCCTGGAGGATTTCCGCTCCATCCCCAGACATGTTAACAGACTTTTCCAGTAACTTTAATGCCAGCTAATGCATGCAAGCCCTCATGGCAAATCAATCATTAAAAAATGCTTGCTTTTAAACTATGTTTTTTATTTAAAAAAGTACACTCACCAGAGGTCGCTTCCATGGCTTCATTGTCTGGGCTAGTGGCTTGGGAGGGCTGGGAGGGTAATTCTGTCTGGGTGAGAAAAAGCTCCTGGCTGTTGGGGAGAATGGAGTGCTGTGTGGTCTCTGCCATCTCGTCCTCCTCTTCCTCCTCCACATCTTCGCCGTCCGCAGAATCATCAGCAATGGCTGAGATTGCTACCCCCACCTCTGAATCCACAGACAAGGGGGCGCTTGTCGTGGCACTGCCCCCTAAAATTGCATGCAGCTCCGCGTAGAAGCGGCATGTTTTTGGCTCAGATTCACTTTAACTCTGCACTGCACCGAGTCCCTGCTATGGCCTCTCTGCCTCATGGCATTAGAAATTTTTTCAAAACTTTTCTCATTTCGTCTACTGGAACTCAGTTCTGATAGCACAGAATCTTCTCCCCATACTGCGATCAGATCCAATAACTCCTGTGTGTTCCACGCTGGAGCTCTTTTCCTATTCTCAGGAGACTGCATTGTTACCTGTGCTGCTGAGAGCTCTACGCTGGCCAAACAGGAAATGCAATTCAAAAGTTCCCGGGGCTTTTCCTGTGTACCTGGCCAGTGCAGTAGAGTTCCTTTACCTGTCCAGAGTGGCCACTGGTGCACTGTGGGATACCTCCTGGAGGCCATTAACTTCGATTTCTGTCCACACTAGCCCTAAATCGATTTTGTAAAATCGATTTTAGGGTTACTCCTTTCGTTTAGCTGGAGTACAGAAATCGATTTTAAGACCCCTTAAAATCGATTTTAAGTGCCTTGTAGTGTGGACGGGTACAGCGTTAAATCAATTTAACGCTGTTTAAATCGATTTAACGCAGTAGTGTGGACCTGGCCTTTGTCTCCTGACCAGGTGAACTTTACCTTTGTTGTAGACTGTTCCATTGTAGTAGAGAAGCAGAGTTGTTGACCACAGTCCTCATGTCAGAGCTTTAGACAATCTTTTAGGTAGCCTGGGCCCAGATGATTGATGCTGTGAAGATAACTGAGATCTTAAACATATTACCGTGTTTTATGGGGAGCCAATGTAGTGAGTGGAAAACAGATCTGATGTGACCCATGTTGCTGAAGAGATGTGCTGCTGCATTCTATATTGGTTGTCACTTTCTGAGGGCTAATGCCCACTATATTTTAAGATCAACTCGCTGCACTGGCTTTGATTTCTATGTTTCAGTATAGAAAGAAGCCTTCTGCAAGAAGAGTGAGACTTTTCATAGACCCATATCTGAGACCTTTACTTCTGGGCAGCTGCTCGAGAATTTCTCTCCATTCAATAGAACTTATTTCCTATTCTGTATGGATAGTGACTAGATCTGGTCGGGAATTTTCCAGAAAAACCATTTTCCCCCCAGACAATGTAGATTCACCAAATCTGTTCACGGGAAAGGGTCAGTTCTGACAAATTTCCTGACTTCAAAAAACGTTTGAAACAAAAAGTTTGGAAATTGTTTAAATGTCTCATTTTTGGGAGTGGAGGGTTATTCAAAATTATTTTTTGTTTCAAAATGTTGCTTAATTTGTACTAAAAGGCTATAATCAGAACATTTTTTTTCAAAATGAAACGTTTCAACTGACCCAATCTGAACATTTGTTTTGCATTATCAGTTTGCAAAATTTTTGAGATATTGATTTTTTTTTTCTTGATTCAAGACCAGAGAAAATGTTTAAATCTCAAACTCTGATGTGATGGAAAATCTGTTTCCCCCCCAACTCTAATTGTGACACTATTTAAAAATCTATAAGGAATATCACAGGTGAATGGTTTTTGCTTTGTGAGCATTAAAACAAACAAATCACACATACACAAAGTCTGCATGTCAGTTTGCCCATAGGTATCCTATTTATTTTCCTGAACTATCCAAATTGCATTCAGCTAAGATTTGATTATCTGAGAAGTGTGTTGACTTTGGTATCTAGGTTATATAATAAATAGGTGCTCTAACCTTGATTATTCCAGGAACAGAACATAATGCACTGATCAGGTGATTCTAGCGCTGACAACCATTCTTAAGAAGTCAAAGTGCAGGCATTTCAAATGCTCCTACAGGCGCTCCCTGGGTTATGCAAACCCAATTTATGCAAATCTGCACTTACGGAAAAAATTCTGTAAATTCTGTAAGCTAGAGAGTGGTTTTTTTTGTCTTTTGTTTTGCATAATGGTTGGGTATACATTCCTGACTTAGGAAAAATTTGAGTTACGCAAGGTGTTCTGGAATGGAATGCTTGCGTAAGTCGGGGAGCGTCTGTACTTGTGAAACCAATGTGAAAGAAAACTTGTCTCCATTTGTTCCGTGTTTGTGCACAAACCAATTAAAAACAAAAACTGCAAACCAGACTGATGAGCAGAAGCTAAATGTGGCATCCATTGTTAGTACAGGGGAAAGTTCTGTTCCAAACCATGTCACTTGTATCTTATTTTCGGTGGCTTTCAGTAACCTCTCTGCACCCCAGTTTGTGCACCTGTGGTGCACTGTTGTAACAAATTCTGGTTGTCCTTATGCTGCATACCATGATCACTTGGCACTCCCCACAAGGACATAATGTGTGTCCTCCTGCTCCGGAAACACAGGCTCCTACCACTTCTGAGAAGAGAGAGACTATTAGCAGTGCAGGGCCCATAATACGCAGCTGAGTATTATGGTACTGCATGCTCCCTAGCACTTACTCTTCCCTGAGTAAGCTAGTATGCAGGAAGACTCCTATGACAAGAGATTGGCAGGCAAATCTTGCTCCTGAACCCACTTGTGGCCTGGTAAACCAAGGGAGCTGTCAAACTGAAATGGCCCATGCCAGACCTTGTAGTCTTCCCCCAGTCCAGACACCTGTGTAAGGGCCTGTCACAATCCATCCCTAAATCATCAGTTGGTTAATGCCACACCCTGTGTCTTCTCCTTTCCAAGTGTTGACCCAGCCTGACCACACTTGGTGTTATATTTACACTATTACAGCCTTATGTGTTATGGATACAAGAAAATCATTAGGTGCAGTGACCATATAAAATGCAATGATCACAGTACCTGATTCTCAAAGTTCTATGCTATTCAGGTTCTGCAACCATCACTGTTAGGACCAGATCAAGGCAATTTATGACCTCAGGTATACCAGATGGGGCCACCCCTCTCCCCCGCAGGATTAGCCAAGGGAAGGGTCCCTGCTCCTCTCCCATAGAGGCAGGGGCAGCAACAAGAGGGTCCCCCAGAACTTACTGCAACAATTGATGTATATCTGCTTAGGTTGTGGACTAGGCCCGCAGCACTCTTCCCTTCCTGCGTTGTATAGGCTTCTGCTGGGGTCACACTGGCAAGACCTTCCAGGGCTAGTAGTTACCATCTCATGGAGATAAAGACATCCATTCAAACCTCTCAGCTATTGTTTCAACCTGCTTACAGACTCAGACTGACACCTCTGCATTGTGTTCACATTTTCAGGCTTCTCTTCCTAACCATGAGAGCTAGACACATACTTTTTCTAAGAAATGAAAGCTGAGCCACTGGTGTGCTCACATAACTCCAGGAGCTGGAGCTCTGCTTCTGGATTTACAGTGCCTATAACTTAATCCAGCCCTGATCACTGTGGCATCTGAGTGTCTCAAAAACATACCTTCAAAAAAAGCTACATCATCTCCTCTCTGAATGTATTTCTGTCCTTTGTGCTGGGCATAATATCACTCTCATAAAAAAAAAATATTCAAAGTGCCAACATCCAATTATTTTCACAGCTCAGACCTTCAAAGGCATGACAAAATGCACTCTTATGTATGGACGCAGTCAGTCGAGGAGGAAGGTGATAGGAACGTTACAGTGCTTGCAATGTCTATAGTGAAGTCAGCGAATTAATAATAATACATAAATAAACCCCACAATGTTTGTTCTGTAGAAAACACCAAAAGCAATAGCCAACACACGGCTATGTCAAAAGGGAAATGGTGCCTGCCAATGTGAATTTGGGTAAGTACTTGTCTTGCTAAATAAAAGCAACAGGGGGTCTTGTTCAGCAGGATGCTGGGGTAGGTAAGCAGGCCATAGACTGCTGAGCAACAATTTAGCAGTGTTCTGTGTGTGTTTGTGCGTGGTTTAAAAAAACAAAGCCTTTGAAGTCAGTGCTTGTGATATCTGATCATCTTATGAGTGTGTGACATGACAGCTCTATGAGAGATAATCAGGTAACCTGAGGGCAGCCACTTTAAAGGATTAGATACAGAGGATGGTTTGCTTGATGCACCTGTTGTATTAATTCTTTTTCTTTAAAACATAACAGTTCTTAGGGAAGCTCCCTGCTGCCTTCGGTTCCTTGGTGAGAATAAAAGAGGTGGAATCATTTTGTAGAGAAACATTCCATTTGGAGTGTTTGGCTTACATTGTCTGTATGATCCTGTTAGGAGTTTCGTAAAGAGAATCAACAAGGAAAGATGCACAGACTGCAGTACAACAATGCTTTTTTCTAGCTGGTAGCTTTCATGCATTTGTCTTAACATCCCTGTCTAGCACTGTAGTTTTTCTTATTCCCCTACTAAGTTTTAATTAATGAGGACCCCAATCTGCAGATCTGGATCCAAACCTCCATAACGTTCTAGGAAATCTGGGGTTTGGATCCTCCTATTATAGAGATTGAGCCTACTGCCATGTTTGGGTTTCAGACTTTCCTCAGAGTTTAGGATGTTCACATCCAGCAATTTGGAGTGGAACCCCTAATTGTAATCAGACATTATTGCTGTAAAGCTCATGTGATATTCAGCAATGACCTTTACAATGAAATTGCTTATTGACTTGCAGTAGACTGTTACATAAACACTTATAGTTAGATAACTTCAGCACATTTGTAATATTCAGGGTATTTTCTATCGTAAGCATATAGAAGAAAAAGAAAATACTGAATATTTGCCATCACTTTAAGTTACCTAATGTGGTCTAGTGGATTGAGCACTGGAGAGGGACTGTGACCTTAATTCTGTTCCTGGCTTTGCCACTGATTTACTGACTGGCTGGATGACTTTGGGCAGATCACTATACCTCTACGTACCTCATTTTCCCCATCTGTATAATGGACATAATGATACTGAGCTCCTTTGTACAGCATTTTTGAGATCTACTGATGAAAAGTGCTATGAGAGAGACCCTTTAAATGGACCAGCCACCCTGCGACAGAGCCAGGTATTATTAATTATATTATATTAATTAGCATTATATTTATTACTTTTTTTTATTATTAAATACCCTGACTGTAACTTATATGACAGGCCTACTTTTTTGTGTGTCACTGCCAGCACTGACATACATAAAGCTCATTTAAGGGAATCCTTTATGTTCTATCACCAATTCTTATTTCTCATATTATGTCCATCATCTGGAGATAGACTAGTCACATCCTGGATATGCACTTCTCCAGTGCAAGCAGGAGACTCCCCTAAATGAAGGGACCCAGTTAGAACCATTGCCAAGACACAGCAACGAAGAGGTTGACTTCATCGGCTGTTTAATGTGCATTAGAAGAACCAGTCTCATTTCTTATTGGAATACATCCTTTAAATATTGTGAAGAGTGTTGCATGGACAGATCCTCACTGGGACTTGGTGGAGGTGTAGGGGCTCCTGAATGGGACTAGTAGAGGGACCAATGAAGCTTTATTCATAAAAATTCTGCATTTTTTTCCTCCTCCTCTGGAATCTACTGAATGACTTAATAGGCTAGTAGCTTGAAGGCATGAAATACATGCCTTCCTAAAGAACTATATCATTGTCTTTAGTCCTGTTTCCTTATCCACCTAATTAACTCAGCCTTCCTAGTGTAATCCTTCATTTAATCACTCTTTGCAGTTGCTTCATTTCACTAAGATCTTAGTCTTTCCTCTTCTATCCTGATGTTTTAATTCCTTGCCTCAGAGATCACTGACTATTTGACTTGCGAAATCTTTAGAAGGATTTTTAACCCTAATCTATTAGCCTCAGAAGCAAGTGCTGGGGGCTTTTCATTTTTATCCGATGATTCATGGAGGGGGGGGGAAAGAATCTAAATAGGAATTCAAATTAATATCTAAATTGCTCAGATGCTCAGATTGCCATAACCAGTGGCTACATTTGATTCTATGAGATTTAAATTATTGTTTTCAGCTTCTGACAGTTCACTGGCATAACAGGACATTTCTGATTACTTAACACAGTCCTTAGCCAGATATCTTGCTATTATATGTCCATGCCTTTGCATATTTTCTTTTGTTAACAAAGACACCTTTAGTCACTCATTCACCATCACCAATGGCAACTGTGTTTCTATCTCCCTGCATGCTTACATCATCCCCAGTGTTAGAACATAAAAACATAAGAACGGCCGTACCGGGTCAGACCAAAGGTCCATCTAGCCCAGAAGCTGTCTACCCTTACCAGGTGCCCCAGAGGGAGTGAAGCTAACAGGCAATGATCAAGTGATCTCTCTCCTGCCATCCATCTCCATCCTCTGATGAACAGAGGCTAGGGATACCATTCTTTACCCTTATTGGCTAATAGCCATTTATGTACTTAGCCACCATGAATTTGTCCAGTTCCCTTTTAAACATTGTTATAGTCCCAGCCTTCACAAACTCCTCAGGTAAGGAGTTCCACAAGTTGACTGTGCGCTGTGTGAAGAAGTGTTCAATATCTTTCTTGGAAATCCCAGTCTTTTTTTTCTGTTGAGCAGGGGAGCACCATTCTATCATCACTAGACATGGAATGCTAAACTCTAGCAGAGAGGCCTACTGGATAGTATCTTGGCCTAGCATTTGGGAAAGCTAGGTTTTAGTCCTGAGTTCTGGATAACCTTAAGCATATAACTTTCTCAATTTGTAAAATTAGGAAAAATGATGCTCACCTCTTATGGTCAAACCATAGGGTTGGAAGGGACCTCCGGAGGTCATCTAGTCCGACCCCCTGCTCAGAACAAGGGCTTCTTGAATTGTATATATTTAGGGAATTTCTCATCTTTGCATTTTCCGTGAAATTTCCCACCTTGGCATAATCACTGGTGCAAGGTCCCTGGGGGCAGCAATGGTGGGTGTGCCTGGGATGAAATGTGACAAAGTTGGATATAAGGAATTTTTGGTCAATGTTGTCTGGCTGTGGAAAAAACTTCCAAAAGAGATCAGAAAAATGCACAGCCTGACCACCTTTAGGTCATATTGCAAGACATTTTTCCTTGTTCATTTCTCCCCGACACTATTACAATAACTCTCTCTTGCCCCCCACCCAAAAATCAAAAACCTACCCCAAGCTGAACATCTCATCACTCAAAATGGGAGAAGAGCAGCAGACTTCATGAAGTCCACTAGGGACCTTGCTAGGACAATCTTCCATGGAAAGCACTCCGACCCACATCTTCAAAGATATTTAGGATCCTAACTCCCATTGAAATCAATGGGAGTTAGATGCCAAAATGCTTTTGACAAACTGGGTCTCAGATACTAACGTGATGGACACCACTACAAAATCCTAAACACTGAGAAATTAAGTATGTATTCACCTGTTCTCTTTCATCTTACATTTCAACTGTAGGCTTTTTAAGGTAGGAAACTATTTTTATATCACGTGTACATCACCTAACACAATGGAGCCCTGGCCCTTGACTAGGGTCTCTAGGCACTACCACATTCCTACCAACATGCCATCAAGACCTTTTCTAAAGCAGGGTTCAGAACAGATTCTGAAGATGTAGAAAATAAGGTGATCAAATATTATATGGCTATAAAACAATTCTTTCAGTGTGATCTGTTAGATGGACAGCCAACTGGAACAACATTATTTTGCCTTAAAAGACAAGCCAGTGCTTTTTATTTTATTTTTTTACAATATTATTCCTAAAATGTAGCAACACTTTGATATCACTAGATAAATCTGTATGACTTTGTTATCACTCTTTCATTTGTGCAGACACTCTCTAAATTTAATAGATTCTTGAGGCAGCGTTAGTTGTAATATCTTGAGATCTGAAATGAAATGTCGGTCAGGTCAGGTTCATTTTCCCCTGCATGGCTTTGCTCCGAGAATTCATTGATTTCTGTAATTAAATGAGTTGGAAGTAAATCCCAACCCTTTGCTGCATGTTACTCATCAGAGCCAATGGCTGAATCTTAATAAGCTGTTTAGTGTGATCTTGTGCCAGAGTGGCTAGGTGTTAACACTTTCCCTAGCGCTACAATTTCATGTAGCAATCTGTGGTTATAATTGACTCTGCCAGGACAAAAGAAAGAGGAGGAGGAATGGTATTAGATTAAAATGAAACAGCATAGCTCAGAGAGTGGCTAGCTCAATGAATACAAAATTCTTCTCCCTTTGTGTAAATTCAACTCACCAGTTACAATTTTCTTCCTTTAAAAAAAATAGATTGCAGTGTTTCAAATTCAGATACTAGTTAGGAGAAAGCGATCTGAGGATGCTCCCTATAAAAAGAGCTTTGAAATGCAAACATTAAGATACTTAATTAATTATCCGAGATAATGGTGATGTCTGTATAGTGCTCTTTGTAATCAGCAGTTTGCCACTGCCAATGTTGTGTAGTCAACATGCATTATAAGACTGGGAAAACAATACTATTGTGGTGTTCACTGAGCTGCAAAAAATCAGATAATGGTGTGCTTAGCTTAAAGAGACCAATCCAGAAGGCAGGGGAAAAGAGACTATCTCATCATAGATGTACATTATGAAATAAAATGTGTACATTAATGCATAGGCCGTTGCAGGAAGGGAAAGAAAGATTGAACAGCTGATGGACAGATGTGTGTTGATGACATTTAATTGGTTACATTTTGCTTTCATTCACAACACTGACAAGGGCTTGGATATCACTGGCAAAGCAGATAAGAGAGAAAGACCTTTCTGAAAGAGCTTCAGTCATCTCTGCTGGAAAATCCCCTTTTAATAAGAGTCACTTTTTGCCCTATTTGTCTGCACACATCGGAAAGTCAAGATGACCTGTATGCAATGTTTTTGTAGCTGTGTTGGTCCCAAGATGTTAGAGAAGCAAGGTAAGTGAGGTAAAAATTTAATTGGACCAACTTCTGTGGAAACTTGAAAGCTCGTCTCTCTCACCAACAGAAGCTGGTCCAATAAAATATATTACCTCACCCACACTGCCTCTCTAACAAGCCTTCTAAAGTTTAGAATTCATAGAGGGGAGGTTTTTTAAAAGGGTTTATTCCTCTAACCCGGGAAATGTACCAAGACTGAGAAGGTTACACAGCTGTTACGCACATTTCACATTGGTAATATATTACTCCACAGATCCAGTGATAATGTCAGGCTACCTGGCAGTAGTCAGCACAAGTACTTGCTCATGGCAGATTACCCTGGGCACTGGGAAAATACATTGATGTGTTTTGAGACATGTAGTCTCATCGCTCCCTGAGTTTTCCTTTCAGATGACTGTGAACCTAAGCACTCAAAACATAAAGTCAAAATAAAGCCAGTTAGTCAAAGTGATTTTCCTGTTTTACATGGCAATTCACCTGAATGTCCTTGCCCCACACATATAGTTCTTATTCTATACCCCAACTCTGCTGTTGCCAGTAGGTGCATTAATGCTAATCAGCTTTCAGTATGGTTCTCTGCTGGGCCATATCAAGAAAAAATAATGTGTTTATGCTTCTTCTGAACAGCAGTTTTCTTTAAAAATGACTGTCAGCGTAAAATCCCACACTTTTCCACAAAGTGACTATATTACTCTAATGCTAGACATAGTTACTATTCCATAGCCCCTCATGACTATCTCCTACTGAATGGTTACCCTTTTATAGGCGCTTTCTTACCAGCAGGCATTTCTGCTCCTGGCCCTTTAAATTTAGCAAAACTGAACTATTTCAGCCCCATTTCTTTGAATAAACAGGACTATAGAGATTTATACAAATCCTTTTTTTAAATTAAAATGTACAGCAACAATTGTAGATGAAGGAGAAAAGATGAAAAGATACTATGAAGTAACAGAGGATAATAGGTTACTGAAAAATTATGAAAGAATCAGTGGAGTGCTAGTTAGTTTGTTAACTGTTAAGTGGTTTGGTCTGGCAGCAAAGGGGCGCAGGAACAGATCAATTTGCATTTTGACAAAGAACAACATGGAACCTCTTTCTCCACATGACCCCATGTCTCCATAGTCAGATCTGGAAGGAACTTTATCTAGGAGTAGCCCTCAGGAAAATGAAGTCCAAGGGGTGACTGGACTATAAAAGGGAAGAGCAAGAATGCCCATTTCTCTCTCTCCCTCCCTGCATCACCTGAGAATACAAAGGAACCAGTCTTGGGCCTTTGGGAAAGCTTCTGATCTGATAATTTTGTCAGCTCTGTTGCTGGAAGCATAAATTTCAACACTGTACAACATCTGAGACAATGGAGACTTCTTGAACATGCATGTCACAATTCATGGCAATTGCACCTAATGTTCCCACTAGATGTTCAAGCAGGGCATCCACTCTTAGGCTTCCAGTTTCCCATTGATCACCTTTCTTGGACAGAGACAGACATCTCTCATCCTCCTGGCTGGGGGTATTTCCAGAGTGTGAAGTTCCCTGTTAACACTATGAATTCCCCAGGAAGTCAGATTGCCTCAGAAGACCTGCTTTGCCTTCTCCTCAGAGGCTATAAACACACAGTTCTTTCTAAGTAAGGACAACTATTGTGAAGGCAAAAGCATTACACACGATATATTTAAAAAAAACAACTCAGAACAAGAACTGTTATGAATCTGAGTCACTCCCTTATACATCTTGGGGTTTTGATCTGGGAATAGGTAATTCATAGACAATTGGTTTTGCCTCAGGATGAAGCTTGAAAAAGTTAAGACCAGAGGTAAAAATTTGCATTCTCCTCTTCTCAAGTATTTCCTAGAAAACCCATTCAACTTTGTTTATCTTAAACATTCCTTCCTGTCTGGTTCATAGTTTAAGAGTCCTTTGAAGCTCATAACACTTGCCAAAGTTTACATTAATCATGTCTCCCGCATAGAGATGTTATGTACTATTCCACAATAATACATAAACAGTTGTATTTTTAATGTAATTAACTACTAAAATACTTAGACTTCATTCAGGGTATTGACATATTGGTCACAAACCACATTTAGAAACCACAGTCATTGCCACAGTCATTACAAGGGGAAGGGTGGCAATAAGAGAACTAGAGAAAGCAGAAACTGAAGAAATGGACTGGTGATGTGTGACCAGCAAGGGAAAGAGCCAGGAAATATTCATCCCAGATCAAAGTATAGAATAGTTTCAGGAATTTGGTGAGTCTGCTATCAAGGAACCAGTCTTTGGAGAAATGTACCAGAAAGCTCCAGTGGACATACTTGCTTTATACTTTACAGACATTTATCAGGTTGCTATCAAGAAAGGATTTTAGCCATCTTGAGAAGGCAAAGAATCATCTATATTAAGAAGAACAGGATTCAAGATTAGATGGGTTATGTAGTCATCAGGCAAGTCTCCACTGGTGATGATACATATTGCAATAGAGACTTGGTGCCACATGGAATATAGGAGACTTCTAGGATGTTGGAAGGGAGGTGATAAAGAGAAAAGGCGAAGTGATCTTCTTGGAAACCCTTCCAGTCCCATGAACAGGAGAAGGAAGAAAATATTGGTGGTAAACTATTGGCTCAGTAACAGATGTGAAGGTGATTCTGGTTCTGGGATGCATTGGCTCATATTCCAGTGACAGATGGGTTGTATAGAGGGAAAAGGCCTACATCTCACAAGTATGGGTACTACTAGTCTTCTTGGTTTTAGGCTACTTAGAGCAAATATGAAGGCATTAATCTACAATGCCAGCAGATAGTGTTGAGGAGGCAAATTTAGTAAATTGTGAACAAATTGAACCAATGTGTCAGAGAATGAAGAGAAGACATTTCTCAATTGCCAATATACCCGTGCTAGCAGGCTGGGGGAGAATGTGCATGATTGGAATGTTAAAAATATTAGTTATAATCTTTGTAGGAAGAACAGACTGGTCAAAGAGGTACAGGCATGTGTCTGTACATCAATGATGCCATTACTTGTTCTAGAGTTATGGGTAACACAGGAGCACAGAATATGCTAACTAACAAAGCCCAGGAATGGGTACTGGTGGAGTCTGCTACAGAACACTGACTCAAGCCAGAGAACAGGATGAGTTATTTCTTAAACACCTGCTAATGTGTGGAAAGAAAAACCTAGTGCTGTCGTGGGAGACACACTCAACATGTCATATAACCAGTAGTAAAACATTATTAAAGTTTCTAAAAGTGATAGATTTTTCTAACACAAGGACCTCATAATTATAGTGGATAAAGATCAATCATTTTTGCCGGATGTTGGTGGTTGCTTATGGATGGATGTTCACAGCCTGGTTACATTTAATATGAGCAAACAAAGGTTAGTCTTAATCAGTTAAAAAAACACACCCACAGAGCTTCAACAGGGTGAATTTATGAGAGAAATTGATTGGGGAGAAAAAAGTTGGATGGAAAAATGTGAATGAAAATCTTGGGAGCTTTTTAAGAAGAGTTTATTATATGGTCAAAAAGCCCCTATTGCACAATGGAGAAAGAAGAGAACTTTGGCTAAAAGTCCATCGTGGCTGTACAGAGGGATCTCTATATAGAGTGAAGGCAGCTATTAGAAATAAAATTATATATATATAATATATAACAAATGGAAATAGCTAGAAATCAATATATATATATTTTCTGCACATCATATCTTAATATAAAGTAAGCTAAAGACATCAGGGCAAAGTCCATGGCTAGCAGGGCTAAAGGACAATAAAGAGGGATTTTATTTTTTTTTAGTTTTGTTAGGAACACAAAACATCCTAGCAATGATATAGACTTATTACTAGACAGAGATGTAAAACTGTTGCTAATGATGCAGAAGGTTTCCACAAGTATTTCTGTTCTGTGTTTGGAAAGAAGCAGGATTATGTACTCCAATCATATGAGGTCGATAAGGTACTTTCCAGTCCATTAGTAAATGAGGAGGATGTTAAACAACATCTAGTAGGGATAAACATTTTTAAATTAGCAGGCCTGGCTAACCTGAGCCATCAAAGAGTTGGCTAAAGTGGTCTCTGGCCTACTGATATTAATTTTTAATACATCTTAAAACACTGGGGAAACTCAAGAAGACTGGAAGAGTATTAATGTTGTGCCAATATTTAAAAAGAACAAGTGGGATGACCTGCAGAACTATCAGCCAGTTAGCCTGATATAATTCCCAGGCAAAATAAAGGAAAAGCTTGTATGGGGTTTAACTGATAAAAAATTGGAATAAAATTCATGTTAGCCCCATGATTTTATAGCAAAAAGCCTTGTCAAATTAACCTGATTGATTTCATTCTTTGAAATTACAAGTTTGGTTAATAGAAGGTAAACATCACAGATAAAATATATTTAGAAATGTTGTAAGGCATTTGATGGGTACTGCACAACATTCTGATTTTAAAATTAGCACTATACAGTATCAGTAGAGCACATATTAAAAGGATTAAGACAGATCTCAAAAAGTAGTTGTCAAGGAAAAAAACATAATTGACTGGGGTATTTCTAGTGAGGTCTGCTGGGACTGGTACTAGATCTGGAACTAGTCAACATTTTCATCAGTGATCTGGAAGTAAATACACCTCTACCCCAATATAACACGACCTGACATAACATGAATTTGGATATAACGCAGTAAAGCAGTGCTCTTGGGGGGCAGGGCTGTGCACTCCAGCGGATCAAAGCAAGTTCAACATAACACGGTTTCATCTATAATGCTGTAAGATTTTTTGGCTCCCGAGGACAGCGTTATATCGGGATAGAGGTGTATCACTGCTGATAAAATGTGTGAGTGACTCAGTTAATAATGACAGAGCAGTCATACAGAGAGATCTGGCTTGTTCATTAACTTGGGCCCATTCAAACAAAATGTGTTGTAATACAGCCAAATGCTAAGTTATACGTCCACAAGCAAGGACTGTACACCATACCGATGGAATAGTGGACTCCATCGTGGAAAGCAGTGACTCAGAAAAGGAGTTAGGGGCTCACTGTGGAAAAACAACTGAACATGAGCTGTCAGTATGGTGCTGTGGCTAATGCGATATTTGGTTGCATAAACAGGGAGCAATGAGTGGTAGGGAGGTGGTTTATATCTGTATATACAGCATTAGTGAGTCCAGTACAGAACAGGGCGGTTTCTGGTGTGGGAGTGGTTGGGAAAGAAGGACAGAGAGGGCTTGGATGGCTTGTGGGGGAGAAGGGTGGAGATAAAGAACAGGGAGGGCTCTAGTGGTGAGTGGCACTGTTTCAAAAGGAGGCTGCACAGCCATCTGTCTTGGATGATTTAGCCAAATAAATCCTGCATGTTGGCAGGGGGCTAGATTAGATGATCTTGCAGTCCTTTATAACCCTATGGTTCTATGATTCTAAATAAAGGCAAGAAGGCTCAGCTGTTGTGTGTGTAAGGGGAGTTGTGTATTATTTAAAAAAAAAAAAAAGCAGGCAGTGCTTATAGGAGAGAGTTATGGAGTAGCCTTGTCTGGAAGTGTAGAGCTTTACATGGGCACCAGGCAGCTTCAGCTCCAATTCATCCTTATTCCAAGGCTTCAGGTTCCCAGTTCCCTGTGAACCAGGGAAACTCTGCCAGTCCCACTGCAGCCCCTAACCTCCCCAGAGAATCTTTCCCAGAGGTCTCCTTCTGTCCAGATCCGTCCTCTTGGTTAAAGGATTCTGCAGCTCTCCTCTATGGGGTTGATCATGATTCAAGAAGGCTTCCTCAGCCCACTTGTTTCTAGATTCCAGCCCCATTCCATACAGCTTCCCTTGGTACTTAGATTCATGCACTTCTGGATCTCCAGCACTCTCCTTCCTGGGGCTGGCTTGTGATTCAACCAGGCTTATCCAGCTCACCACTCCCCCTTCTGGTTTTCACACAAGGTTACCTCTTTCCTGATTCAATGCTGTCTTGCAATTCTGTCCTCTTTGTCCACTCCTTTATCTTCCTGTGTAACTTAACAGCCGGCTTAAAGAGGTTGCTACATGATTAACATCTGGCCCCCATTCCTGAGCTAGTCTACTGCTCTAGTGAACACCTGTTTCTTTAAAAGAGCCATGTGATGAACAGAGGTGGGTTAACCCCAACCCCTAACAGCATACCATTTCCAACAAGCTCACCTACCAGCAGTGGAACATGTACCACGCTTTGGGAATCTCCACTTCAGTCATAGAAAAGTTATTGGGTTCAATAAAAAGAAACAAACCAACTACATTTTCCCAGAAAATTTCAAGGGGAAAAAAGGTGGTTTCAACTGGACTGAAACATTGATAAAACTGACTTTTCTTCTGCTTTCAACCTTAAGCTTTTAATTTTGTTTACATTAAAAAAATCATGTTCAAATTAAAAATTGAAACTGTTTCAAAAATGTTGAAATGGGACCTGAATGGCAATTTCATTTTTAAAATGAAATGGTCCAAAACACTTTTTTGAAACTTTGATTTTAAAAAATGGGCCTTTTTTGTTTTTGCCAAAAGGTTATTTTGACGTAAAGTTTCTGACCAGCTCTATCTTAAACTCTGTGCATCTTTGAAAAAGTACCATGGGATCTTTAAAAAATATAAAAATACCACAATTCTGGGGCTGCATAGACAGACCATCACAGGGCTTGATCTTTCACACTGCTTTATGGAAGCTGACTTCTTTAGGAATACACAGCATTTTGTAGGACCATCAAACCTTTAGATGTTACAATCCTATCTGAAAGTCCCCAAGCACTAATCTGCCTGCTTGAAATGATTATCCTCCAAGAAATGAAACTGAGTGAGTGAATTTGTGGTTCCAGGACATTCAAAGATTTCAGACCCAAATCTTTTGCCAGTAAGCCCTCTCTACTGGTTTTAATGTTAGGCAGTGGGTGTAGGGGGACAATGTTATGTTAGCCTGGAAGTGAATGTATTAGTAACTTTTTTGTAGATTCATAGAGTTTAAGGCCAAAAGGAACCATTAGATAATCTAGTCTGACCCCCTGTCTAGCACAGACCATTAAACTTCAGGCTCTATATTTAACTCAATATCTTGTGTTCGACTAAAGTATATTTTCCAGAAAAGGATCCAGTCTCGATCTGAAGACATCAAGAAATGGACACCCCATCATTTCTCTTGATTTAACAGCCTTCATTTAGGTCTGTTATTAAAGGATCAGCATCCCAAGTGTGGTCTATGGGAAAGCAAGCACCAAATGACAACTCAACCATATTTTGCACTTTTTTTCTCCACTGGACTAATTTTTTTGCACCATTCTAGCCATTTTCCACAATATTTCTTGTATATTTTTGGTGATGTGAAATTCACAATCAGAAAGTGCAAACATTAACATCTTAAGGGAAAAGTACAAAAGACTTGTAGACAAAGATATAATTTGCCTTTTGACTTAGATTTCTTCCTCCTCCATCCCTAAACTTATGTCATTACTACATATCAAAGGGCAATAGAAATAAAGTTGCAATCAGAAAAATAAGCCAGAAAAAGCAAAACAGAAAAAACAAAGTAATTTTATTAAACTGTATAAGAAACCTACCTAACTGAGCTGGAAAATTTAAATATAATTTATAGTACAATGCATGAGAAAAATCAATAACATGTTCATATAAAATAAAATTTGTAGCAGTTACTGTAGATTTTTAAGTAAAAGTATTGACTGAAGATTCTAATCAGCAAGATGCATGAAGGTTAATCCAGAAAAGCATTAGAACATGCTTAGGAATAAATGAATTCAATTTGAATGTATCACTAAAATTATTTTTTGATCTAATGGAGTGATAATTGAATTCTTTTTCTAATCTGAAACAGGGGAGATGATAGCACCACAACATAATTACTTGTCTGGTTAAATACATCGTCCTTTTTTGTGGAAATAATTTGCTTTCAGATTCATGCTGAGAAGCTACAAGCTCCTCTTTATCATAATATAATTTAACAAAATGTAGCATCAAATTAAACCAATTTGGAAAATTGAAGAGTCTTTGGGTCTCAGCTCTTCAATCATCCTCCATTGTCATGCTCAGCTAAGAAACAGGGCATTAAAGGGAAAAAAGCTTGAAAAAAGGGACTGTCTTTTCTTATAACTGGGCCAGGGGAAAGATGTCCTTTAAGATGGAAGTGACTCAAGGGTTTGTGTTAGAGGTACACAGAATAAATTCCTGGGTTGCTACAACTCTGTTAAGGCTGTCTCAGGAATGCCTGCAGTGAGATCAGTTTATCACAGCAGGCCAAAGTCTCAGGTTGAGTAGCAAGAAGGATTCTGTAATATTGACCAAGCTTTTTCCTCAGAAATGAATGACAGCATTAGTGCAGGATAACTGAATTGCTTTTCTTATTAGTCCTCATACCAAGGAGAATTGTCCTGTGGTGAAGAATAATGTGTGTGCTGCTCAACAGGTCACTGGCTACAGGTGAATAAAAATCCATAATGGTTGGTCAAGTGTTGAACATGTCCACCTAGTAACTATATGTTTTCTTGTGGACAATGCTGCAGAAAGCAAAATTGAAAGATGTTCTATTCACTGGAATTTCCCTGTAAAAAATATCAGCGTTGGAAAGAATAGCTAGAGTTAGCAAGCTGAGCTATTTATTTCAAAAGACTCCTGAGGTGGTTAGTCCTAACAATTGATTTTGCCTTCACAGTGATCTTGTCCGGAAGATTATATCCCTGAGATTAAATGTTATTTGTCTCCTCCACACACACACAAAAATCCCCAAATGTTGTTCCTTGTGGAATTGGAGAGGAGGAGGAGACTTTTTATCTCAGGCCCTAACTCAGAAGTCCGGAGCATTTAAGTATATGCTTAAGCACAAGCAGAGTCAAGGATTTAAATATAAGCTTAAGTATTTTACTAAATAGTGTTAGTCTTAAAGCACGTGTTTAACTGGAACCTTAAGTCCCAATCCTGCAATGAGAACATACTGTGCAGACACCTACTGAAGTCAGTAAGGCTCCCTGTGAGTGCAGGGGTCCTCCAATGTGGTTTTCAACCAATGGGACTTAGATGGTTAAGTTCCAATTTTGAAAGTGACCTAGGCACTTATGCCCAGATCCTCAATAGTAGTTCGGTACCTAACTCCCACTGAAGTCCCATTAAACCTATACCTTTGTAGATTTGGGCTTCAGTGCCTACGGCACTTTTGAAAATGGGATTTAGCCATCTGAGTCTTAGGCCTTGCAGCACAGAACAGAGTGAAACCTAAATACTTTTTTTTTTTTTAAATTGGCCTTGGGGTCTTGTAAATGAAATCCTGGGTCACCTGTCACTTTGTAGCTATTGCCACTAAACTGCACAACATGATCAACTGGAACTCACAGAAACAGAAATCAGGTCCTTGTGCTCTAAGAGAATCGGCTCCTAACAAAAGAGCTAAAGTAGAGTCTGTTAACTGTTAATGATATAGCAGCTGGGACATAATAAAGCAATTCTGATTCCATCCAATTTAGATAAATTGAAGTATCTCATTTATTGTGAGATTCACCATACAAAGAAGAGAATTTTGTGACTCAATCAGTTTTCGCTTTGCTAGTATTTCAGGGAAGATGAAATACCACTATTTTGGCCAGCAATTAGATTTATTGTGTGTCAAAAATGTAGTGTAACCACACAACCCTCCTTCTTATGCCTGAAATCCATCCAGTGCCTTCCTATATATTATATCCAGTTCAACTCCTCATCCTCACCTTTAAGGCCCAACAGAATCAAAACTCTGCTACCATCTGTAAACTCATTTCCTCCTACTGCTCTTGTTCCTTGAGAGATGCTCCCAATCCTTTCTGCTTATGTGCATGAAAGTAGTTCTGTTCCTTTAAATACCAATGCTTACCCTAGCTATGGAGCAGATTATGCCACACACAGGGTATGCCTACACAATGGTCATGCGTGTGATTTGCTGCTTGTGGAGAAGTACCGGTGCCAGCTGTGATCCAGCTAGCTCACTAAAAATAGTAGAGCAGATGCAGTGGCATGGGCTGCACAAGCTCTGTTGACTCCACCCCACCTATTTGGATGCATACTCACTTGTGCAGCCAGCAATGAAGCCTACACTGTGACAGCCTCACTTCTAGCTAGCTAGCTAAAGTACAGCTAGCATGAGTACATGTACACAAATTGCAAATTGCACCTGCAGCTGAAATGTAGGCTTGCCTTTACTCAGGCTGAGTAGCACATTACTCCATGAGTAGTAGTATTGATCTTAAATGTTCAGCTCACCCACATTTCCAATCATCTCTCAACCTTTTTTCAGACTGTCTGGCCAGTTTGGAAGAAAAAAAATAAATGTGTTGATCGTTACAATCCTGAATGTAATATCCAGAAAGTGAGAAAATGTGTCTAGCAAGATGGTTAGCAGCAAATGAAAAATTATAAAATTAAAGTCAAGGGATATTTTAGCTACATGTTTTATTGTTAGAAATAATTACATTCCATCTCCCCCCACCCTCAACCTGCTAGTCACCATATATAATAGATTGATGAAATGGTAAAGAATCCTCTGTTAGCTACGGCAAGATTATATCTATTATTTATAAGTGCTAAAATTTTGGCAGGGACATAATCCACCTTCTCACTTTGAAGACAAACTGGAGATTAATACAAGCATGAATTAAGGGAAAAAATCAGGCAGGGTAAAGCTAGTGTGACAAAATGAACACTTGTACTTCACTATTGCTGCATGAGGCACAGAGAATTACCTGTCAGCTGATAAACAGGATGAATTGCCTGCTTGTCATATCAAAAGCTTTTAGCTTTAATCTGAAGATAATGAATATATTGCAAGTTTTACAGAGATAGAGCTGAATTTTGGCTTCATTCTGGGGAATTTAAAAATGAAATGTCCTGCAGTTTGATACTGGAATTACCTAATATGTCCTAATATTTTATGGCTTATTTATTTTATTTAAACTATCAAGACAGACTGCCTCATGCTAGTAGGCTGTAAGTGGGAAGATGTCTTTCAACATACTATATGTCTCTTTCAAAATCCTATATTAATTGATGTATTGTTAGTGATACCAACTACCACAGTAAAGAGTAAGATAAAAATACACAGAGACAGATGGTAGATAGGGCCGATTAGGAAGAACCATTTCTAGTACCAAGAGAATTAGTTGAACTGATAATTAAAGCATCTAGCCAAACACAATTTGATTGGGACAAACCAGAATAGCTTTTGCAAAGTAGAACCATATCTCCCCAGTCTACTAGCTGTAAATGCTAAAGAGGGAGAGAATGCATATAGGATGATCTCAGTAGATACCGGTAGTAATGGAATTAAATCTATCTATATTAGGAACTTAGATGTTCCCCTTTATTCTACTATCTGAGCACCTCCCAATCTTTAATGTATTTATCCTCACAACACCCTGGTTAAGTCAGGAAATGCTGTTATTATCCTCATTTTGCAGACACACATGGTAGATCTACACTACAATGAAAAACCCATGGCACCAAGTCTGAGGGCTTGTCTACACTACAAAATTAACTAGACTTTATCTAATTCGGCCTTGAGCCTCTGAATTAATGAAGTTGATTGTGCGTGGTCACACCATGCTCATTGTCTCGATGGAGTGAGTCCTCACTAGCAGTGCCTGCATCGATGCACAAAGCAGTGCATCGTGGGTAGCTATCCCAAAGTGCAACTTGCCGCAGTGTTTTCTGGGAAGTTTATGGAATGCCTCACGGGACTAAAACATTGACAAAGGGGAGAATAGGAACTCTGTGTCGGCATCCTATAATGCACTGTGCTCCCTCCCTCTTATCAACGGCAAACAACCCAGTGGTTTTCGCCTCTTAAAATCGCCACGTGTACGTCGTAACACCAGAAGGATGGAGCCTGCTCAGTTGTGCACTCTTGCTGTCAGTATCTCAAACACATCGCACCTTGTCCTGCAGTATTTCCAGAGACAAAGTAGGGCCCGTCTCATGTAACATACCAATTTGCTGCAAGCTGCCCTGCTGCAAACCACTGAAAAAAACAATTCACACTTGCTGGTGGCAGTCACAGAGCAGCTGCATTCTGTGCACCGTTTCTCGTCCTGTGAAACAAACACTGACTGGTGGGACTGCGTTGTTTTGCAGGTATGGGATGATGAGCAGTGGCTGCAGAACTTTCAGATGAGGAAGGCCACCTTCCAGGAACTTTGTGCAGAGCTTTCCCCTGCCTTGAAAATCAGCAACACAAAAATGAAAGCTGCTCTGTCAGTGGAGAAGCGAGTGGCGATTGCTATTTGGAAGCTTGCAATGCCAGACAGTTACAGGTCAGTGGGGAATCAATTTGGAGGAGGTAAATCAACTGTGGGAACTGCTATGCTTCAAGTGTGAATGGCCATTAATGTACCGCTATGAAGGGTAGTGAGTCTGAGAAATGTGCAGGACATAGTGGATGGTTTTGCTGCAGTGAAGTTCCCTAATTGCTGTGAGGCAATAGATAGCACATATATCCCCATCTTGTCACCAGACCACCTTGCCAAAGTGTACATAAACCGAAAGGAATACCTTTCAATAGGGTTGCAAGCGCTGGTGGATCACAGGAGCCGTTTCACTGACATCAGCGTAGGATATTGGGAAAGGTTCATGACATGTGCATCTTTAGGAACTTGGATCTGTTCAAAAAGCTGCAAACCGTGACTTTCGTTCCAGACCACAAAGCCTAGAGTTATCCTGGGGGACTTAGCCTACCCCTTGGCTCATGAAGCCATACATCGGCTGTCTGGACAGCAGTAAGGAATGGTTCAACTATAGGCTCAGCAAGTGCAGAATGGTGGTTGAATGTGCCTGTGGTCATTGAAAGGGTGCTGTAGAAGTCTACTAACAAGGTTGGACCTTAGTGAGGAGAACATCCCCATGGTTATAACTGCCTGCTGTGTGCTCCGTAATATCTGTGAAAAAAGGGGGGAATTTTCTGCAGGGGGAAGCACAGTTGAGACAGATTGCATGGCAGCCATTTTTGAGGAGCCAGACACCAGGGCAATAAGAAGAGAATAACAAGGGAATTGCATATCCATAAGGTTTTGAAAAACAGTTTCAGTAGTGAGTCACAATAATGTGAGCTGTTTGTCTGCATTGTGCTTTCCTAAACCTTCACCTGGCTTGTTTCACTGTCCCTGTAAAGCCAACCCCCACACCCAAGTCCACTGCTTCTCCTCAGTAAAGAACATTTATTTCTCAAATCCATTTACTTTATTTAACAAACATAAGTAAAGAGGAAGAACAGAAAAAAAGGTAACTTTGGGGAAAAGGGATTGTAAAGTTGAAACGAGAAGTCTCCAAAAATGTGTCCTAGGGCATGGTTCTTATCTCAGAGCCTGGGGCAGAGGAAAAAAGTTCTTTCATAAAGCCTCTCTGATTAATTTGCAGCTTCTCAGAGTCTCTCCTCCCCAGCAGCTTCAGTTCTCTTATAAGGAACCAGCTAGTTGCTGTTCCTTCTCTGGGCTAGGTGTCTCTGGTGGGCTCATTTAGCAAGCCTGCTCCAGGCTTCACGTTTCCTGCAGGCAGCTCCCTTGCTCCCTTTGCTCTTGCACACTTTACTCATAAGTGTAGTCTTCTCTTACTCCAGTAGTCCTCCTCATTTCAGTTTGGAAAAAGAGATCCTAAAACTTTTCCCCAGCAGCTTCAAATCTGGCCACCTCCATCAGATTCGTTTGGGCCTTGCTACGTCACTTATTCATTATATCTGATAATTAGAATGAGATTCACTGCTAAATTTTCCTGGCAAATACACACAGGTTGATATTTCCAAAATAGTCAAGGGGATGTAGAGACATGGTTTCCATTGAAATTAAGGGACGAAATGTGTTTAAATCTTCTAGACTGCTTTGCAAATCTCAGATACAGGTCTCTATCCTGAACTCTCCTTATAGCTGCATTGCAAGAATACTAGAACCTCACTGCCACCTGCTTAGTCACCTCCTGTAGTTGAAGTTTGTAGATACTTTGACACCCAGTGGAATTTAAAACTAAGAACTAAAATCTGCCTTCAGATTAAATTTAGTTTTTGACACCCGAGAGTGAAATTCAATTCCTGAATGGCAATTTTTTCCTCTTCTTTATTTCATATAAATTATTCTTTATTACTCCTCTAGGAGGTACATGAAATAGGCTCATCTTTGTGAATCAGGAATAAACACACATACATACACACAGCAGCGTATTATACAAGCCCCCTGAAGACTCCAGGACCCCTGAATCCTCTGGGCGGCCCTGCTGGAGAAGAGAAGACTGAATGGAGATATGATAACAGTTTTCAGGTATATAAAAGATTGTTACAAGGAAGAGGGAGAAAAATTGGTCTCCTTAACCGCTGAGGATACGAAAAGAAGGAATGGGCTTACATTTCAGCAAGGGTGTTTTAGATTGGACATCAGGAAAAACTTCCTGTTAAGTTATTTAAGCACTGGAGCAAATTGCCTAGGGAATTTGTGGAATCTCCATCACTGGAGTTTTTTTAGAACAGGTTGGACAAACACCTGCCAGGAATGGTCTAGTTATTACATAGTGCTGCCTGCATGCAGGGAAGTGGACTAGATGACCTATTGAGGTCCCTTCTAGTCTTACACGTCTATGCTTCTCTGAGTGTATTTTGGCTCTTAAGAGCCTAAATCCCTTTTGAAAATGATATTTAAGCTTTTCAGTCAATTAGGCATTGCAATGCTGAGTGCATCAATATACTTAAATATGTATAAATATCTGTGCCTCACTGATCATGAAATGTGCAAAAATCACATCTTAGTTTCAGATGGAGGAAAAAAAGCAAAATTTCAACACACTTGCTCAAAAAGCTGTTCTTGTATGTATGGCCCAGCTCAAACAGGGAAGGATAGAAGGATCTTGTGAGAAAATCCTCATCTTGACAGATTCCCAGTCCAATATTAAGAAGACACAGACATTTACCTGGATGGAATGGGGCCTAGCTATTCTCCAAAATGTAAAGATTCTAGGGCTGTCAAGCTATTAAAAATTAATTGTGATTAATCACACAATTAATCGCACTGTTAAACAGTAATAAACTTTAGAGCTTACAAGTCCGCTCAGTCCTACTTCTTGTTCAATCACTCAGACAAACAAGTTTGTTTACATTTGTAGGAGATAATCCTGCCCACTTCTTGTTTACAATGTCACCTAAAAGTGAGAATAAGTGTTCACATGGCACAGTTGTAGCCAGCGTCACGAGATATTTATGTGCCAGATGTGCTAAAGAATCATATGCACCTTCATACTTCAACTGTTATTCCAGAGGACATGCGTACGTGCTGATGATGGGTTCTGCTCAATAATGATCCAATGCAGTGTGAACCAATGAATGTTCATTTTCATCATCTGAGTCAGATATCACAAACAGAAGGTTGATTTTCTTTTATGGTGGTTCAGGTTCTGTAGTTTCCACATCAGAATCTTGCTCTTTTAAAACTTCTGAAAGTATGCTCCACACCTCATCCCTCCCAGATTTTGGAAGACACTTGAGATGCTTAAACCTTGGGTTGAGTGCTGTAGCTATCTTTAGAAATCTCACATTAATACTTTCTTTGCATTTTGTCAAATCTGCAGTGAAAAGGTTTTTTGCCATACTGGTCATACCAATGATCCATCTAGCCCAAAGTCCTTTCTCCGACAGTGGCCAGTAGCAGAACTTTCAGGGGGAGCATTCAGAACAGGGCAATTTTGGAGAGATCCACCCTTCCTCTCATGGCTTCTGATAGAGGTTTAGGGTCAACCTGAGCATAGGGTTATATCCCTGTCCATTTTGGCTAATAGCTATTGATGGACCTATCCTCCATTAACTTATCTAATTCTTTTTTGAACCCAAAGTTATACTTTTGGCCATTACAATTACCATTCCCAGAGCTGTCTTGACATTAGTGGTAGGGCACTGGTCTGGGAGTCAGGAGACGTGGTTTCTAGTCTCAGCTCTGCTACTGACCTGCTCTGTGATCTCTGGAAATCACTTCACCACTTCAGATGTCCATTGTCTTTCTAATCTATTTAGCCTGTGAGCTGTTTAGAGCAGAGCTCATCCCCTCACATTCTAGGGTGCAATCTGGGCCAATGAGTGGTTGTGTTCATCATCTGCCCTGTGACCTTGGGTACCTTAAAATGCTTTGCTGCCCTAGCTCACTTTTCTGACTGCTCCCAGACAGCATATAAATGTGGACTGACTGTCTTTGTGATAAGCAACCTTGGACCAACATCCTGCTTGTTATACTGCAACCGCACTTTGGCTCCAGCAATCTTGATTACATGTTGCTAGATGACCCCGAGACACACCAGTCCCAATTTTTCCTTGAAACCATGTGTTCTGCAATGTCAGACCCTCTCCTGGACTAATAAGGAATAATAAGGTTTGATTATTCCTCTAAAGAGACAAACTGCATAGTGTATCACTTTAACTGGAGTTAACTAACACTTCAATTCAAACACAGTGTTAGGCCTGGGCTACACTAGCGGGAGGTTCGAACTAAGATAGCTACGCTATTCGCATAGTTGAAGTCAAAGTATCTTAGTTCGACTTACCTGGCCGTCCTCATGGCAGCAAGTTGTCTGCCGTGGCTCTCCCTTCAACTCCGCTTACTCCTCCTGCCAAGATGGAGTACAGGCGTCAATTCGCAGATTGATTTATCGCATCTGGACAAGACATGATAAATCAATCCCCGATACATCGAACACTACCCACCAATCCAGCGGGTAGTATAGACATACCCTTAGATAGTTTTGGATTAAAAGTAAAACAAGTTTATTTACAATAAGAGATAGGATTTTAAGTGAGTTCAGGTATAAAAGATTGTGTTGCAAATGGCTACAAGCAAATAAAAATGGCAAACACTTCTAGAGACTAAGACTTAACAAAACTACAATCTAGGTACAAGGTACAGTAATAGTTTTATCACACTATCTTCCAGGAAGATGACAGATCACCTCTTTGGTCAGGATCAGCCACAAAGTCTAAAGTACTTGGTTCCTTTTTCTTAGGTGAAAGATCCCTTGTGCTTCTGTGCTTCTCTTTTATAGTCCTGTGAATCTTTGAAATGGACTTTTTTGAAGGTTGCCCTTCAAAGTAAAATACATTGAAGCTGTGAGGAAGGAGTAATGGAGTCTTGTGGTGAAGAAAATTCCATGCTGTTGTTAGCTAAAATACAAACTGATCTGTTTCTGCAATCTTTCCCCTCCTGCTGTGATGATGAGTAGTTATCTCCTTTCCTTGTTAGCTTGATGGTTTTGTTTACTCTCTGTGTAAATGTATTCCCGTTATCTCTTAATGTACCTTGGAAGTACCATCCAGGTGGCAGAACCACATTCCTTTGTCTAGTGCAGGGTAACTTCAGCCCTGCTTGGCAGACACTCATTAAGAACATAATTCCCTATACATGTGTAATTTTGAATTTTTCCTCTGTACATCCACACCACATAATAATATTAATGATCAGTATATTATTAGCTTTCTATTAGTATCTTACATGGCACCTTTTAGGGATAGGTTGGGGGACACTGAATATGTCAGGCCAGCTGCTACTCACTGCCAGATACCAGTAGTGTTGCCAATTTTGGTTAGATGTGTTCCTGGAGCTTTTATCACATGACATAATCTTTAATTAAAGATTAATCTTTGATTCCTGGAGACTCTAGGACAATCCTGGAGGGTTGGCAGCTCTACATAACAGGGAGCATCTTACACTGGGATGCTGTTAGTGTCACAGGGCCATTACGTATTACCACAACACAAGGAATAATATAAATATTAGGCAATATCACCAGAGAGAGGTTGGTGGGCAAATAAGAGAACAATAAATAAGAAAAAAAGGTTTATTTAAATCTACACCACTGAAAATTACAAGGGAAAGTTTTAAAAAAATCAGTGTTTCCTCAATGAAAAAGGATTTTAACAGTGAAGAAATAAAAATGCTCTTTATGCTTCTAAAAGTGCTTTACAAAGAATGAAGGAGAAAAAAACCAAACACATAAACATTGGGAAAAAATGGTAATTGCTGGTATCTGTTTAAGGTTCAGGGCAGCTTGTGATTGTTATGGCAGGTGAGGCATAAATCACAAGATTATTATTGACAAAGAGTCCTGTGGCACCTTATAGACTAACAGATGTATTGGAGCATAAGCTTTCGTGGGTGAATACACACTTCGTCAGATGCATAAGATAATGATTTCCACTCTTGCCCAATGTACAATTTAATAGCTATGAAAAACTTACCTTAGTGATAGTGAAGAAGCAGCAGGCTGACCAGGGAGATGGAGCCATCACCGACACTGCTCCTGGAACTGATATGGGAGGCCGAGCATGAGGCAGACCCAAGTTTCAGTGGAAGCTCCTTCCACACATACACTGAGCCCACCCTGTGAAGAGGAGTGTTTATGGGCGGGGGAGATGCAGGCCCCATCCCTGACCCTGCATATCCCCAGCAGCCCAAGCTTAACTGAGTGATTATCATAGCAACGCCTTTATAAAGTGACTACTGGACATGATAAATTGCCATGCTAACAAGATAATTTCTTGAGGCACAATTCCCTATACCAAGATTTGCACCTCTGTCATAAACAGATAGTTAAAGGTTAATGTCTCTCTTACCTATAAAGGGTTAACAAACAGGGACCCCAAACACCTGACCAGAGGACCAATCAGAAGACAAGATACTTTCAAATCTCATGGGAGGGAAGCCTTTGTTTGTGGGTTTCGGGTTTGGCTTTGTTCTCTCTGGGTCCTGGACGGGACTAGAGGTGCAACCAGGTTTCTGCCAATCTCCCTGCTACAGTCTCTTATCTATTCAGAATTGTGAGTAAGAAAAGGCAGTCATAGTCTTTTAAGCTGTTTTTTTTTTCATTTACATATGTGTATTTGCTGGAAGTAGCTTAAATTGTGTTTCTGCTGGAGAAAGTTTTTTTCTATTGTTTATAAGTTGAAATACCCTGTAACTGTTTACCATTTAAAGTGCAGAGATAAACCTTTTACTTTTTCTTTCTTTCTTATTAAAAGTTTTGCTTTTAAGACCTGTTTAATTTTTTTTCTCCTAGTTAAGGTTCAAGGGAATTGGTGGGGAGAAGGGAAGGATAAATTTTCTCTTTGTGTTATATTCATGCAGCTTGTATTGCCTCTGGGTGAGGGGGAAGGTAACACTCTTCTCGGTGTGGTGATTCAAAAAGTTGAATCAGGCGCTCTCTTAGTGTTCCCAGGGCGGAAAGGAGCTGGGAGGAAGAAGGGAGTGGGGAGGGAATGGCTTATTTCCCTTTGTTGTTGAGACTCAAGGAATCTGGGTCTTGGGGTCCCCTGGGAAGGTTTTGGGGGGACCAGAGGGTATCAGGCCCTAAAAATTCCTGATTGGTGGCAGCCTATCAGATCTAAGCTGGTAATTAAGCTTAGGGGAATTCATGCTAGTATCCATATTTTGGACGCTAAGGTCCAGAATTGGGAATTATACTTGACAACCTCACACAGCACTATGTTTTTCAAAATTTCTGGCATTGTGTTTGGCTACTGGAGAGGATGAATTGTGACATTTAAATCAAATCACAATTTGTCTTTAAATCAATTAAAATAAAAAAAGAAGATGCAAAATGTGTATTGTAGCTTTTGGGAATTCTTGTTAGGCTCTGCCTCACTTGTCTGGGCTGATGAGCTGCCCCTGTTGAGGTTGGCTTTAATCTGATGACTCCATTGTTATCCTACATCAGACTAGGGGAGTAATTAGATTTTGTACCTGCTCCCTGAAAGTTAGTGCATATTAAAGTACATATTAGATTCAGTAACACTGGAATGGACCGATGTGGATTTAAGTGGAGATGGTGGAAAGATACACTTGAGGAGATTAGGTCATTTATCACACATTATGACATTCATTTCAACGTGATATTCCCTTGTTAGGGTGCAGGTCAGCCATATCCTTTTAATTCTGTCAGCTAATTCAATTCCAAACTTCATTTGAATGAAAGGGTCTATGGTGGCATTTTCTTTGTGTCCTGTCATCCATATGAGTTCATTTTATACTGATACGATTGGAATGGGAATGGGAGAAGTTCAATATGCAGTCCCACCTGTTCTAATTTGTTAATAAACATGTTGTTTGCCCTTATTTAGCACATTTTATCCAGGGATTTCAGAGCTTTTAATTATTTCTTTATATTTATTAATAGCCTAAGGATTGTATGTATGGAAGTGGGGATGGGGTGTTTAGGACCAGAGCTCATTGAAAAAATATGAAAATTTTAGCCAAAAAATGTCTTTTTATAGAAACATTTAGAATTTTCAGCTAGTTCCACTTAGGACTCAAGAGTTTCCATGTGTGTGTGTGTCCCTGCACAGGGGTTGCTTTGAATCCTGTTGGAGAGGTCAAAACCCACTTCCTAGTTTCCCCTGTGAGGAAGTGGCTATGGTTGTGGTGATGGTCTCATCACCTCCTTCCTCGTGCAAAATGAGTGTGGAGAAGTGAGCATGTTGCACACTTCCTAATGAAGGTGGAGCTCATTCCATCACTTTGGCAAGCACTTCTCCTGAGCACTACAGCAACCAGTTTGCCCCAGTGCACTGACATTCCAGCATGCATGTAGAATGTAGGGCAGTGTCTTTCCCTAAGTTTCACAATACCACTGAAAACTAGATAATTAGTATTATAGCTGCACCAGTTGCATAATGAGTAAATTAAGGTATAGAAAGATTAAGTGTAGAACTGGTTAGGAGAAATATTCTTCCCCCAAACAAAAAAACCCCCAAAAAACAAAAGGGGAGTTTTCAATCTAAAACCAAAGAAAAGTCAATTTTAATTAAACAGTCTCAGGAACTTTTGTTTTTCAATAGAAACATAAATATATTTCATTGAATAGAATATTTTGTGCATTTTTGACACACATACACAAAATCCTTTTGACTGTAAATATTTCAACTAGCTCTAATTAAATAACCTGCCTTACATTAAACATCAAATATGTTCAGCCATTCAAAATCCACATGGATGCCATTTTTTCCTCATGCCAGCCGCTCCTCCTGAGAGCATAAGAACTGCTGTACTGGGTCAGAACAATGACCCCTCTAGCCCAGAATCCAGTCTCCGATAGTGATCTTGTCCAGTTCCACTATATCCTTTTTGAGATGAGGAGACCAGAACTGGACACAATGTTCAAGGCATGGGTCAACCATGTGTGACGTTCCCCTCTGGTGTTATGTGGATTGATGATTTGCTAGATCACCCCAATCCTTGACTCTAGGAGCCAGCCTTACCCTGCTCTGCTGTGAGATCCCCCACTCCTGGGCTGTTCACACACAGCCTCTGGCATGTAAGCTGCTCCTAGTTACTTGCAAGTGAATGACACTAGCCAGTATCTCCAATCCCAGGCACAACCCTAGGAATCTTGGTCTTGCAGTGTCCAGTTATGCCCACTGGACACTGCTAACTTATATGAGTTCATCAATTCAACAAATAAATTGATATGTACCAGCCTTGTTATCCCAAGGGGAGTCTCTGACAAGCTTCAAACCAAACACACTGCTTCAGGTAGAATAAACAAACAAATTTATTAACTATAAAGATAAATTTTACGGGATTATAAATCAAAGCATAACAAATCAGATTTGATCAAATGAAATAAAAGCAAAATGCATTCTAAGCTGATCTTAACACTTTCAGTGCCCTTACAAACTCAGATGCTTCTCATCACAAACTGGCTGGTTGCCCTTCAGCCAGGCTTTCCCCTTGGACCAGCACTTCAGTCACTTGGGTGTTGATGTCTGGAGACGGAGGTGGAAGAGAGAGACAGAGCATGGCAAATGTCTCTCCCTTTTATCATGTCCTTTCTTCCCTCTTGGCTTCCCTCCCCCCTTTCAGAGTCAAGTGAGCATTACTGCATTTCTTCAAGCAAAGTTGAGCAATTCCCCTGGTGTGGCTTCATGCAGTTGAGTCATTGCATTGTAGCTCCCTTGCTGGACAATGGCTGTTGGTGGGTTGTTTGACACCCCACCCGGGTGTTCGTTACTTTCCTTGCAGTTGCCTCTGGGGAATTAATAACTGGCTGATTCCCCCAATTTACAGCATGTCTTAGTGACAACCATACTACACAATTGTCCTAACTTCATATGCATTAATGATATACATATATGAATAGAGAAATGACTTTCAGTAGATCATAACCTGTCCCCTGATACCTTACAAGGCATACTTGATATGTAAGATCACGATTATATGAAAATGAGGAATATGAGGGTTACAGCATGGTCCCCAAGGTATAGAATGTCACACCATGATTTTAGACATTGTAGCATTTTCTATCTTGTTTTCTGTCCCTTTCCTAATAGTTCCTAACAATCTGTTAGCTTTTGACTGCTGCTGTGGATTGAGCAGAAATTTTCAGAGAATCATCCATGATGACGTCAGGATCTTTTTCTTGAGTGGTAACAGCCAATTTAGAACCCATCATTACATATGTATAATTGGGATTGTTTTTTTCTAATGTGCGTCACTTTGCACTTCTCAATGTTGAAATTTGTTAGACCCCCAAGTGGGGCCCCAGGGCCAGACTACGGGTGCTCCGGCCTCCATCCCCCAACGGAATTCTCCCCCACCCCTCAGAACTGCCACTGGTCACGTAGCTGCTCAGAAAGCAGAACTTGCAACAGGAAAAGCAGCCTTGTGGTCAGCCAGCCTGGAGGGACAAAGTTCCCCTCACTACGGTTGCTTCCTGGGTAGAGATGTTGGGGCCCGACTGCCTCCCTTGTATGGGCATTTGCCACTCGCGACCCCCCAATTGGCTTATCACAAACTATGACGACAAATTTACTATATATTGCCGGTCCCCTCCCGGGGACGGGCGGAGAGACCCCGAATTCCTGTCGAAACCGTATCCAGGCCTGATCACCCTGAAGACTCTCTCGGCTCACGCGTTTCCTGAAGCCTAACCGCTTGCCGGCCGTAATGAAACTTTTGTGGTTTGTATGTGTAAGTATAATTAGCTGTTAAGTATTCTGTACTGGTAGATAAGAGGCAAAGACTGATTCCAGCCGCCCCAAGACTCCTGCTAGGGGAAACCCGTTGACCAGGAAATCTTGAAAGCAAGGGGGATCAGTTGAGCCTCACACTTTATTTAGGGAAATTAGTTGCTGCATTTATGATTACTAATAGCACCAATATCACTTCTACTAACCCCTGGAACGACCTGAATAACTATTGGGACTTGGAAAAATACCAAGGCCAGCTTTTATTTGTAATTGCAGTATTTGTATTATTTGCTTTGGTAGTGTATTGTAAGCCCCAGATGTAACTAATCGTGTTATCCCTTATCCCTATCTGTGATTCATTTAATAAACCCTTATTCTCTTAAACACTAAGAGTGATTGTTTGCGTGTTCTCCGTCACTACCCGTGGGCACTTGACACCCCCCCCCAGGGCATCCAGTGATCGAACCTCCGCCCTACCCCAACGCTCATTACCCGGTAGATAACGGGCACCTGGTGGCCATATCGGTGGAGCAAGGGGCGAGAGTAATCAGTAATCAACAAAATTCATCTGAGATTTTGCTGCCCAGTCATACAAGTTTGTGAGATCCCTCTGTAACTCTTCACAGTCAGCTTTGGATTTAACTCTCTTGAATAATTTTGTATCATCTGCAAACTTTGCCACCTCACAGTTCATTCCCTTTTCCAGATCATTAATGTATATATTGAATAGCATATGTCTTAGTACAGATCCTTGGGGGCCTCACTGTTCATCTCTCTCCATTATGAAAACTGACCATTTTATTCCTACCCTTTGTTTCTTATTTTTTAACCAGTTACTGATCTATGAGGTGACCTTCCCTCTTTTTCCATGACTGCTTAATTTCCATAACAGCCTTTGGTAAAGGACCTTGTCAAAGACTTTCTGAAAATCCAAGTCTGACCCATAGCCAGAAAGGGTTAAGCAGCTTGCAGGCTAATTTACCCAGATTCAAACTTTAGGGGCATATAGGTAGATAATGTTTTTGTGTGTTTACATGTATGTTGTTAGAGGTTAACAATGTAATCAAACATTCTCTGTCTATGCTGTATTCTGTTAATTCAGAGATCAAAAGGACACCTTAACATTTAAATGAACTGTAAACATAGTGATATCACTGTACTTGGCTCTCTTTGAAATGTACAGCAAATCACCTATGAATGGTGGAAAACAGGCAATTTGCACCCTAATTGAGTGACCTCAGAGCAGCTCCCTGGGACCCCCGTCACACCAAGTACACTACGTTGATTGGCTCAAACATTGTCCACATGCTTGTTGACGGTATGATTTTGGCTAGATTGCTGGCAAGTCATGACGACTGCTGCTGATGGCATTTCTTAGCCACACATCCTATTTTTGTTACCTCCTTCCTTCAATCCTCCTTTCTAGCCCACCTGTTTCTCTCATCCATCGGCTATGTCTTGCCTCTTAGATTATAAACTACTTGGGGCAGAGACAACCATTTATTCTGTGAATCACCTACTACAATGGGGCCCTGACATGTTTGAAATCTACGTACTACAACAATATAAATGTTTAATGAGTGTGGCTAGATGAGGAAGAGGATGAACACCAGGGAGGATGAAGAGCTCTTTAAGAAAAAAGACAATGTTGGCACAAAAACAAGTAGTATAATTTAGACCTGAATAAAATTGGGCTGGAAATTAGAAGAAAATTTCTAATCATTGGAGCTGTGAGGTTGTGGAACATAAGAGTAAGATGTAATTTGATACATTTAGGAATGGATTATGCAATAGGGTTGCCTGGACTTGATGACCCAATTGGTCCCTTCCAGTCTTATGTCCTATGTTTCTAAATTCAGCAGGGGAGAAACAGAAACCAGTAATCCTGTCTCCCATTCTCCTGGCTCTAACAACTAGATAACTTTGCATTTGTATTAAAAAATGCAAAAGAAGCTCCTCTCTCAAAATTCCTTTTTTCTCTCTCCAAGTCCAAAATAGATAAATTATGTGAATTCTATTTAAGTCTGCAATTTCCTGGAAGGATGGATTTTTTGTATAGCTTCTTAATTAATATGCTTTAAATTTAGATAGTACAAATTAATTGCAGTGAGAATTTCTTAGGAGAATTGGTGCTAAAATAAAGTGCACTAAATGACAAGGTTTTCAGACAAGTGTTGTAAGTGTTCTTCCAACCCCCTCACGCATCTTCCTGACAGAAGGAATGTAATGTATTATTTTCTTATTAATTCCACATTTAGGGTAGTCATATGAATAATAATTCAGGAGAACAAAAGTGACTAAATATAGTAAGAGATGAAATTTGTCTCATTGCTTTTTAAATATATATTTATATATAACACTTCTGAAAATTGGGTTGCTCTCTGCTTAAATAAAGATTTGGGGCCCAGATCATCAAAGGTATGCCCACTGGTGTGAGGTGTCTAATTATCTTTGACAATCTGGACCTAAATGCCTAACTAGAGATATCCACGTTTGAAATTTTTGGCCTTCATTGGCTCAGAGAAAAGTACTCTTCCAAGCTTCTGCATTTTGCATTGCCCATAGCACTGTGTCTTCTAAATTGGAGAGAAGCAACTGTTGAAGTCTGTAGAGATAAGAAAAAAGTAGTGCATTGTCTATCTTTGCCTGCGTGAATTTGGGGCTATGGAGTGCTGTCTCCCTTGATATGAGAACAACACAGACCTACACCTTCTTATTTTCAAAGTTTTAACTAGAGCTGTTTGGTTTTATCTTTGGTTTGTTGAACTGTTTCTCATTTAATCTCATCGTTTGTAGGCTATGTTGTGCTGAATTTTTAAAAATAAAATCATGAAGTTAATGCACATAAAATTCTTGTGCCAAGATGCATCCACAAGTGCACTAGGAATTAGCACAACTGCATGTACTAATTTAGTAGATATACATGCGAATAGCTACTGTTGGGGCCAGTCCTGCAAGGTGTTGAGCATTTTCAACTCCCATTAACTCAGCACAGCACTTTCAGGACCAAATGCATCTAACTAATTATGTGTGCATAAATTTTCCGCATTAACCATGTGCATTCATGGTAAAATCTTGGACAAACACACGTATATATATATATATTTATTTTTACTTACAGGCCTTGCCCTCCATCAGCCACCCTGCCCTCCAAGTCCTGACAGTTCTCTGGCAGAGAAGGATGCGAGGTGGAAGGGTAAGCGCCAAGATAGACCAGTGGTCCTGTGCTCCACCAAATGGCTTGAAGTGCAGATGGGAAGGAGCTCATCTGTCCCCCGTTCCTGACCCATCAGACCAGAACTCTTGACCCAGCTGACCTGGGCAGAGGAGGCTGCCAAGTAGATTGCTTGGCAGGCCTCCACTTGTACCAGGTCACCTGGGTCCTGGACCACGAGGAGCACGTCGTCGGTGTACACTGACAGGACCAGCCACAACTCCGGCTCATGAAGCACTAATCCAGTCATCTTCCAGCAAAGATGACAGAGTAAGGGCTTAATGGCCAGAGTACACAGCTGGCCAGACAGTGGACACCCTGGTGTACCCTTCACCTGTAGCTAACCGGTTTGTTCAGCGACCAGTTGAGCTTGACCAAGCACTCTGTGGAAGCATACAATACCTGGAGAAAATTCACAAACTAGTGCTTGAAGCTGAACACCCACAGAGTGCTCAGGAGATATCTTAGGTTTCAGAGTAGCAGCCGTGTTAGTCTGTATCCGCAAAAATAACAGGAGTACTGGTGGCACCTTAGAGACTAACAAATTTATTTGAGCATAAGCTTTTGTGCGCTACAGCTCACTTCATCAGATGCATAGAATGCAACATATATGTCCTCACTATATGTTTCATTCTATGCATCCGATGAAGTGGGCTGTAGCCCATGAAACTTACGCTCAAATAAATTTGTTAGTCTCTAAGGCGCCATCAGTACTCCTGTTATTTTTGTGGATACAGACTAACACGGCTGCTACTCTGAAACCTAAGAGCTGAAGGTAGATCATTGAATCACTTGCACACTGCAAAGCCAGTGAGAGCTTTTTCTTTCTCTGTCTGGCCTTGTCAGCATTTCAGTCTTTTAACACAACATTAGGAATATGAGTAAAGTGGCCAGTGTCTAACCTGTTCATAAAAATACAGATTTGGACTTTAATAATTCATTACATGACTTATAATTCATGGTAAAAGGGTAGAAACTACAGTAAACTGCCAGGGTTTCCCAGCACTGCAACCTTCCTTGCTGATGTCAGGAGTATTGAATGATAATAAAGTAAATGACACTGTAAATAATAAATAACCTCATCACCGAATATGTAAAAACAGAATGCTTGAAAGTGAAAATTCCCGACAGCCAAAAGGTTTTACAACTCTTCCCAATGTCAGAGGCACCAACTGTTGGTTTCTAGTGAAAGGCACTCTGTTTGCTGTGGCTTCATTTACAAAAAGAAAAGAAGGAGCAAATTAAAAACTGGTGTAGTTGCTGATAAAGGGCATTCAGATATTAGGAGAATGGGTGGATTAGAATGCAAGAAGATGACAACAACAAAAAAGAATGGAGGCAAAAAGGGTAAGAATAGAGATAGAAAAAGAGAAGAGTATTTATAAAGGATCCAGCACTGTTGCTTTTGAATAGGATGTAAAACGCAGGTCTTGGCCACTTGTCACTATTGTCATTTTTCAGAGTAAAGCATTAAACCCCATTTCCTGGATAAATTCAAGGGTGGGCAATTGTGTTTTGTAAATCTAAAGGGCTTCTGTGGTTTCTGGAGAAGTATGTGGCTGTATTCTTCACTTCCTGCCATGATCTATCAGTGTTGCTGTGTTCCGTTAAACAGCCCTCACATTCTACCCTAGAGGTGGATATACTTCAGTGGTAAGTGAAATGATGTTTCTAGATGTACTGCATAGAGGGCTCTGGGATACTGTCATAAACAGATAGCTAAGGGTTAACGTCTCTTTCACCTGGAAAGAAGTAATCTGAACCACCTGACCAGAGGACCAATCAGGAAACAGGACTTTTTCAAATCTGGGTGGAGGGAACTTTGTGTGGGAGTCCTTTGTTCTTGGGTCTTCTGTCTGCCTGTATGCTCTCTCGGCTATGAGGAGTGATTTCTATTTCCTGCTTTCTAATCTTCTGTTTCCAAGTTGTGAGTACAAAGATCAGATAGTGATTTCTATATTTTCTTTTGTATTTACATAGGTATAGTTGCTGGAGTGCTTTGAATTGTATTCTTTTTGAATAAGCTGTTTATTCAATACTCTTTTAAGCAAATGACCCTGTATGTGTCACCTTAATACAGAGAGACCATTTTTATGTATTTTCTTTCTTTGTATATAAAGCTTTCTTTTTAAGACCTGTTGGAGTTTTTCTTTAGTGGGGAATTCCAGGGAATTGAGTCTGTACTCACCAGGGAATTGGTGGGAGGAAGAAGTCAGGGGGAAATCTGTGTGTGTGAGATTTACTAGCCTGACTTTGCATTCCCTCTGGGTGAGGGGGGAAGAGAGATTAACTCTCTGTATTTCTGTTTTCCAAGGCTGGGAATGGGGAGGGTGGAGTCCCTCTGTTTAGATTCATGGAGTTTGCTTCTGTGTATCTCTCCAGGAACACCTGGAGGGGGGAAGGGAAAAGGTTTATTTCCCTTTGTTGTGAGACTCAAGGGATTTGGGTCTTGGGGTCCCCAGGGAAGGTTTGGGGGGACCAGAGTGCCCCAAAACATTCTAATATTTTGGGTGGTGGCAGCTTTACCCGGTCCAAGCTGGTAACTAAGCTTGGAGGTTTTCATGCTAACCCCCATATTTTGGACGCTAAGGTCCAAATCTGGGACTAGGTTATTGACAGATACCTTGGGCAAAAGCGGATGGTTTTGGAACGACAGCATCAAAAGATACAGCTTTATCCTTGGCTCTTCTGCTCATGTGTTGGTACTGGACAAAATGCTTAGGCTACAATTTAGAAATGTGAGTTGCCAAAATTAGGCACCTGAAGAATCTTTTAAATAAATAAAACCCTGATAACTAGGTTACTATGAGATTTTCCTTTAAGGAAAAGCAGAGCCAATTACTGCTTGCCACATGGCTTTATGTTTAAGGGTGAACACTATATACATATAGAACACAACTACCTGGTCCTGGGTTTCAATCAATTATTTGAAACTTCACCAAGGGAAGTGAGCTAGCCTCCTAGGCCCAGATCTGCAAAGTTAAACAGCTCTGGCCCTTTGGAGCAGGGCAGAGCAGTGGCAAAGTCAAAGGGGGCCCAGCTCTTGGTTCGGGCGGGGCACCAAACACAGTTTAAACAGTTACAGGCCTCTCCGACTGGGGAGAGAGGGATGCTGCCACCCGGCTACGGGTGGCAAGGGGAACGCAGGCCCACCCACTCCTCTGCGTTCCAGCCCGGGGCCCTGGTAGCGGTTGTCACCGCTACTGGTGGTCAGTGGGGTCCTGACCACAACACACTGACATAGGCAACGGTAGCTCTGCAGCCTGACTGGAGTCAGCTGCCCCTGGGCTACTTCCTAATTCCCCCTCTACTCCTACCTGGTCCGGGGCCTCTGTTCTGGAGACGTCCAGGACCATCGGTTCCTCCCAATCCAGGCTGGGCGGCAGGTCCGGTAAGGTTTCAGGGAATTCGGGCCACGCCTGGTCTGGGGGCTCCTCGGGGCCGTAGTAGGGGCAAGGCAGCTCTGGCGGCTCCTCGTTGTAGCAGGGGCGAGGCAGCTCCGGCGGCTCCTCGTCGTAGTAGGGGCGAGGCAGCTCTGGCAGCTCCTCGTCGTAGTAAGGGCGAGGCAGCTCTGGCGGCTCCTCGTCGTAGTAGGGGCGAGGCAGCTCTGGCAGCTCCTCGTCGTAGTAAGGGCGAGGCAGCTCTGGCAGCCCCTCGTCGTAGTAGGGGCGAGGCAGCTCTGGCGGCTCCTCGTCGTAGTAGGGGCGAGGCAGCTCTGGCGGCTCCTCGTCGTAGTAGGGGCGAGGCAGCTCTGGCGGCTCCTCGTCGTAGTAGGGGCGAGGCAGCTCTGGCAGCTCCTGGTCTCGACCTCTGGCTTGGGCAGCCTCCCAGTCACGAGCGGCGGCGGGCACGTCTGCTCCTGCCGGTGGCCAAGCCGCAACTGAAGGCTGGGGCCCGGCTTTTATTCTTCCGGGTCGCAGCCTGACCCTTTGAGGGGCGGGACTTCCGCCCAGCAGCCCCGCCCCCGTGGATGACTGACGGGGTTCGACCCTCCCTGAGGGGGAGGGGAGCCACACCGCCTCGCTACGGTCCTTCTTCAGCGGCGTGACGGAAGCAGAACCGGAAGGTCCCATGCGCCCAGTGGGGAGAGCACAAAATGCCGCCCCCCGAATCCTGGTGCCCTAGGCGACCGTCTAGGGTCGCCTAAGGAAGCATCGGCCCTGAGTCTGACATGCTGCACATTGCAGGTCACAGAACTTCACCCACCCATTCCTGTAATTGACCCATAACCTCTGACTGAGTTACTGAAGTCTTCAAAACATGATTTACAGACTTCAACTCCTATTGATTTCAGTGAACATTAAACACCTATACACCTTCAAGAATCCGGACCCCAAAATCTCTATCCATAAGCTTTTGTTGGTTTTTTTTCTTGTAACTCTAGGGACTGGTAAAAATAGTCATTATTTCATGATACATTCATTATTGCCCAAGTAGCAGTGCTGATAAGAAGTGGAACTGTACTTCACGGAAGTTTGTTAAGGAAATAATATATCAGTTCTTGTTTAATTACAAGTAAATTACTTCTACACAGAGTATTATGAAGCGTAACCTACTTGGAATGAAAAAGGATCAGATGAAGGATTTTTAGAGGGTTGTATTTATTAGCCTTGCTTCAACATGATCTCTGAGGGAAATGGATTCACTGCTCAGCTGACTTAGTAACTCTGTACAGAAGTTTGCAAAGGGTTTAATGCAAATTGCTGTATAGCAATGACAATTGTTGTCAACAAATAACAATAATCAACATCATATGAATAACCATGAGTCACAGCTTCTAGCTTCAACTTTTTCTTAGTGGAAAAATAGCTTACCATTGCTATAGAGCTGGCATAATGTGGAGTGGAAACATCACTCGGTATTTCTCATTGATTAACTGCTGTTTTGAATAAAGTGTGAACACACAAAACTGGAACTAAACCTTGAACCAAATCCTTTTGAGAGCCAGAAAATTCAGATTAATTTCCCTGTACCCTCTATTCAACTCTATTTTCATGGTGAGCTCTGTGCTGCTGGTTTCTGGGTGGAAGGTGGCAAAACAGAGGGCTGATCTGGGCTAGTGGATTGAGTGATCTAGTGGGGCTGGGATTTGCAAATCGGGATTTGATTCCTGACCTTAGACAAGCAAATTAGTCACCCAGCATCTCATTATCCTGTCTGTATAGTGGGGGGAATTTATGTTCATGTGCTGCATTAATGTTGTGACTTTTTGTGTGAATGGGATGTTGCCAACTATCAGCTGGTGCATAGAGATATGGGATGTACTACTATTCTTGGGTTAAAAAGTTCTCCATTAGCTCAAGTGGTAGAGATCTATGTTTTTGGAACTGAAGGACCAGGGTTCTAATCACAGCTATCTAATTGTGTTTTATCATTTAAATCAAGCACACATATAGCAATTGTGTCTATGTAACACACTGAGATATCACACAGCCTTTGCAAAGTCCTTTGTGATTTTGGGATAAATGGTGCTATGGGCATTCAAAATACTATTACTGGACCACCATTTCTGTCCTTGCAGTAATTTCAGCCCAGTTCTGCACCCTCAGAAGATTCAGATATTTCCAAGAAGAATTCGGACTAAATTCTGAATCTACTGAGGTTTGCTAAGCACCGTTTGCCCCCCTGGGAATAGAGGGACAGGCAGTCTAACCAACAATGCATGTGCCAAAAATATTTTAGCACTTAACAGCTAACTAGATTTAGACTCTTCCTTCAGCTGTTAAAAAGCAATTAAAAACTCTGATCACTATCTGTAATCCTAGATTGATCTTAAAACTGTGAAACAACATTTCTAACATCTTTCTTAAAAACTGAAAATTAGTTTTAAAAGGGATCTTACTCTAAAGCCCAGAATAGCTGAGAAGCAGTGTTTGTATTTCAAGGACTACAGTGTTTTAAATTGCTAGCAGTTTCGTCAATGAACTTCCTTGTGCTCCTATGATGTCTATTCTGCCCCATCTCCTGAGAGATGTATACAAGAATATTTTCTCTTTAGGCTGACATTGTCAAAAAGAATGGTGGTAACTTTACTCCCAATAGCCATGGGGCAACTGAGAACCACAGGGTGGGGATTTAATTCCCAGGAGTGGAATGTTTGCACAATTGCTGCCGCTCATGAGCCGTACTGAGGAATAGTAGCTTTAATTTGTGGATCCAAACTTCTGGCAGGTTCATTGATTAGGGGTATGGATCTAACTATAACCACCTATGGAGGTCATCAATGAAGTTTGAACCTGGCCTTTTCAGCGATGAAAGCACTTTGAGCAAAAGGAATAACTTCTTCAGTTCTGGAAGCTACAGTAGACTTTTATCCTCTTGTGTGGATGAAGTCTCACAGGGCCTGGTTTTCAGAGGTGCTGAGCACCTGCAGCTATAGTTTTGGATGCTGTTTGCTATTCTAATCAGTACCACACTCTGCTATTGTGTGCTTTACAAACTCTGAGACATGGATCTACCTCTTTTCAGAACACAGAGGAGTCAAATTATGCCTGGACAGAAAGTATAAATCTGTATAGGACGCACACTGACACAGTATTTTCCTACCCATTCAAGTTAGTATTATACATTGCCAGTGTTTTATTTTTTGCTGTGATTATGAAAGTTCCTACATTTGTACCCAAATCTAATCATGTCAGCAATTTTCCATTGTGCTTTATTAAAGCTGTATTTTTTAATGGTCGGTGTGCTAATGAGATTTGAAAGTTTTATATTAAGGGCCCATGGAACGGAAATCATTAACAAGAGAAGGTTTTTCTGCCATATTCATAAAATTACCTGCTAATAAAATAGGAATATGATTTCAGTAATTGCTAGTACAAATTGATTTTTGTATTAATGACTCCTGTGTCTAATTCTGGGAACAAAAGGGAAGAGAAGATAGAGTATGCATCCAGAGAACAAAACATGAATCATTGACTTTCCTGCTGTAAGCAAAAAATAAAAAGAGCAATAGACAATGACTTTATTTTAACCTTCTGCTTGCTGGCCTACTTTCCTTTTTTTTTTTTAAATAATATTTTGCTCTTTAATCTATTAATATCACCTCCGGGGAGGCATTAAAACTGAGTTCCTGCTGACCGGTTGTGGTCATAGAATCATAGGATCACAGAACCATAGGGTCAGAAGGGACCACAAGGGTCATCAAGTCTAACCCCCTGCCAACATGCAGGATTTGTTGTGACTAAACCATCCAACACAGATGGCTATCAAGCCTCCTTTTAAAAACCTTCAGTGAAGGAATTTCCACAACCTCCCAGGCAGTCTGTTCCATCGTCAAGGCACTTCACTGCAAGAATAGAGAGTTAATCTTGGTGTTGTGGAGAAATCCTTGTGAGGGTTTCTGACTATCTTCTAACTTCATGTAATTTCAGTTGGGTAGGTTATTCTTCTTCAGTTCCCATGGCAAACCATTTTGCAGTGTTGCTGTGTGTTTTCTGAACAGCTACAGCAAGCCAATACTGAGGTGAATGTCCTTATACAGAAATTAGAGTTTCTGTGGGAGAATGCTGATTCCACAAAATCTAAACATTTTGCAGAAACATAGCAAATTCATCAAAATGTTTCATGGGAAATTATCTGAACATTTTATTTCAGTGAGGTTGAAGCTTTCCAACTCTATCGAAATAAATGTTTTGGAATATCTTGTTTCACACAAAAAATACTGAGATTTCAACTTTCCCCTCTGATTCAGGATGAAACACAACTTCAAAATCTCAATTTCCTGCATGATGGAAATTCTGTGTTTTGGATCACCTTGTCATTTTCCTCTAAACACTCGAGTTTACCACACTAGAGTGCTGTATTCTTTATAAACCGCTAAGGCAGCACTGAGCCTATTGTGACTTTGTACTATGTTGTGCATGGACTACTAGACATGGTCAAGAGGCCTGCCACTTTATAATGGCACGCAAGGTTTTAACATGACTCTTTATGGAATAGCAATGGTAGTAGTAAATATTTATATTATGGTAGCTTCCAAAAATGCTTGTTGAGATTAAGATCTTATCGTGCAGGGTATTATTCCAACAACAACAAAAAAGAAACAATCTCTGTACCTTCAGGGCTTCATATTTAGGTGAACTGGAGAATGATAATCATGTAAGAGAGATGGGTCTGAAGGTTTATTCAGCTGAAAATAAGCAAAGAAAAGACAGCTCAGTGTTAGAGATACAGACATTTAAACTGGTCTCTTTCTCAACATCTCTAACAGGTTCTCCAAATATCAGAGGAGTAGCCGTGTTAGTCTAGATCTGTAAAAGCAGCAAAGAATCCTGTGGCACCTTATAGACTAGCATCTGACGAAGTGGGTATTCACTCACGAAAGCTCATGCTCCAAAACATCTGTTAGTCTATAAAGTGCCACAGGATTCTTTGCTGCTTTTACAGGTTCTCCAAAGTAACCAGAAGGATGGTCTTTGTAGGTGGGACTGTGGACTGGGAGTCAGCAAACTTGTGTCCAATTCCTGGTTGTTTCACAACTTTTGGCTGTGATCTTGGGTGAGTCTGTTGATCTTCCTCTACTTCGGTCCTGCAATTTTAAAAAATGAATATAACACTACCTCCTTTTTCTGACTTATCTACTTATAGCTGTAAGCTTTCCGAGTTAGGGACTGCCTCCTACTATGTGGGCCTGGTCTCAGTTGACATGTCTAAGTGCTATTGCAATATAAATAATAATTGTTTGTTTTGAAGCAAAACCAAGCTATGTATAAGAGCCTGTCAAGATTACTATGAAGAGCTGAATCCTTCACATCCTAAAGTTATGATCTTACCACTGTTTCACTGTGCTAGTCATCAATTCTTAGGGCACTTCAAATGGCAATGGCACTATTGCCTGAAGATTTCTTTGCATCTACTGCCATCCATTGTTCAAAATGTAGATAGCGCTTGGGGGAAAATAGCTGAAACCTAAACTCCTGTCAAATACTGGGGACCTTCTTGAAAATACTAAGTTTCAGTATCACCAGGCATTGGATATTTCTGTCATAACCATGAAACCAGCACCATGAATAGAGTTCTAAATATTTTTTAAAAAATTTATGTACAACATTATTTTTAAATGTCCTATAATACAAAATACTATTTGTATAGTTCCTATATGTCTGTCTGTCTTAGGGTTTTATGCTGCCAATCATCATTTTGTAGAATGATACATACTTTATAGGCAGCGAAAAATGGGAATTGCTATATCTCAGTGTGTTTCATGCTTTCTTGGCATCAGGTCATCAAAGCATAAGTTCCATTGCGTGTTACAGAGCCTAAAATAATAAAGAAACAGGCCAAAGGCTAACGAATGTGCCTGATGCCAATTGCTTCATCAACAAAGCTTGATGCAACATCCGCTTGTTTTACAAATCAGAGGCAGGGATCTTGTCTTCTTATGATGTGGAGCACTCCAAAGATGTTCTGCAAATAATTGGCTGAGCATGCTGTTTAGGGACTGAACTAAACTGCATTCTTTATCTGACTGGCTGATTATGCTCACAGAGAAATACATTGTGCTTTGAACTCTTCAGAGTAAAACTACTCTCTCTAAGAGTGCAAATGGCCACATCTCAGGGTCCCCACTCCACCTCCATCCTCAGATACATTTGAAACTGTTGATCATATTCCCTCTCAAAATTTTGTCCTCCTTTGGTTTTTATGATGCCATCTTCTTCTAGTTCTTTTCCAAACTATTTATTTATTCTTAACATCCCACCTCCCACTCTCTATGAGTATCCCACAGGACTCCGTCCTTGCTCTCAGATCCCCCTTTCTTCCTTCTACACCCTCTGTCTAGGTGATAGCATTCCTTTATATGGTTTTAGTTACTGTTTTTATGCCAATGACTTCCAAAATTCTACCTTTTCCAGTTCTGACCTATTTTTCCAGATCCAGTCAACTCAGTCAGTCATTGACATCTTCTCTTGGATGTCTTACTGTCAGCTTAAACATATCATGCCTAAAACTGAACTCCTTATCTTTCTTCCCAAACCCTCCTCATCCCTCCCCTTCTCTGTCACCCTTGACAACACCATAATCTTCCCTGTCATTCTGGGCTGTTATCTGTAAGCCATCTTCATCTCCTTCTCTCATCAAGCATATCCAGGACATTTCTAAATCCTGCTGTTTCTTCTTTCATTACTGTCCCAAAATCTGATTGGGACAGGGTATAAACACCACACTGACTCTGAAAGGGTGAACTGGAGCTGGAGAGGTCAATGAGGGCACCTCATTGCACCTATAGAGGGTCCAGGCCCAATTACAGGTGAGGCCAGCTTGGAGAGGAGCTGGGTGATTACAGTAGAGAGAGGAAGCCCAAAGTATATAAGAGGTGGCAGGGAGAAATGAAAAGACCTCTGCAGTCCCTCTCTGGGCAATAGAAAGATTTGCAGGGTGTGACTGAATGCACCTCTGTATTCATACCCTAAACACTGCTGTAATAATCTTTGTGTAAATAGTCCTTTGTGAGGTATCATTTGAAAACTAATAACTCACTGATCAATAATATCGACCAAATATATGTAGAAACATTATATATAAAGTTATGAACATAATTTGAAGTTAGGTCTGAAATATGTTTACCAGTCAAGTCTGGATAAGCCAGTTTCTCAAAGACAAATACAAGGTGACGCCTCTGGTCAGGTATCATCGAAGTTGATGGGCAATCACCTGTCAAGTGGTCACTCTTTGGCAAGGAAGCGGGGCAGGAACAAATAGATATGCATTTTAGCAAACAACAGTATGGAACCTCTTCACTACCAGTCTCCCTTGTCTCTGTCCTCACAGTGAGATTTTTAGCCTGTGAAAGGAACACTTGGGACTTTTAAACTGTAAGCAAGTGCAGCTGGCCCCATAAGAATATCTGCAGCCTGCTTGAATCATCATTTAGGGTGAGAATTTGCTATTCATATCCAATCTCTTTAGTATATTAATCTTAGTTTGTCTGGTTTGTTTGCTAGGTAATCTGCGTTGATATGTTTGCAATCCCTTACAATCACTAAAAATCTTTTGTAGTTAATAAACTTATTTTTGCTTTGTCTAAAGCCAGTCATACATTGGGGCAGAAAGCTGTTGCATATCATTCTCCATATTCAGGGAGGAGGTGAATTTCATGAGCTCATGCTGTACAGATCTCTGTGCAGTGCAATATGATATAATTTTGGATTTACACTCCAGAGGGGGGTATGCACTTGAGTAGCTGGGCAGTTTCTTAGCTGTAGCGTCTCCATGCAGAACTGATCACAGCTCTCTATGTACTGCAGCAGGGTGCATCCCTACCTTTATGAGAGCTAGAGCCTGGGAGAGGGCTTGGCAGGCTGGTCACAGCAGTCCAGTGTAAAGGGAGCCCAGGCTGGTAGGTCAAGGATACCCCACTTCCAGGTGGAATCTGGGGGCAAACCTGGACACCAACCACATTCATAGCCTCAGCAGCAGAGCCAAAGAATGAACAATCTATTGACTTCATCCCTTGAGACTATTCCTACCTGTGGTGTATTAAAAACAGTGATCTATCACTTTAAAATTCTCTGGGTTTTTTTCTCTGCTCCTGATTGCAGGCCTGGAGCTCCATAGGAAAGAGTGTGATATAGGCCTAGCAGCAGTCAGTTTGCAGAGAGTCAGCCTATAGAAAGGTGAGGATGTGTTGTGTCTCTTGGCCTCAGGGAGCAGCCTGATTTTTGTCTCTCTGTTTTTGGTTTCCTTTGTATTATCATTTTGGATTCTAAAAAATAAAGTAGTGTTATGTTTTAACCTTCCAGAAAGAGTATTTATGTGTTTATCTAATTTCTCTGTGTGCATGCTGTAAAAAAAACCACCACAGGTCAGGTCCCTTGGTAGAGCATGATGGGAAAAGCTTTGAGTCCTGTGGTCTGTGCTGAGCTAATCTTTGCGAAGAAGACGTCAGTCTCCAAGACTCAAACTCTTAGACCAGTGGTTCCCAAACTTGTTCCGCCGCTTGTGCAGGGAAAGCCCCTGACAGGCCAGGCCAGTTTGCTTAACTGATGCGTCCACGGGTTCAGTCAATCGCGGCTCCCACTGGCTGTGGTTCGCTGCTCCAGGCCAATGGGAGCTGCTGGAAGAGGTGGCCAGTACGTCCCTTGGCCCGCTCCACTTCCAGCAGCTCCCATGGGCCTGGAGCAGTGAACCACGGCCACTGGGAGCCGTGATCGACCAAACCTGCAGACACAGCAGATAAATAAACCATCCTGGCCCATCAGGGGCTTTCCCTGCACAAGCGGTGAACAAGTTTGGGAACCACTGTCTTAGACAATTCAGTAACATTAAAGTCAGTTATTTATAAATGCATGATGGTGTACAGGGTTGAGTGAACTGTCCCAAACCCTAGCTGGTGTTCTGAATAAATATATGGTGGATATTTCAGTTAGCTAGCACACAGCTGAGAACAGTTCTAATGATGTTTCTTATCTTGGACTCCTTTTACTCTGAAATGTCCTACATTCTCTATGTGGTTTATCCTACATAAGTAAGCCTTAGAGACAAAATATATCTTCCCTTCCATGTCTACTTAAATTCTTCACTCAGCTTATTGGAAGACCTTAGGACTTCAGAAAAGCAAAGCTCTTGAACAGACCCACATGGAGTAGACTCTTAGGCTATGTGTACACTGCAGCCTATGTCAGTAAAACTTATGTCATTGAGGGGTGTGAATGTTCTACCTCCTTGAGAAACATAAGTTACACCGACATAAGCGCTTGTGTGCACGACACTGTTGTCAGGAGATCTTCTCCTGCCAACATAGTTTATGCTATGTTAGAGAGCTCGAGGTAACCTCTGGACCTCTTGCAAGACAAAGCACATCATGAGAAAAGATTTAGCGTCCAAGAACAACAAGCACTGGTGCTAGAAGGTATGCTGGAGAGAGAAAGCAAATGGAGGACATGAGTATGGTCTATAGATATCTGATGGGTGAAAACAGGAACTGGCTGAGGACTTTATCCACCCCCTAAATTAAATCCATTTTTAATAGTTGATGAATCTAGTCCTCTGTTGCCACCGTTTACCATAAGGACAGCTCCTTGTTCCATAAAGGCAATGCTAGGGGATATAACGTAGACCTCTCTTTCTCCACTTCCTGGTTCTGGGACTTCACAAAATGGAAGGAAGTTCTGCTTCCAAGACCACTGAAATAGAGCAAAGCTAGGTGCTGCACCACCACTGACAGGGCCAGGAGGGATGCAGTGACCCCTTCCTGTCACAAGCAGATGGGAGCCGCCTCTTGCCTGGAGCGCACCTCATGTTTGTGGGGAAGCTGGGGCTAAAGCCTTCGTAGGAGACCGGGTTCTGGATCAGGGTTTCATGTGCAGCAGAGGAGCAGTCCCTCTGCCGCCTATTGAAAGTGCACATTTTTCACTTCACTGAAGACTCTATCTCTTTCCCAACAGTTCTGCTCCAGGGAGCCCTTCAGCAGCATGGCAAAGGCACCCTTAGTGTACGCTCTGCAGGGCAGAAAAGCATTGTGATTCTTGCAGGAGGAGGATCCAGCCACTTCTTTTCCTCTGAGTTTTCCCCTGGTGGCTCTTGGGCCTTTGGGCCAGGCAGGGCAGTCATGGCCAGTTCCCTCTCCATTGTCGTGGCAGGCCCATGCCCATTACACCCAATTGGTTGACATGGTGGTTGCAATTGTTTACTACCCAGCTGTCCTCCAAAGCAGACCCCATTTGGAATGCTGCTTCCTGCCACAAGAAGCCACAGAGGAAGGCTTAGTAGTGGAGCTGCAGGGAAACAAGGGAGGCTCAGTAGTCAGCCTCCAGGGACTAATTTGCGGACTTTGAGGCTGGAGTCCCATATCATCCCACTCACTGGGTCAGAGGGAAACGCCTAAGCCCAGAATGCTGCACCCAGCTATGAACAGAAGGAACACTCTTTTACATGACCAGCAGCACTCTAAGTCTTGGCTTTTGTCGATCTTTCCCAAATTCTGGCCAAGAGGGTCCAATTTTACCTCCCCTGGACTCCAAGCTGCCAGGCAGGTACTCTGTAGCTAGCCAAAGGGACACAGAGAGATAACTTCTTCAGCAAGTGTAGCATTTTATGGACCTAATTAATCTGGGGTTAGCTAGGTAATTACCCAAAACAAGAGTGTTGGAGCATGCCCAAGACTTTTCAGATGTCATGGCAGGGGCTGTCCTTAGGTGTTTACCAGGATGGCTGAGTGGTTAAGGCATTGGGTTCAACTTCTAATAGATATGAACCTGTGTGGGTTTGAATCTACTTCTGGTAGGTCTGTGCTGTCTGTGGCTTCCTTTTCACCAAGTGGTACAAAAAATCAGGTTGCTGCTTCTCTTTAACATCACCCTCTTGATGCTACCCCACTGCACCCCTGAAAAAAATAAATAGAATCCTAAAATCAGAGGAATGGAAGGGACCTCGAGGGCCATCTAGTCCAATCACCTGTGCTCATGGCAGGACTAAATATTATATAGACCATTCCCGACAGTTGTTTGTCTAACTTACTCTTAAAAACAGCAAAGAGTCCTGTGGCACCTTATAGACTAACAGACGTTTTGGAGCATGAGTTTTCGTGGGTGAATACCCACTTCGTTGGATGCATCAAAAGTGGGCATTCACCCACGTAAGCTCGTGCTCCAAAATGTTTGTTAGTCTATAAGGTGCCACAGGACTTTTTGCTGCTTTTACAGATCCAGACTAACACAGCTACCCCTCTGATACTTACTCTTAAAAATCTCCACAACCTCCCTAGGCAATTTATTCCAGGGCTTTATCATCCTGACAGCTAGGACATTTTCCCTAAAGTCCAGCCTAAACCACCCTTGCTCAATTTAAGCTCATTTCTTCTCCTATCCTCAGATGTTTAGGATACCCTGTTATCATGTCCCCTCTCAGTCTTCTCTACTCCAGACTAGAGAAACCTAGTTGTTTCAATCATCCCTCATAGGTTATGTTTTCTAGACCTTTAATCCTTTTTGTCGCTCTTCTCTGGACTTTCTCCAATTTGTCCACATCTTTCCTGAAATGTGGTGCCCAGAACTGGAAACAATACTCCAGCTGAGGCCTGATCAGGGCAGAGTAGAGCGGAAGAATTATTTCTCATGTCTTGCTTACAAGACTCCTGCTAATATCTCACAGAAGTTTGCTTTTTTTGCAATAGTGTTACTCGGTTGACTCATATTTAGCTTGTGATTGACTATGATCCCCAGATCACTTTCCTCAGTACCCCATCCTAGGCAGTCATTTCCTATTTTGTATGTGTGCAATTGATTGTGCCTTTCTAAATGGAGTACTTTGCACTTGTCCTTATTGAATTTCATCCTATTTATTTCAGACTATTTCTCCAGTTTGTCCAGATCATGTTGAATTTTAATCTCATCATTGAAAGCACTTGTAACTTCTCCCAGCTTGGTATCATCCACAAACTTGAGAAGTGTACTGTCTAGGCCGTTCTCTAAATCATTGATGAAGATATTCAGGAGAAGAGGATCTAGAATTGATCCCTGCGGAACCTCACTCGATGTGCACTTCCAGCTTAACTGTGAACCACTGATAACTACTCTCTGCAAACAATTTTCCAACCACTTATGCATCCACCTTATAGTATCTCCATCTAAGTTGTATTTCCCTAGTTTGTTTATGAGGAGGTGGTCATGCGAGATAGTTTCCACAGCCTTACTAATATCAAGATATACCACATCTACTTCTTCTTCTATTCTAGATGTCTGCAAAGGGATTGCTTAATTCTTTGCTCCATTATCTTTCTGGGTACTGAAGTTAAGTTGACTGGTCTGTAATTCCCTGGGTTGTCCTTATTTACCTTTTGATAGATTGGCACTCTATTAACCCTTTTCTAGTCTTCTGGAATCTCTCCCGTCTTCCATGCCTTTTCAGAGAGAATTGCTAATGGCTCAGATATCTGCTTTGTCAGCTTTTTGAGTATTCTAGGATATACTTCATCAGGCCCTGGTGACTTTAAGACATCTAACCTGCCTAAGTAATTTTTAACTTGTGTGACATTATTAATATGAACTGTGACCGTATAGGTAATTGTTGCAGCCAAGGTCCTATAGTGGCACCAAATCTTGTACAAAGGAGGTCAAGTAAGTTGTCAATGAAGAGGTTATAATTTGCTGGTTATGATTATGCTATCTGTATACAGGTATCATTTTTGTAGTTAAAGTTATAAGTATTGGCTCTATATTGTCTGTATTTCAAATTTATGCTGTGCTTCTGAGTGACACCCAGACAGTTTGGCATCAGTACTGCTTAGCCTGCCTTTTTAATTATAATAGGAGATACATCCATCTCCCAGAACTGGAAGGGACCTTGACAGATCATTGAGTCCATTCCCCTGCCTTCACTAGCAGGACCAAGTACTGATTTTCACCCCAGAGCCCTAAATGGCCCCCCTCAAGGATTTAACTCTCAACGCTAGGTTTAGCAGGCCAATGCACAAACCACAGAGCTATCCCTCCCCCCGTTAAGAGCCCTCAGCTATACAATTGACCCACTGAGAGAAGGCAGATACACTTTATGACTCAGCAAGGGCATGCCTATGAAGATAACTCTAAGGCTTTCAAGCCATATGCTGGGCCGCTTGTGTTTGGAGCAAAGGAATCACAGGCCGTATGGCAAGAGCAGGGCCGGTGAAAGGATATTTTGCACTCTGGGCAAAACTTCCACCTTATACCCCCCCACCAGCCCGGGGAGCCAGGGCTGTATCTATTTTGGTGCCAGACACGGCCCCCCTGGTGGGGGGAGGGGATGTATGGGGCCCCAGGCCTCCACAGGGGGGCTGTGTGGGGCCCCGCCCAAGGCCTCCATGGGAGGAGGGGAGCTGGCCACTTCCTGCGGGAAATGGAATGATCCAGCCCCAGCCTGCTCCGCTCCCCTGGCTCCCAGCCGTGTCGCTGGTGAGTGTGTGGCGGCTGTTCCCCTTTCCCCCCTGAAGACTGGGAGCCAGGGGAAGGGAGCAGGCTGGGACCGGGTCACTCCACTTCCCGCACAAAGTAGCCAGCCTCCCCTCTCCCTGTCCCCCATGGAGGCCTGGGGCCCCACCCCACCCCCCTGCGGAGGCCTGGAGCCCCAGCCTTCTCTACTCCCCTGGCTCCCAGGCTTGGAGGGAGGGGGGAACTGTCCCCCAGCACTTGCTGGTGGCACGGCTGGGAGCCAGGGGAGTGGACCAGGCTGGGGCTGGGTTGCTCCACTTACCATGCTGTGAATGCAGGGTCAGGCCTGGCTGCTGTCTACCGGGGAGTGGGGCGACGCTGGAGCAGAGCAGGGGTGGGAAGAGGCGGGGTTGGGGCAGAGCAGGGGAGGGGGCCATGGGGAAAATCCTGGGAGTCCCCCTGCAGCATCTCCCAGCCCCCCCTTCCACAGCTCCCAGCCCTGCAGTGCCCTCCCTGCAGAAGCTCCCCGCCCCCCTTCCGCCCGGGCAGCCCCCCCGAGGCAGCTCCCCACCCCAGCTCACCTCCGTTCTGCCTTCTCCCCTGAGCATTCCGACACTGCTCCACCTCTTCCACCTCCCAGGCTTGCTGCGCCAATCAGCCAGACATAGTTAGCTCCCACCCACCTCAATGAAACTGCACCTTCCATGATCACCTGGGGTGGGCGCCAGACCAATCAGAGCTGGATCCTCAGAGACGTGCCAAGAGGTTCCTGTTTCCTTACAAGAGCCTTCAGGGAGGCCCTGGATGTCCAAGCAGGGAAGGCATTGGGTTTGAATTCCAGTAGGCATGTGAACTTGGGACCAGGCTCCCTTACTGTTCTTGTGGGGGAACCAGGCTCCTTATAGAGATTGATGAAACTTGAACAGTGGTAAAGGCTTTATTTTTTTTAATCACAGCATCTCTTGTGTTGTCTTTTACCACTCCAGCTGTTCTTGTTTTTCTTGAGCTCATTTTTTGACAAAGTGAGAGATATGCAGACATGGCAGAATTCAGTTTTTATTCTTTCTGTATAATTTGGAAGGGTAATATAAATGTTTATTTGTAAGCTTTTTTAGCTATTTAATTGATTTTAAATTTTCACACTTGCATCAAATTATAGGTTTAAGCATGTTTTTATTTGGTATCTATTTAAATTTTCACATATTTGAGAAATTACCAGAGGGAAGCAAAACTTAATGACAGTAGGTTGTGATTTTATAAACATGTGCGGTTTATTAACTGTTAAAACACAAATTGCCAGCCTCACATGTCAAAATATAGAAAGTAAATACCTTGAAATAAAAAAAAATCATATCTGTTTTGAATATTCTCTCACTAGTCCATTTGTAACAAGCCTAATTCAAAAAGTCCAAATCACTGGATTTTGATTCTGTGTTGTTCTCAAGCAACATAAATTTTGTTTTACTTTGCCTTCATGTATTATCAATAAAATTGTATTTTTGTTGGTGTGTGCACGGTGAGATTGATTTTTACTGACACTTACTCATAAAAATCTAATCTTTCCAAGCCTAGAGATAAATGTGTCTCCTAACAGCAGTTTTGCCTTTCTCTTCAAATGGAATATGATCAGACCCTCTTTCTGAAGTTCAATTTAATCTACTACTCATCAGCAAATATTCTACTCTTTAAAAAGTTAATGGGATCATGGGTGGCTGTAAACTTGGAAAGAAATCCCTTGTTTTAAAACAGTCAGGCCAAGGGTGAGTTGTAATTACTGCTACAGATTATTTTATTACACTTAAAATTACGGACAAGCTAGGGCCAGACTTTCAAGATTTAGGTATCTGCAATTGCAGCTAAATTTTTCAAAAGGACTCGGGGCTCCCATTTAGGACCCTAAATAAGGACCAAGTTTTCAAGAGGTTTTCAGCACTCCATAGTTCCCATTGTGGCACTTTTGGCTAGATTTTCAGAAGAGCAGAGCATCATCCACAGTACTTAACTCTTTTGAAAGTCAGGCCACCTAGCGTATGCCTGTACAGTAATTAAAAACCTGTGGCTGGTCCATGCCAGCTACTGCGAGCTAATGGGGCTAAGGCTACAGGGCTGTTTAATTGCAGTTAGCCCTATGAGCCTGAGACATCTGGCACAGGCCAGCGGCAGCTATCTAATTGCAGCATAGAAATACCTTTATTAAGATGCCTAAACCAGAGATGAGCTCTTTTGAAAATCTGGTCTCAGTTGTGAGTGTTGCAGTCTTCTGAAAATTTTACCCCAGGTCATGGGTTTTTAGAAGAGTGCAGAACTAATAATGGGGCCTAGATTTTCAAAAATGACTTGGACTCATCAATCATTTAAGTGCTTTTAAAAAATTTACCCCAAGTCTATGCCTCAAGAGATATCTAATTCCAGGTTTCATATATCTTTGGACTCTGTTTTGTCATCTTAGAATCATAGATTATTAGGGTTGGAAAGGACCCCAGGATATCATCTAGTCCAACCCCCTGCTCAAAGTAGGACTGATCCCTAAATGGCCCCCTCAAGGATTGAATTCACAACCCTGGGTTTAAGCAGGCCAATGTTCAAACCAGTGAGCTATCCTTCCCCTCCTTGTTTGTCATTTTTAGGGTTCTCTAATATATTGCCCACTAATCCACAGTCTTTGTAGGCATTCATTGCTTCACTTTGGCAGGGGAGATCTTCTAGGATTTTCACTTCCTTCCTGTTTATTTCCCAGCTAACCCATGTTGCGGAGGCCCTTGCTCTGAACTGTATGAACAAAATGTATCTAACATTACAGCCTGTCAACACTATTCTGAGTTTTGGCCCAAACAATTGTTCAAAGTCACACAAGATTCTTCCTCTCCAAGAGGATTGTGCTCTCGTTGCAGTGATACTGGCCTCCATCTAGTCTGGGAAATGTAGGCCTGAACTTGGAACAAATGACAACATTTTTTCTCTCATGATTTTGTTGAGTATTACAAATATATGCCTAGTTGTTTATATTCCTTCTGAATAATTGGGAATCCTATACACTAAAGACAGGACAAGTAACCTATTTAGGGTCCAATCTAGAACCCACTGGAGCAAATGGAACGGTCCATTGGTCCATACTGTCAAAAGAATTCAGGATATCTTTTGACAACCTGACCACTTAATGTAGATACCTAAATGATAGCTCAGTTCTTCTTAAAATCTGGCCCCGGCAGAAGTAAAGAGAACTTTAAATCAGGCTCTGAGCTGTTTTGAAAATCTAGGTTTAACACTTTCTTAATATATGAAATAATTTGGCTCAATTTCTTTAAAAAAAAAAAGGCTCTAATCCAGCAATGCACTTGTGTACCAGTGTAACTTTAGGTCTGTGAATAGACCCATTTGCTTTGAAGGGAATACTCACATGCTTAAAGTTACATACTTTAAGTTGTCTTGCAGGGATTAGAACCCTTAAACCAGATTTCTCATGAAAGCAGTCCCTTGTAAGATAATAGCAGTTCCTAGCTCTGTTGGGGTTGGAATTACCATGGCACAGGACAGTCTCAGAAGTTTAGAGTGGTTTAACTGAAGTTTTTGGCAGACACGATTCATATTTTATCCAAACAGGCTCACCCATCCTTTCTTTAATGTGTCCTCTCTGGGTACATATTTATAGTAGCATCCCATCATACTGTAGCCAAGGTTAAAAGACAGCAGGTATATTTAGCACATAGAGGTGAAATAAAGTGTTAATGTTGTAGAGCAGTGGTCCCCAACCTTTTTGTAGCCAGTAGCACATTCATGTTTTCAGAAGAATGTGGCGGATACCAACAATTTTTTGAGGCTTATTATTTATTTGTACATTAAATAATACGAAAAACATAATATTTAATATTACATAATATATGAATCCATAAGATAAAAAGGGTAATTTTACATGTGAAAGGTATTAATTAAATTATTTGGCAATTACTCTTTCACCTAACCATGTGAATTTGCTCTTTTTTATCTACCTGTAAGAAAAATTAAGGAGTTTTTACAAAATAAATATCATAAACAGTTTTCATCTTATTTATTTTAAAGAAGTAAAACGTTGAACTGCTGGTCCAAATATATTTATTATTCTTACTTCAACACAGAATGAAGCCTGCAACCCTGGAGTTCTCTGTCCCCGGCAGGCACAGGGCCCCGGCTTCTCTCTGGCTTAAGCTGCGGCCCCGCCCCTGCCAGGGACCGAGAACACTGGCACTCACAGCCTGCAGCCCCGGAGTTCTCTGTCCCCAGCAGGAGCAGGGCCGCAGCTTCTCTCCGGCTTCAAAGCTGGAGAGAAGCCGCGGTCCAGTACCTGCCAGGGACAGAGAACACCGGCATCCGCAGCCTGCAGCCCTGGAGAAGCTGGAGAGAAGCTGCAGCCCCACGCTTGCCAGGGACAGAGAATGCTGGTGCCCACAGCCTGCAGCCCTGGAGTTCTCTGTCCCCGGCAGGCACGGGTCCCTGGCTTCTCTTCCCTGCTGGGCACTAGGTGGGCGCACATAAATGCAGGGCCGTAGCAACAAAGAACGTGGCCCCCTCCGAACATATGTCCAGGGCCCCTTGCAATGCAGAAACTGGAATGCGGTATTTATTTTATACAATATACAGGGTTCATATTATGTATACATAGGCCTACAGTGTACATGTATTCCGTATTTATGCAAAGCGCTTCTTTCGAGCCTTGTTCTCCGCAAATTGGTTAATCAATGCGTCATAGTCCAGAGATCTGGCAATCTTGTTTTCGACTGAGATAACTGCAAGCGTAGAAAGCCTGTCATCTGTCATGGTTGAGCGCAGGATATTCTTGATCAGTTTCTTTCTGCTGAAGCTCCTTTCAGCACCAGCGACAGTAACTGGTGTGGTCAGAAGAATTCTGATGCAAATGCAAAGATTCGGATATATCTCCTGAAGGCTGTTCTTGTATATGTACTTTAAAAAATTGTTTGCCGTGACAAGTCCTCTCTCTTTCTCGATGACATAAATAAAATGATTCAATTCCATTATGAGTTCGTTGGCATCAATGTCTCCCATTTTTCTTTCAAAATTTTTGCTGTGATTCTCCAGTTCATTTTCTCTGTGACACTGCTTCAGGCTGTTAGCGTTGTGCAGAAATCCAAACAACTTATACCACTCCACAAGTTGGTCAAATCGCGACGAAACAGAAGATATGGCCTGATCAGTGAGAACAAGAAAGAAGTGCAATTTGAATTTTTCTTCGGCAGAAAGACGACTCGAATCATCAGCACATTTGTAATCAAACATTCTTTTCTTACGTCGCACCCTGGTTTCTGGAAACACCTGCTCAATACCCATATGCTCTGCTATTTCACGTGCATTTGTGACCACAGAGTTATATCCTATATTTCGATAGTCTTCCAAAAACTTCATTGTAGCACCGACTTCTGCCTGCAGTACGTCAATTGACACATCTGGTAACTGAATTAATTTGCTGGTTTTATTGATGTGAAATAGTATATCGTACCATGTGTACACAGTCAGAACAAAAGGCCACGTAGTAACATAGTCTAAAAGCGCACTGGCTTCTGTTGCTGTATTGCCATCTTTCTTTTTGAGCGCATATTCTCGCAAAGATGACAGAGCATTGCACAATTCTTCAAGGTGATAACGTAATGGCTTCACAGCATCAATTCTCAAACTCCGTGTCCGATAACCCTTTAACAGATATTGGCATATGTTCTTGAAGTATATCCCAACGTGAAGGTGAAGAAGAAAAGATAACGTATATTCTGTTAATCAGACCGAAAAAGTCAACGGCATATTTCGAAGACTTTGCCGCGTCTGAGATCACAAGATTCCAAGTGTGAGCTCCACATGGTACATACAAGGCACGGTCATTTATTTCTAGCATGCGGGCTTGAACTCCTTTCTTCCTTTCCTCTCATATTTGCGCCTTTTATCATAAGCTTGACCTCTCACATCAGCAATGTCTATTTCTAAGTTGTTTGCCTTTTCAAGAAATGCTTCCAATAAGCCCTCGCCAGTTGTATCATGAACATTAAGAAAACCAACAAATGCTTCAAGAATATTGACACCATCTTCACCGTTGCATTCAACAAAGCATAACACCACAGACATCTGTTCTTCATGTGACACGTCGGGAGTACAGTCCAAAATAACTGAATAATATTTTGCTTTTTTAAGCTGCGCTATGTTGGCCTCTTGAATGTTACTGGCAACAAGTTGAATCAGCTCATTTTGGATCTGTGGACTGAGGTACTGAACATGTGTCTCTGCCTTCTTAATCCTCTGTAAAAGTTCGCTGAGGACAGTATCATACTTTGCAAGCAATTCAAACAGTCCCAAAAAGTTGCCATTCGAAGGATCGCCGAGCTTTTCATTACTTCCTCGAAATGCCAAGTTTCTTTCGGACAAGAAAATAATGACATCAACCATGCGTTTAACAACATTTCTCCAGAAATCTCTTTCTTTCAGAAAAGCCTGCAATTCGAGTTGGTCAATAGATGTACGGTTTACTATGCCTGACCGAAGGTCAAACCATTTCACCAATTTTATAGGACAGTCTTGATGACCTTTGCCTGTTTCATGCTGCTGAAGTCTTTTTGACAGTGCTTTCCAAGCAGATGTTCCACAACATAGCGGTATGTCACCAGTGCCAAATAATTTACAACAAAAACAAAAAATGGCATCTTTCTGAACTGAGTATATTAACCATGAACGTCTTATTTTCTCACCATTTGCCATGGTTTGATAGAAATGAGTACTTGTGAACCTCCGTCTTTCCTCGTTAAATGGAAATTCATAACTTTCATTCTGCTGCAGTGGGCCATGTGCAACAATGTCACACACTTGCCTGTCCGATATTATAGACGGCCAATCTCCTGGATCATCAGTCAGTGGTTCAGATTCAGATACTTCTTTCCTGGCAGCAGCTGGAATATCTGTCACAGTTTGTTTGGTAGAACAACTGGCTTCACCTTCGACCTCACTTGAAGCACTTCTGGATACTTCTGGATACGATTCGTCACTGCTAGCGCTGTCCGTTTCATGGGCCTGTACCTGTACGTTGGATTGCAGTGCAAAATACATTGACAACTTTGGAATTTTCTCAAGTTCCTTCTCGGCATCTTTTGCTGCCTTTCTTTTACTAGCTTCGCTCTTATATATTCTCTTAGACATCACAAAGCATGCTTCTGCGTTGGAAACGATAAAAAACTAAACAACTAAATTAATAACATTTATCTGCCGACCGCCATTATGAGCGCAAATACACACTCTTTGAATGGGTCCAACTAAAATTCGAAACTGACCGACAGACAAGTGATGTAGCCAATAACATTATGATGTATCATAATGACTTCACAGTTTTGTCAGTAAAACCGACATGGATTGTGCAATAACGTCAATAAATGTCACTTATCTAGTTATACCTTACATTTTTTTTGCCACTTTTAGGGGCCCCCTTCCTTGCGGGGCCCCCTCCGGTCGGAGGGTATGGAGGGCGCTCACTACGCCTCTGCATAAATGCCCCGGTGGTCACCATGGCTCCCGCGGGCACTGCGTTGGGGACCACTGTTGTAGGGTGACCAGATGTCCCAATTTTATAGGACAGTCCTGATTTTTGGGTCTTTTTCTTATATAGGCTCCTATTACCCCCCACCCCTTGTCCCAGTTTTTTACATTTGCTCTCTGGTCACCCTATAATGTTGTATCACAGGGCCTATAGGCCTCAGGCCTGTAAGATATTTCGTTTAGCTTTGGCCTCAATATAGGCTGACGTGAGAAGCTGACCAATGAGTGACCCTAAGTCACAAGATGAAATAGTTGCAGGAACAGATGTGTTAACTTCTGATATTTAGGAAATACCAATTGCAATGTACTGGTTAAAATCAGTTAGAATATTTTGTGGGAATTTTGCAGACTTAGAGTGTCAGCAATGTGCTAACCAAAAGTTGTTTCGGTGAATGAATGACATAATGGTAAAGAATATAAGAGGAACTAATAACAGTCTATGAAAAATGGGGCATGCCAAACTTAGTGGAGTGTGGAAATATAGATAAAGAAAAGGGGTTGAAACCTTCATAAACAGTATGAAAACCAGTGGGTGTTAGTGTAACACATTATAAAAGCTATTTCCTGGCTTGCATGCCTTGGGAGATGCCAGGATGACACACACTGATGATGCTGAAGAGTATGAGGTAGATAATGACTCTTATCCAGGGGATCCCCAGTAGGAGGTGTGAGTGAGGGCTGAACACTTTGTACTATCTTTCTATGTGCTGTTATATTTCAGTGTTTGTGGGACTGTTTATCTGCTTAGTGGATTTGTTAATAAAAGGACTTGTGATAAATTGCAATTGTTTCTCTTGTGCTCCTCAGGTCTCACATTCTAATAATATTGATAATAATTTTCCTGTAGCCATTCAGTTGACCAAACCCTTACTGACCACTGTGATCTAAGAGATTAATCAATTTTCAACACACAGATCCATCAATTAGGCTACAATAATCTTTTAAAATCTTGAAAATCATAGGTGTTTTACAATCCTTTACACCAGCTATATGGTCCATCTGGTTTCCTCTGGCTTAAATTTTCCGTTCTCTCTTAAACTGGTTGAAATCTTGGGCCCCGATCTTGCAGAGTTCATTGTGTGTGGACATCTATATCTGCACAAAGCCCCAGTGAAGATAAGCATGGGGACTGTCTGTCTGGAGCTCATTGCAGGACTGGGGCCTTGCTCTGTTCATCACCTCAGGGTATGTTTTCACTACTGGCCATATCAGCGAGTAGCAATCGATTTCTTGGGGATCGATATATCGCGCCTCATCTAGACGTGATATATCGATCCCCGAACACGCTCCTGTCGACTCTGGAACTCCACCAACGCGAACAGCGGTAGGGAAGTCGACACGGGGAGCTTCGGATGTTGATCGCGCGCCGTGAGCATGGTAGATAACTCAATCTAAGATACTTCAACTTCAGCTACGCTATTCACGTAGCTGAAGTTGCGTATCTTAGATTGAATCCCCCGCCAGGGTAGACCAGCCCTCAGACACCACATGCCACCCATTGTGCCCTAGCAATTTCAGATTGGTGAGTCTGTGACATCTTCTGTTATGTTCAGGGAGCAGCTTTTTTCCCCTTCATCATGTTTTATCAATTCTAAATCTCAATTCCCAAAGCACAGAAAGGTCATAAGTGAAATAGCTAGAAGTCCTTTTAGCACCTATTGATGCCAGGCTTGATGCTCTTATAGTGCATGCTGACAGAACCACAGAAGTTGTTACAGTAACTTCAAACAAAACAAAACTTACAGCTGCCTCTTCTATAAGAAAAATACAGCACGACCATCGTCTGAGCTGATGTGTGACTAATGAGTGTGCACATATAGACACTGGCAGGAGCTGTAGCTTCTTTCCTATACTAAATATCAGGCAAACCGTGGACATATTTGCCTCATTTAGAATGTCCATTTAAAGATTTTCCTTGTATGTAAATATGTATATAATCTGCCCCCACTAGATGGCACCATGTATCTATTATATTGGCCCATGTAAGCACACAAATTGCTCGGATGTGAGCCCAACTAAACACTTGCATACTACCATTTTAGCTGAATGGCCACTTCCAGCTTTCCTCCTGTAGGGTGATCGATATACCTGAATGACCATACAGCACCATTTCATATTTGACATAAAAAACTGCAACTTTATCACTCATGAGTAAAATACATTCCATACAACTCCCAGGCCCCACCATTAGTCGTTGTACCAAGTTAAGAGTGGCAAATTAATGTGTCCTCAGACTATATTCCTTTCGAAATCAGCTCCAGCAGCTCCCCTCCTTCTCTGGGTGGAAAGGGATTTTCTATTATTCTCTGATCGTTTCTGAAAATCTGACCTATCCATTTAGGGGACTAGATAGAAGTTGAGCCCTTCAGAAAATCTGGTCTTTTAGTTAGGTGCCTAAAAGGGAGCAGTTGGGTTCTGTGGTTTTTTGAAAATATGACTCCTGGTTAATCAACAGTATAGATTCAGAAGCATGGTTCCATTATGGAACAACACAGAGCAAAGTTATGGTGATCCTAAACAATCGAAGTGAATGGGAGTTTTGCCATTGACCTCAGTGGGGAGTTGGCTGAGGTTCAAGAATATGTGGGTTACAGAGAGTAACTAAAGGATTGCATGGCACTGGAGAACAGGCTAGATTCCTTAACCATTCATTTCCAGGCTTGCAATTAAGACACTTGAAAACTCTGTTCCATGCATGTTTTAACAATCCAGGTGTTCTTTGAAAGAAACGGGTTTGCTGTGGTATCTTGGCCAAGAATTTCCCTTCTGTTGAGGTGTTCAGTATGCTATGTAGCACCTTGTTGCATATTGGTGATGTTGTTCATACAGAGAGTATGTGTCCCCCTTCAGGATGAAAGGTGATATATCAATTAACACTTTAGGCTTGTCTGCACATACTGCACTGCACCGATGCAGCTGTGCCTCTGTAGTGCTTAGTGAAGACGCTATATATGCTGATGAGACCGCTTGTCTCATTGGTGCAGATACTCCACCTCCCCGAGAGGCAGTAGCTATGTCAACAGGAGAAGCCCTCTGTTCTACATAGCTCTATCTACACCAGGAGTTCGGTCCGTATAACTCAATGTTCCACATCCCTGAATGACACAGTTATACTGACATAAGTGTGTAGTGTAGACCAAACCTTAGGCCAGGTCTACACTACCACTTACTTTGGCAAAACTTATGGTGCTCAGGAGTGTGAATAAGCCACATCCCACAAGCAACATAAATTAAACTGACCTAAGTGCTGGTGTGGACAGTGCCATACTGGCGGGACAGCTTCTCCCACCAACACAGCTCCTACCTCTCACAGAGGTGGATTCATTATGCTGACAGGAGAGCTCTCTCCCCTTGGCAGAGTGTCCTCACTAGACATGCTACAGTGGCACAGCTGCATTGGTGCAATTGTGCTGATGTAGCGCTTCTAGTGTAGATTAGCCCTTAGTTTACAAATATCCTGAAAACGACTGTTTCTTCCAAGATGCTCAAGGAGAGTGATACTAAAGGCAGCATCAATACCAGTGATTCGACTGTTTCTGTTTTAGGGATTAACAACGGCGATCCTTTTTTTGGAATTTAATGTTTTGGTTTTACAGATGTCAGAATGGAATCCAACTCGGCTTTGTGCTGTATCAAGGAAGGATGGACCAAGGGTTTGGGTACTGGCCTGGGATTTGGGAGCCCTTGGTTCAGTTCCTTACTTTGCTATAGACTCTCTGTGTGATCTTAGGAAAGCCACAGAGCACAGGCCTATGTTGCTAAAAAAATATCTGCAACTTCAAGTCTAAGCCCCAAAGCTCTTGTGGGGGTCCCAGTAGAGAGCTAAAAATAGCATCGCTATTCCCATTACAGGTCTGAGACCTACCGCTCTCTCTGGGTTTCAAAGCCTGGGAACATCAACACTGCCATTTTTAGTCCCATGAGCCCAAGTCAATTGACCTGGGCTCTGAGATCCACTGTATTTTGTTGTTGTTGTTGTTGTTGTTTTTTCAGAGTTGCTGTATATGTACCTTAGTTAGTCAGGGCTAACATGAGTAAAAAGTCAACATCAATTCTTGTTATACAGCAGCTTTGCAAAGGGGACAGACAGGATGAACAAAAAGCTGTCACCTTTACACAGTCACTCACTTTTCAGAGTAGAGCCCCACTTGAAAGTGGCACACAAATTGTTTAACATTTCAGAGCCATCAGGTTCCCCCGCCTCCCAACCCTTGCATATTGTTTGTTATACACCAGTTAGGTTCCATTATGCTTGCAATGTGATTCTTTTCTTGTCCTTGTCATTTCTTCAATACCCTTAAAAGAATAAAAACATATCTGAGAAACACCTTGTGTCAACAAAGTGCTTTTGAACCACTGGCCAGTAAATGTCAGGCAAATAAACAGATCAAACCTGATAAAGTGCAATACAAGACAGACAGTAGTTTTCTGCTACTTTTGCTCATTAAATATATTTCTAGGGGAAAAAAGTCCCAATTCTGCTCTAAGTACTATTTTTGTTCATTTGTTTAACATCTACTCTAGTATGTAGGGCTCTGGAATAGGATTCAGAAGTCCTTGGGTATATCTTACTGTTTTGCTGTGTGATCCTCAGCAAACATTTTCACCTCACTGTGTCCCATCCCATCCAATCATTTGTCTTAGTTGTTTAGACTTACAGCTCTCCATAAATCCCTTTCAAACCAATGTCTAGCCGTGTCAATTTGCTCCCTCCATTCAGAAATGTCATGTCCATTCAAATCTAAGGATGATGGACCATCCCCTCTTTATTGTAAATTCAAGGATACATGCCAAGAGTTCTGAAGAACCCATGGTGGATTTTCCATCTTTTGCAGTCTTCAGATCAAGACTGGATGCTTTTCTGGAAGATATGTGTTGACCAAACACAAGTTATTGGCCTCTGTACAGGGACAATTAAGTGAAATCTCTAGATTGGTGGTATACGGAGGTCAGACTAGATGTTCTAAGGGTCTCTTCTGGCCTTAAACTCTATGAACTCACTGGTTCAAGAATCAAGGTGGCTGAATGTTCTGGTCTTAAATGACATGGATCATCTGTGAGCTGTGAAATTAAAGGAGCAGTGCTCAAATCATATCTCACTTGTAATTTGTTAGGAACCCAAGAGTAGCACCAAATCTGTGTACAAATCTAAATACTTTTAAAAATGCAAATCTACTTCTTTCCTATACAGGCTTTAGACTATGCAGATCCTTGATGTGCTAGTCCCTCTCCTCCGCAACAATTTTGTGGGTAAAACTACCACTTTCTCCATCAATATGTCCCTTCATCAACCTGCCACACAGATTACTCACAATGAATATTTCTGCATACATGTTTAATATGGGCCAAATCTTCCAGTACAGTTACTTCAGTGATTAAGGTGAGCAGGGTTTACCTCTATAAAGAAAGCAGAAAAATCAGACCCAAACATGAATCATGAGATTTGGAAATGGTCTGCATATCTGCACTTCAGAACATGGGGGTCAATATAGTGACCCCATTGTGATTTTTATTAGTACTCTTACAGTATTGCTAGGAAACACCAACTATGATTAGAGCCCTGTTGAGCTATATATTGTTCATAGACATAATTAGATTGTCCCTGCCCCAGAGGTTTCTACCATAAACAGAAAAGACAGACACAGTGAAGTGAGGGGAAACAGTGATTCAGGGTAGTACAATGCTGGTTATCTTGGGTGTATGGTTTTCAGAGATTTTTAAGACCAAACAAAACCATTATGTTTATTTAGTCTGACCTCCTGCATAACACAGGCCATAGAATTTCACTCAATGATTCCTGCAAAGAGTCCAGTAATCTGAGGTTCTAAGCATTGAAATAAATAAATGCAATATGTTGTGAAAGGAGTCTTAAGTGACCACCTAAGGTGCTGACAAAAATAAGTTGCTTTATTTATCTTGTAATCAAGCTGGAGCAATATTGTAATATACCTTTCGAGACATGTTAGGGTGATCTCTGAAGACAGGATTCACTTGTCACAATATATACACACAATGTATAAGTATAATCTCTTGTATAGCTTTCCCTGTATAGTTTGCAGCATGCACGGTAGCATCTGGTCTTAAAGGCATAGTTTTCAAATAACCTATTGGACTTGTGCAGTGCTTCCTGTAAACAATCGCTCTCTCAACTTCCAGAGTGATGCCAGTTTTCAAAATTCCTTGTTACATGAAAGACACATCTGAGATGAGGACATGCCAATGCTTTGGTCATGTGTGCAGCACAGAAGTTTGGAACATACTCTACACTAAAGCACTTTTTTGGTTTTTGCCTCCTGATATAGCTCAGTGGTTTGGAGCGTTAGCCTACTACACTCAGGGTTGTGAGTTTAATCCTTGAGGGGGCCATTTAGGGATCTAGGGTAAAAAACTGGGGATTGGTCCTGCTTTGAGCAGGAGGTTGGATTAGATGACCTTCTGAAGTCCCTTCTAACCCTGATATTCTATGATTCTCTTTCAGCAAGGCCCAAGAGTAACCAAGGTGTTAATCATCTCTTCACTGTCCTCCCCTCCTTCCTGTCCCACATACTACAGTAACAAAGCTAACTATCATTACAATTAGAAAGCTTTTCACAATAGTTAACCTAAATCTCCCCTTCTGCAGATTAAGCCCATTACTTCTTATCTTACCTTCAGTGGACATGAGGAAAAACTGATCACCATCCTTTTTATAACAGCCCTTATTATATTTGAAAACTTATCAGGTCCACTCTCAGTATTCTTTGCTCAAGACTAAACAGTGCCCAATATTTTTAACCTTTCCTCATAGGTCAGGGTTTTTAAAAACTGATCATTTTTTACTGATATTCTCTGGACTTTCTCCAGTTTATCCACATCTTTTCTAAAGTGTGATGGCAGACTTTGGCACAATGCTCCAGCTGAGGCCACACCAGGGCCGACTAGAGCAGGACAATTGCCTCCTGTGTCTTACATTTAACATTCCTGTTAATACACCCCAGAATAATAGTAGCCTTTTTTTTTTTTTTTTTTTTTTTTTTTGCAATTGTATCACATTATTGCAGATCTCCTACTTGCATTCCTGGATGGAGATGCATAAGGGACTAGCCACACTCATGCAAGTTGCTGAAATTTTGACCATAAACAGTGCTGATAAAAAAAAATGGAATTTCTATCCCACAGGAATTTCTGATATTTTCACATTTTTTTCCTTCTCAAATTGGAATAAAAAGTTGAAATATTTTTTTTCACAAAACAATAACTGTGATAAATGATTGATATAACAATGCCAACTCATTTTATTTTGGCTTGGTTTGACATTTAAACTACACCCACCTGAAGCACTGCTGTGCCTCATTAAAGTTGCATCCTCATGCCACTATTATCCTCTGTGGGATCCCTGATCAGGCTACAGCGCCCAAGCTGAAATGCAGCAATGCAATTTTCACGCTACACGATAGTGGCTCAATGACAACTTAATGCTGATCTGATCTTGAAATGTAACATTTTATTTTAGTTTTTCTGGTGGAAAATCAGAAAATGTCACCCAAATCCACATTTTCCTATGGAAAATATAGATGTTGAGGAAACCATAATTGCTGTCAGATGTTATTGATGGAAAATGAATGACCAGCCGCCACCCTCCATGATCCATGCTTTACTAGATCTGAGTTAATGCTGAATATAACTTTTCCAGATTTAATTTTATTTCGTGTGCGCGCGCGTGTGTGTGTGTGTGTGTGTGTGTGTGTGTGTGTGTGTGTGTGTGTGTGTGTGTGTACACGCCTGTAATTGTACAGTGTTATTCTTGTTTGGAAGAATAAGTTATTTCATGACTTTGTGGCCAAGGATTTCTGTTAAGAAGTTCTGGCTAGAAAGGCAGTAGAGGGATGTGTTGTATTAATTTTGATGTAGTATATGGGCCCAAAGAGTCAAAGGTGTTAACATAATCCTGTCACTGTCCAATATTAAACAGTTTTAAACAAGGTTCAAGATTTGGTGTCCAGAGACCCTGGCCTGCTTGGTACCATGACAAACACACAATTACATGTATTGTTTTTAACCTTTTATTAAAGATACAGAAAAGAAGGAAACAGTTAAAGAATTTGAAATGTCAGGTATTAACTAAGGCTTTTATTTTAACAATGTCACTTGTTCCCTCCTCCTCCTAACTGTAGAATCCTTAGAAGGAAGCCCGGCTCCACCATTTGACAGTCTTTAAGAGGGTGTTAAAGATGGTAGTTGTGATGGTGCACCCCATAATGCTTTATGGAAATATGCTTATGAATGTATATATTGCATAACTGGAATATGTTTAATGCTACATATGCCATGTAACATATCTCTGCAAAGGTTATGATCTACTAAATCTATTCATCCTATTTGTATGCATGTTACATGTAGTCCTGACATAAACGAGACTATATCAATGTGAACGAGGTACTGTTTGGTTTGTGCTAGCAGAGTCTACCCGGCGCAGTTAGACTGCAGCAAGTTAGAGCACTCTACAGTTCACACCTCCACTGTCTGGACTGCAATGCTGTGTAGATAACGCCTTAGTGTGCAGGAAGGTTTAGAAAAGATCTGCAAATAATAAAGCATTTTATTAATATAATTAAAGAACTAAGGAATAGAACAACTTGGTGTCCTTCATCCCTTCAAGTCATCTCCGGTAAAGTCATTATAGAAGGGAAGGGCATGACAACAATGCACAAAGACAGAAGAAGTTGGGGGAACTGCATACAATGAGACATTAATGTATGCTTGGTAGTGACTGGGTACAATAGGTCAAATCCTGCAAACTTCTGAGTCACAGGAGTGGTCACATTGGGTATAATTCATCAACTCATGTGAGTAATGACTATTCATGTGCTAGACAATTTTGAGGACCCAGACCAATATCCAGGGAGCAGTATTCTATTGTCATGAAGGAAAATAGTTTGGCAGACCTTTGGTTCTCCATAAAAAGAATGGGATGCAAAAGAAGACATTATTAATTACTACCTGGCAGGTCCTGCATCATGCAAGCTGTTTCTTCAGGCTAATATTCATTGAGCTAACGTTTACTGACAGACAGAGCTAATGTTCGCTGACAGACAGTCAGTTTAATGGTGCTACCAAAGAAGGAGCCAGCAAAAACTATAGCATTCCAGTGTATTTGGCATATCCTGGTACAAAGGTGAGAGCTTTGTGTGCATGCAGAAAATATTAAGAGAATTTCAGAAAGCTGATTTTATTGAAGGTTTTAAATCAAAAATGGAAAAGTTGGTCTGATGCTGCTTTAAATTGTTTTTGAATGGTAAAGCACCCTGGGACTGCTCTTGCATGAAGAATACTATCTCAGTGTTCTTTATTGTTGTAATTTCCATGGAAATTAACGCATACTTTCATGGTTATCTGTGAAATGTAACGTGATACCACCTAACTCCCTTTGAAATACAGCCACTGAGGTACCATACATCTAGATTTGATCTACTTTATTGCCTGAATTTCCTTTAAACTTCTGTTTCTCCTCCTCCCTCGCCCCCACAATCTGGAGCTGTAGAAGCTAATGCCAAGGCGAATTTTAAAATCGACAGATGTTTAATGCAGTTGTCTACTGTTCTATGCTATTCTGTACAGGCTAATGTACTGTACTCATCACTGTAGTTTCTGAGTACCTACCAAAAATGCATTAAACAACATGACTTATTACCTATCATGTGTGATTTGTTCTTTCTCCAAAAAGGAACTTCGGGCTGGCTGTTGAAATGAACAAGCATGCCTCTGCTCTTGGGTCTCATTTTGGGGCCTGTTCAGTCACTTTTATTCACCCTGACTAGTACTTTCCACCCCCCACACACTGTTCCATTGGCTTCAGTGAGGTGACTTGATGAGCAAATGTGGCATATTCTGAGTCTTTGTGAGGGGACTGCTAGGTGGTATTTGAAATAAGGAAAATCTTTTTATTATGCATTTTACACTATATTTTAATACACTAGAAAAGGCAAAATGGAATGAATTGAAGTCATAACATCGAAACAAAACAGTTTTGTCTTACTGAAACAACATTATCAAAATGAAATGAGAAAGTCCAGACAAGTCCCTGGAAATTTCATTGAAATTGACATTGAAAATTTCTTTGAAATGGACACATTCCCATTACATGTTTCAATATTGATGAAACCTTATTTTTCAACAGAAAACTGTTCTGTTGAAACTTTTTCAGCACATGGAATTTTTCTTAAAATGTATTAAATGTTATTCTACCATGTTCCTTTGTTTTGCATCATATACTCTGGAGATGAATATCGCCAACACACTGAGTGTGTGTCTGTGTATATATATGTGACAAATTTTAATTCAGTTTACTTTCTTCAAAATGTTAACATCTAGTTTATTCATCTGATCAAATTGATTGGATACAGGATTTTTCTATCCCCAAACATTTGTGTAATGTTGCTGTGTGTTTGTAAACAGCTGCTACACTCAGCTTCACAGATGGCTATTTTAATTGGTGAGTGTGCACGTAATTTTCATGTGCAGTTGCAATAAGTGTGTGTGTACAAATACAATGTTCAGTTGCATGTGCCACCTTCTCTGTGTGTCAAAATTATCATATCACACAAGAGGAAAATTTAGAATGGCATATAATTTAATGATGATCAATTTGTTTTACTTTTATTTCATGGATTCAGAGCAGGGGAGTATTCTATGTATCCCAGAATTGCAACTACCAGTGTGTGTGACCTGAGACATGTATCCAGCATAGCTGTAGCTGTGTCATTCCCAGGATATTAGAGAGACAAGGTTGGTGAGGTAATATCTTTTATTGGACCAACTTCTGTTGGTGAGAGAAACAAGCTTCGAACTACCTTTCCCAGGCCTGAAGAAGAGCTGTTTGTGGCTTGAAAGCTTGTCTCTCTCACCAACAGAAGTTGGTTCCAATAAAAGATATTACCTCCCATGCTTGTGACCTAACGCATATTACTTAGCCTCTGTACCTCATTTACCCAGCTGTAAAACTGTCACATTTACCTCACAGGGGGATAAACAGATTCGTCAGAGACACAGATTATCTATCTATCTATCTATCTATAATGTAAATGACTCACTACTGAGCAGTAACCATCTCTTGTGTGGAACAGTTTTGGTTTAAAAGCAAACTGCAGTATTATTCAGCATCTTGGAAACAGGAAGTGAGACAATGCCATATCCACCTCATTTTCCCTATAGAGTAATATACTGTACACCGCAATTCAGAATTTTCCATAAGAAGAACTTAAACTAGCCTTAATTAAAGTTGCTTTATTCATTCATCAAAGTGGCATAGAATTTAAAGGAAAGGATTGCTAGATTTTCTGCTTATTTTCTCTGATGGTGTAACTTAATTAAGTGTTAATGTCAATTAGGTATCTTCAACGGCTTTGACATTTTATGCTTGACAAATTGATGATGGGTTGGTAATGCAGTACACTTTTCATTATCAAAAGCCTTTCTTTTTGGAAAGGCTTTTAATTGCTACCTATTTTAGCCAACATGGATTTTACTTTTGATTAAAACAGTCACTGAGATCTCAAAATACACAGCTTGCTCTGTTCGAATTTAATTATTTTTAACTGCATTTAAGGATAAGGAGAGAGGAGAAGAAGATTCAGTTTTATATCTAGTAACAGATGCTCTGACTTTAATATTAAGTTATGATTAATTAGGAAATTCTCCTTTAGATAATAAATGTTTCCTCTGAAATTTATGGAATGTATTCTGAATCAACTTCAAGACACTCTGTTTTCACCAAGCATAAAATTATTAAGACTCAAATTAACAGCCATATGTTGGATTTCTTACCTTTATCCATATTAATTTTGTTTTGGGGATAATGCTAGAACAGTTTAAGTCACCATTGTTTCCTACGGAAACACTAGGCTCCAGTTAAAGTGCTGTTGCCAAAAGAGAAGTAACTCTAGACACATCATCTGTGATTTCCTCTCAATGACTTCTAGGTCAAACTTCCTAAATCTATGTGTCAAAAGTTCATCTTTATATCTGTCAGTGCTGCAAACATTGCCCATGATTTTAAAGTGAGGTTGTGTTCCTTTTGTTTTCTTCCCCCTCACCAGTAACAGAGTTTCTAAAATCAAAATATAGCCAAACTTCTCAGTGATGATGCATAAAACAATATATAATGCAATTTGCTCTTTCACTCTTCTATTATCTCTATGGGGCTAATGCACCCCATTTCTGATACCTCCACTAGGACTTCCCTTAAGTTGCTTCTTAAAACATACTGCTTCAAGGAGTTTTATAAACTTTAATCTTATCTCCCATGAAAGTCAATGGACCTATGCCAATTGACAAGACTGAGGATCTGGGCTATGCATTTCTAAAATGTGCGGTCATCCAGAAATGTGCATTACTCACCAGAATGATACTTGTCATCCTCATTCTCCTAAGCTGTGTTATCTCCTCATGTTCTTGTCTTCACTTAGATTGTTAGTGCTTCAGGCCAGGAACTCTCTTTATTTGATTGAGTGACTATCTAGGGTAGTACCTAAGTAATAGATCATAACAGAAGTATAGTCTGGTTTTGTCCAAAACTCAAGATACGACTTAAAAACATAAAATGAGGAGATAGTTGCATAAGGCAGTTTCGGAGTTACTTTTCTGACAACAATTAGCACTTCTAAGACATTGAGAGTTGGTAATTCTGGTCACCCACGGAGGGCAAAGTTAATTCTGATCACCCTTGCAAATGTTCCAATCAATTCATTAAGCAAAGAACTATTAATAGCCTTAAAACTGTTGGTTTTCTTTTAACCTAAAAGCCTGTAATTCTTTTAGCCTGTAATTTTTAGTTCTATAAGCTACCTACAAAAGTTCTTTTTGATTAATTGTGCCGAGCAATGTGATGCATGAAAATGTTTTTAACATGCATTTATTTAATTATAATATGGAGAGTGATCTCTGATTAAAGGTTAGGGAGTTTTATGTCATAAAAGGTAGGAATTAAATTCAATATATTGTTGTGAGATGCTGGCTGCAGGTGTGTGTTTTCTTTCAGTGTGCTGTCCAAGCCAGTGCTGTCCCTAGGTGGGTGCAGGGCCCGGGGCAGAAGAGACAGATTCATCTCTTCCAAGACTGACCACTCCGGCCAATTGAACCAGCCTGCGGGCCCCACGAAGTGTAGCGTCTGGAGTGGGGAGGCCCGGGGCAGAAGTGACAAATTTGTCTCTTCTGGGACCAACTGTGTTGGCCAATCGCATCAGACTGTGGGGCCCTCCAAAGCGTGGGACCTGGAGCGGTCGCCCTGATTCACCCTACCCAAGGGACGGCTCTGGTCCCAGCTCTTCATAGAGAGCAGGCACAAAAGACCTCAATAGAATTGCCCACAAAGACCATGAGACTTGGTTTAATAATGAAGTCACCCAGCCCGGTTTATTGCTGATGAAGCACGGTATTAGTGCCCTATACATGCTACAAATGCACTTAATGAAATATACCCTTGACAATGGATGCAGCTCCTTGAATGGCGGGATTTTCCATTCCCCCCAAATCTGACCAAATACACTCCCTCTGAGGCTCCTTTTTATACTCTAATAAAAACAAATTACATATTGCCCCTCTGACGTAGCTTTTACTTCCACTCTGACATGGTTAATTACCACCTTTTACCTTGTACATGTTGGTACAATCAAAACATCTCTATCCATCACCCTATGATGGTCCTTATCTTTAAGAGGGGTCAATGTGTTCTTGTATCATCTTCAGAGAGTGTGTTTACACCATAACTCTGAACTGGGACATTCTGTTACTACCCTTCTGGAATGTGTGTGGTTTTGCAATATCAGCCCTGTTCTTGTCAGGTTATATGAGTCTGCTCACAGCCTGATTTTGCTAACTTTGTTTTATGCCAGCAAGGCTTGACCACTACTTAGTTCAGGCCTCAGGCCTCACACCAGGCCTCTTATACACAGCTTCATGTTTCAGGCTCTCTCTTTCTACTGCATATATTAATATCTATGCTAGAATGGCAATTCATCAATACTTGTAGAGAAAGTCCACTGCAGTATCTTTTACATAGAGAGTAAACCCCTCTCCCCATTGGAACCTATGGGCTTTTTTGTTGTTAACTTCAACAGGGCTATAATTGCATACAGAATGTACCAATCTCACCTCTGTATGTCTGCAGGTGTATGGGTACAAACATCCATTTATGCACAAAAAATGTAGGGTTTGACTACAAAAATGAGGCAAACAGTTTACAGAACTTGGCTGTGTGTGTTGTTCCCTGGACATTGAACCAGAAATATAAACTGATGTGGACTAAGAATCAGCACAGCAGTACATTTCACTTAGAACTAACTTTCTCCTTGGCCAATCTGGTATGTCACACCTATAAGAGGACTCCTGTTTCACAAAAGTTCTACCATCAGCTAAACAGCTTTCTAAATGGCATAATGAAAGCAATATATCTGACTCGTCCCCTATTAAAAATACTACAATATAATATAACTGCAGTGTTAATGAATGGTTACCTCTATGACTTTTAGATTGTTGTGACTTTCTCTGACTCTTTTATGTAAGGAAAAAGCAGGAGGGAAAGGATCTTAGGTCTGAATGCACAAAAAAAAACCAACTAGGTACCTAGATCCCTATTCTGGGACCACTGCGATGCACAAAACTCCCTCTGAACTTTTTGTAGGTGCCTACATTCACTCTGAGTCTGTGTGCAGTAAAAGTTCCCTCTGTTTCTGCCTCTGAGAATACACACTTCTGCCTCCTTACAGGTGCCCCAGCTACAGTGATTCAGAAATCAGGCTAAGAGGGGCATTCCTCTACCTAAGTTGCATGTGGGGCCTGAGCTGGTAGGTGACCTCTGAGGAAGAGGAGAAAGACAAAGGCTTCCCTCATAATATTTAGGCCTGTGGTTCAGATACTCACCTAGGATCTTTGTGTCCCTGCTCTGCCTGAGAGAGAAAAGGGATTGAAACAGGGTACTCACCACTGGGATATGGGATAATCTAGGGCTTCCTCAGTCTCTCCTGTTGAAGCTGATGCACTCTGGATAAATAATGAAAGAGTGAGTGGAGTAGGGGGACTGAACAATCTCCTGTGTGAGTGAGCTACTCATTAGCTATGGAATCATTTTCATTCTTGTGGTATCTCACTGAGTCATTTTGTGAAGCCTGTGGAGATTCATAGATAAAAGACACTATTGAAGTGCCCAGTATTATGATTTATACTTTTTCTTCAGAAAAGGAAGTTAAATCCAATGTATCCAATTAGCTCAATCGAGAAGAGCTTTGTTCTGAAGTTCCTCTAAGAAGCCCCAGAAATTAAAAAGAATAGAGAGAGTATCTATTCATGTATTAAGGGTGATGTGGCTGGGAGGGGGAGAGAAACGATGTCAAATGATAAATTATGTCTTCAAAAAACAAAATACCTCTGTGCACCCATGTCCTCTTGACAGACTGCATATAATCAACCCATGACATTTATACCTCTCAGAGTCAAGGCCAAAAAGACAATAATTTAGAACCAGTAAATCAGAATAGTTTTGCCTTGAGAAAGCACTCAAGACATTTCATGCTTTCCTGTTCTCTACTGTGGTCCAAGAGAGAACTTTGCCGGATGTTTTGATATTAAAATATTCTTTTGAATCAATTGTCTTCAAGAACAAGTGTTTAAAGTTTCTCACATTTACAGGGGAAATGGAGAAGTGTAACATCTGGTGTCTCTTACCAGGAATAGGCTGTTATCTGAATGGCTCCTTCCCTTTGCAAGATAATGTCAAGGGTAATTGCTCTGTTCTATTACGATGGCTCTGTGATATTTACTCCAAAAAGGTGGAAGCAGGAGATGTATTAGTAACACTGCTGAGAGTGGCTTTTGATGCACACACTTATTTCTGATGCCAGATAAATACTAACACCATTAAGAATATTGATCGGAAAGACACTGAGTTAAGCCTCTGAAAATGAGTATAAGATGAACAGAGAGTTTTTTTAAGGACCCAAGAAGTCTGCTAGAGTGCAAGACAGTAAAACTACAGACATGTGCAGAGAAAATAATTACAGACAAAAGCATTAGTGCTGGTGATATGTTCTGGGCTGACAGCCTTACATTTGGTGTCTTCAGTCCACAGAATAGGCCCACCACAGGAAATGGCAATGCAAATGCATTGCCCCTCTGCTGTGCAGCTTACCAGTTTCTTCTCTGAGCTGTAGCTAGCAGGTAAAAAAGAAACCAACCACCACCATCGTCATTCTAATGTCATGTTTCTATGTCCCTTCCTCTTAAATATCTATATGTTAGCACTTGGAAAGTGAGATACCACACTCTTTGCGACTGACAATCCACTGTTGATATCTAGCTGTATATACTGTATTTCATAGACACTGAGTTGGGTGTTTATAATGTCTCAAAAAAAAATCTAACCAGCTCTAATCCCAATACAAAATGAGCTGTCTCTGTAGATGAGAAAGCAGAAGTCTCTCCATGTAAAAGTGTAGAATACAGAAAAGCCGTAAGATATCAGAACTGAACACAGCCCAAGCATGATGGAGTGGAGAATGTTCGAACCCACCAAGGTAACTGCTAATAATGAAGAGAAAATCAGCAGGCAAGTCTCCAGAGTCATATACACTAAATAAAATGTACAACATTCTATTTTAGAGTGAATCACATAAATTGCAAAACACACAGATTTAATGACTAAGTCTCCACGAAAATATAAATAAGACAAACCTTTCCAGTGCAGTGTTTATATTTACAGCATATATGACACAAATTAAATTTACTCTGTGATGTGTTTCTGACATTTCTTTAGAGAAATATTACCCATAATCACTGAGAACAAACTGGATCTATTAGTGATGTTGGAGATGATGAACTAAAGTACCACTTAGTGGATTTTAATTATGCTAATAGGTAAAAACAGAGGGGTCGGGGGACATTGTAAGCCATAGCTACAGAAAGAAAAAAACTGACTTTATGCAAACAGACATGTTTATCCTGGCTAATTTTGGGCTGATTGCTTGCTATGTTAATACATTTTGTGGAAATGATCTGTTCCCAAACTTTGCAGGTATAGTGTTCAGTATAGCCCACCCAAGCAATGAAAAACCTTGAGTCGGGACTGCAAAAATTTCAAGACTGGCTTAATCATAAGATCAAACTTTTAAAATACATTTAGGATTCTGTTGTAATTTGCCTTGTGGTTTTTAAGCCTTTAGGATACACTCCTTTTGTGTTTCCAAGCCCTCCTTCCTAACCACGAGGGGTAGAATCCTTTATTTACATGAATGATGAGATTCTCACATATTCACATGGTTCCAGGAGGTAAGGTATAAGAAAAATACCCAGGATAAAAATCTGGTTTATCTGAAGTCAATGGGGTTTTGCTATTGACTTCAATAGGACCAGGATATCACCTGAAATATTGTAACAGTCAAAACAAAATCCTGGCAATGCTGCTACCTGACAGCTCCTGCTATGATCACCTGGAACTGAAATGCAGTCAGCCATCCCTTCCATAACTGCCTAATCCAGGCCCGAATATAGAAAGATCCGGTGTCCTGGTGTAAACCAACAGTAACTTTTAAAATAAATGACATTATACCAGTGAGAGGAGAATCAGGCCCCTCATTTAGTTACACAGAGTTAGCATTGTAATGTTACATGCTCTTCAGTTCTCCTTATTAGCAGGTTAGCCATGCAATTTGGAAAAGTAACATGGGCACAAACTTTAACAACAGAACAACATCCACTCATTACTAGAGAAAGGTACAGAGGCACATTTACTCCTGCTACTGGGATGGTACAAAGAGTTTCCCTCATCCTGAGGCTTGAAGCACACACAATGCCACTTCTTCTCAGAATTATGTCCTAAGACCAGTCTTTCCTGTCTAGAAAGAGCCACTCTGCTTAGGGACTGTAGGTATGTTGTATGAGTGCACACTCAGATCCAGTTAGCACAGTAACTCTGTTACATTGCCCCCCTTGTTTGAAAGAGGCACATCTTTCTGCATACATGACAAACACAATGGTGAAACGAAGAAGCTACAAAAACACATAATCTGTATGCCCAATATATTGATTGTTACCTTTTCTTTGAAAAAGAAATGTCACAAAATAATGTTTCTCTGGGCTAAGAGCCTCCTATTTCCTGTTGTAACAGTTTGCAACGATGCTGGTTCTGGTGAGACCCAACTGAGTGCCAATTCAGGACAAAGTGCTTAAAGCAGGGCAGTTACAGCCCAAGGCTGGGGTTTCTATGCACACCAAGGCAAATAAAAACAGCCAAACAGAGAAGACTTCGGTTTTACCCCACTGGCTAACCACAAGTCACAAGCAATTCTCTTAGACACTCCAGGTTCCCAGTATCACCACCAGTGCCACTCGTCCTGGGGATGAATGGTTATGAAAACCAATACGCTAGTAAAAGAAGAAAGGTTCTCTCGATCCCAAAGGACCAAGCCCCAGACCCAGGTCAATATACAAATCAGACTTACCCACAATTACACTGTAGTCAATCCTTTAGACTCTAAAATCTAAAGGTTTTTCATAAAAGAAAAAGATATAGATGAGAGCTAGAATTGATTAAATGGAATCAATTACATACAGTAACGGCAAAGTTCTTGATTCAGGCCTGTAGCAGTGACGGAAAAAATGCTGGTTCAGATCAAGTTTCTGGGTATATCCACAGGTGGGGTGGGTCATCAGTCTTTGTTTAGAGCTTCAGTTTGTAGCACAGTCCCTCCAGAGGTAAGAAGCAGGACTGAAGACAAGATGAAGATGAGGCATCAGCCTTTTATAGTCTTTTCCAGGTAAGAACACCTGTTTGTTCTTACTGTGGAAAATTACAGCAAAATGGAATTCGAAGTCACATGGAAAGTCCCTGCATACTTTGCTGAGTCACAAGGTGTATGCCTCCTTTCAATGGGTCAGTTGTATAGCTGATGGTCCTTAATGGGCCATCAAGCGGGCTAGGCAGAGCTGATGCCAACTTATCTGAGGTGTCACCCAGAAGCACAGCATAAGGATAGAGCCAATATTCATAACTTCAACTACAAAAACAATACACACATATAGACAACATAATCAGAACCACCCAACCATAACCATGTCTTAGACACCTTATTTGACCCCCTTTATACAAGTTTTGGTGCCGCTATAGGACCTTGATTGCACCAAATGATCTATACAGTCCCAGTTCATGTCAGTAACGTCACACAGTCATTATGGGTTGGGAATGATCCCTCCACTGCCGCTTTCCTTCCTGGTCCATAGAGCTTGGCTGATCCTTTGGCTGTGAGCTTTTCTATCCCAAGATCATTCCCTCCCGGTAGATATAGCATTTGCAACCCCTGGGTCAATAACACAAGAGGAATATAGACCCTTCTTCTATCTTTTGAACAGTTACTGTATGGCCTACTCACCAATAGGCCCCCATTTGACCTGTAAGTGCTTCCAAATATTATTCCAGTGCTTATGCTGGGAAGCCTGATCACTATTTGCTATAGCTGATTCCCCAGTCCAATCAATGGTTTAATCTGTTGTAAGGCAGGACTTCCATCCTGTTCATACTCCAGCACTATTCCCTGACGTGTTGCTCCACACGTATCGAGTCCAACCAACCTACTGTCTCATTCTCTTCAGGAATCACTGTTGGGTAGTAGCAGCATGCAGTGGCCTGTGCTGCTGCAAGACATGGCAGCAGTATTTGCAAGGAACTTCTTGCCAAACTGTTGGAAGTGTTGGGCACCTGCCTCGACCCATTCTGCCATTTACCCCTATTAACCTGATGCTGTATCAGTTTAGTTCGACTTGCCTCAGAATCCCCCTGGCTAACCACTGAAGCATAAGCAGCAAAGAGTCCTGTGGCACCTTATAGACTAACAGACTATTGGAGCATAAGCTTTCATGGATGAATACCCACTTCCTCAGATGCATTTTCTATCTGTGACCACTGGGCTTCATTTACCTTCAATACCACCATCAGCTGCATCAGATTTTGCTTGAAGGAAGAAAAAATGAAATTGTCCAGCGAGGAAGAATCCCAATTGCCAACCAGCTTTAAATCATCATGTAAGGCACTGATAAGTGTGTTACAGGGTTCCCATCTGTGCTGATCCAGAGAGGATATGAGTTGTGATAGCCTCTGGCTGTGGAGCCTTGGCTCTTTAGCTCAAGCAGTAACAGCCCATGCTTTTAGTTCTGTTGGCCCCTGGTGTGTTGGCCAGGAGGGCAGCCATCGTGATCACTGATCAGTTCCTTCTAGTGCACCTGGTACACTCTAACTGAGCTGATCAGGGATCATATTGTTACAACATGGAGACCATCCTTTTGAGCAGTGCATGTGAGAGAAAATTAATTTGTATCTACTGTGCTGTAAAAAAAAATAAACACTACCTTGTTTGTGGTTTGGGAGAGGCATATGCATTAAAGCCATGTGCTCTGCACTTTATATAATTTGCTCATAAAAAATAAAAACGTTGCGTTGTTTAAGCCTATTTAACTGCAGGGATTTGTCTGCTGATTGTTGCTCTTTATTATGAACATTCACCCAGGACAGCTCCTAATATTCAGCGCAGCTTCCTGTTGAAATCCCAGCTGAACGAGACAAATAGTCAGATTCATACCATGGAGGAGAGCACTGCAGAGACAAGTATCTTGTTTAATAGAACTGACGTACATGGTTTATATTAAGACCTAATCTAATCCTGCTAATGGAAAAATTTAATATTCTGATAGAATCATTTTGTGAAAAAGAATATTATAGCCTGTGTTAAGAAGGTGGGGGGTTTAAAACCTAATTTACACATACTTGTTAGCTCTGTATGTATTTTTCATTAAAAATCATATGCGTATAATCCTTAACCCTGCACCAGCGTTTACCTTTATTTGCTGGTCTCAGATTAAGCCTCAGCAAAGCTTTTCATAAAATATTTTTTGTTTTACCACAGCATGGTATTACTTTTTCCTGATGGTTTTGCCAGAATTAAGGTGGCTCTGGAGTCTATCATAGCCAGCTGTGTAATTGAGATCAGACATATTTGTCATTTCAAATCACAGTGGGTTGATAATATTGTGGAAGGTTGGCAAGGTATTAAACTGTATTTATACAAGGCTTGAACTGTACACTCACATAAAGACCCCTGTTACATCCTTAAACAGGCTTGGGTCTAAGTGCATAGAAATAAATCATAATTGCCTAGTGGGTACAGCAATGAACTGGGACTCAGAAAAAAAAAGTTTTATTCCTGGCTGCTGCTGGGTACTTTGGGTAAGTCTTGGTGCCTCAGTTTCCTCATCTAACCTAAGGGTTGACGCTGTTGCCTGTCTTTGTAAATCACTTTGAGATCTGCTGATAAAAGTTGCTATATAAGAGTTGGATGTTGTTATTATTATTACTTCTCCCAGGAGCAGTTGGGACAAGTCTAGAAGGGTTAGGGCTAGACAAAGCCTTGGCTCCACCCACATGCCCACTCTGGCTAATGTACTCTTTAGTTACTGCCCCCATGCCCAGTGGTTTCAGTACATAGATGTGGTGAGGGCAGGCCACATGTCTGAACAGAGGTGCTCCACATCGATGTGAACTCCATTCAGCATGGTTCCTTGGCATCTCTCTGCTGCAGCAAAGTGGGGATCTACATGAATCGACTGGCCCAAACTCCCTGTGAGTATGGGTGGGAGCAAATGGCATTGTGTTGTCACGTTGATGTTCTTCACCCTAAGATCCTTCGCTCTCCCCTGCCCCACAACAGATCTGCTGCACAAGACCTATTTATTCTGGCTCAGTGCAAAATGCAGCCCTTAGATACACAAGTGTGCCAGAGAAATGCCAGACTAAGGTGTATTTGCTGCATATGGGGAAACAGGCAAGAGTGATAGCAAACATAATACTTTGTGGAGTAGTGAGTAGCAATCTCTGAATGGGCAGAAAGATGTATTGTCAGGTTAAAAATTACCTCCTTAATTAATCTACACCAAATCCATGAACATGCTTGTTAGTTCCCAGTGAAAACAAACCATAGCAACTCCCATATTGTGAACATTCATAATAAATACACACTCCATCTCTTCTTAGTGATGTGGTGATCACTTGCAGTAGTTCGCCCTTAATAACTGGCACCTTCTCCTGGCTTTCTCATTTCAACACACACTGCCTGGATCCAATATCCTAGTCCCCGTGTTTGTAGCCAGGGAAACCTTAATTAATCTACCTGAATTAGCTGTGCTCTAGCCAAACTACTTAGTGCCTTGGGCAGTAGCCCCCGTTGTCTGCAGCTGTTTTTAGTATATAACGGAGCTGATCCCTCCTTATGTTGAGCCTGATGGGGGGAAGGTTTCCTCTCTCAGGTAACCCAAGAATTCCACTTCAATAGCTGTCTTTGGGCCTGATTTATTATGAAAACTATAGTGCAAATCAGACCAACAAAAATCTGCAACATAGTTCATTTGTCATCCCAGTGCATATAGTCCCTGAAAATCACATATCCTCTAGCTCATTGATGTATCACAATTCCGCATCTTTTGCTGCATCTGTCTCTCTGCCAGAACAGCCACCCCAGCGCTTCCAGCTGGTGTGCAACCCCACTCTTCCCACAGGCTCTCTGCTGGAAGATCATCCTTACAGTGGAGCATTTTTCACTCCCCCTTGCCCTCTCACTGTTTCCCTAGTATCAGCTCTCTGGTGTGGAGACATCACAGGGTAATGCTCTGCTGCTCTCCTACTTTCAGCCCTCTCCTCCCGCCTCTGACTTTGTCTCTCTGGATTAGAGATGAGGCACCTCCTTCTGGCTACTCATCCTGCAGTCCGCACTCTTAAACCCTCTGGTGTGAGGAGGCCCACACCAAACCCTTTGCATGATCACTTTAATCTGAGAGCAATTCTAAAAAAATTTGCCTGGTTCTGAAAAACTCCAAGAATTTAACAAATAAAATACAAAGCTATTTTACCTTATGGAAAGTTTTTACAGTGAATTGTTGAGGGTTTCCATGACCAGATTATATGAATTTGATGATGCTGTTAGCATAATTTGCATATGCACATTGTTCTGGTATTTTCTACAAAAATGCTGCAAATGTCATGATTTTCAATAGCCTCATTTTCTCTCTAATACATTTTAATCTGGTCGTCAATTTAGAGTGTTATCTTGAAAATCCTAAATCATACATATTCATTGGTCCATTATTACAGATACAGTAATTGCTGCTTAACTACTCCAAGAGGTTTTATAAAATATTAATTGCATGTTATTCCTATTGCAGGTGGAAACTATGGAAAAATATCGCCCTTTTGCAAGGTAATATTCTCATTTTCAAGTCACTGTATTGTACATTAAAACATGTGAACTGAAATTAGATAGGTACTTAAGCTACTGAACATGAATCTGGATTTCAAAAATCCCAAGGATTAGAGTTGTCAGACCAGGGGTTTTGCTTTAGTCACTTATAAAAATAGGGGCTGTTTTCAGGTTAAGGTTTCAAAGACTAAGCACTGGAAGTTGTGTGGGTCCATTGGGCCTGATGCACACACTACATTATTCCAGTTTTTTGCTTGTGTAAATCCAGTTTAAATGACTGCTTCATGGAGCAGCTGGTACGGGAACCCACAAGGGGAGAGGCAACTCTAGATGTAATCCTGAGTAGTATGCAGGAGCTGGTCCAAGAGGTAACTATAGCAGGACCTCTTGGAAATAGTCACCATAATACAATAGCATTCAACATGCCTGTGGGGAAGAACACCTCAACAGCCCAACACTGTGGCATTTAATTTCAAAAGGGGAACTATACAAAAATGAGGGGGTTAGTTAATCAAAAGTTAAAAGGTACAGTGACTAAAGTGAAATCCCTGCAAGTTGCATGGGCCATTTTTAAAGACACCATAATAGAGGCACAACTTCATTGTATACCCCAAATTAAGAAACACAGTAAAAGAACTAAAAAAGAGCCACCGTGACTTAACAACCAGGTAAAAGAAGCAGTGAGAGATAAAAAGACTTCCTTTAAAAGTTGAAGTCAAATCCTAGTGAGGCAAATAGAAAGGAGCAAAACACTGCCAGCCTCAGTGCAAGAGTGTAATAAGAAAAGCCAAAGAGGAGTTTGAAGAACGGCTAGCCAAAAACTCCAAAGGTAATAACAAAATGTTTTTTAAGAACATCAGAAGAAGGAAGCCTGCTAAACAACCAGTGGGGCCCCTTGATGATCGAAATACAAAAGGAGCGCTTAAAGAGGATAAAGTCATTGTGGAGAAACTAAATGGATTCTTTGCTTCAGTCTTCACGGCTGAGGATGTTAGGGAGATTCCCAAACCTGAGCCAGTTTTTGTAGGTGACAATCTGAGGAATTGTCACAGATTGAAGTGTCACTAGAGAAGGTTTTCGAATTAATTGATAAACTCAACATTAACAAATCACTGGGACCAGATGGCATTCACCCAAGAGTTCTGAAAGAACTCAAATGTGAAGTTGCGAACTATTAACTAAGGTTTGTAACCTGTCCTTTAAATCGGCTTCGGTACCCAATGACTGGAAGTTAGCTAATGTAACGCCAATATTTAAAAAGGGCTCTAAGGTGATCCCGGCAATTACAGACCGGTAAGTCTAATGTCAGTACCGGGCAAATTAGTCGAAACAATAGTTAAGAAAATTGTCAGACACATAGAAAAACATAAACTGTTGAGCAATAGTCAACATGGTTTCTGTAAAGGGAAATCATGTTTTACTAATCTATTAGAGTTCTTTGAAGGGGTCAACAAACATGTGGACAAGGGGGATCCAGTGGACATAGTGTACTTAGATTTCCAGAAAGCCTTTGACAAGGTTCCTCACCAAAGGCTCTTATGTAAATTAAGCTGTCATGGGATAAAAGGGAAGGTCCTTTCATGGACTGAGAACTGGTTAAAAGACAGGGAACAAAGGGTAGGAATTAATGGTAAATTCTCAGAATGGAGAGGGGTAACTAGTGGTGTTCCCCAAGAGTCAGTCCTAGGACCAATCCTATCCAATTTATTCATAAATGATTTGGAGAAAGGGGTAAACAGTGAGGTGGCAAAGTTTGCAGATGATACTAAACTAGTCAAGATAGTTAAGAACAAAGCAGATTGTGAAGAACTTCAAAAAGATCTCACAAAACTAAGTGATTGGGCAACAAAATGGCAAATGAAATTTAATGTGGATAAATGTAAAGTAATGCACACTGGAAAAAATAACCCCAACTATACATACAATATGATGGGGGCTAATTTAGCTACAGAGAGTCAGGAAAAAGATCTTTGCATCATCATGGATAGTTCTCTGAAGATGTCCATGCAGTGCGCAGAGGCGGTCAAAAAAGCAAACAGGATGTTAGGAATCATTAAAAAGGGGATAGAGAATAAGACTGAGAATATATTATTGCCCTTATATAAATCCATGGTACACCCGCATCTTGAATACCGTGTACAGATGTGGTCTCCTCACCTCAAAAAAGATATTCTAGCACTAGAAAAGGTTCAGAAAAGGACAACTAAAATGATTAGGGGTTTGGAGAGGGTCCCATACAAGAAAAGATTAAAGAGGCTAGGCCTCTTCAGCTTGGAAAAGAGGAGACTAAGGGATGATATGATAGAGGTATATAAAATCATGAGTGATGTAGAGAAAGTGGATAAGGAAAAGTTATACTTATTCCCATAATACAAGAACTAGGGGTCACCAAATGAAATTAATAGGCAGCAGGTTTAAAACAATAAAGGGAAGTTCTTCTTCACACAGCATACAGTCAACTTGTGGAACTCCTTACCTGAGGAGGTTGTGAAGGCTAGAACTATAACAATGTTTAAAAGGAACTGGATAAATTCATAGTGGCTAAGTCCATAAATGGCTATTAGCCAGGAAAGGTAAAGAATGGTGTCCCTAGCCTCTGTTCATCAGAGGATGGAGATGGATGGCAGGAGAGAGATCATTTGATCATTGCCTGCTAGCTTCACTCCCTCTGGGGCACCTGGCATTGGCCACTGTTGGTAGACAGCTACTGGGCTAGATGGACCTTTGGTCTGACCCGATACTGCAGTTTTAATGTTCTTATGTTCATGGAAATCAATGCAGTAGTGAAATCAATGGCTCTGCTCTGGTGTGGAATTGAGTAATGTAGTGGTGAATCACATCTAGTGATTTTGGTTTAGGCCCAACTACTATCAACTTTCTTCAATCAGCACCTACTGTAGCTATCAATGTTACCCTGGAGTAATTAGATAAATAAAATTATTATTGAAACCAGGATTTTTCATTAGATTTTCCTATTGAAATTATTATTCTGTAGTCATAGAGTTTACACTGTTAATGAAATGTTGTTGGAAGTGTGACACTTTCTCTCTTTGGTGTCATATTAAGGAGGTCTGGTGCATTTCTCCATCACTCTAATATGCATCAATAGCCCCTATCTAAAAATGTAGCCGGTGAACTGTACTTAAATAACTTTGCTCTCTCAACACCAGTACAGTCATGGAATGAATGCAGCAGTCAATGGACAAGTGGGTGAAATACAGCAGGAGTGGGGCAGAGAAAGTGGATTAGCAGAGCAAAATATTAAAGGACTTAGAGAATCAGCCTTGGCTGGTTTATGAGATATTATTGTTTACATATCTCTACAGAAAGATTCCAGTTCGGGAAATTATATGCTCAATAATGAATAAAGGTAAATGGTGTTTGTTAGGCCATGTCTGTACCAGTACTTACTGCAAAGCAAGCTGGGATGTAAATCTACAGTACTCCAGCCTGTCATGCACTAACTGCCCATGTGAACCCTGCTGATGTGCACTAAAATTTCCCTGGGTGTATTGACCTAGTGCTGTTTAAAACATCTCTCTGTCTAGAGAGAGAAAGAGAAATTGACAAAAACATTTCAGGTGGGCAGCCTTAGAGCCAAAGCATCCAGTTTCTGTTCTCCCAGAATAGATTTTTCTGGAAATCCATTAAAAATGTTTTTTAGACTTTTTATCCTGATTCAGGATGATTTTTTTTTCAAAGATGTGAAATGTTTTTCAGGTAAGATTTCTATTGTGCAGACAGTTCTACTAAGAATACATAAACAGAGTGAGAGACAATTCCTGCCCTAAAGTTATACATTCTCAATAGTCAAAACATAGAAAGGGTGAAAGAAAAGACGTACAACACCTCATTTTACAGAAGGGGCTCTGAGGCATGAAGAAATTAAGTAACTTTCCCAGGGGAGTTTGTGGCTAACCTGGGAATCACGCTTAGCTCTCTTGAGTCTCACCATGCTTTAACCACAAGACCAGCCTTTTCTCTCTGAATGCAAAAACTTTGCCCAAATGTGAAACCAGAACAAATCTGGATCTTATCTAAGATTCAGTTTGGTTATTTTGTTTCTTTATCATTATTTCATCTGCATGTACTTTTCCATTTCCTGATATCAGCCAGGACTAGAAGGGGATGTACCCAATTTAGCCTCTATGCTTGGAGTTGCTGAGGGCCCTTAACTCTCATTGAGGTAAATGGATATTAACTTGAAACTTGAGTTCACATTCAAGTGGAGGTTTGAGGAAAGACTGGAACTCTTCCTTCAAAATCATTTCTATTGATATTACAGGCCTGATTTCTAAGACATGAAGAATGCAGCATCTGAACTGAACTTCTGGATCTTTTATTCTCCTAATCTACATTTCAAATTGCTCTTTGAAATATTCTAAAAACACACCAACAGTAGAAAAGAACAGCCTGAACAGCTCCTTACAGAGTAAGTTAACAAACAGCCTCTACACACTTTCCATGCCCTTACAACTCTGAAAAATCTGGTTACACTGATTTTGAAGAGCATTGGTTACATAACTAGTAAAGTCTGGAGCCCACTAATGGTAGCTGTGGTGACAAGAACAGAAATTAGAAATGATAAATGGACATTGATTAAATAAGAAAAAGAAAAGAAAATGTCTCAATTATTTTAGCTTAATGCATAAATAATATACAGAACACAGAGAAACTCATTGATTCCCACATTTTTATGATGACCTCAAAGCTAAAAGGAATTGGCCTCAGAATCATCTTTGGAGTTTGTAAAGATCTTTCATGCATCCTATATATGTCCTGTAATTATTGAAGGGTTTTAGAGAAAATTAAAATTGCTAATCTTTAAATTATTATTTCATTCAAGCACTCACTTGTGAAGTGTATTAATACAGATATAGATTCTGATTGCAGTTACAGAGGAGTTACAATAATGCAATCAATGGTGTTACTCTGTATTTACACCAGCGTGAATGAAATCAGAATATGCCACATAGTTTATAGTGGCTTTGAATATAGTTAGCCCATATAGCCATTATATTCTGAGAAAAAAAAAATAAAATAAATAAACTTTGTTTGCCATTTTACATGAGAGAATGTTCAGCAATAAACGTATCTGTGGTGATCATTTCAGTAACTATTCTTTTCTAGAGGTCTAGCCTGGAGTATTTGAAAGATTTTTGTGATTTTACAAATAAAAGATCTCATATAGGTTCTCATGTAGGTTTGGATCTCATAAAGGTTTTAGAATATTAATTCTTCTGCTCAGTCAGTTTATTTCAGTGCCTAGATAATGTCCAGTACAGAGAAACAGTAGATTTTATGGGGTCTTTTAATAGGGTGATTCTTCCATTACTATGATGACCTAATTGGCTGTATTGATTGGGTGCTGTGGTAGAATGGCTCTAGTGAATTAAGAGGTAAAAATCTTTGTTAATAGTATTCCTATTTAAAGCAATTCCATAAATGTTTTTTTTTTTTTTTTTTTTTTTTTTTTTTTTTTTTTTTTTTTGTTTTTCTACCCTAATGGAAATAATGAAATCATTCATCAGAATATTGCAGAGTTTTTAAGGCTTAAACCTTTTTTTTTAAAAATACGTTTCTTTAAAAAGTGTATGACATGTCCATGTTTACCTGATGTGCATATAATATGACATCAACAAAAATCCATCTCCATTCATTCCAGATGAACCTGTTACATCATGTGCCACTTATTTAAAAGTTAAATTTGGAGCTATTCTCATAAAGGTACATTCATTGATCACCCTTCTGAATATTAATCATTTTATCAGCAAGAAGTGTGTTGGTTATTTTTCTCATTGTCATTTGTTGCATTTGAAGTAACATGTTTAGAAGTGGGGAGGGCAGCTAGTAGAGTACCACCTACCTTATCACGAGCTAAACACATGTAGAGGATGGAGGATGGCCATGCTGTAAACTGAGAAGAGCTACTGTGAAGTGGCCTTGTAGAAATTCCACCCACACAGATTTCCTTCGGATCAAAATAATCCAGACCAACCTGTCACCCTTACACACAATATTTTAGCGGGCTGGTAGTTAAATAACAACAATCTGAAGTTCAGTAAAGGAGAAGTGTAAACAGATGATACTTCACTTTAGGTTCCCAATTTTAAATAAATTATTCATAAGCATTGTTTTATTAACTTGGTGTCTAATAATTTTCTTTCCTCTGGTGGTGGTGTTTCATGGCATAGTAACTAGAAGGTACTTTGATGTGTTTTACTTTGTGGCACAAAGTTTTACATGACAATCTAGACAAATGTTGCCATGTCAAGCTGCTGTTAAAGGTGCTTTATTTCCACCACAAAAGACAAGCAAAAGAAGAAGACAAAAACTTCTTCTCCTAGTGGAAGTTACGCAAGCATTTCTGTCGGTAAGGAAAATTTATTGTTTTGGTATTTTGATGATAGCAATTTAATATTTTCCTCAGCTACTTTTGTAAATATTCTGGAAATGGCAGTCTATGAGCTATACCAATTTACACCAGTTGAGGATCCAATCTATACATTAGATTATAGTTTAGTGGAAATATTTTATATAAATGCACCTACACATAGAGCTTACTTCACCTATCACTAAAATTCATCTACTTTTGCCTGACATTAAATTAGATGGCTGCTATTTCTGAACTATAGCAATACTATTTAAATTAGATTTGTTTGACACTTTTTGAAATCTCACTGCCTTTTTCAGCCCAGTGGCTCAGTTGCTTTCCTCCTTTCTGAGGATGTATTTTCACCAGTAAATTATTCAATAACTCTTTAAGGAGCTCAAGACCAACTTTTTCTACACTTCTTAATCTATTCTCCAATGTTTCAAGTGTTTGCAGATAGATGTTATCAAAAGACCTAACTGATCCATAAATACATTCTTTCTAAAACCCATTGGGAAAATGAAATCAGAGTATTAACATTTCACTGTTGGCTGAGTACCAGTTTTCTGTTCATGATTCTCTGGCCACTTTGTTTAACTAAAGGGATCACCATCTGCTCTGACTGAGCTACTTTGGTTTCATGAGTTCTTGGTTTCACTTTCACCAGAAACTCTTTTGACAGATCAGTAAACTCTTACTTCCCATTGTTACCTGCTGGAAGGAAAACTCTAGTTCACAATATTACATGTCGTTTTTGAAGAATCATGCATCCCTTCTGCAGTGGCCAAATCAGAACTCTATTTCCTCTTGCCTTTGCAGCATCATTCAGTAAAATATCTGTTTTTCCCCCCATGGTTGACAGGTAAACATATTATGGAAGCTCAGCTTTCTCTTGCATTCTCACTGAGGCAATTGTTTTTAGCACCCTTCACAGACATTTTCCAGTTGCCTTTGTGAACAGTCTCATAGAATCCTAGAAATGTATGTCTGGAATTGAGCTCAAGAAGTCATCGTTCTGCTCTCTCCTTTTACTCGTTGAGGATTAGTGTCCTCTTTGATCATCTGCACAGTATAATTGATGGTTCAAGGGTTCCATAGTTCCTCCTGAGTTCTCAAATAGCCTTCCTAGAATCCTTCTGTTTTACTGTGTCTCCATGTCATTCCAATTACATGAAAGCTTGTCTTCTGCCTTGGCTACACTGCTTCTCTTTGTCTCCTATTCTCTGCCTGTATTATTTAATTTGGTAAAGCATCTTGGGATACACGTGCATGGAAGACAAAATAGTATTTCTCTACACTATGTCCTGCCTACTGATTGTCTTTCCCAGCTAAAGTCATTTTTTATTCTAATCTATGGCCTTTGTAATGTGCCCAGATCCCTAGTGTCTAGCCATCCTTTGTGTCCTTTTGGGGACATACCCATGCATTTCCTTTATTCTTCCTTTCATAAATAACAACAATATGGGGGTAGTAATTTCCTTCCTAATATCGCAATGCATATAAAGGAAAGTGGCTGGAAAATGATTAGAATAGGATTGTGATAATGCATTTGTTTGTTTCTCTTTGAAAAAAAAACACTAGGTAATTCTTCACTGTCTTTCATAATTACCTATCATCACTTTGTTCTTGCAGGACAATCTGCAAGCCTTTTTCCTCTGCATCTGTCTGTTTACACCCTCTTAATGCAAGATCCTGAGTGAAGCACAAGGACAGCCACCAACTAAAAAGATTTTCTGTTCGCTGTTACCTTCATACCACCTGAGATCCTGTCTCCAGATAAAGGAATGCTCTCACTGATACTTGATTGAATATACCTGTGTCAGAATCTTCTTTCCCACTTTGAACTTTAGCGTCCAAAACGTGGGGACCTGCATGTACCCCTCTAAACTTAATTCCTAGCTTAGATCTTATCACGCAGCCACCAACCCAAAATATAGTGTTTGGGTACACTCCCTGTCTCCCAAAACCTTCCCTGGGGAACCCAAGACCCAAACCCCTTGAGTCTTAAAACAAGGGAAATGAACCATTCCCCTCTCCTTCCTTCCTCCCAGATTTTCCCCTCCCTGGGTTACACTGGGAGATCACTGTGATTCAAACTCCTTGAATCTAAAAACAGAGGAAATTCACCTTCCCCCTTCCTCCCCCTGCCAGACTCTCCCTGAGAGAGAGACACTGATCCCAACTCCTTGGAGCCTAACACAGAGAGAAATTAACCTTTCCCTCCCCCTTCTCTCCTTTCCCCCACCAATTCCCTGGTGAGTTCAGACCCAGTCCCCTTGGGTCTTACACAGGAATAAAAAATCAATCAGGTTCTTAAAAGAAAAGCTTTAATTAAAGAAAGAAAAAAGTAAAAATTATCTCTGTAAAATCAAGATGGAAAATGTTTACAAGGTCTTCAGCTATATAGACTAGAGGGAGTCCCTCCCCCTAGCATAAAATACAAGGTACAGCAAACAGAGGTAAAATCCTTCCAGCAAAATACACATTTGCAAATAAAGAAAACAAACATAAATCTAATCCACTTTCTATCTCTTACTTACTATCTGGGCCCGAGTCTGTTTCAGTAAGACTGGAGAAATCTGGTACGTGTCTGGCTTCTCTTAATCCCGAGAGAGAACAGAGAACAAAGAAAACAGCACAAAACAAAACTTCCCTCCACCCAGATTTGAAAGTATCTTGTCTCTCGATTGGTCCTTTGGTCAGGTGTCAGCCAGGTTCACTGAGCTTGTTAACCCTTTACAGGTAAAAGAGACATTAACCCTTAACTGTCTGTTTATGACAACCTGAAAGGGATATTCTTTTATTATTTTAGGCTTTAAAAGTTTAAGGTTCAGGGGTTGTTTTTAAGAAGGTTTTTACAAAGTCTATCTTAAATATCTGCATTAATTATAAACATAAATGAAACCCAGGAAGGTTTATTTTTCACTGTATGGTACAGGGCAAGATTGGCATTCCTCTACATTGTCAGAAACTCAAATTTGTTAGTCTCTAAGGTGCCACAATGATTCTTTGTTTTTTTCAAATGCAACAGGGGTATGAGCTATATAAAGTGAAACTGATTAGAAACAGAAAACAGAATCTATCAGTCCAGTTTCATTATCCAAGCAGAGAAGAATACAAAATGTTAGCCAAATACCATCAATCTAAATAAGTAAATTAGGGCTCAGATCTCAGTGGGTGTAAATCAGCATAGCTCCATTGAAATCACTGTAGCTAAACTGATTTACGCACACTGAAGATCTGTTCCCTGTATTACTTTTCATTGGCAAAATCAATACAGCTAACCTGATTTACATTAGCGGAGAATCTGGCCCTAGATTTCTACACTTCATTTCATTAGTAATAATTTAAAGTGAGGATTTCCCCCCATATATGATTTTAATTTGGCACTGCCCCCTTAAACAAAGAAGCTACGCAGATCATTAACTCTTGGAAATGGTCACTTACATTACCAATCAGTATAAAATAAGGGTATTCTTTCTTTAACATGTCTTAGATTTACACATATCAACCTCATCAGGATTAATGGCAATTATGCAAGTATATCTTCTCTACATCTTCTTTGCACTTAGATATGAGCAACAGCCTTCTAATATTTATACAGGTTAATAAGAATAATTGATATGGAATATGATATTGCCACTTCTTGACCTTAAAATAATACTTAGCACTAATGTACTTAGCACTATGTAGCACTTTGCACATTCAGAATGCTGTATAAGGATTAACTAATTAAATCCTCAATTATTCAAATTTGTGATTAAATGAGGTTATACTCAAGTAGTATTTTCCTACTGTCCTTGGAGAAGGGAAATACTTGGAGGCAAAAGGGAGAAGAATGATGCTTGGAGAGAAAAGTGGGTTTAAAGGACTTACAACATGTTTTCCTGCAGTAAGGAAGGAGCCAAGTGAGAGTGGGAGTTGTTGAGGATCAAAGAGATTAAAGAGATACGGACAGAATCAAAGGCATGAGCTGTTGGTGTGTGTAAGCAAAAAGGTCAGTAAGGGAAGAGAGGTGGAACAATTTAGACAGGAAGACTGCAGAGCTGAAGAATGTGAAAGCTAGTTTGTAGTGAAGGAAGTGACTTTATGGTCCCTTGATTTTTCTTAGAGGCATTCAGCATAATGGATGAAGTAGCTACCAGGGGATCAAAGGATGGGGATTGATGGTAAGGACAGATGGAGCAATAGTGAACAAACAGTTTTGGTGTTGGGCACTCTGGAAGTCCTTCTAGGTAAGGGAATAAACAAGGAACTGGAAAGCTGAGAGCAGAGGAGAATTCAAAGATGCTGATGGACTGAATGATAGGTACCCGGTAATGAACAATGCTGAAGGAAATAATGGGGTGATCAAGAAAGAATGTGGGGAGGGAACAGTGTTTGGTGAAAATCTGGGCAAGAGAGTGAACAAGATAATAGATATGGAATCAGCCCAGGAGAGAAACTCAATGAGGCAGCAAGGGAGAAGGAATGAGTCTGGATGGTTCATCAAAATATAAATTGCAATTGGCCAAGATGAAGATTTGAATGAGAAGAAAAAGGACAGCCAGACATCAAAGTTGGAAAAGGATGATGCAAATCCTTGTAATCTCCCTGGAACTGAAGACACGTGTAACTGGAAAAGTAATTTTCCTAAATTTTCAATACAATATCAGATTTTTACCTACAACCTTGATAAGATGACTATGATATTCTTAATTGACTCATTCCTTTGAAAGTTACCTTCACTTGTTTTGATATATGCAATCCAAGAATTTCTTGATGGGAACTGGCAGAGAGCAGAGGGGTACATAAGGGTACAGATATCCCTGGATTAACCAATAGGGGTCAGTAAGATCTCTACTGAAAACCTGTGTCACACTGGTCACCACAACTTTGTAAGATGTATGTACAGAAAATATGTAAGGACTTATATGTATATGTTGAAAATGATGTTCTCTAGACCTTGTAGTTAAAGGCAGATCACTCAAAGGTAGCATGCCTGAACAAACTTCTCCAGAAAAGAGGTGAGACACATTTATCTCCCTGGTCCACTGCGTATTGTGCATTTTACACACAAGCTGTTAGCATACTGAGTCAAATGCTAATGAAGAACTTGCAGAGACTTCAGAAGGAAATTAATAGGAAGAGGTAAAGGAGGGGACCCTATATTCAGGTGAACATCAGAGGACCCTATTTTCAGGTGAACATCAGAGCTCTGGTATGGTAATCTGGAGTGCAGAGAGACACCCTGGCATCCTTCTAACTGTGAAGACAAGCTACCAGGGAGGGCTTGATCTTATGCAAAGAGGATCTCAGCAAGTTTGGTTTAAAATGTTGGAAAGAGGCCTTGGGGTAAGCTGTTCTGTGTGAAAGAGGGGAATGTCTTATGAGTTAAGTTTAGACTCTAGAAAGTATTATGATTTTGTTTTATATGTAACATTTGTTTCAAATATTAGGTAAGTGGAGTGTTGATTCTGAGTTGAATCATGTCAGCTGGAGTGTACTATTCCTGAGAATTCTGTGTGTGCCATGGAATAGGAGCTGGCCATTCCAGAGGGAAGCTCAGAGGACTCAGGGATTGTGTGTGCTTATGGCTACGTATACAGAGAGACTGAGTTCTACGGAGGCCTGGAAGACCATGCTTGTGTTGCCATAGGCTGATAGAGAGCTGATCCACCAGCAAGCAAAGACAAGATTTCCTCACACTAAGCAGTGGTGGTAGCAAGGTGCTTCACAATCCTGGATAGCCCCAGAGAAGTATACAGTGTGAATTTGCAAGTAATCTACAAAAAAAGTCAATCTGCTGCCACTGAGCTCATTTGTTTAAAAATCCCAAGAGTGCTATGTTTAGAAAGGTGAGTATTTATCAGACCACTCCAGTGCAAAGAGGAAGAGCTTTCCAATACACAATGTATATTCATGCTGCTTCCCCCTGTTATTGAATAACAAAAACTAAGACAACTAAAGCTGAAGATTATTGCTTGTATTCCAGATGTTGATTATGGTAAATCGAGCAGTGAAAATGAAGCACAACACATTTGCTGGTAATAAAGGGAACGGTTTTTTACCCTTCATATTACTTCTTAAAATGAACAGCAAATGGGATTGTAATAGGTCTGTTCTCGCTCCAGTGATCTATGTAACAATATCAAACTTAGATTGCTTAATTCAAGCAGTCCATGGATTTCTGAATGCTATGAGAATCTTGGGATAATTTTTTCTTCTTAAAAGTTCATCAGACTAGCTGGCATAGATAGGACTTAAATAATACCAATAGAGGTTTTACAAGTGAGAAAAGTTAGAGCAACATGAAAGCATTAAAAAATTAAGTGCTAGCTCTTGAAACGATTCGTGCTAACAGTTGAGATTCACCATTGACAAATACAAGTGCAAAATATGCAGCATTCTGGACCTATAGCATCAGTGGATTCACGAATGTTTTGTTTTAAAGTTTATTCTACAGCAATAGAAGGACATAATAGGATATAACTTGTGTCTGTAGGAGGCTTAGGATAAGGCACTTGCTGAAATTCAGAGTATGATTCAATTTCCAGCTCTGGCACTAACCTACTAGGACCTGATCCTGAAACCTTTACACTTTTTTCACCAGTCTATAGTGCATCCTGTTGACGTCTGACTGCCTACGTCCAGCCCTATGTCTGCATGAATGAATACTGCCATGTGGAGTATAATGATAATGCTGATCTATGGATGTTATTTTGGAGATGAGCATTGTAAGACTTTTCTTACCTCGCAATGGAGAAACGCCAAATTGATATCACATAATAGGAAAATTACATAATTACAAATACTAAATGCTTTACTGTGTGCTTGCTCAGGGCCTTCCATCCTGATATTCACCAAATAGAAATAAGTTCAACTATTAGATAAACGAATAAATACATAGAATTAGATGTATGTTCTATGTGTTTTTAATGTACAAAGTTTTGGCCAGATGAACTAAACAGTTAGAACTTTACCTACCATCGCTCTAATTCTTACTTTGCTCTTTCCTTAGTATCACAATCAGGTTTAAGTTTCATTTTTTTCCATTTGCTTGTCCAGGTTTAAACAACAAAAAACAAACATAAAAAAAAAACCTAGAAAAAACCTGAACTTGCAAAACAAACACTATCTTGCTTTTCACTGAGCTTAGCAAGTAGCCCAGATTTGAGAGGTTTGCCATCTGTTACTTTTCATAGAGATTAACAATGGCTCCCATATTTTTAGACCAACACTGCATAAAATTAAGCACTGAAGTTGCCCTTTGTCTGCTTTGCCATTTACCCATCCTTTGAAGAGTCTGAGAATTATTTCTTTTTGCTCTTCTTGAATGCTGGTTAGCAACTTTAACAGCTATATATCTCCAAGTGGTGATACCTGTGGGTGGCTGTTTGTTTTATGGATTCTTGCTTGATTAATGGGCCTTTTTTCTCTTTTATTTTATGCAGAGAGAAAACCAAGAATGGCCCTCTACATTCAATTTTCACTGAAGTTTCTAGCAATTTCTTATTAATCCTATGAGATAGAGAATAGATTGGTCTGTCTGTGTTAGGATGTACAAAATATGTGGGTATGCAGGTGTGTACATGTGTGTGTGCGTGCATGATGGTGTGGACCAGGAATTCTCCACTACTTATATTTTGTGTGGATATGGGCCTGTCATAGCCTGTGTTCAGCTTCTTTGAATTGCTCTTCGGCCTTAATTTTTGCCTTAGAAGTCATGATTCCTGTTTTCTTGTGTTGGGGTGCCCTCCGGTGTTTTCTCTTCTGAACTGCAGGCTCTCTGATGCCTCCTGAAGTCTGCCTAAGCAACAGTGCCTTTAGCTAATCTTCAATGTAAGTAAACCTGAAAAACCACTTTATTTGTATTTATATAGTGCTGGTATGACTCTCAATGGGAGTGCTATTGTGTGACAAAAGACTCGTGATAGCCCTTAAACGACTTCTTGCTTAACATGCAAGCCACAAACTGCCAGAGAGAGCAGAAAAAAAAATTCTCTCTGGTTCCCTTTTAAAATCAAACTGTTTCTCTCTGCTAAAAAGCCCTTAGCAGAGAAAAGAAAAATATTAATATTCCTACTGGCTTCTGGATTCTGTCTATCTCCCACTCGCTGCCACTCATATCATAACTTTATTCCCAGATCTGGACCTTAGCGTCCAAAATATGGGGGTTAGCATGAAACCTCCAAGCTTAGCTACCAGCTTGGACCTGGTACTTGCTGCCACCACCCAAAAAATTAGAGTGTTTTGGGGCACTCTGGTCCCCCTGAAAAACCTTCCCTGGGGACCCCAAGACCCAAATCCCTTGAGTCTCACAACAAAGGGAAATAATCCTTTTTCCCTTCCCCTCTCCAGGAGCACCTGGAGAGATACACAGACACAAGCTCTGTGAATCCAAACAGAGTGACTCCCCCTCTCTGTTCCCAGTCCTGGAACAAAAGTACTTTCCTCTTCACCCAGAGGGAATGCAAAATCAGGCTAGCCACTTCAACACACACAGATCTCCCCTGATTTCTTCCTCCCACCAATTCCCTGGTGAGTACAGACTCAATTTCCTGAAGTAAAGAAAAACTCCAACAGGTCTTAAAAGAAAGCTTTATATAAAAAAAATAAAGAAAAAATACATACAATAGTCTCTCTGTATTAAGATGACACAATACAGGGCAATTTCTTAAAAGAATATTGAATAAACAGCCTTATTAAAAAAGAATACAAATCAAAGCACTCCAGCACTTATATTCATGCAAATACCAAAGAAAAGAAACCATATAACTTAATATCTGATCTCTTTGTTCTTACACTTAGAACAGAAGACTAGAAAGTAGAACTACTTCTCCAAAGCTCAGAGAAAGCAGGCAGCCAGAAACAAAGACCTCAGACACACAATTCCCTCCACCCAAAGTTGAAAAATCCGGTTTCCTGATTGGTCCTCTGGTCAGGTGCTTTAGATGAAAGAGACATTAACCCTTAGCTATCTGTTTATGACAGGGCCCCATGCCAAAATTTTAGATTTGAACTCATCTCTATACTTCATCTATATCTAGATGCAAGCATTCTAGCTTAGACCATCTTTAGTCTTGAGTGCTCTGTTAAATGTCTGTCTGGGGTTTAAATAGAATCTGTGAACAACGTATTGAAGAACATAAAGGCAAACAGAGCATTTGATAACATTAATGTAATACATGGCTCTTATATAGTCCTTGTCATCAGTAGATCTCAAAGCACTTCACAATCTTTAATGTATTTATTCTTACAATATCCCTGGGAGGTAGGGAAGTACCATTACACCCATTCTACAGATACGTAACTGAGGGACACAGAGGCTAACTAACTTGCTTGAGGTCATGCAGGAAGTTTGTAGCAGACCAGGGACTTGAACTGTAGTCTCACAAAAATTAGTGCCCTAACCACAAGCAAAAGCTGGCATGCAATAATATACTACTTTGTAGTCGGGGCATAGCTGGCTAGAAATATAAGGAGATCTACTAAATCTCCCAGGTCAGATTCACAAATTCCAAGGCCAGAAAGAACCATTGTGATCATCTAGTCTCATCTTTTGGATAACACAGTCCAGAGGACTGCCACAAAATAATTCAAAGAGCTAACTTTTTAGATAAATATCTAATTTTGATTTTAAAATGGTCAGTGATGGAGAATCCACCACAACCCTTGGTAAATTATTGATGGTAAATTACTCTGACCTTTAAAAATGTGCACCTTATTTCCAATCTGAATTTTTCTTGCTTCAGCTTACAGCCACTGGCTCATATTATACCTTTCCCTGCTGAACTGAAGAGCCCAGTATTCCATTATTATATCTTTGTTCCCCATGGTGATACTTATAGACTGTGATCAAGTCAATCCTTAAGATTCTCTTTGTTAAACTAAATAGATTGAGCTCCTTGATTCTATCCCTATAAATCCATCAAGATCTTTCTTACTCCTAGGCTCAGGATTACAAGAGCACAAATAGTCCCAGCTGCAGGAAATGGCTTTTACATAAATGTCATTTTGTTACACCTTACTGACTTAAATAACTAAATAAAAGCAAAACCATGCAATTTCTTCAAGGCAAATGCTTTAAAAAGTACATGAATTTGCAACACAGTAAAAATATCATAATCACTTTTTTTTATATTGGGGTTTAGGGTCATGTGAATAAACTGGGTTTTGTATTAGCTTATAAATGAGGGAAGTGTAGAAAATGCACAAAGAAATACAGAAAAAGTTAACAGTTATTAAAAATTTATGCAGCGTGACACTGTTTTTAATACCATGGCCATCTGTACATCTCATCTTACAATGTTTAGGCAGATGTCTATTGGTTTGACCAATAGGGTTATTTTTTTGCATGTGGCTACTTTGCTCTGCTCTGAAATCTGCAAATACACACAAACCTATTATCTTTAGGATAGCTGAAGTAATAAATTTAACCTTTTTGAAAAATATATATTGACAGCATCGCCATCATTTAGACCTCTAAGCATTGAAAAGACTGGAGATATCTAGTTCAGGCAATTTACAATATAATCCATTATCCTTAGTATACATACTTGCAGTTAATGGCAATAGAGATGTGAAAATCCCACTAAACACCTATAGCATTTCTTATTAATAAGATATAAGTACAGATTCTTCAACAAGCACATTCTTTAAGGAGTTTAAGGGGCATGTCTTGTAGGGGAGAGTTAAGGTTCTTTATTGGAATGCACAAAATGAATGCAAATGTCAACATTGCAGTTATGCATTTTGCATAGTTTTTAATAGGAAAATATTACAGAAAAGGGGTTATTTAATTTCTCAGTAACCAGCTGCTTATAAGCACCTAGCAGAAATATGATATCCTTCACCACAGTATTGATGTGCTGTTTAAATATTAAATCTCCTTTGCTAGTTCTCCCTTCGGTTCCAAGATAATCCTAAGGACACAGTATATAATTGGACTCTGTGACAAAATCCTGAACAGTGCTTAATGTTCCACTTCCAATTATACTAATAAAGCCTCAAGGGGGAACTGAACTTTGAGAAGTGCCTAAGTTGTCCAATGCTGGTATATTGCCAGGGTCTCTGTGCAGCAGTTGGTTAGAAGTCCCTTCACACTGAAACAGCTATTCCATTATCACGTGAATCCCCACGCAGCACATAGCAGCTTTAAACCAGTTCCTTTCTATAAAAAACACACAAAGAGACGTCTTCCTCAGAGATTTTGCTCTTTTAATCCCTTTTTCATTTAATTTTCCAGCATATGGGGAATTCATCCCAATGGAATCTCAATTTAGGAATTGTTGATCCAAAGTTAGTTTGATGATTTGGACTGTATGGCCTGCTGGAAGTTTTCCAGGTGGAGTTAAAATGCTGGTTTGGGCCTGTAAAATGTTATTGTCTCAGTTTTCAGTGGTTTGCTGAGCACTCACCACCTCTAATTCATTTTTAGTTGGGGGTCAGGGATTGGCTCAGGAAAGAACTGAAAATGTGGCCGGGAAGAGGATTATGAAAAAAAGAAGCAGTGTGGTGTGCTGAATAAAGTTATAGACTGGTACTCAGGGAAGTAGGGTTCTCATCCTTGGTTTACCCTGTGATCTTAGGCATGTCTCTGTACCATGTTTTCTCCTCTGTAATGTAACTCATGTGCTTCCATTGCAGCCTGTAGTTGTGTAAATAAGGAAAAAAACAGGAAAGGCGGATACATAGCTTTTGTTTCAGATGGTCCCTGTGTGCCTGCAGACTTGCTAGAGGCAGGCCCGATGACTGCTAGATGGCCAAAAGAACTCAGAACACGGATGCGGCCGGCCCTAGGTGTGCTCATTAGCTGTCTGAAGCTACTTAGATGATTTCCATTGTGAGCGAGCAGCCTGGAAGAACACACCTAGAGTCACTCTCTGGGACCATTCAGTGTTGGGGATGGATATAGGCTATACCCATATGATGGGTCTACTAATTTGTATAACAATTCCTGGACAGTTCATAAACTTTCCGCCAGCTGCAAAGTATGCCAGTGCACAAAGCTGCAATCTGATCACACATTACTTTTCTTACTATTTCTTTATCTGCTAACCACGGTATTCACAGGGCCACTTGTCAGATTATGTTTTGTCCATTGTTAACCTCTATTTCCTTACTTCTGTTTTTTATCATTGTTCATGCTATTGGTGACATTTCCACTCTTTTTTTAAAAAACTTTTTCTTTTTGAGTACAGCTGTCTTCGTTTCAGACATATCCTTTTCTCTTTCTCCCGGATTTTTTAAGGCTTATTGCCCAGCAACTACAGTGGTGATTACTAATTGTACAACCATTAAAAGCAAATGAAATGTCTGAACTATGGGACAGAGGCTTATTTCCTCTGGACTGACCCACCATGAATTAATTGCTTTTGCCGTGGAGGTGTCAAGCTCATTATTTTGTTCGGATGTGAGCTGGGTGACGGTATCAACTATTCCAATATGTGTTCGACTAACCCCTTGTTTTTTTCTCCTGTTCCTTGAACCAAATGAATTAGAAGTTTATTACTGGATATATCACACACCATAGTCTTGAACACATTATTAATAAGGTGTCAGAGGTTTTAGCCATTAAGCTTTTAAGATCCAGGCTTCTGGAAGGAATAGGATGCCCAAAGCTGGGCGATACTTAAAAGTGTCCTTCTACTTTTAACTTTGCCTACATTTCAATTACATTATAAAAACTGGTAGAGGATACAATGTTTTTATCCATTACCACAGGAAATTCAGGCATGAAACAGTACATAGGCCAATTAAAAATAACATTCCCTGGGTTCATACTGGAAGTGGTCTTCTTCAGCCACCACACAGAACCTGCCATTCCCAGGATAGATAGTTTTTAATTTACCAGCTTCTCAGCTGTAAAGTCCTGTGCAATTTGCAGACTGTTCTCCCAGAGTGAACCCACATGTCAGCAACTCTGTGTGTAAGACATGGCACCTGCACTTGTTAATGTTCCCCCCCATGGCAAACAGCAGTACAAGTCTGAGGCTTTCCAGACCCTGTCATTTACTTGCTACAGTAATTAAGGAGGGACAACAACCCCCTTTCACACCCATATGGGCTGCAGTGGTTTTACATTTCACTTCATGGTTGGATCATTGTTAATTTCCTTACCCTGAACCAACTCTCTTGTACACATTTTTTAACTTTTCTCTGGTTATGAAAGAGGGCAAGTTTTCTTCCGCCTTATCACTTATGGCCACTTTTACTTTGCATATCATGTCTCCCCCACATACATATGTTGTTGTTATTAGAACATTTTGATTTAATCCCATACTTCCTTAAAAGCAATTATAACAACATGTATACTGTATACAGATAACACAGCTTCATAAATGAGTCCTTAGTTTTTGCTCAATCAGTGGATACAGTTCTTTTGCTACCATTTTCTGTTGAAATGCTTCATCACATTCCCACCACATCTTTATGTCAGCTTGATTTCAGAGTAACGGAGGATTCGAGTTACATGTCAATCCTATTAATTCTCTTTCAGTATAGCTGCTCCCCACTTTTGCCAGTCTTACACATACTATAAAATATACATATTTGTCCAGACAGTCATTTCAACAGTTCTTAACCATATTCCACCAAACTCTGGTGGGCACAATCCTTAGGTAACTGCAAATTTGTAAAATTCAGTAATACTTATACATAAATAAACTGAACATCTTTGTGCAATATTTCTTTAATGGCTTTTAACCCTGAACTATTCAGGCCTGTTTCCAGTCTAGGGCATTTTTATTCTCTTTTTTATTTAAAACACTCCACCATACAGATTTTTTATTTTTTTTTTTACTCCCAAGGTAACATTTATTTTGAATAGGATTTCAATGATTGGAGCTTTTGTCATGTTTTAGACTGACCATTGCGTCACTCAAAGTTGGTCCAGAATTAATAACCTGTTCAAAGAAAACAGAATTTAGTTGGCAGTTCTGAATAGGATTTTTGTGGTTGGGATTCACTCCTTATATTTACTTATTTTCCTTGGTGCTGGATTGATTTCTGTTTTCAAAGCACACAGCCATCCAAAGAAAACACAACCTATCATGGCCCCTCTTTTGGAGCCCATATGGGATTTTAATTAAGTAAGTTGTCCTGTTTACATTTCTTTTACCCCATTTACTGTATACACTGCATGTTCCATAGGAGTGCACAGTTCTTTCAAAATTTAACTTCCAATTTTTATTTGCTATAATATTATATTATATTATTTTATTTATTTGCTATAACAATATTATATTATATTATATTTATTAAAATGCATAACATAATAATATAATATGATAATATATTTATTTATTTGCTATAATATTATATGATATGATATATTATATTACTTGCTATAACATTATATTAGCCATATAAATGTAATTGTATATAATATATATTATTAATTCTTCTGCAGCTGTTTCAGCTATAAATTTATTACTGAAAAAGAGAGACAAGGTCTCTCCCCTTTATCCTGGTTCTGGCCTCTGTTATAGTCCTGGTTTTCACTGAATAATTTATATTTAGCATTTATACTTTTTTTTTTAAAAAGGTTAAAATATGTAAAAGCCTTGAGACACCCAAAGTGTTAACTAAGAAACTTGGATTGCCAGGAGACATTGGCTGCCACCCAGAGAGTATCCGTGCCAGCTTTGCAAGCTAGAATGAAAGATTTGGATACATTTTGAGTGGAATTTTTTAAAAATCAAAGTATTTTACACATAGTTATTATGTTTTTTAAGTAGGTGTTGGCTTAAATTCTGTAGCTCCTTGCTGCCCCATAAACAGTATATTATGAGAGAGCAAATACATATTTTAAGCTTGCTCAGTTTAGCCTTGTCAATTGAGCCTTTAAACCTTCTTTTTTCTGAACTCCTGAAGTTTTCCCTTGTAAATTACAAGTTGTGAGCAGATCATGTTTAAGTTGCTCACATTTCTAACTGCAATTTTATTTGGATAAGTTTTTTCACAGGCAAGATAACTTTTTGACCCGGCTCTGATAATTGCTGTATTCTAGCAATATTTTGTTTTACTGCTGTTTCATTCCCTTATTTTTCTTCTAGTAAGATAATTGTTACTCTTCATTTTGTTCTTTTTCTGAAGTTTTCTCCAACCTAGTAGGTGTTGTGTTGTTGTGATGTTTTCTCCAACCTAGTAGGTGTTTTCTCCTTTTTCTTTATTATAATCTGTAGTTTGAGCTAATCAATGCCCCTTGGATTGCTCTTAATTATTTTTCTACACAACCGTACCTGGGTTACACCCCACTAGTACATTCAGAAGCAGTCAAGTAGTATATAAATTCCTGTTTCCTTTTTACCAATTTTGACTCAATCACACATAGTGTCATGCTATGCATGCAGCATCATTTACAATCAATTTTTTACAGACATTCATCGGGAAGGGTCCGTTTCCTTTAAAATGACAGTAAAGACTTCTAAGGGGAAAAAAACGTAGCTTTGATAGTTGTTACAACCTGTCCTCTCTGCACAATTCGTTTCATTGCTAAGAATTTTACCAGACATGACTGCACCAAGTTGTATGGCCATAACTGGGTTTTATTATCAAACCAAGCATTCTCTTTTTTTAACACTTTAACATCCTCTTAAACACTTTATCACTTCCACTACTCCTGACTAACTAGTCCCCTCTGACCTCTGCAATATTACTTTGTGCTAAAGCTCCTTTTAACTGCACATAACTTTTGTTCTTAACACACTCACTTCAGTTTTTCATTATTTAATAAGATACTTCCCAGGACCTCATTAGCTGCTAAATTCTGGGACCATAACTCTTCTATCTTATCTCCCAGAGCAAATAATTTCTCAGCTGATTTTTTTCTCAGCAGCTCTAAGCTTCTCTCTTATGGCTATTGCTTTTATTTCTCAACTTAGTACACTCTGCCTTCAAAGCTATACTCACTAAATATAGCGTGTAAAGGTCAGCTGCTTTTCTTACTTGGATTTATGCAAACAGCCATTGTTTTCCTCCTGACCTTTCAGGAAACTTTTCCATTTAGTTTGTTTCCTCCTCTACTGCTTTGTTCCTTATGCTTTTTTGGGCTTTCTTTGCCTTAGGATGATAGAAACTAGATACTATTTTTTGACATGGCTGCCATTTTTGGAAAATGTCAGTGGCATTCAAAAGATCTTTGCTGTGTTTTGCCAAAAAAGTATTTCTTTATGGCGTTCAGTATATCTCTGAATTCTAAGTATTCTTTTTTTTTTAATCTAATACCTCTCTCTGGAGTTCTTTTTTCACCTGGTCCAGGCTCCCCGTAATACTTCTCTGGGTAATTCATAGAGTTCACAGTTAAATTTAACCCATTACTCCAGAGTGGCACTAACTTCCTCATATTTTAACACTTAAACCCTTCCAGTGCCATTTCCCTTACTGTTAGGTAGTGACCCTCACTAGCATCTCGAGTTTACTCCGGGCTCATCGCTGAGGTTATTTGGCTTCTCCAGCTCAGTGGTTCCTAGGTTTTGGCACCAGTCATGCAGGGATTCCCTCAGAGATCTTTTCCACTCAGCTTATTTAGAACACTTTGTCCAATTCTGTGAGCACACGTCATCCAGTTCTGTGGAATCCATGAAATCAGATCCACTCCAGACTCATCACTGAGGTTTTTTTATTGGCATACAATCAAAGTATACTTGAGTTGATCAGGCTCAAGTGTAGTGGGTGGGTACAGGGTATTCCACACATGCAGTGTATACATAATCATGAATTGGCTTATATATACACACACAGTACTAGTAGTTAATCCATCATATCACAAACTTTATAATTGGTCTGCTAATTTTTATAGCCAGTCCCTGTAGCGATCGTGAACTATCCACAGCTGTGAAGTACACTAGTAAGCAAAGTTGCAGCCGAAAGCTTATCACACATTAATCATCTTACTATTTCTTTATCTACATGTTCTTTAAAAGGCCACTGGTGAGTTTATGCTTTTGGAACCTCGGTTATTCTTTGACTGCTTGCTCATATCCATTCCAGTTAGGTGTGCACGCGCCACGTGCATATTCATAGGAAATTTTTACCCTAGCAACACTCGGTGGGCCGGCAGGGCGCCTCCTGGAGTGGCACCGCCATGGCGCCCGATATATACCTCTGCCAGCTCATCCGCTCCTCAGTTCCTTCTTACCGCCCGTATCAGTCATTGGAACAGTGGAGCGCGGCTTAGCCAATCTCCACCTCCCTAGCTCTTCGCTCATTTATATACTTATTGTGTACATAGTTAGTTTTCTATAGTTCTAGTTAGCATTTATATTAGTAGTTCTTACAGTAGTTATGTATATAGTTAGAGGGGATCGGGGGCTAGCCCCTTTCCCCCCCCAGTACGGGGGCCCATGCCCGGTTCACCGGGCTTCAAACCTGCACGGCCTGTCATCGGCCGATGCCCACAGGAGACCCACATGATTCCTGTTTAAAATGCCTGGGCGAATCCCACCTTGCGGACAAGTGCCGAATCTGCAAGGCTTTCAAGCCCCGGACGAAGGAAGAGCAAGACATTCCCCTCAAGCAACTTTTGATGGAGGCAGCTTTAACTCCTCCATCCTCGGCACCGACTCCGGCACCGGGGACAAATGCTCCCGCCGCACCAGAGCATACGGTTCCTGTAAAGACTCCTCAGCACCAGCCTTCACCGGCTCAACCTTCTGGCCGGCACTGATCCCTCTCCCCGAGGAGCAAGAGGCACAAGGCTCCTGTGGCACCTGTATCTACGCCGCAGTCGGAGCGTACATCCAAGGCGGACCGCCCGGCACCGTCAACTGCCACGGCACTGCTTGCCTCCACACCATCGATTCCGGTCTCTCAGGAGCCGTCGAATCCGGTGCCCACCAGCTCCCCAGCACACGCTGTGGTCGAGCTCGTCATGCCCTCAAAGCTGGAGACCTTCTCCACGGCTCGGGAACTGATTGGTCTGACGGAGCCTGAGCTGCCCTAACCCCCGGCACCACCGGTGCAGGTTCTTCAGTCATTGGGCAAGCCTGCCATGATGAGGCCATCTTCGCTGGGCACTGCAGAATGCCGCCAGTCCCAATCCAGGTCCCGCGGTCACTCTCGGTCCCGCCATCGCTCCCAATCCCAGAGCCTCTTGCAGTCCTGGTACCGCTCTCCATCCCAGTACCGGTCATACTCGCGGCACCGTTCGAGATCCTGGTCTCCATCACGGTACTCTCGGAACCGGTCCAGATCCCAGGACCGCCGTACCTCTCGCAGCTGATCTCAGCATGGAGATGTGAAGCACCGGTCAACCTCCCGGCACCGTGCTGGTCGCAGGTCCTGGTCCCGGTCCCAGCACCGCTACGGCTCTCGGTATCGTTCGCCGGTACCTCGCAGACAGGAGTCTAATGGATGCAGAGACCTTTCCAATAGACTTCAGCTCCTCCGTGGCCCTTGCGTCATCCATCCGTCTCCTCCCATGCAGACAGTGCCTCCTATGGGGACTCGGATACGCATGCCAATGGCCCGGACCATGGACCTCATCAGTGGTCCTTTTGGACACCGTGGGCGTATCATCAAGCCCAAGGTGAACCGACTGGCCCATCATGCTCCGGTCAATCAGAGCACCATGTGTCCGAGGCCACCGTCAGCCGACCTCCCCCCGCTGGCATAGAGGAAACCAGTGCACACGCACCGGACCCGCATGACCTTCTGGAGACGGAGGTCCCCCAGGCTGTCATCCTCCTCTTCCCCAGACGAGGCAGAAGTGGGGACATCAACTTCAGGGCCACCTCCGATTGACCTCCGGTCACACCAGGACTTTCTGCGGCGTGTTCCCCAGAATATCAACCTGTCGGTGGAGGAGGTTCCAGAGGTGGAGGACCCGGTGATTAGCATCTTGTCCGCAGAGACACCCACCAGAGTGGCTCTTCCCTTCATCCGTTCGATCCAGGCTAGAGCAGACACTATCTGGCAATCCCCGGCTTCCATCCCACCCACAGCCAAGGGTGTCGAACGGAAGTACATGGTGCCTTCCAAGAGGTATGAGTACCTCTACGTGCATCCTGCTCCCTGTTCATTGGTGGTACAGTCCATCAACGAACGGGAGCGCCACTGCCAACAAGCCCCCGCGCCTAAATCTAGGGACGCCCGATGCATGGATTTGTTGGGACGGAAAATCTATTCCGCAGGAGATCTCCAACTCCGCATAGCGAACCAACAAGCCCTCCTGGGCAGATACAGTTACAATACCTGGGAGGCTGTCGGGAAGTTTGCTGAGTTGGTTCCACAGGATTCTGGCCAGGAATTTGCAGCACTCCTGGAGGAGAGGAAGAGGGTCGCGAGGACCTCCTTACAAGCCTTGTTAGATGCCGCCGATTCTGTGGCTAGAACGGTCGCTTCTGGCATAGCCATGCACCTTATATCATGGTTGCAAGTGTCCAGCCTGCCACCTGAGTTGCAATATAAGATACAAGACTTGCCGTTTGATGGACAAGCATGTTCTCGCGAAAGACGGACCCCAGACTGCAGAGTCTAAAGGACAACCGAGTAATTATGCATTTGTTGGGAATGCATACGCCTCAGACTCAAAGACGGTCCTTCCGCTCCCAACCTCAGCGCCCTTACCCCCCGCCTCAGCCAAGGCAAGACTATGCCAGAAGATGAGGTCGTACTAATTGCAGACGTCAGTCTGGACCTCAAGGGGGTAACAATTCCGGTCCCACTAAACCAACACCGGGACCCAAATCAAACTTTTGAGGGTGCGCCCGAGAGCAGTGTACCAATTGCCTCCCCGTATCCCTTCCAGTTCTACAACCGCCTTTCCCCATTCCTTCCTGCGTGGTCCCAGTTGATGTCAGATCGTTGGGTCCTACACACGGTGGAGCTTGGATACCATCTTCAGTTTGTTTCACTCCCTCCCTTCCACCCCCCCTCCTGTTCTCTCTTCAGGGACCCCTCTCACGAGCAACTCCTCATCCAGGAGGTCCGCAAGCTCCTCTCAATTGGAGCTATAGAGGAGGTACCGGAGGAGTTAAGGGGCAAGGGGTTTTATTCCCGATATTTCCTCATTCCCAAGGCAAAAGGGGCCTCCGGCCTATCCTAGACCTGCAAGGACTGAACAAATTCATCAAAAAGTTCAAGTTCCGCATGGTATCCCTGGGAACCATTATTCCTTCCCTGGATCCCGGAGATTGGTACACCGCTCTCGACATACAGGATGCATATTTCCACATTGCACTTTATCCCCCTCACAGGAGGTATCTGCGCTTTGTGGTAAACCATCGACACTACCAGTTTACTGTCCTCCCCTTTGGCCTCTCCTGGGCCCCTCGTGTCTTCACGAAGTGTATGGAGGTTGTCGCTGCTTCCCTACACCGTCGTCGGATACACGTCTTCCCTTACCTGGATGACTGGTTTATCTGAGGGGCCTCCGAGGCACAAGTCATCAGCCATGTGGCCATTATCAAGGACCTCTTTCTGCGTCTAGGCCTGATCATCAATTTAGACAAGTCAACTCTGGTGCCTACGCAGAGGATAGAGTTTATCGGGGCGATGCTGGACTCCAACCTTGCAACAGCCAGTTTACCCCTCCACCAGTTTCAAGCCCTTGTCCAAAGTCTTCAGAGTTTTCCAACAACCTCTGCCCGCACTTGCCTTGGAGTCCTCATTCACATGGCTGCATGCACATTCGTCACAAAGCACGCAAGGCTGCGAATGCGTCCTCTCCAAATCTGGCTCGCCTCCATCTATCGGCCGCGCAGAGATGCCATAGACATCATTCTGACAGTTCCGCCGAGCATTCTCAGCTCCCTCGACTGGTGGCGAACGTCCTCCTGGCTGTGTGCAGGTCAACAGTTCCATCCTTCCCAGCCCTCCATGTCCCTAACAATGGATGCGTCCTCCCTGGGCTGGGGTGCTCACCTAGGGCACCTGCGCACCCAAGGCCTTTGGTCGTCCCAGGAGCTGACGCTACACGTCAATGTCCGGGAACTGAGAGCGGTCCAGCTGGCGTGCCAAGCATTCCAGCACCATCTGCAGGGCTGTTGTGTTGCAGTATTCATGGACAACACAACGGCCATGTATTATATAAACAAACAGGGAGGGATGCAGTCCTCCCCCTTGTGTCAGGAAGCGATCCAACTGTGGGACTGCTGCATAGCCCACTCCATAGACCTAGTAGCCTCCTTCCTCCCAGGAGTCCGGAACACGCTAGCAGATCATCTGAGCAGGTCCTTCCTGGCCCACAAGTGGTCCATCCGTCCGGACATTCTCCATTCAGTTTTCCGGAGGTGGGGCTTTCCCCACATAGACCTCTTTGCCTCCCGGGAGAACAGGAAATGCCAGGTATTCTGCTCCCTACAAGGTCACTCCCCGGGCTTCCTGTCGGATGCGTTCCTCATTCCGTGGACGGGTCACCTCTATTATGCCTTCCCACCATTTCCTCTCGTCCACCGAGTTCTGCTCAAGATCCGCAGGGACAAAGCCCGCCTTATCTTGATCGCTCCGGCTTGGCCGAGGCAGCATTGGTACACCATGCTGCTCGACCTGTCTCTGTCAGACCCGATTCCCCTGCCACTCTGCCCAGACCTGATCACGCAGGACTTCGGCAGGCTGCACCACCCAGACCTGCAGTCTCTTCATCTGACTGCATGGCTGCTGGCTGGTTGAGCCAATCGGAGTTGCGTTGTTCCGCTGCAGTGCAACAAGTGCTGCTGGGAAGCAGAAATCCCTCCACACGATCAACGTACCTCGCTAAATGGAAGTGCTTCTGTCACTGGTGTGCTCAGCAGGACCTTTCTCCGCAGTCTGTATTAGTCCCCACCATCTTGGACTATTTATAATCTCTCAAAGAGCAAGGTCTAGCGATCTCTTATCTAAGAGTGCACCTTGCAGCTATTTCCACCTTCCATCCTGGGGAGGCTGGCAGTTCCGTTTTTTCCCATCCTATAGTTTCCAGATTCCTCAAGGGCTTGGAGGTACTCTAACCCCAGGTCAAACACCCAACCCCTACCTGGGACCTGAACCTCGTCTTAAGCAGACTCATGGGGCTCCCCTTTGAGCCTTTAGCCACATGCTCGCTGCTGTACCTGTCCTGGAAGACAGCATTCCTACTCGTTGTCACCTCGGCTAGATGAGTCTCAGAACTTCGAGCTTTGACTGTGGATCCTCCGTATACGGTGTTCCATAAGGACAAGGTACAGCTGCGACCACACCCGGCGTTCCTCCCTAAGGTCGTCTCCTCCTTTCACGTTAATCAGGACATTTTCCTGCCAGTCTTTTTTCCAAAGCCGCACTCATTGTGACGGGAACAGCAGCTGCATACTCTGGATGTCCGCAGGGCTCTCGCTTTTTATATCGAGAGGACCAAACCCTTCCGGCATTCACCTCAGCTATTTGTAGCAGTGGCAGAACGTATGAAAGGCATGGCAATCTCTTCCCAACGGATTGCATCTTGGGTGACATCCTGTATTTTGGCATGCTACGACTTGGCTCATGTTCCGACTGGCCATCTCACCGCCCACTCTACTTGGGCTCAAGCCTCATCTGCCGCGTTCTTGGCCCATGTTCCCATACAGGAAATCTGCCGCATGGCCACCTGGTCTTCCATCCACACCTTTGCATCGCACTATGCATTGGTCCAACAGTCCAGAGATGATGCTGCCTTCGGCTCAGCGGTCTTACATTCCGCAACGTCTCGCTCCGACCCCACCGCCTAGGTAAGGTTTGGGAATCACCTAACTGGAATGGATATGAGCAAGCACTTGAAGAAGAAAAGACAGTTACTCACCTTTGTAACTGTTGTTCTTCGAGATGTGTTGCTCATATCCATTCCACACCCGCCCTCCTTCCCCACTGTCGGAGTAGCCGGCAAGAAGGAACTGAGGAGCGGATGAGCCAGCAGAGGTATATATTGGGTGCCATGGCGGCGCCACTCCAGGGGGCGCCCTGCCAGCCCACTGAGTGTTGCAAGGGTAAAAATCTCCGACAAACGTGCACGCAGCGCGCGCACACCTAGCTGGAATGGATATGAGCAACACTTCTCGAAGAACAACAGTTACAAAGGTGAGCAACCGTCTTTTACCTTACTTTTTTCTTTCATTGTTCATGCAGCCTCATCTGGAATACAGGGTGGTGCTGGTCACCTGATCTAAAAAGGAAATTACAGACCTCGAGGAGGTTCAGAGACGGGTGGTGGGAATGATCAAGTGCCTGAAAAACCATCATACAATGAGATTGAAAAGACTGGTCTGGATTAACCTTAAAATAGAGATGAGCAAGAGGAGATATGATCAAGGTATATATAATAATGAACGGTCTAAAGAACTTCTCTTCTCCCTGTCCAATAACACACAAACAAATGAGGAGCTGAGGGTTCATCTCAATCAAGCTAATACTTGTTAAATCCACAACTGCCTTGTCTTCACTCGGATTTTACCTGACTTTAGTTACCACTTGGTAGGTAACATTCAATAAGAAAACACCTTGTTTCCTAGTAATGAAAGGCCTTATTAAAGAGGAAACAGTGGTTGACATGAGCCTTGGGAAAGGAGAACAAGTAGGGAGGGGCAGAATTATACAGGGTTTTCTATTGCTCCTTATAATTGCTGTAAATGGGGAGCAGCTGATTTTGTGTGCCTGAAGGGAATGCGCAAGTGGCCTAAAGCCCAGCACAGCTGTGTGACTTCACCTCTCTTTCTCTGCTTCTTTGCCTTGGGCTGTCTGATCTATTTAGATTGTAAACACTTCATAGCACAAAAATGTCTTATTGTATGTATGTGCAGCACCTTGCACAATGGGATCCTGATCTCAGCTAGTACTTCTGGGTATTACATTATTATTGGGAGTGAAAGTAGCATCTGAGTTTCTCAAGATCCCACAGCAGGTCTGGAGCAGAGCCAAGACTAGAACCCACCACTTTTCACTTCTACACCATAGCTTTAGCCACAACACAACACTCTCTCTAAAAAGCATGAACTGCTACTGCTTGAGCTAACAGCCCAGCTCACTAACAGATAATGATACTAATAGCAGCTGGCTCTTTACAACCCCTTCAGGCCTTTCCCTGACCCATTTCTATTATGCCACTAATATTTGTGCTTCCCTTGGATGATGGCTTAAGATGCATTTAACTGTAGCTCATAAAACACAGGGATCTTTGAATGAAAGACACAGAATCAATGTACAATATTGTGTGATTATGAAATGCAAGTATTAGCTCCTTTCTCTTTCCAATAAGTATGAATTAATTGCAGAAATCTGTTTGAATATTGGTTTCAAATGCAAGAAGATTTGCAAAGCAGGAGACTGGATTTTATCCTTCCCATCCCCAAGCAAAGTAACATTGGTTTGCACTTCATGAGTTTCTACTCCCAAGCTATGCCACAGTTAAATCAATGATCTCAGGGTACCATTATTACCTATACAAATATTCATTTTATAATGTACTTTGTATAGTACAGATTAAAAGCATGCCAGAGTCTTGAGAAAAGAACTAGGGGAAAAAAGCATTTAAATATGTTTTAAATATAGCATGTAATTAGGAAAAATTGGAGGTGGGGAAGCAGCTAATAAAATCAACACACTATATGTTTCTTTTGTATAGACTAGTCCTTAGACGGCTGAATCACAATATTGTACCATGTACATGATGGAAAATGCACACACAATGCAGTATCACATAGTAGGCCTGTGTATCTGTTTGAAATTGCCAGCATTCTATAGAATGTCTGAAATCCAAGGTTCTGCTGCTATTATAGTTGGTAGGTAAGTGATTAAAATGCTCTGCACAGATGGAAAGTCAGGCCAAAATTCATTCTGTTCTCCTGAACAATTAATACAATTTGTTGGATTGTTTTTTTGTTTTGTTTTGTTTTGTTTTGTTTTAAGTATTTTTTTCCCATTAGGACCCATTTTATCCATTCTTGACTTCTTGGTGGCTTACTTGTGTGGCATGCATGTTGCTACATGATGCTTATGTTCGGTTCACTTATTGTAATTGCTATATCAGTCTTCCAAAAAACTATCCCAATTACAGACACAATTGCTTAACAAGAAATCCCTTTTCCTCGGATCAGAGGGTGAGGGCAGAGAAACGAGGGCTGAGAGAGCTATTAAATTACTGAGAAATCTCTTCTTCGCTAAAAGTCTGTGACTAACATCAATTAAAATGAAAGGGGAGCTGAATATTTGCATTAATGGGAAATGGTACACATCTGAAAAAGCCACTGGCCTCTTTGTGGTCTACCAGAAAAAGACACTTAAAAAAAGCATTGAAATTGTATGGCACCAGACACGCCACCTGAAACTGCTGCTTTTAGGTGCCTCAAAATATTTTGCAGCACCATTCACTGAGCCCTAATGTGAACTACTTAACCTGTGGTTCACAGCATTTAATTATTGCTCCTGCCTCAAATAGCTTTAAAAGCATCTGTGTTCTAAGAGTTATACCTACACATTAGAGATGTGATGAGAAAGAAATGATGTGTAATTTACATTGCGAAGGATGAGTCACCTGTCTTGCACTTTGATTTTGCAATACAGCCTTTTAGTTCCTTTCAGCAAACTGGAAAAGCTTATTGCCCAAATGTGATTTTCTGGAAGTGGGACATTTAAACATTGCTGCCAATTAGCAAAAGAAAACACTTGGAGAAAGCTTGCTTATATAAACAGATGTATACAGCGTCAAACTTCAATTAGTGAGCAGTATGCCTGAGGAATGGAAATTTTATTTTGGTAGCACTGAATGGACAATGAGTATTTCCTCAATTTCCACAGAGGAGTAAATACAAAGAAGAGAACATGCCAATCAAAAAGCAGCACAGATATCACTTCTATTTCTCTTTTGCAGAATCAGTGTTGTCATTTTTGATTAGATAGATAGATTGATACATAGATACTCCTGCATTTCTTCATTGTTGCAGTTGTCTGTATCAAGCAGTGGGAACATCTGGAATGTCTTAGTCAAAGAGCTTGTCTATGTGGCAAGTTACTATACATCAGGCCCAGGTGTGAGTTCACGGTGCACCAGCTTGCTGCGCAGTAACCTCCTGTTCGGACACAGCTAGAGCTAGAGGACACTGGAAGTCCTGGAGTCATCTTAGCCTAATACTCCTTGAAGGCGTAGAACACCAAACTGCACTTTGGGCTTTTCAACACATTAGAACAGTGTCTCCATGGGATCAGGGGCGGCTCTAGGGATTTTGCCGCCCCAAGCATGGGAGGCAGGCTGCCTCCAGTGATTTGCCTGTGTAGGGTCCTCTGGACTTGTGGCTTCGGCGGACCCCCCACAGGCACGCCTGTGGGAGGTCTACCGAAGCAGCAGGACCAGTGGACTCTCCGCAGGCAAGCCGCTGGAGGCAGCCTGCCTGCTGCCCTTGCGGCGCAGGCAGAGCACCCCTTGTGGCTTGCCGCCTCAAGCATACGTTTGGCATGCTGGGGCCTGGAGCCGCCCCTGCATGGGATGTTACTGCCTGGCAAACTGATGCACTGTGGATTCATACCCTTCCTTTTGGTGCAGTAACTTCCCATGTAGACAAGATAGGGAGAGGTGGAGTTTCATGTTGCTTGTCTTTTCCAACAGCTGGTCTTCTGTCTTTGATATATTTCATGGAAAGAAATTGGGAAGGACTCACGAGATTACTTTGTTAAGCTCCAGAGATAAGGGGGTCCTTGCACAGAGGACAACAGGGCACTCTGAAATAGGATTGGAATCATGGACACAGGGGAAGGACACAAAGATATCACTATAGCTAGGTTCTAGGAAGATGGAGAGTTGCCCACAGTATGAAAGGCTACTTTGAGAACAGAGAGGGAGAAGTAGCCATCAGCAGCAGAGTAAATGAGCTTAAATACCTAGAAGAGAGTTTTTTCCATGCTACCCAGATTGAAAATGGTGAAGCATATTGTTGCGTGAGAGGTATTTGGACAGAGGAGAGAGGATTACTACCTCAAATTTTCTGTAGAGACAAGGAAAGTTAGAGGGGATGTGTAGCGAGGCGCCCTGGCTCCCCGCCGCGCCTGAAAGGGATGAGCCAGAATAGATGCCGAGGTGGGTGGAGCCAGCGCTGCCAGTCCCCACCCCCCGGAAGTTGAGGGGCAGAACAGGAAGTATAAAGGCCCTGCTCCAGTGCTCAGTTAGGTGCAGGCTGCTGGAGGGGATAGACGCTGGTGCCTGAGCTCCCGCCGGGCCCAGCCTGCCCCGAGCTCGGCATCCAGAAGAGCGCTGGCCTGAGCTTCCCCGTGCCCGGTATCCAGAGGAGCTGCCTGAGCTTCCCTACGCCCGGTATCCAGAGGAGCCCATGGTCTGGGACCTGCCGGACGATGCCGGGGAAGGACAGGTACCCAGAGAGGGGGAGATTGGAAGTGGCCTGGGGGTAGCTGACCCCGGTCTGGCTCCAGGGGACCCTGAACCAATTTCAGTGTGTTGCGGCCAGGATCCCCACTGACGGCAGCGAATCGTTGCTGCTGCTAGGGCCCCGGGCTGGGACGCAGTGGAGTGGGGGGGCCTGCATCCCCCCTACCACCCTTCCGAGGGTGGCAGGCTCCCCCTCCCCCTGGCCTGAGGAGGCCCCTTGTGCTGCTTAACTCGCTGTTCAGCCCCTGCTTGAGGGTCTGACCCTTACCTGGGTTTGTTGCCCCGCCCTGCTCCCGGGCCAGGCTTATAGACTCTGTATTTGCTCAGCCCTGCTGAAAGGCCTGAGCCTGAACGGCTTGTTGCCCTGCCCTGCTCCAGGGCCGGGCTTAGAGACTTTGTATTTGCTCAGCCCTGCTGGGAGGCCTGAGCCTGAACTGTGTGTTGCCCCACCCTGCTTCATTGCCACGTTTACAGACTCTGTGTCTGCCCAGCCCCTGTCGAAGGGCCGGGACTCTGACTTGCTTAGAGACTGTTTGTTTGCTCAGCCCCGCTGAAGGGTCTGGGCCCTGGACAGATTGCTGCTGTGTAGCGAGGCACCCTGGATCCCCGCCGTGCCTGAAAGGGACGAGCCTCAGCACCAGACCCTTACACGATGTAAAAGCAGCAAAGAGTCCTGTGGCACCTTATAGACTAACAGACATATTGAAGCATGAGCTTTTGTGGGTATTCACGCAAGCTCATGCTCCAATACGTTTGTTAGTCTATAAGGTGCCACAGGACTCTTTGCTGCTTTTACAGATCCAGACTAAAACGGCTACCCCTCTGATACTTAGAGGGGATGATAACTGAGAAATGGGGATAAAATGTCAGTCAGGCTGTAAGACTGAACCTAGCCTCAATTCTAGGGTATATATGAAGGTGAATATAGAACAAATATATATGATCTATGAAGGTGCACACGGAATGATTCAGAGTCCATAGGTCCCTTGTCTCAATAAGTGAATATATTGTGCAGGCCAAACCATTCTGCTGTTGGCTAGACATTGGTTCCACGTTATGGAGTTTCTGAGTTCTATTGTTTTCTCTTCTGTAAAAATATAGGAAATTCCATAACTACTCCCTTCCCCATGTTAAAAGAATATTAAGGTTGCAAAGTGAAGTACTCAAATGCTAAGTATTGTAATTTTACAGTCTCAGACCTCAAAAGATTCCAGGAATAGAAGTGAGTGTCCTATTGGACAGCTATAAATCTCTCCACTATAATAGTATGAAACTCTCATTTTTACCCTGACTATCTTAAATCTCTTTCTGGTCCTGGAGTAAATAATGGCTATTCTCCCATTGCAAATTTGAGAGGATATTCTATATTTTGGGAAAAGAAGGAAACATTTCACAGGCAGCTTGTAAAAAAATGATATGATGACTTTTTGAAACTTCTGAGATGAAACATTAGAATATATCCGAACAGAGATGGATAATAATGAGCAAAGTGTAGGCAAGGGTGTGAACAGGGAATAATAAATTCAATTAATCTTATATAGTAACATTACAGTTTAACAAGTGGTTTTCATATCCATATCTGTTGTGGTATCCATGTGTTAAATGGGACCGTGGCTTGGTCTGTAGTGAGATGGACCTTAGAATTCTCAGCCCTATAGAAGGCGCTGCCAGAAATGGTCCTGGTCATTAGGTAGGTAGCATTCTTCCCACTGAGTCATTACCAGGTACCAGTGTTATCATAGAATATCAGGGTTGGAAGGGACCTCAGGAGGTCATCTAGTCCAACCCCCTGCTCATCCTAGCCAAGGTTTTGTCAAGCCGGGCCCAAAAAACCTGTAAGGAAGGAGATTCTAAGGAACGAGATCCCACCACCACCTCCCTAGGTAACCCATTCCAGTGCTTCACCATCCTCCCAGTTAAAAAGTTTTTTCCTAATATCCAACCTAAACCTCCCCTAGTGCAACTTGAGACCATTGATCCTTGTTCTGTCATCCGGTACCACTGAGAACAGTCTAGATCCATCTTCTTTGGAACCCCCCTTCAGGTAGTTGAAAGCAGCTATCAAATCCCCTCTCATTCTTCTCTTCTGCAAACTATAGTCCATTCTATCTACTTTATAGTCCATTTATACAACACCTAGCACAATGGGGTCCTAGTCCATGACTAAGTCTCTTAGGTGCTAAAGTAACACAAATAATATATAATAGTTATCACAGAGGAGCCAGTGACCTGGATAAGGTATTCTTCATGACTTCAACTATTGTGTAGTATTAAAGCTTTCAAGAGGAAGTGACAATGAGACATCAGGAGATGCAGGGTACCTATTTTGATGAATAACCCCAACATGATTTGGTGACAACTACAAAGATATCCCTTTATATTGGGTATTTCTAAACATATCTTTTTATACTGGACATTTCATAAAGAATTTAACAAGTTTCAATAGGCAAAACCTTCAATCTATTAATAAAGGGCATTGGCCCAAATTTTCAAATTTGGGTTCAGAGATGCTCAGCACCCACAACTTCCACTGAAATGAATATGAATGCTCTGAAAATCAGTCCACTTTTATTTTAGATTCCTAAATACAGATGTAAGTGTCTAAATGCAGGCACGTGGGGCTGAATTTGTCAGCCATTATGTTTTTAAGTCACTCAGATTCTTCTTATTGTCTAACATTTGCAGGATGACTGCATGAGAGTCTGGCTTGCCTCAATGCCTTGCCATTGAAAGTTTATTCAGGAGAAAAGGTCAAGATTCATCTCTGAATCGCAAAACAGCAGCAGCAAAAAAAGGGCAGGGGTTTTCTCACCTCACTATATTTACATATGTCCTTTGGGAGCCACCCTCCATGTGCCAGCTGTGAACTTGTTATGCTGAATCCAGTTAGCTTTATCTCTGCTAACACACAGCTAGCTTAAAGGAAAAGATCAAGGCAACATATATTAGTTACAATTTACTTTAATTACATGCCCAAGGTTATACAGTATCCATTCAGACATAGTGCCTTTTGCAAAATTAGTGCCATTACTCTGTGTAGTTAAAGATGAGAATATTTTCCTTTCTTCTGTATAATATGCTCTGTATTCCAGGGTAAGACAACGAAAATATTCTCTACACGTATATTGATATGTACTAAATTGAGTATTTTGTGTCATAATAATACTTGGCACTTATTTAGCCTTGTTACTGTATTTTAATCAAGAATTTCAAAGCATTTTAAGGCAATTAAATCCTACAACAGCTTTCACAGCGTTCTCATATCTATATGGGCAAACTGAGACCTAGATTTGCTGAATCTGTAGCACAGCTAGGAAATGAACCCAGGGAGTTTTGATTCACAGTACCTTCCACAAGAACACATGCTCACACCAAAGGCTGGATATTCATTGTCCATTAAATAGACTTGATGAAGGGGTTGCCTTCTGTTGCATTTACTGCAATGGCCATATCATTTCCTTCACTTCAGTCCACCTCAGGTATTGTATTTTTAGTCACAGTAGGCTAAATGCATCCCTGGATTAGCTTCACTGAAATCAGTAGAGAATTAATTAGTCCCGGTTCTTTTGAAAAAAAATTAACAGGTTGCTTACTGTGTAAAACTGGTGCAGGTGGACAAACAAAGGAAAATATTGTTTTAATGTGAGTGCTTTACAAAAACAACTATATTTAAAGATGGAGATATGCCAGTAATATTAGAATATAATTTCTCCTGGCCTGTATAGATAGAATAAAACTGTGCAGAGAAGTCATATTTTAACATTGGATGATACATAAGATAAAACGTAGTTCTCCTTAACACAATTGTTTTTTTGTTCCTGTCTTCACAGATAAGAAAAATTATTTTATAACATGGTTGGACCCAAACCGTGTTTCTCATCCATGTTATATGGACATTTTTTTTAGTGTACAAAGGGTTTTACATATGTAATTTAAAAACTAAGATTTTAAACTATAGTTAGACACCTAAATAATAGACTTGATTTTTAAAATAGCTGAACGCCCATTGACTCCTACTTCTGTAAAATCTTGGCTTTGGGATTTGTTTTGCATTGTATATTTAGTAAAATAATTTGAGTTAATGCCCTTTAATACAATGTACCCCCCCACACACACTCATACATACACATAGCATGTAGTGTTTTAAGGATCAAAGTAATAACAAAAGTTTTCCAGACAGAGATATGTATGATATTATGCTAGCTAGGCAAACATTATGGTAGCATGCTTTGCCAGACAGAAAATTGCTCTGTTTCATTTTCAAAGGATAATTTCCTTTCAGTAATATTACTAGTTAATCATAATCGAATCTTATCAGATGTTCATGAGAGCCAGAGGATCTGATGTGATGAGAAAGCACGTAAGTATGCAAATTCAGTCTGGATTTCAAGCAGATTATAATATGGAACTTGCATTGACTGGGCTCTGTAATGATCCTTTATTGATTTCTTAAAGTTCAAAATACATTTGAACTTTTAGAAAATGTAACTGCTAACTGAGCAAACGTTGACACTAGGAACCAAAATATGCCCTAACAAAAAGAACACAAAAGGTTGCTTTGGGCAATTATAGACTTTCTGTAGCTTCTTGCCATGTGTCCTTCAACAGATACCCTTTCTGCCATCCAGTATAGTTAATATCTCTACTACTGATGTTTACGTGAGTAATTCTTTTTATGTAGAAGTTTATTTTTAATCTGTGGAAGGATTCTAAGGCCTGTAGTGTCTTGTATAAGGCACTGAGAAACTATCACTTAATAAAGCTAACAATACATCATAATAATATTAGTTATTCACTTTTTGGTAATATATATATTATTATATGACTATGTATAAGATATATATCTTATATATGAGTTTAGAGTGGCTTTAATCCCCTAGGTTCCCAGAGCACTTAAAAAACCCCAACCCTTTAGTCATTTTCTTTCGTTGTTCTATGTCAAATTTATGCCCTGGTTTGGTAAAGTGATCTGTAGATAATATGGACCATTATTCTTGACTTCCATTGACTCCATGCAGGCATATAAGGGGCCATACGTAGGCCTTGTCTTCACTACCAGGGTAAGAAGACCCAAGTTATGCTACTCCAGCTGTGTGAATAATGTAGCTGGAGTCGATGTAGCTTGGTTTGACTTATCCCTGTGTCTTCACTGCACTGAGTCAATGGGAGTCACTCTCTGGTCGACTTCTTGGAGACCTAGAGTACCAGGCTCTGCCACTGATTTAGCAAGTCTTCACTAGACCTGCTAAATCGATCTCTTCAGCATCGATTGCAGCAGTGTCGATCTTTCTGTAGTGGAGACCAGCCCTTAGTTCTGCCAGGAGTGCAGGGGACTGGACTAGATGATCTCTTGAGGTTCCTTCCAGTCTTATGATTCTATGTGGATGGACCCCTGGGGCAGAATTGGAGACATAGAGGGTGATATCCTAACGACCACCTTAATCACTTTATACTGGGTAAAAGGGTTGAAGCAGCATGTAGGGGCTCTAGGAGCCCCATATCGCACTGGTAAAGGATTCTCTCACTGCAGCAATTGTGAAAGACAAACATAAGGCTGTCCTGCAAGGATCCTCTTGCAAATACTGGTATAGGTAGGATGGGTATGGGGCTGTTAGGGTCACAGAACACAGGGTTGCAGAGGTTCAGAGTAGTGTGCAGCCCAGGGAAACTGCCTTAACTTAGGTAGGGCCCCAGGACTGTCTAAATTATGCTGAAGGTTCCGGCTCCCAAAGCCCCCAGGATTGGGTGGGCACAAAGGTGGCTTAAAGTCTCCATAGCATCTTCCTCACCCTCGACAGTGAGTTCTGTGGTGAACTTCTCACCCATAGATCCTCAGGACGAGAATATCTTTTAAAAAATAAAGCAAACAAAAATATTCTTCTCTCACTTAATTGAGTGTAAATCAAGAATAGCTCAGTTGAAACCAATGTCCGTCAGTTTAAGGGTTTGTCTTTGCACATCACACAGATCATGGATGCCTTCAGTTTGTGAGGATGCTCAGCCCCTTTGTGCATCTGTGTAAGGGCTCGTCAACACAGTCTTCAAGTGAGCAGCAAGCTGAGGTGTAAATTTACAGCACTCTAGCCAGCTAAGCACTAACTGGCCATCTGGAGAAACTCTAAGATGATTATAAGGGCCGATCACCTGCTATGCTTTCACTAATGTTCGCTGCAGATAAGGACGCTTTGCCCTCTGAAAGTCAATCTACTAATTTAAGTTTCTAAATATTAATTTAGGTGCCTCCCTTTACACAGCCAAGTCTGAAAAATTTGGCCTTAATTTATCCATGCCTCAGTTTTTTTCCATTTGTATATCCCGCATAACAATAGTTTCTTGCATCCCAGAGATGACCTGGTGGTTTATTAACTAATCTCAATATTTTTCATAGATTTCAGTGCCATAAAGGATTATTCGATTATCTAATTTGATCTGCTGTATGAGATAGGCCAGAGAATTTCATCCATTTACCCTTGTATTGAGTCCAATAGCTTATATTTACCTAAACAATATCTCCCAGATAGCCAGCAAGTCTTGATTTGAAGACACCAAAGTATGAAGAATCCACCACTTCCCTTGTTAGTTTTTCCAAACTTTTTCTGACCCTCACTGTCATATGCTATTTCTAATTTGAAAGTGCCTGTTTTTCCTCCCAGCTAGAGCTGGTTCCAGCCCATATGGCAAAATGGAATTTTGTTGAAATAGCCTGTTTTGTCAAAGTCTAAACATTTTGCGGATCTGTTGGCACTTCTGGCCAGAGAATGAGCCGAATAACCCCACCTGAACTTTTTGATGGGAAAATGGATGTTTCAACACAAGTCTGCTTCACAAAACAGTGTTGGAAGGTTTTGGTTTTGTTCCAATGTGGGGCGAAAAGAAATTCAGAAACTTTGAAAGTCATTGAAAAATTGAACTCCTTGGGGCAGGGACTATCTCTTTTGTTCTATTTCTACACTTCCCAGCATAATAAGGTCTTGCTACAGTAATAAATCTCTCTGTTATCCTCCAGTTGTCTCTACTTACAGACATTCATTTTTGCTTTCCTTTCTTTGATAGCTTAAAGAACCCTAAAACAACTGGCATTTTTTCCATGTGAAGGTAATTTTACTGTAAGTCACCTTTTGATCTTTTTGATAAATGAAACAGATTGAGCTCCATAAATATCTTTTCTGAGAATGAATGTTTATTGCCTTGAGAATCTATATATACATTTTTTATAAGGTATGTTGTTGAAGTTAGACATCACAAGGTGCTCTATGTTAAGAGCAAGTCAGTGGGAGAGGCAGCACTGAATGATGTTTTTAAACCTTTTTCACCAGTGCACGTGTCATACAATGTTATTTAGGCCTGTTGCTGCTGCTATGGCTGAATTACTGCAGTGGTTTGCTACATCCTGGAGGAAATTAGCAGGACAATGGCAGCCTACCAACAAAACACTGATAAATGTTGTTTGCCAGATAACATTTTATCGTATACTCACTTCAGTCCATTTAAAATATCAGCACGTTACCGAGTATTGGCAAGTTGTGTTTTCTCCTTCATCTAACAGGTTATTCTTATTATCACATTTTGATTAGCTGCATGATATTCAACCCTCTTGTGTAAATTTGCATCTGCATTTGATTGGACAGCAGATTTCAAAAGCAGGATCAGCTATCCAGACAGAGTTGATACTTAGCCAGGCAAAGGTAGCAAAAGCCAAAAACTACACAATCACAATAATAACTTAGAGAGTCTGCCAACAAACTTGTCATGGGCAAAGTCTGCTTGTGGCTTACTATTAGTCTGTAATTGAAACTTTATTCAATAAATTAATTCAAATTATTTCGGATTTAAGCTCTGTTGCATGCACTGAAAGGATGAATGGATTATGATTAAAATACTGGACTCATTCCAGTGCAGCACTTAAACCAACATATCATCCCTACTAATAGGAATGTTTAGCTCTGCACTTTCCCCTGTTCACAACAATGTCATGACAATTTTTCTCCACAACTTTTCCTGATCTTCAGATGATGTGGGGAAGTGTCTTCAGAGTAAAAGGCATTTAAACCGATTTGATTAAAGACAGGAAGATCAAATGTTTTATCTGGAAACTTTAAAGTATTTGATATATAAAGGGAAGATTCAAATTGATAAGTAAATGTAATAGAGTCAAGGTAGAAAGACATCATCCTTTTCAGTACCTGTGGGATGCCTCATATTAGACTTAATTTTTCTGTGCAAAAGGGATTGTCTTTACTCAAAATACTAGCTACTTATTATGTGCTTTGTTCTTGTGCCTCCAAATTATTTGTTTATAGTAGCATTCATACTGTGTTAGAAGGTTTCCAGATATTCAAGATGGGGTGGTCTCTGCCCCAAGGAAGAACCTAAGAAGAGAGAAACAGAGGCCAGGGAACAGGAAAAACAAATTAGGTTAAACTAATTAATTATAGGCAGCATGGCTAACCTCAGACTTGTAGCACGCTTAGAGAACTGTATGGAAATAGGCTCAGAGGTGAGACATTAGCAAATCCGAGGTTAGCTCTGGGAACATTAGTAGAGTGTAGAGGGCGGGGTTTGACACAAAACTTCTGGGAGTAGAAATAAAGATGGGCAGTATATAAGTAGTTTTGGCATATTCCATTTTTATTTTTTTATAATTTCAGCAGATAATATCAATATTTATTTTTAACCATTTTTTAATTTTTAATTGATTTAAATTTTTACAGCTGCAAGAAATTATGGGGAGGGTCACACCAGGGGTGGGGAGTCTGAGAGTAATTATCTCGTGACAGTAGATGTTGAGCTTCAAAAAGCTCAAGCTCTATAACCATTGAAACACAAATTGTCATATCCTATAGCAAAATATACAGAGTCAATAGCTTTAAATCAAACTCTAATAAGTTCACAAAATTAAATTCCTTATTTTGGCTAATGGTAAATTTTGATTATTAGTGAAAATTATCTGAAATGGTAGCTGAGGTTCTTTTAATAGAATCGTAGAGTTAGAAGAGACCACAAGGGTCATCTAGTTTAACTCCCTGCCAAGATGCAGGATTTGTTGTGTCTAAACCAGCGGTTCTCAAACTGGGTCAGGATCCCTAAATGGATTGCGACTCCGTTTTGATGGGGTGGCCAGAGTCCCACCACCCAACAGCTTCAGCCCTGGCAAGTGGAGCTAAGGCTTTGGCTTTAGCTCTGGGAAGTGGGGCTCAGGTTACCAGCCCTCTGCCCATGGCTCAATTCCTTGGGCTTCTGCTTTGGCCCCCCCCATATGGGGCGATGGGGCTCGGGTGGGCTCAGGCTTCAGTCCCCCACCTTGGCATCATGTAGTAATTTTTGTTGTTAGAAAGAGGTTGTTGTGCAATGAAGTACAAGAACTGCTGATCTAAACCATCCAAGAAACATGGCTGTCCAGCCTCCTTTTGAAAACATCCAGTGAAGAAGCTTTCACAGTTTCTGGAGGCAGTCTGTTCCATTGTCCTACTGTTCTTACAGTTAGGAAGGTTTTTCCTGAGATTTGATCTAAAATTCCTGTACTGTAGTTTGAACCCATTGCCTCTGTGCCAGAAGAGAACAACTTTTCTACATCTTTTTTATGGCAGCCTTTCAAGTATCTGAAGACCACTATCATAACCCACCTTAATCTCCTTCTTTCAAAACTAAACATACCCAGTTCTTTAGGCCTTTGCTTATATGGCTTGCATTCCATACGTTTGATCATCTTTGTCACTCACCTCTGGATCCTTTCCAGTTGCTCTACATCCTTTCTATACATTGATGACCGAAATTGGACACAGTACTCCAGCTGAGGCCTAACCAGTACCAAGAAGGATAGCACTGTAGCCACCCATGACTTGCATGCTATGCCTCCATTAATGCAACCTAAGATTGCATTTGCTTTTTATGCAACTGCATTGCATTGTTGACTCACGGTAAGGCTGTGATCAAGAACAACTCCCAGATCCTTCTCAGCTGCTCTGCTACCAAAGCAGTTTTCCTCCATTCTGTATTTGTGAATTTGTTTTTCCTTCCCTAAGAGTAGCACCTTCCATTTGTCTTTGTTAAATTTCATTTTGTTGTCTACAGTGCAGTTCTCCAATTTATCAAAATCCCTCTGAATTTTAACTCTGTCCTCCAAAGTATTGGCAGCCCACCTAGCTTTGCGTCATCTGCAAACTTGATAAGTATAATAGCTATACCTACATCCAGGTCATTAATAAAGATGTTGTACAACACGGAATCCAGAACAGATCCCTGTGGAACCCCAGTTGAGGCCTCCCTCCAATCTGACATCATTCCATTCATAGTTACTCTTTGTTTGCCATTGTTTGAGTTTGTAAATATTATTGCCAGTGGCTCCAAGATTTCTTCAGCTAATTTCTTCAGTACCCTTGGGTGAATAGCATCCAGTTGCACTGATCTGCATTCTTTCAAATTGGTCAGACAATCTCTGATGTGTTCTTTATTTATCCTGACCTGTGTCCCTCCCCCCACCTTTAAAAAAAAACAAACCCTCATGGGTGACAGGAGAGGTCCAGGAAGACTGAAGAAGGGCTAACATAGTGCCCATCTTTTTAAAGGGAATAAAAGAGGAGACAGGGAACGATAGACCAGTCAGCCTGACGTAGATAACTGGGCAGCTACTACAACAATATATAGTATTGGTAACTATGTTAGTCATCTGGTCACATGTTATTTTTTGTAAGAAAACTGTAGTAAAGTTGGCATTGAACAGCTCTGCCTTCCTATCATCTTCCATTACCAGCTCACCTTGTCCATTGAGCAGCAGACCCACACCGCATCCTTGATTTTTCTTTTTTTATTTGAGATATTTGAAAAACTCCTGCTTGTTGTCTCTATCATTTCTTGCCAGCTGTAACTCATTCTTTGCCTTGGCTTTCCTGATTTTGTCCCTACATGCTATTCCCATGTAGGCGACCTTACTGACATGTCCCTCCTTCCATTACCTGTATGTATCCCTTTTGAGTTTTAGATATCTAAAAAGCTCATTGTGCAGCTGCATCGGCCTCCTGTGTCTCTTCTTATCTTTCTTCTGTGTCAAAATAGCTTGATGTTGAACCTCTAGTATTACATCTTTTAAGAACTGCCAGCCTCCTTCAATTGCTTTTCTTCCTAACTGGTCTTTCTATGGGACCTTGCCTACTATTTCTTTGAGGGCAGGTCTACACTAACACTTAAGTCGATGTAACTTACATCACTAAGAGGTGTGAAAAAGCTACTCCTCTGAGTGACACAAGTTACAGTGATCTAAGAGCTATCTGCACTGGTGCTATGTTGGTGGGAGACACTCTCCCAATGTCATAGCTTCTGACTCTCATGGAGGTGGACTAATGATGTCAATGGGAGAGCTGTCTCCCATCAGCATAGCATGTCTTCACTGGGATACAGCAGCGCATCTGCACTGGTGTAGCTGTGCCAATGTAGTTCTTCTACTCTAGACTAGCCCTCAGTCTGCTGAAATATGCCAAAGAAGTCAGTGGAAGGACTCCCACTGGTTTAGGAGAAGTTGGATCAGGCCTATAGTAGGCTCAGTTTTGCCAGAGTACAGTGCTCTGTTCCACCCCATCCTAAGAGTGTTCCAGGGCATATTGTGCTTCAGAGATACAGAATTCCTCCTGGGTTTTCTATTAATGTGGAGGAAGCCTGCTGCTACGACTGTAACATGCCTCCCTCACTGCACTACCTGTCCAACTCTATGGAGAGAGTTGAGGATATAGCTCACTTTCTTGTTCTCCCTTTCAGAGACTGGCAGGCTGATGTGCTAAAGGGGAGCAGCTTCTGCAGTCAGAGAGTGCTTACATGGTAAGAAGGCACAAGATTGTCCATAACTGTCCATTGACTTGCAGATTAATCTGAAAATGCTGGCAATAAAAAAAACAAATCCCTCTCCAATGCATTTTAGTTCCAGGATTTGTGTTATTTCATTATTATGGACAAACCAACATCTTTGTGTTTTCCTGGTTTGTTCCTTTATTTAAACTAGGGAAGAGAAAGAAGGATGCCTCCTTAAATTACAGTCTGTAGCAATATTCAGGTTGAAATAACTGTTTGACATTTAACAAGCCCCATCCCTTCTAGAAAGAGTTGATGAGACAAACTATATTCTTTGCCTCAGACAATTCTCTGTATCTCCTACAGATGGATACCTAATAAGCCCTATATTAACCCTAACCCAAATGCTACACTTATAGATAATAAGAAGAAACATTTTATTGTGTTCTTTGTTTCTTACCACTTGGCTTTAAAGTTGTTGGCGCTGTCATTTCCCCTCATCAGTTTTGATACCATAAGGTGATGCAATTACTGTCCAAGACACAGACTTCAAATTCATCTGAATGCAGACAATGGAAGTAGATTCTAGACACAGAAATGAAGTCAAGTACTCTGAAATATTCTGTGCAGAGATGAATTTGAAGGATGGGCAGGAGGCGTGAGTAATATGAATTGAATCTACAATGATACTCTGTTCTCACATCTTTCTTTATGCATGCAATGCATTCCATTGCACCGGATGGCATCATCTGTCTATGCTAATCTCTTTGTGTGAATTGATTGGATGCCATCAAATGTAATGCAGTTATTACATCATTTTCCAGCATTCCAAATATTGTTCTTGTTTTATATGTTGTGGAGTAGCTGAAGAAGACCCAAACCCTTAAACTTAAAATGGCTTATATATAAATTCCATGATCAGTAGTAGTACTGTGTGTGATATGGGAAGCTTGAAAGTGTGTAGTTTGAAAAAAAAATGCAAATACCCATGCTGCAGTGTAAGTGTCAATGTTAAAGGCACAGTATGAATGTGTGTGAAGTTTCTGGTCTGGTGAAGTGCTAAGGTGCTTCAACTCCCTTTGAACTCCAAATTCATAGATTCATAAATGATGAGGCCACGAGGGACCACTCTGATCATCTAGTCTGACCTCTTATAAATACACAGCCCATATCACTTCCTTGGATCAATTCCTTTTTGCACTAAAAAAGTGGTTCCAAAGTTTAGCAACCCAAGGAACCCCATTTCAATTTAAAAAATTTTGAACACCCCCAACCCTCTCACTCAGCCCCAGGCCCTGCCCCTGCCCCACCCCTACTCCTTCTCTTCCTGCCCCCTCCTCCAAGCATGTCCTGTCTCCACTCCTCCTTCTTCCTCCTAGTGCCTCCTGCATGCCACTGAACAGCTGTTTCACAGCGTGCAGGAGGCCCTGGGAAAGAGGGGAAGGAGTTGATCAGCAGGGCCAGCAGCCCCAGACATGACTTGTGGACACCCTGGAATACCTTCACATACCCCCAGGGGTCCACGAACCCAGTTTGAGAAACCCTGCACTAAAACATTGGTTCAGGAGATTGTTTCCATCATTTTCTGACCGACTTGTACCTGCCTGAACATGGGCCAAGAACTTCCATGAGAATTGCATTCACTTACATCATGACTTTGATTTCAAGTGTGGAATACTATTCTCAGTTTCCCTAGAATAAAAATCTAAGGAGGGCTGGGTTCAAATCTAGGATGTTTTTGCCTTGAATCAGTCCCTTAAAAGAAAACAGCAAATAATCAGAAGTGGAATATTTATAGATAATGGACAGGATCTGGGAAACATGGCAACTTTTCAGAGATTGTGCTGGAATGAGAGTGATAACATTTATTGAGATGCAAATATGAATGAAGAATTAGATAAATCTAGAAACAAAGGTGCAGAACAGGACTGAATTAGCAGTAATTTGAAGCAGAAACTAATATTTGATTGTTACCATTAAACAAGCACTGGGTGAATGGCAAGAATCCGTTTAGTCTCTTTAAATTATTACCCACAAAGTCAATAGGTGTTTATCATCAGACGGAAAGCAGGTTCCTTATCAGTCCCCTTTCTAATGGAGCCGGCTGTTTATTTTGGAAAATGGTGCAGTTCACGGTGCATAGCAAACTGTCACCCTGAGTCCCAGAAACACAGATCATGTGCTTTCTTGTTCAATTAGGAGTCAAGTTTGCTTAGACGTGATGCAAAGATTTCACCTTTAGCCTCAAATATGGAAAATCTGTAGATGATAAATCACAACTTACCTGCTCAAGCTTTCATGGAAGAACACTTGACAATGCAACAGGCTTATGGATTCTTTTTTGATCCTGGAGAACAAAATATCATGCGCGACGTGAATGAAGGATTCAGGTACAGCACATGAAAAGATAAGCCACAGATTAGAAAGGACTTCTCTCTCTAACTAGTTACCATATACTGGGACGACTTTATTTAACTAGCCTTCTTCGGAAAGATGGGCCAAAAAGAAGGAATGTAAAGTGATCTGATTAGTAGGAAGTCTAAGTTATTGTAAGTGGATGTACACTGCGTATCACTTTTGAAGTTGTCCCAATATATGGTAAGTAATTATTTCTAATCCTACTCCCTTAGACAGATTGCAGTTTATATAAATAAGTGGTTTTAATAATATTACTGATTTTATCCCTGGCAAATACAGTATGACAGATAAGACTGTAACATTATAGTTCTTATGTAAATAAAAGACAAAGACCTAAGCAGAAACTTGGGTTATACAATTGACATATGTATGCTATTTAATTTCTGTAATTAGAACAAGTTCAAAACACCAGATCCAGTAACCGAAAAGTATGTAGGGCAATATCACTTTTAATTGCATTAATGAGAAACTCAGTGAAAAACACTAGCTTTATCTCTCACAGCCTACCCGTGCATACAAGCTCATGTGCACTCATTCACGTACATGCACACACATTTACAAACACATTTTTTAAAACTACAACTATTTCAAACTTTCTATTCAAACTGAAACCCAGGGTCTCTAGGTCACTTCCTATGCAAACCTACTTTATTCATAAGCTTAAAAAAAAGGCATTACTGAGAAAACATATTGAAAACAATAAAAGAATACATGGGAATAAGCTTAGTGGAGTTCATCTCAACACCAACATAGGTTCTGGCAAGAACAGGCTTTCAACACCCCACTGCAGGGACTTCCTTGTTGTTACAAGTTAATCAGAGCTTCAGCTTTGAACAAGGGACAAAGTCTGATGATGCCTCAGTAGACCAAATCCTTCTAATCCTCTCCTAGGATTGGGGCCTTCTGTGGACCAGAGGGTCTGTCCTGTCCATTTGCTGGACCAGGAAGAAGGCCCTGAGTCTGACTTAACTCAGTGTTTTTATATAAAAGTCCTTTCTATCAGTGGGTCTATGGAGAATCCAGCTTGAACTAGCAGATGCATATCTCCCTTGGAAGGGAGGGGACTTCAAATGCTGAAAACTGAGAAAGTTCTTTAGAATCCTCCCTCTCTACTAGAGAAGGTACATACAATGCCATACACAATAGCATTTTTATTACAATGTACCCAAAAGGTATTAATCCTAATTCAATAATGTTTAATTTAAGTCACTGATGCTTATCTTAATTCCATAAGGTTTGTTCAGGATATTGTCAGTCTTACACAATATACAAACTCCCAGAACTGTTCTGAGTTGGTTCTCCAAAACCACAACATCTTAAATGAGATTTGATTTGAATTTAATTAAAAATAAAATGGCCACTTTGATTCTTCCTTCTTGTCTTTTCAGGAGGACATCACAGGTGAGGGTTTGGGCAAATACACAAGAGAGTAAGGAAACATGCATTTCCACTGTCTGTACTTTGTGGGTGAAAATCCTGGCTCCATTTGAAGTCAGTGACAAAACTCCTTCTGAGTTCAGTGGAGTTAAGATTTCACCCTTTCTCTTCAATAGATAAACAGATGTCAGTCTCCAATGCTTTCAGTGCAATATATTTAATAAACATTACATTTACTTGGAGAAGAAATAACTCTGTATTATACATCAGACATCTTTTGTGAAGCTAACTGTTTCTAATGGAGAAGGGAACAAATTGGTTAACTAAAGACGTACAAATGGGGTGGCATGATTTATAAGGACAGAATTCTCCCCTGGGATGTGCCACACACATTCTGTCCCTATGTAGTTTTTCTCATTGACACTAATGGGAATTCTGCAAAAAGAAACAAATCTAATAACAAGTCATGTGGTGGACCAGACCGAAGAGTCCGTCCTACATGCTGAACATATGACTTGTCCTTGAAAGCAAACATTGTCACATATAGAATTAAAAAAAAATACTAAGATAAAACACGGATTCTCAACCATGTGACTCAGGAGGTCAATAAAACCACATCCAGTACTGAAAACAAATCAAGCTCAATATAAGAGAGATTTTTTTTTCTGGAAATTGACTTTTTCAGAGATTTCTAATTACTTGAATTCACATGAAGCCAGAACACAAAGAAACATTGTCCAGATTTCTGAATTTCTCCTAGTTTTGACATCAAGCCCTATGCTGACATGGGTTCTCTTGAAATGGGACCCAGAGTCTCCTGAAAGTTTTGTGACTTTTACTACAATCCTGGGAGTTTGCATCAAATCTCCCAAACCACTCGAATTTTGAATGGCATTGGGTAGATATGATTGAATGATTACTTTCAAATAAGATTAACTGAAGCCACTGCTTTGTCATGAATCATAAGTAAGGCTTCATGTCTGTCACAGTGGTCACGGAAGACACTTTCAATACTCACAAATACAAAGACATTTTCAGAATATTCACATAAATAGGACTTAGTGAATAATATGGCTATGAACTGTTTAAAACAAATTGTGAGGGTTTTTTCCCTCATGTTTTCTGTAGTTTCTTATTTGTTGCAGCTCTAGTTTGAAACGGCTTCTGTAAATACTCATTGGGCAACCCTCTCTATTGGTGTAATTCTATTGATTCCACTGGAGTTCGTGCCAGCAGAGAATTTGACCCATTATCTTTTGGTCTGTTAAGCTATCATAAACAACTTAATTAAATAATGGATGCAGTAAGTTATCATATGGTCAAGGGGGAAAAGAAACCCCTGGAATTAATTGGAGCAAAGAAACAAACAAACTGATATAGTATAGTTTTTTACTCATCTGTTGCATAGTCTTAACAATAAATAACACTGAATGGTTTGAAATTTAAACCCTGACACGCACGCACAGAGACACATGCACAATCAGTAAATTGAAAAAGAAGAGAGCTAATTTACTGGAAGCTATCTTTCTTTCTTCCTTTATTGCTAAGTGCAGGGCTGCACTCATCTTCCTGGGCGCATTCGGAGAGCTAGGAAAGAAGAGCTTTTGCACTGAATGATAGCCAGACATTATTTACTTCATTTGGACAGAGGAAAGACATTAGACTGTACTCAACAGATGCATTCTCCTTCCTACACATATACTACACCTACACAGTCATTTAAAGAAGGGATTCTGGGCTCTTGGAAACAGAGAGCAGGATTTCTGTATTTGAATAGTTGTAATGACTGGGGCTTTTATTTATTCTCTTAATTAAGGACCTTGTTCAGCAGGATATTTAAGTATGCGGGTGCCTAACTTTAAGAACATGAGCAATCACACTGCTTTCCATGGCTTTACTCATATGCTTCAAGTCAGGCACATGTCTCGGTGCCCTGTTGATTTGGAATATGAAGGGCCAAATGTTGACATTATTGCAGCCAATGACAAAACTCCCAAGGACATCAATGGGACCCAGATTTGCTTCAGTTAATTCCATGAGGTATTTTTCTCCAAAGGACCCTACGTAGTTGTCCAATTCTGTGACTTTATGGGGCATATAGAACCTGGCTGTACGTAGCTGGCTATGTACTAGGCTGCCTTGTACAGCAGATAGAACAGTTGGTGGATGAACAGCTCTAGAGCCAGATTCCCGTTGATGCTAAGGTCCCTTTTCACAGCCCTGGCTGTGGGTGCAATTTACTGCAAATTACTGCCATTCCAAAACCTCTTTGCAGTGGTTTAAAGGGACCTAAGTGTAAATGACAATCAGGCCACCAACGTAGGGGGAGATGGACTCAAAGTTTCATTTGTAACTGTAATTCCTGCTCCTTTAGGAAATCGAGGCCGAGCACCTCAAAGGTATTTAGGTGCCTATATTCTGTTAATTTAATGATGAACCTTCTTTTCCCTAGTTCCTACCCTCACTCTGACACTCTAATGTCTCACAGGATCTGTGCAAGGACTGAGGATTCTGCCAGCAGCTGGGCTGTGATAATTGCCTTACACATCTGCACCAAAGAGAAGTTGATGGATCAGGGACTAGGATGGTCTGTTTTATTAAAGGGGAAAAAAACAACCCTAAAAGCCCTAAAACATAATTGAATCTAAACAAGCCTTGTGGGCAGAAGGTAGTGTTTGGAGACCACCTGCACCCACCAGTGGTCAGGGGCACAAATTGCTGTGCTGAGTGGGTTTTCCCTTCTTGCTGCCCACTCCTGTCACTGTGAATGTAGAAATATGCAGCTCCTTGTCTCTATCCTGGCTGAGCTGTTAGAAAAGAAGGGGTCTCTTTGGGCCATGCAGCCTCTTTAAGGAACGCTTTCAGTTAACTGCCGCGCTCTAGGGGGCACCTGGATAATTCTCAGTGCTTGCAATGGCATCTCTTAGAGCCCATTTGCCATACAGTCTATGGCAGGTAAGCAGCGTCGATGCTGAGAAGTTTCAGAGTAGCAGCTGTGTTAGTCTATATCAGCAAAAAGAACAGGAGTACTTGCGCCACCTTAGAGACTAACAAATTTATTTGAGCATAAGCTTTCGTGGACTACAGCCCATTTCATTGGATGCATAGAATGGAACACATAGTCAGGAGATATATATACACATACAGAGAACTTGAAAAGGTGGGAGTTGTCCTACCAACTCTTAAGATGCTGAGGAGGCCACTTAATGACCTGCTCCTGGGTTTCTGCAGGTTCTGCAGCCATGCAGGTATCTTTAGGGCACAATATTCACTAATCTGGATTATTTATTCCACATGAAAACAGGGCATAAACAAGTGGAGAATGAAGCCTTCATGTTGTAGCAAAACTTTTATTCATTGTTTGAGAATCTTTATTGTCACAATGAGTGATAAAATCTTTTCCCTGCTGTGTCTGCCCTTTGATTTGATTCCCACCTTTTCCTTTCACTGTTTCTCTCACTCTTCTCTGTCTTTGGCTATGTCTACAATGCAAGTGAAAGTGTGATTGTAGCATGAGTAGGCATACTTGTATTGACTTTAATCTAGCTAGCACAGAAACAATTGTGTAGACGTGGCAGCAGAGGCTTTCAACAGAAGTAAATACACACGATCCCCAGAGTGGGTTTGTAGAGAGCCAAGGTAGCCAGCAAAGCAGTTACCCAAAGTCCCTGGTGGGTTTGTACTTGGGTTGCTGGCCTATGTCACTCCTCTGCATTACCATTGTTACCCATGCTAGCTACATGAAAGCTATGCCAACCCCCACTGTAATCACGCCTTGCAGTGTACATATACCCTCCGATGTGTCTCCTCTGAGTTTCTTTCCCTGCAACTATACTCTATTCATGCCCTTCTGAAGGATTTGATTCCATCACCCTTTTGCATTTTGTCTGATAAATTGATCAGCAATAGAACAGTTAATATTAACATTGAACGTCAACTTTAAAGTTGAGATCGATACAGGGCAGGGGAGTTCACCCCTCTGAGTCATTATTTCATACACTTGGTAGAGTCAGGCAGACATCATCATGTCTCAGTTCATGTTTGCAGGGTTATCTCTGCAGCTAGAAACATTGGGGGTTTTTTACGTGAAAGCTTAGATTCTGGCCAGCAAAAGTATGTCTTGTGGGACACATCACGAGGGCTGGATTCAGATCACTGGCTGTAATATTTGACACTCCTGATTTAGAAAAACTGCTAGAGTACTTGAAAGGCAACAGAAATGATCTAAAACGTCTTAATCACAGATGATTTAGGGCTACATTTTCAAAATCCCATCCTCCTTTGTTGAATACAAGTTACCCTTGCTTTTTTGTGTGCCAGTAAGTGAATTACAACAAAGATGCTCTGCATAAACTCTTCTTAGCTTATGTGATTTGAGAGTATCAACCATATTTTCTGGCATGGCTGTTAATTCTATTTATAAATAATGGGCAACACACATTCAGTTCCAACAGAATCTAAGTTTGAATACTTTTCTGAAACTTTTCCAGTAGTGCTCAGATCTCTGCCATCTCTTTGCCTTGGAGAAATAGAAATATCCACCTCTCACACACCTTTGGTTTAGTTTTTTAGTTTCCATTAGGAAACTGTTGAGGCAGAATACAGAAGGAAAAGAGAAAAGATTGAGAAAGTAACATAACATAAATGGTTCCTGCTGCAGTGACTCAGACATCAGCATTGACTTTGGGACTTTGTCATCCTCCTGCATGCGTCAAATTCTACTGCACTTTATAGATGGACCAATCCCCTCTGCGTTCCAAACTCTGTCAAAATAAGATCATCAGTGTAATAAATGCTAGCACTAATCCATACACCATACCACTTCCTGCAGATGGGACCATACTGTCACCCCAACTTCTTTTCTCTCATGGGTGATTATGTGGCATATTTGCTGAAAAAATATGTCTGAGGTGGTGTTAATAATTGAGAAGGCAAGTGGTCTAATCCAGTTGATGGGCAACTAATAATTTATGGTAAAGATGAAAATGTTATTTAGCCATTATTCACATGCTTTTCATAGTCCATTCCACTAAGAGTCTGTACAAGACTGGCTTTTGGCAGTCTATAGGAGCACATTTCATAGCTACTCAGTTCATTATTATACTGCATAAGGCACTGCGACTGAATTGTTACTTTGGGCCCCACTCAGGTATGTCTATCCTGCAATAGTATTGCTGCACATAGAGATGTAACCAAGTTAGCATCAATCTATGCCACCATGACTCTGGGTACTTACTTGGATGGCTAGCCCATGCTGAAATCATTGCTGCTGTGACTTCAATGCTATTGGTACTCACGCTAACAAAGTCAAAGCTACCTTGGTTATGTCAACACATGCTGCAATCACACTGCTGCGTGACTGCAGTGTAGACATGCCTTCAGAACCACTTTGTCTAACTCTTGCCACTAACTACAGGTATTTACTTTCATTTATAGTCAGTGGGTGGTTACATTGATTGATGTATGTGGGGGTATTGCCATTAGCCCTCAACTTCCCTGCCAGAGAGAGAAGGTGATTAAATGTATTAAGAGGTCATGTCCGGAGAAACATGTTCAGTTTTTAATCAACGAATCACTTACTGATTTCGACAGAAATTTTGTCGGATGCAGTACTGTGTAAAACCTGTGTAAGGAATTTAGCTCAGGAGATTAGAACCTACCCAGAGATACTTTAGACTTCACGGAGTATTGACTCTGGAAAAAAAAAATCTAACAGGCAATCAGGAGGTAATTTCTAACACCTAGGCAACCTACTGTTTATGTTTAATTGAGAGGGATAAGAATCAATCAATGTTACCTTTCATACAGTTTATCATCTCTTACACTCTTGGTCATTCTCAGTTTAATATACAAACCACTTACTATTACTCAGTTTTAATGGGGTGTTTTCCAGGCTGCCAGACTGCTGGCTATCTTTGATTGGAATTCTGGTAGTTTCCATTTGTACTTCCATTTGTGGAAGTATTACTGATTAGCTAAGACATTTTGTTCTCCAGATTGTTAAATCTACTCCATCTGTGTTAGTTTTTAAACCTAGGTCAAAGACCCGTCTTCTTTTAAAATCAAGTGTTTGTATTAGGTTAGAGTTTTTTGTTGTTGTAATTTAATTAGAAATGGCTTTATGATTTCTTCCTTCAAAATGTTCTGAGATAGTTGCTATGCAAGGTGGAAATGTATACAAATAAAGAAAATTGACAGATGTATTGATTAACTGATTGATTACATGGTAGGTTTTGCAGAAGGCTGTGACTTCCATCTGGATCAAAGAATAAACAGCTATGCATATAAACCAATCACTATGGCAAAATAAATGTTTGAATATAATAAAAGAACCTTTTATACATGTGAAACAAAATAATAATCAGGTGAAGAAAATAAATTGCACTTTGATAGCCACTGAATACTTGGAAATACACATAACTAACTGGTGTCCAAAAAACGTCACATACACTGTGAATAGCAATACAGTATAGCACACATCTGTATATGGAGAAGTTCCTGCTTCTAGCATATGCAACTAGTTCTCTGATAGCTTCTCTCTGCTGAGACCAGCAAAAGTCAGACACAGGAGAGGATTTGGCCCTAAATATCTATTTAGAGTAGTAAAAATGGCTTTCAGGTTAGGAAACAAGCATAGAAGTCAAGAGACATGGGTTCTATTGCCATCTTTGTTTACATAATTTAATTCCTCTGTAAAATGGACTTATACATTTGAAAAGCTAAACTGAAACACATTGTGAAATTCTCAGGCTACATCTACACCATGGACTACTGGTGTGTTCCTCAGGTCATGCACACATACTCAGCTCTCACTGTACCAGGCTATGTCTACACTAGGTTAGGCTATGTTGTAGTGTAGAAATAGCCTCAAATGGAAGACACTTTGAAAGTACCAAATTTGATATGACCTTTCCTTTTCATAATCTCATCCCATTACACTCATTCACCAACTCATGTAACTGCTTTCTCCCCATGAAAACAAATTCATCCTTGGTGTAATTCTTATCTTTAATTTGAGTGATGATGACAGAACATTAGTTAAAATATCTGTATTAAGGGACTAATTCTGTTCTGTGTTACACTAGCTCAAATCCAGAGTGACTGTTCAAATTAGTAGAGTTATAATTATTTTAATAATTGGAGATATACCTGTCTCCTAGAACTGGAAGGGACCTTGAAAGGTCATTGAGTCCAGCCCCCTACCTTCACAAGCAGGACCAAGTACTGATTTTTGCCCCAGATCCCTAAGCGGCCCCCTCAAGGATTGAGCTCACAACCCTGGGTTTAGCAGGCTAATGCACAAACCACTGAGCTATCCTTCTCCCCCCAATGTATTTGCACCACTGTAACAGAAAGCAAAGTCTGATCCAGAGTTCTAATGTCTTATAAATCAGTTTTTTTAGCCTCCTGATCATTTCTGCTAGAATTATTGGAACCCCTCCAATTTATCAGTGTGTTTCTGGTACTGAGAGTCTCAGAACTGAATGCAACATCCTTGGTGCAATTAAACCATACCCATATAAAGGGAAGCCTTTAACTCTTGTCTCCAAGACATCATTCCATTGTGCTTACAGCTCATGCCTCTGCATATGCAATAGCATATATAACTCCATGGTCATTGCATATTATGTGCCTAATCCAGAGAGGCTGTGAGTTGGTTACTCTTTTTGGCTATGGAGGTTCCTGGTTCAATCCCTTGTGATGTTGGCAAACTGGCAGCAATCACACATGCACCTATTGATAGTGTAGCTGTCAGCTGTAAATTTTATCTTCTCTGCACACCAGGAACGTCTTTTCAAAAATAGGAACTAAGCATTAGTTCACCCTGCAACACTAGGGATGGGAAGTGGGCACACTTATGCACGAGCACTCGTGAGCATTTATAATAAGTAAATTACACACAGAAATGATCAGAGCACCTATTAAACGTGCTTAGATTAGAGATGGGAATGGGGAACCATTTTTTGGGTTTGCAAAAGATCATCAACTGGGTTTGGTTTTAAAGAACCAAATCAGGGTTCTAGTTTCCAGTTTATCTGAACCACCAAATTTGGAGGGACAGAGAGAGAGTTGGAAAAAAAGTTTGGATTTTGACTCATTAGTATTTGGGTCCTTCCAGATGAAAGGCACTTTATCAGTAAAAATTAATATCACTACTACTGCACTTCACCAAGCTTCTATTTCCCCCCCCCCTTTTTATATCATCACTAGGCTTGGAAGGATTTGATTTTTAAAGGCAAATATTGATAAACATCAATTTCTTTATACACACACAGACAGTTAGACAAAGTAAGAAAAATACTGCTTGATCACTTAGAGTTTGATTTAAGGCCATTGACTGTATAAATTTTGACATATGATGACAATTTGTGTTTTAACATTAATAAAGATTTAACTTTTTGATTCTGTGTCTATTGTCATTAAATAATTATTGTCTAACCGCCTTTGCCTGATGCCCCATAATTTTCAGCAACTGTGAAAATGTAAATCAATAAAAATTAACAAAAATATTTAAGCCCCATAATTTTGTGCAATTTTGAAAATTTAAATTGCTAAAAAAATAAAAATAAAAATAAACATTATTATTTCTGTCAAAAAGTTATACATATATAGAGAGAGAGAAAGAATTCTGCCAAGCCTAATCATGTCAGTGTGAAATTTTGGGGCTGATATAATTCAAATCTTATCTGTGTCAAGTAGATAATGTATTTGCATATTTGCATTAAATTACTCACTGTTCCTTTCTTGACTGTATCAAACAATGAATTTGTAATGCAATATACATTTCTAGGAACTGTTTATTATGTGATTAGATAAATACTGCTTGAAAAAAATGGGTGGCTGGAGAGGAGGGAGAAATGAAAAAGGCAGAGAAACCAAACATAACATTTTATTTCATAAGAAAAAGTTAGAGTAAAGAAAATCTCACCTTTCTCCCGACCCCAATTAAAAATAATATCATATCAACATAGTTTGGATTCTAGTTATTCCTTACGATTTAAAATCAGGTTTAAAAAAGGATTAGTTTGGGAATTTGTTCTTGTAAAAAATGAATATTTTATGGAAAAATGTTTGTTTAGAAAATGGTTGTTTTTCATCAGAAAAAAAATATAAATAAAAAATGTCAACCATTTCTACTCAGACCGTGAGCTAACGGAGATGAGAGAAATTATAGAACCTATGTCTTCACCCATCCACTATCCTACAGTGACCTTCCTCTGTCAAACATGCTGACACCTCCCTCATCTAACACTCTCTCCAAACCAACACCCAAATACAAGAAGTTCAGCCCTCAGTTGTCCTCACATATTCCTGACACAGATAGGACAACCAAAGGCCTCAGAAAGTGGTCTGTAGTGGTCTGGAAGTGCTTCATTAAGCATACAATGCCCTTTAAGAGCTCATACTCCTCACTTCTCTCCAGACGGCAAGCTCTGCTGGAAAGGTAGCCCTAGTAGTGGCAGGAAGCTGGCAGCTAACCATGCTCCAGCACTGGATCTTATCTATCCTGGGCCATGAATAATATATAAAGTGGCAGGTTAAACACAGGAGGAATTAATTCCAAGGTTTGGTGGGGAAGGAGGAAAACATTTTGTTAATTCCAGTGGCACTTGTCTGCTCCATCCACAAAACAATCCATAAAATAAAAAAATATATATTTTTTTGACATTTTGAAAATGAAATGTTTAAAATTTGATTTGAAATTACTTTTTGTTTTGAAATTTGATTTGATATGATTTTTTTCAACTTTTCAAGTTTGCCAAAAGAAATTAAAATTTCTGGTCAACTTGAATTTTTTTTTATTTTTTTTATTTTTCAGAATTGCTAGTGAACCAAACAATCAGTTATTCACATGGCTCTACTGTCAGGTTTAAAGTTTAAAAGAATGGAGGCTATTTCTTCAATACACAGATTTTCGTGTGCTTGTCTAAGTTTCCTAAAGCAAGGCAAAAGACTAATTGAATTTTCCACTCAATGTGCCATCCTCATCATATCATGGAACAGACACAACACTGACCTCTTTTCATACTGTAGTATCATTTTATTTCCTATAGTTTGAATGTGCATTCTTGATACCGGGAAAGGTAGCATAACTAATGGCTAATCTTTCCAAATAATCCTCATGAATCCTCCCTAGGATTTCAGAAACAAATTATTGTCATTCTGAGACATCTTGTCTTTGGGATCTTATTTAATTAAAGTTTCAGCTCAGTGCAAATGGAGAACATAAAAGAATATCCAGCCAATACTTCTTTGCAAAGTCACAAACCCCCAAAAGTCTAACCCACTTTAATGCCGCTCAAATATATTAAATCTAAACCCAGCCCATTCTTCCTCAGAGCTTTCACAAAGTCTCTCAAGAATATTAAGTTCAAAGCCAACAACAATCTTTACTTTATAATGGAACTTCCCTTAGTACATCTAAGTATATTCCGTTCCCATCAAATAAAATATACACTACATGATATAATTTTGTGAAAAGGCTGAAATGAAATGTTTTGATTTTTATAGGCTTTTTGAGGGGCAGAGGAGTGTGACTGAAACAATTTGGCCAATTTGACACATATTTACAAAAAGTGGTGGTAAGTTTTCCAGAGCTTTTTGGATAGATGCACATTTGTTATTTTAGTAATCGGAATAAATTGAGTAAAAAAAAACAACATTCAATCAATCTGCTTAAAAGTGAGCACATGCTTAATAACCAAGTGGACTTAAGCACATGCTTAAGTACTTTGATAAATAGGAACCATACTTCATGCTCAGCTGATGTAAGATTGTTCCTGACGTATTATTACTGTGCCCTTTGCACATTCAAGTTTTAAATTACCCAAGGGATGTGGCTTCCATCACAGTCCTTGAGTGACACTTCTACAGTCAAATAGATCTCGCTTCTGGGAATGGCTTCCTAATATTTAACTTATATTGACTTTTGCTCAGTTTCATTACCTTTGGACCACCGTAAATAGTTCCCTCTTCCCTTGTTGATACTCATCAAGTACCTATGCAAAACACTTGTTTATTTTAAAAGAACTTTTGTTGCTATATGGAAAAATAAATCTCAAATTAGGCCTACTGTACTTCTAGTCATTCATTTTGCCTTTTTGCATGAACGAAGCTGTGCTTCCTTCCCCTGGAAATGAATAGCCAGTCCACGCTTTACCATGACAACCCAACACTGGTTGTTGACAACAAGGCAGCTGGTAATAAAAATCAAACATTGTGTGCGTCATTCTGCCTTTTGCTGTTAATATCATGGAAGTAACTCAAAGGCAACAAGTATTTCCACATAATAAAATGGAGTTAAATTAAAAACACTTAAAATCTGAACAGCTGATTTCCTTTTTAGGTGAATTGTTTTGGTTAATTCCACAAAATATTTCCCAGAAGACTTCATTGTCTCTGAATTTAGCTGTAAAACAAGTATATTTTGATGTTTATTATGTATAAATGTACTTGGCAAGGGGTAGGTGAATAAAGTGTTTTAAAGTAAGGAGAAACTCCTCCCAGGAAGCATATTGAAATGTAATGATCTTGTCTTGAAGTTCTCCTGACTGATTCATTTAAAGCTCACAAGATGCATCCATTTCTACTGAAGTTTAAATGACGTACTGAAGAATTGAGGGGCTGAGGGGGATGTGTTCCCACAATAATTTCTACTATGGGAAAAATGAGATGGGAGAAGGTAAAGAGATGGTAAAGAAAGATTATGAGATGGGGAGGGAAAGAAGAAAAATATGATAAAAAATAAAAGAAACGTGACAGCAAAAGTGAAGATATCAGCGTCTAGTCCCACATCTACCAAAGGACTTAGGTCCCTAAATCCCACCTTAGACACCTAAGTCCAACTTTTAGGAACCAATGAGATCCTCAAAATCTGCCACTGAACTCTGGAGGTGCCCAAAATCCTTTGATGCCTAATTTTTTGCTCTAAAAGTCCCTTAGACTCCTATGTTTCTGCTGCTGGATATGCTCAAAATGCCTCAGGGTAGGTGCATTCCTACAGTCCTAAAGTCAGATAAAGATAGGTCAATGCCTATGTTACCTGTGAGTCCGAATCCGGTAGGTGTTCTCAAAGCATGCTTCTTAGTCCACACAAAAAGCTGTGGGGGAGGAGGAGGCCTCCCTTACATATTTTAGCCTAGTGATTTGGGCACTGATCTGCTATATAAGAGGCCCTAAATCAATTCCCCCCTCTGCCTGATGAGAAGAAAGGGTTTAAACACAGGTTTCCCACCTCTCAGGTGAGTGCACTTGAAATGCCTAAGTCCCTTTGGGGCCTATATGGTCCACTATAGACACAAATTTGGATCCAAATGTCAACAGTCCTGAGCACCCACAGGATCAGTATCAATTAACCATAGCTATGAATGATCAGCATCACTGAGAATCGGACCAAGGTAAACCAGGACACAGGTAACAATGGCTGAGGCCTATTATATTCTCTTGTCTTGGCCATGCACAGATTTATATAAACAGAGAAACCTTGAGTAGAAGTAGGGAGTTATTTTACCTCTGTCTTTGGCACTGGTTGAGCTGCTGCTGGAGCACTGTGTCCAGGTCTGGTGTCCACAATTCATGAAGGATGTGGATAAATTGAGGAAGGTTCAGAGAAGAGCCACAAGAATGATTAAAGTTTGGAAAACATGCCTTATAATGATAGACTCGAGGAGATCAATACATTTACCTTAACAAAGAAAAGTAGAGGGGTGAGGAATAGCTCAGTGGTTTGAGCATTAACTTGCTAAACCCATGGTTGTGAGTTTAATCCTTGAGGAGGCCATTTAGGGAGCTGGGGTAAGAATCCAGGAATTGGTCCTGCTTTGAGCAGAGGGTTGGGCTAGATGACTTCCTGAAGTCCTTTCTGACCCTAATATTCTATAATAAGGAATGACTTGATCACAGTCTATAAGTGCCTACATGGGAATCAGACATTTGATAATAGAGGGCTGTTCAGTCTACAAGACAAAGCTATAACAAGATCTAGTTACTGGAAACCATTCAGATTAGAAATAAGACACATTTTTAAGGGTAATTAAATATTAGAACAACTTACTGAGGGTTGTGGATTCTTCATTGCTGGAAATGTATAAATCAAGACAGGATATTTTTCTAAAAGAAAAGCTTTAGTTCAACATAATTAATTCAGAGAAGTCCTATGGCCTGTGTTATGCAAGAGGTTAGACTAGAGGGTCACAATGGTCCCTTCTGGCTTTATAATTTATGAACGTACTAAACAAAATAAAATGTAATAATAACACTACTATATATTTAATATATTTAAGGATTTAAAGTGCTTTACAAGTAGGAATGATTTAAAATCAATGCGGTCTTGGACACATAAAGTTATGCAACAAAATCTATCAGGAGTTTGTGAACCAATAGTGTGGGTGACTTAGCAATTCTGAAAATCAGGCCACTTCTTTAAGTTATTAAATGCAGATTAATGTTTGAAATCTTCAAAGCAGCTTAGGGGATTTAGACACATATCCTCCTTTAACTTTAAAGGAAGATCTATGTCTCAGTTCACTGGACTGGTCGAAGAAGTTCAGTCTAGGTGTCTAACTTTGAACAATTTAGAAAATTTTATAGTAAGCGACATGTCAAGTCTGTGGTGAAAATTGATGTTATAGCCCTGACTGCCAGTCTAGTGTCTTACCCACAAGAATGTCATTGCTACCCTTCTCTTCATTTTAAATTAGGGATGAGATCATTCCATATATCTATGTCCTTCTTTTTCCAAATCCAATAATTTAGTGTGAAGGACTGCAAAGCACAAAATAAATGCAGTTGTGGCAGACAGAACTAATCATGTCAATTGGAAAATAACTGTTCACTGCCTCATTACCACTTAATGTGTCAGGTAGCTCTGAATGCACCTGGAAGGTAATAAAGAGGTGTCAGTATTATTCATATCTTTTAATTGCTTCCATTAACATTTTTTTCTATCCTATGGGCAAAATAGTGCCACTTCACTGATTATACCGTGGATACTGGAGACATAGAAGTACAGAATCAAATATAATCCCAACCACACGTTGCCATCTTATAGCTATAAGCAACACTACAACTTGACAATAAAACCTATTTACTGTTAAAATTAAAATTGCTTTTAACTGTTTTATAGCATGCAGACTATTAAAATAATTATATCAGGCTGCAGCTGTTCTTTCAACATTTGTGGAACAGCAAAGAAGAAAAGAAAGACTTAGAAGAGAGTAAGCAATAAAACCAAAGAACACATTCCCTCAAGTGGTGGAGTAGGAGTACCGAGAAAGGTGAGAGTTCCCTAAAAGGGACAGTTACTTTAAAAGTAAAAAGTATTTCATTATTTAACCCCTTGCACATATGTATTTTACATCTATACAAATCAGTCCTGCAGATCTGAAAAGCCTCCATCTTTATTCTTTTGCACCACTTAAAATATTGCTCCCTGAGATTGGTTCGTTGCAGAAAATATCTGAATGAGTTTTCAGAGCTGACTTGGTATTGTGCTGGCTGCCCTGAAACAAATATGCTGTGTCTTTGTGTAACCAACGGGTGAGCGTGTGGTGGCCCTGATCCATAGAAGATTTGAATTTTTGCAGACTCCAAAAGCAGAGCTTTAGCTCATGCTGTAACAGTTCATGCTTTTTGCTACTGAGGTCCCTGGTGTGTCGCGGCCAAAAGGGAAGCCATCACAATTGTAACTGTGTTCTGAACTGTCTGGCCCCAGTTCCTTGCTTTGACTGAGCACCTCAAGTTATTATTACTTGTTATTTGTATCAGGGCACAGCCTGGTAATCCCAATGAAGGATCAGGGCCCTATATGTAATAGACACTATGCACAAAGTGTCCTCTGGATGCCAGGCAGTGCAGGTGCAGTCCTTGGCATGCACTGCTGCTGGCAGCCCCTGGAAAAAGGCCAGGGGAAGGGAGCGGCAGGCCTGAGGACTTCAGTTCTCAGATGCTGCTGCAGCCACAGCTCCCTTTGGCAGCGAACAGGAGCAGCGGTGGGGCAGGTAAGCCAGTGGCCACTACTGGGACTGCCCCAGACCCGAGCACCCCCCCCACACACACACATCCCCAGCCCCCCCCAAACCCTTTACCCTGACTCCTGAACTGCTCCCCATCCCCACCTGCACCCCTCACACCAAAACAGAAGCTGCCCCAGGTAAGCAGTCCACACCCCAACCCTCTGCCCCAGCCCTCGTCCCCCTTCCACATCCTAACTCCTGGCCAGACACCGCACTCCAACCCCCACCCTGCTCCTGCACTCTAACTCCCTCCCAGACCTCAGACTCCAGCCCTGAGACCCCTCCCACATCCTAACTCCAGGCCAGACCCCGCATCCCAATGTGTTTTTTTGTTTTGTTTATTTAATAAAGCGCTCTTGTCCAAAGCACTTTACAATAGTTAGCGAACGGTACAAACAATATTTGGAAAGATCATTAAGTGGTCCGCCAAGACCCTTAGCAATTTTCAAGTGGTCTGTGAAAAAAAGTTAGACTACAAAAACAATCCAGTTACTTCACTTTATTTTCATTTACTTCCTATTACTAATAGTGTAGGAGAAGGATGAAGAAAAAAAGAATGAAAAACAGAGATGGGGAAGATAAAAGAGCATGTTCTTTTTTTTGAGTGCTGGATGGCTTAGGGGACTGGCAATGGTGCCTTTTACACAGTGTCGGATGTAGAGTTAGTGGAGCCCTGTGCTCAGCTTCATTTTGGGGGCCCAGCATATTTAACACAAGTAAATTTGTATTCCTTGGTCATATGGTTAAACAGATCATCTGCACCTGACTCTGTCTTAAAATTATAACATACATAATGAAAAATGTTTTTTCTTAAATTCAGTGGGTTGAAACTGTTTTGAATTATGTGGAATAAATGTACAGCCATAATATGTAATTATCCATTACCAAACAGTTTGATATTAATTTTATAACCAGTTCAAATTATCCACTTATTTGCTAACTAGAACAAATAGATATCACTAAATTATTATATTTCCCTTTTAAAATGTAAACTGTCTAATCTTCCTTTATTGTGTTTGTGTTAAATATAACAGTTGCAGAAGAAAAAGATTAGAGATGTGACCAGAAATCACAGTTTGTACACTTTATAACAGAAATGAAGTGAGTTAACAAAGGGTATTTCCATGCTAGGGATGAGATTCTGCTCTTATTTGCTCAGATGCAAAGCTGGACAAATTCTGTTGAACTGCTCCAGATTTGCACTGGAACAAATGGCATGGCTGCTGGCACTAGGAGAATTTGCTACCTTTGGGTTATGTTCCTATCAACTAGTGAAGGAGAAATTGAAAGTAACTCATCCTCATTTTTGGAGATTTCTCCAAAGTTTGGATGTTTGTCTAAACATCTGAGACCAGATGGCATTATGCTGTGATGTCAAGGCACACATCCAGTGGGTTGTGCCCATTGCTTGTATCCTATTTATTTGTATAATCAATTGCTTCCTTCTACTCTTTCTGTATAGTTTTTATTACCACCTGCTGTCCATAGTCTCAGGCTTAGTTTGTAAGCTCTTTGGGGGAAAAGAATATCTTTTTTGTGTTATGTGTTTGTAGAGTAACCATGCATCCAACGAAGTGGGTATTCACCCACGAAAACTCATGCTACAAAATGTCTGTTAGTATTTAAGGTGCCACAGGAATCTTTGCTGCTGCACAATGGGGTCCTTACCTTTAGGAGTCACCACAGTACACATAATGAATGTTGTAAACTGTCATAGCTTCATTAACGGTCAACTTGCAGTAGCTGAAGCCTGGACCCGGGAAGTCAGCAGCCTTTGATTGGGCATGCCAACTTATTAGAGCAGGCTTTCATGCAAAAATTTCTGGCACTTCCTTTTTTCAGGAAGGCTTGGCTATATGTCCCAGGCTCAAAAAGAGCATCTCATGAAATTTCAGTCCATCCAGTAATAGTTCTGCTTGGAACCAGTAAAGCAAAGAAAAAAGAAGTTAGCTGAACATTTCACAGCCTTCAGACGGGTTCAGTTCAAATTAGAATTGGTTGAAACTCAAAATTTCGTTTTGTCCTAAATCAGAACAAAACTGAAACTTCAAAATTTCGGCAAAACAAAAATTTCTGATAAAAATTGCATTGGAAATCTCATAATGGCCTTATTGAACCATTTTGATATGGTTAAGTTTATAATTTCCGCCAATATAAAATATAATTATAATATGTATGGAGCGACTAGCACCATCTATTATTAAAATTGCCCAATACTTCCCATTTTAAGATGCACATTTCAGTTGCTTCTTATAGTATACATCAAAATGAAATTCTAAACAATATCTTCCAGTGTGTTTGCAGTGTTGTAGCTGTGTTGACCCCAGGATACTAGACAGACAAGGTGGACGAGGTAATATCTTTGATTGGACCAGCTTCTGTCTGTGAAAGTGACAAGCTTTCAAGCTTACACAGAGCTCTTCTTCAGGTCTGGAATACTATGTCAAACTTAGCAGTGACACTCAGAGTTAGTGTCACAGATCTGAAGAAGAACTTTGCATAATCTTGAAAACTTGTCTCTCTCACCAACAGAAGTTAATCCAATAAAAGATATCACCTCACCCACTTTATCTCACTACATTCAAAATAAAGGACTTTGATCTTATCAAAATGAAACATTTCAATATTTTTTGTCAAAAATTTAAATGAAATCTACACATTCCCGTGAAACATTTCAATTTTATTGAATTTTCTGATAGAAAACTGTTCTGTCCAAATATTTTTGAATGAGCTCTCACTCAGATTCAGTTTTAGCATTGGGCAGGATATCAAGGGGGTTGCTCATGTAATCTCCATGCCTGATTTTAACATTGAAAGGGGGGAAAATCAAGAAAGAAAAGATACAGCAATGGAGAAAGGAACAGCAGTGGCTAAGAGAATGGACATTAAGAGGAAGTATATTGCTGCTACCAGACAGATCGGTGATACTGGCAGTAAAATGACAGCACCCCATTGGGCGAGGAATGTGGACAATTTCAAGCAGCAACAATTGAGATGTTTGTACAATAGTCCAAGGAGCTGGGGTAACAAAATGGAGGAACTAGACCTATGGGTGCAGGAAGTGAAACCAGATATTATAGGGATAACAGAAACATAGTGTAATAGTAGTCATAACTGGAGTACAGGTATTGAAAGCTATGGGCTGTTCAGGAAAGACTGAAATAAAGGCAAAGCTGGTGGAGAAATATTGTATATTAATAATGAGGTAGACTTTAAAGAAATTAGAAGTGATGGAATGGATAAGACAGTCTGTCTGGGCCAAAATCACTTTAGGGAAGAAAGCTACTATAGGTTCCTCTGGAATAGTGCATGGGGTCCACTACAGACCATCAGTATCCAATCTGGGTATGGATAAAGACCTCTTTAATATTTTGAATGCAATAAATACAACAGGGAACTGTGTGTTTATGGTAGACTTTAACTTCCTAGATATAGATTGGAGAAAAAGTGCTACTAATAATAGTAGGGCCCAGAGTTTGCTGGATGTGATAGTTAACAGATTTCTTCACCAAATAGTTGCTGAACCAACAAGAGATTATGTCATTTTAGGCTTGGTCTTGGTGAAGAGAGGATCTCATAGAAGAACTTCTTGTAGAGTACAACCTTGGTTTGAGTGATCATGAGCTAATTCTGTTTAAACTAAATGGAAGGATAAACAAAAATAAGCCTGCAACTAGGGTCCTTGATTTCAAAAGGGAATTAGTTAGGAAAGTGGACTGGACTGAAGAACTCAAAGATCTGAATGTGGATGCTTGGAATTACTTTAGGTCAAAGTTGCAGAAACTATCTGAAACCTACATCCCAAGCAAGTGGAACAATTTGTGGGAAAAGATTGCAGACCAAGCTGGATGAGCAAGTGATTAAGAGAAAGCAAAAAGCCTACAAGGAATGGAAAATGGGATGGATCAGCAAGGAAAGCTACCTCTTGGAAGTCAGAAAGTGTAGGGGAAAAGTGAGAACTACCAAAAACCAAGCAAAGTTGGATCCTGCAAAGGGAATTAAAACCAATAGTAACAAATTCTATACTCATATAATAAGAAGAAAACAAGAAAAGAAAAAGCAGGGCCACTAAACACTGAGGATGGAGTGAAGATTAAAAATAATCTAGGACTGGCCCAACAAATACAGTAACTCAGTTTTTAATGAGGCAAAGAAGAGTTTATGGGTAGAGGCAGAGTGGCTAATAAGAACGAGGACATGGAAGTAGAAATTGTCACATCTGAAGTGGAAGTCAAACTCAAACAGCTTAATGGGACTAAACTGGGGGATAATCTCTATCCTAGATTATTAAAGGAACTGGCACGTGAAATTGCAAGCCCACTGATAAGGATTTTTAATGAGTCTGTAAACTCATGAATCATACCCTGTGACTGGAAAATTCCTAATAAAGTTCTTATTTTTAAGAAAGGGAAAAGAGTGATCCAGAAAACTACAGACCTGTTAGTCTGACCTCAGTTATATGGAAGGTCTTGGAACAAATTTTGAAAGAGAAAGTAGTTAAAGACATAGAGGTAAATGGTAATTGGGATAAAATACAGCATGGTTTTACAAGACATAGATCATGCCAGACCAACCTCATCTTCTGTTTTGAGAAGATAACTGATTTTTTAGCCAAAGAAATACAGTAGATCTAATCTACCTGGATTTCAGTAAGAGATTTGATACAGTTCTGCAAGGGAAATTATTAGTTAAATTGGAGATGATGGGAATTAATGTGAGAATTGAAAGGTGGATAAGGAATTGGTTAAAGGGAAAGACTACAAAAGGTTATACTGAAAGCTGAACTGCCAGGATGGAGGGAGGTTACTTGTAGAGTCTTGGGACCAATCTTATTTAAGATTTGTATTACTGACCTTGGCACAAAAAGTAGGAGTGTGCTAATAAAATTTGCAGATGACACAAAGTTGGGAGGAATTGCCAATACGGAGGAGGATTGGGATTTCATACAAGAAGATCTGGATAACGTTATAAAGTGGAGTAATAGAAATGGGATGAAATTTAATAGTGCAAAGTTCAAGTTCAGGCATTTAGAGATTGACAACAAGAATTTTTGCTCTACACATGGGACAATATCAGTTGGAAGTGACAGAGGAGTAGAAGAACCTGGGTGTATTAGTTGGTCACAGGTTGACTATGATCCGCCAATGTGATGTGTTTGTGAAAAAAAAGCTAATGTAGTCCTAGGATATGTCAAAGTATTTCCAGTTGAGACAGGGAAGTGTTAGCACCATTATACAAAGCACTGAACTACTGGAATACAAGGTATCTGGAATACTGTGTGCAATTCTGTTCTCCCATGTTTAAGAAAGATTCATTCACACTGAAGAGATGCAGAGAAGGGCTACTAGGATGATCCAAGGAATGGAGACTCAGAGAGCTTGGCTTGTTTAGCCTAACCAAAAGAAGGCTGAGGGGAGATATTATTGCTTTCTATAAATACATCATCGAGATAACTACCAGGGAGGGTTAAGTGCCAATGTGGACCCAAGAACAAATGGATACTGTATAAACTGGCCATCAACAAGTTTAGGATTGAAATGAGGCAAAAGTTTCTAACCATCAGAGGAGTGAAGCTCTAGAACAGCCTTCCAAGGAGCGCAACAGGGGCAAAAAAACCTAACTGGCTTCAAGACTGAGCTTGAGTAGGTTTATGGAGGAGATGATGTGATGATACTACCTATAATGGCATGTAGCTGCTTTGTGACTGCTAGCAGCAAATATCGCCAGTGACTGGTGATGGACTCTAGATAGGAAAGACTCTGAGTTACTACAGAGAATTCTCTCTCAGGTGTCTTGCCCACATGCTCAGAGTCTAACTGATTATCACATTTGGGGTCGGGAAGGAATTTTTCCCCCAGGACAGATTGGCAGAGACACTAGGGTTTTTTCGCCTCCCTCTGCAATATGGGGCACAGGTCACTTGCAGATTTAAACTAGTGTAAATGGTGGATTCAGGAGTTCTGCCTCTCACTGTCCCTGTCTCATCATTATACAATGATCCCAGTATTTAGGCACCTGCTTAATGTTAAGCAGGTCCTTCAATCCCATTGAAATCAATGGGACTGAAGAATGTGGTTGAGGGCTTTGCTGAATCAGGACAAAATCCTGCCTGTCAAAACTAATTTAAAAAATATTTCAATGCTTGGCATATACACACACTTACATGTAGTGGAAACTGGCTGATGTACTAGAAATAAGTGTAATGACAAATGGGTCAGCATGAAACTGAAGACAGGTGTCTAGTGCACTGCTCTGCAACAGCAATCTGCTTTCAGTCCTCTCTCATTTACAGTCTTCTTTAATGAATTAGCAGAAGCATACCATTTTAATTAAATTGCTTAATGATATGAAATTGGGAGGTGTTGACAGCAACCAATGAAAATAGAAAAAAACAAAACAGCAAGAGACTTAGGAAAATTTAAAATATGGGCAGAAAAACAACAAAAGGAGGTTACAATTAGAAAAAAAAAAGTACAAGGTAACATCTGAGGGAAGACAATCCAAAATACAGGTAGTGAAGAGGAAGGCACAAAACCACAAGCAAACCTGGAAAGCAATAATGCAGAAAGGAACCTACTGGCGAAAGTGGACAGCAAATTAGACATGGGGTAAAAAAATTCCACAGTTCTTAACTGATTTAGAGCTTAATCCCATTTTCAAAAGTGACTAAGGGTTTGTCTACATGGTGCATTGATCTGTGCTAGAGGGAGATAAATTTTAGTCCTAACTAGTGTGTGATGCACTAACTGGCCTCTGTGCACCCTGCTGGCACACCCTAAGAGTTCCCTAGTGCCTACTAATGTAGTGCTGTTTCAAACAGTTGTATGTCAATATGGAACTTGCAGTGCCCAACAGCAGGGTACACACGGCCACATTAGTTTGTGACCGACTAGTACAGATTACAATTTACTCTCCTCTGGTGCAGACAAGCCCCTACTCATTTAGGAGCCTAAATCTTATTGAGAATCAAAAGGTTCCCAAGTGCTTGAATTATTTTTGAAAATGGGACTTAGGATTCTAAATCCCTGAGGGCTAGACCCAGAAAGGGATTTAGATGCCAAACCATGACCTCAGGCGCCTAAATTTATGCTTTCAAAATTTAGATCTTCCAAAACTCAGTTGCCACCAATGCCTACAGGCCCCTAGTGTTCTGCCAGTTTACATGCACAAAGTCATCTAAGTACTGATGCTGCTGAGCCAGTTGGTGCCTAAGCCCTGGTGGGATCCTCAAATTGCCTGTTCCCCTTACCAGTCTTGCCTGCAGGGTCCAATCTGATAGGTGTTCTCAGAGGCCTCAGTGGAGTACGCCTACTGGATCAGACCCTGCACAAAACACAACTGAGGAGGAGAGGGCCTCCAGCCCCCTGTACTCTATGGCAATATAGTTGCAGGACTCACCCAGGATGTGGGAAAGTGAGGTCTAAATCCCCACTCTCCCTGATTCAGAGGGCTCTCTCACCTCCCAAGTGTGTTCCCTAATCGCTGGGCTATGGTAAGGCATAGTGTAAGGCGGTGCATAGTGTATGAACTTTTTGGACAACCACAGAGTGGTCTCAGAGGTGGTAATTTTAGACTCTTTGTACCTTTGTTGGCTGAGGTTGCTGTGGTATAGGGGCACATAATTTAGTTTGAACCCTGTTTCATTCAGAACCCTGAATCTTTCTGCGCTGTGTTACTGGTAGATTTGTAATACCTGAAGTAATGAAGAATCCTGCAACTTTAAAGAACTATCAAAGATGCTGGGGTAGGCACTGTTGACACTGTTCCATTTTGTATAAAATACTTAAATATTCATTGGGCCAGAGAGAGTGAGTGAGAATGACTCTATAACTTAATGGTTAGTGCACTCACCTGAGAGATTTAGGTTCCAGTTCCTGCTCCAGTGACTATTTTATACAAAGTGGAACAGTTTCAACAGGAAATCTTGAGACGAACAGGCCCAAGATGTCTTTCAAACCAACTAAGTTATCTATCTTTTAAAATAGTCCTTCCTGTATTTTAATTAGGAAAAAAAAATCCTGGTGCTTTTTATCATCTTTTCTGTTTTATCACCCATTTCTGACATGAATCATAAAATCATTGAGCTGGCAGAATTAGCTTCTCAGTGCCTGCTATCACTCAGAATTAATGTTAGTATCACTTTAACACAATTAATTATTAATAATTTCAGCACAGTATAATTGGCTTTTTTGTCAAAATTTACCGAATAAAGAAAGTCAAGGGAAAGCAGTTCTGTTATACTTCTTGGGTAAAATCTTGGACCCATTGCTACTGACTTCACTAGGGGCAGGATTTCACCTCATGGCTTTGTGTCAGATATTGCAATCACAAGCCATACTTTCGGGGAGCATAGCATATTAAGTTTATGAATCACTGTGGCTGTATGCAAGTCCAAGAGACAGGGTTACTACAGATTATCCAGGAACCAAAATCACCATGGGGAGGCATGAATACATTGTTTTTTTCCAGAGATCAAATGAGAAAGGGCTTTTACTATAGAATGCTGGGTTTAAATTGACTTGGGGCCCTCTTTTTGATCCACCAAAACAGGCAGGACCTACTATCCAAAGAGAAGGCCCAATGCTTGCCAACAACTTGGAATGACTTTGGCCTATTAGAGTTCCATAAGATTGATGGGAGACTCTGGTAAGTTTTTAACATGCATGTAGGAACTTTTGTTATTTTTATATATTTTCTCTGTAATGCTTTTACTTTAAGAATAAATGTGCATGCTTAGAAAAAGCTACATGGCAACTTATAACTGTTGGCAATACACTAGTCATAGCCTTCAGAGAGAAAACAATGCACAGACACTGTCTATTAGGCCGAAGGGCTTGCAGTAGATATCATTGTGTAAGGTAGGGAGCTGTGCAGCTTTAAAAGTCTTTAGTCATAAGGGAGTGGGGAAAGGGTCCCTGATCAGAGACAGGTGATGGTTGACCGGGCACTCCTGGAGTAAACCCCGGAGAGGTGGGACAGGAGCAGTTTCCCTGAAACTGTGACAAATCTTTAGTTTGAAAATTGTCTTTATATTTAAAATGGAGTTGATATTTGATGCTTAAGCATTTCCTTTGTAAATCCAAATGACATAAATGAAAGATGGGTGAACATCTAAATATTGGAAAGTTTGGTTCAGAGAAGCCCCTGTTAGTTCAGATTCTGATTCGAAGATTTCTTGGGTATGTAAAATGTAGAGAGAAATATCACAATAATAGACAGTTTCTCTTGGGATTTCTAGAGACTTCCTGCTTCTAACTTCACCAGCAGCTTTGGGGTCTTTCAGCACTTCTAATTCTAGCTCTGGCTGGAATCAGGAAGTGCAGTTATGTGGGTAAATGCATTTCGTGCTGAGATTTGAAATGCATTCTGAGTTCTCATTCGCAAAACTAGTGCCAGGCTTTCTTTTTTTAACCTACCAATCAGTGGGCTAAAGGGATGACTGTAAAATATTCACACGGAACTCTGAAGAAACCAGAAACTAGGCTCGATGGAGCAGATGTGTTCATATTTAAGAGGTCCCAGGCATGCAATCCTCTTTGTTTATCCAAGTAGCCTTTGCCTTCTAATTTTGAGATGAAACCTCCTTGCATGCTGAAACCCATAGTCTCCATACACGATATCACCATGTGAAAGATGAAGATGATAGCACACCAAAGTGAAATAACTTTGCTTGTTAGAAGCTGCATTTTGGTCATACTTGGTTGGTCTGTTGTATAGGTATTGGTTTGTCTATCTACCTACCTTAAAAGTTGCCATGTCATTAAAAAATAATTCAGTCCAGAGATTTAATTTTCTGACCAGGTAGACTTTTTAAATATGTCCTTCCATCTTTGAAAGCAGGTACAAACTGACTGACATGGCTTGAATTTTGAAAGAACTATAAAGGCAAGCTGTGGGAAAGTATACTTGAGAAATTGTTAAAATCTCCTTGAAGAGAACACACGTTTCAATCCATTTTAAAGTCTAAAGACAGAACTGAAAAAATATTCATTATCTCAGATCTCTGCAAGTGAAGAATTGAAACAACTGAGCACTGTGACAAATATTTCAAAACTTTCCCAATCATCATATCAGCCAGCTCCCTTTCAGAATATTAAAATGGATTTTGACAAGAAAAAGGATTAGAAACACAATCTTATTTCCATGGGATTGGCCATTGATTGTTTTTAGTGATTCAAATTTAATTTTTCACCCATTTCTTTTTTCATGTAAAATATAGTGCCAAGACATTCAGAATTGATGTATTTCCAGGAAACATCCTGATGGATATATATCATTAAATTAAAATGTGGTACATTGATGTTTATAAATCATTTTAGTTCTAATGTAAATGAAAATTACTCATATGTGGAAAATCTGTAGGATAATCATAGCCATTTCTTCTAATGACTATCAGTCAATAATTTAAAATGTTTTCAGTGTCAGATATTTCTAGCTGACTTGCACATTCTGCAGAATCAACAGTTGGTGACAGAGTTGATAGCTGGTTGCAAGGAAGTTATGGTCTGATTTAGTCAGTATCTATGCAATAGCCCTTTTTAGTCATATGGTGCATTAGATCTTGATTTTGGTGAGATCTTAGCATTTTCACTAATTAGTTCACTTAGATACTTGTATTGTGAAAATGGTCATCACCTTTCTGGAGCTACATCCTGGACTATATACCAGCACATTGTGCACTGACTGACTGTGTGAATCCTTCTGGTGTGCTAAAAGTTCCCCAGTTTGTGTTGGTATGCTCCCTTTTCAAATAGTATCACATCAACAGGTACTAGGGAACTTTTAGTGTGCACTGGCAAATTAGTGTGTGACACAATAGACTAAAATGTATTCCAGCTGGAGAGCACTAATACACTGTGCACACAAGTCTTAAGATCTCTTCTACCCTAAATGCTTAGTCTGATCTATTTCCAAGTTGGAAGCTCAGTTATTTCTATTATACAATATTTGGCCCTGGTTCTCCTTTCATTTCTACACGAGTGTAACGGCACTGACTTTAATGTAACTGCCCCTGATTTACATTAGTGTGAGAGGACAGTCAGTCCCATTGCTTTGGCAGACAAGACATTGAAATCCTTGAGTTGTTACCATGTCTATCTTTCGTTCACCTGGAAACAATGAACAGGGGTTCTTTAAAGTGTTTAGATGATAGAAGTCTCCTCCTGGCCACTCTGGGGAATCAGCTCCTTCCAGGTCTGAGGTCCCCTTCTGCTGCTTACCTCACACTCTGTTGATGCTCTCCCTTTCTCTATGGCTCCTCTCTCACTCTGGGTGCTGCAGCATCCTTTTCCTGACTTGGCCTCCAACCAGGTCGCTATTCGTGTTTCCTCCTTATGGGGTACCAAAGGGTCTCTTAATAAATGGGCTCAGGCAGTCTTCCCACTCATTGCCCAGCTGGTGCCAATTCCTCAGCAGCTGGTAAGGGAACCTAGGCCCAGCCTTTACTCTGGCTTTCATCTCAGGAGCCCTCTAATCAGCAGGCAAGGTCTACATTCCTATTCCTTGCTGCAGTTCCCCTGAGACTTTCCTACCTTTCTGGCTTCCCCTGTCTTTGGGTTTGTCAGCTTCCCAACTCCCTTCTCCTAGGGAGCAACTACATACTGCTTCCCTGCAGCCTGCTTCTGCTCTCAGCTCCTGGGCTTCATACTATCCCCTCCAGCTGAGCCTCATTTAATCAATCCATACTCCCTGGCTCCTCCTTCAGATGAAGCCTAGGGAGTTAACTGGCCCCTTTCAAATCCGATGTGTGGTGGACACCCATCAATTGCTATTGAGGTTTTTCCTACTTTGCTATGAAAAAACACACTGAAGGGGAAGGTCAGTGTAGTATCATCTCAATATTAGAGTATCTCAAAACGCCCATTGTCAAATTGTACACAATCTTCCTTGTTTCTTTTTGAGTTACAAAGCTGAAAGTCAGCCATCAAAAGATTTGGTGAGGAACATGAAGACTGCTGGTTGGGAATTTTTTGACAACATTTTTTTTAAAATCAGAAAAAGCCAATTTGCGAAAGCCTCAACATTTTTTGCAAAACTGAATTTGATTTTCAAGCCAGCTCTATTCATGAACACTTGGGCTCACATGGCTTTGCAGCACAGAAATCCATGGAAACTCAATGGCTTTGAGTGAATTTTGCTTGCAGGTTTTGCAATTCAGAGTATATCTCCGGGTGGAAATGAAAACTGAAGACAAAATATGAAGCTCTGGTGAATGAACTTCCAGAGATATGTACAGTTCTACTCAGATACCAAGGTGATAAGTGAGATAGATAGATACTAACACTCTGTTGGAATTAACTAATTAAAAGTAACTGATTAAAGCCTGGATTTTAATTACTTTCCATCTATGTTTCCATTATGTGCTGAGGGAAATAAAGATTTGCTGCCTCTTTTGGAAGAAAAATGATAGATTTATAGGCAATTTTTTATTAATATTATTATATCGAGATACTATCTAGGAGCCCGAGTCGCAGACCAGGACCACATTGTGCTAGGTGCTGTAAAAACAAAAAGAGGTCCGTGCCCCAAAGAGCTTATAGTCTAAATACAAGACATGGGACAACAGAGGGACACGAACATATGGGGTAGTACATGGAAACAGTGGGACCATATTGTCTAAGGCCTTGTCTACATTACCAAGTTTTGTTGACAAAAGCTGCCTTTTATTGACAAAACTGAATGCGTACAGAGTGATTGCCACATGCTTCTCTAACAACAGGGCAGGTCTCATTCTGGTGCCCTTGTGCCGCAGCATAGGGGTGAGCTCTGCACATAGTTCCAGGAAGTTGTCTTTCCGCCTGTGAAAGTTCTTTAGCCACTGCTCATCATCCCAGACCTGCATGATGATATGATCCCACCATTCAGTGCTTGTTTCCTGAGCCCAGAAATGACGGTCCACCCTCTGCAGCTGTTCTGTGAATGTGAAAAGCAATATAAAGTTGCTCCTATCCATATCACACAGCATGCCAGGTGCCTGGGAGTCTTCTTCAGTTAGGAACCTCACGAATAACTGCACTGACCTCCATGATATCTTCATGACAGTTAACAGAGCATAGTAGAGCAGTGCAGGATCCATCCCTTCTCACAAAGATGCCAGGGTGCACAGCAAAGAAGGGCCATTGAAAAATGCTGCAAAAGAAAGCCAGAAGCCCAAGGAGTGCTGGGACAGAAAACAATGCATCATTGCACATTGAGCCTGGTCCGAAGATGCACCACGACCCGCTCCACCTTCCCACAACACTCAGGCCACGTCCAGACTAGGGTATTAAAATCGATTTTAGATACGCAACTTCAGCTACGTGAATAACGTAGCTGAAGTCGAATTTCTAAAATCGAGGTACTCACCAGTCTGGACGGTGCGGCATCGATATCCGCGGCTCTCCGTGTCAATTCCGGAACTCCGTTCGGGTTGATGGAGTTCCAGAATCGATGTAAGTGCGCTCTGGGATCGATACATCGCGTCCAGACTAGACGCGATATATCAATCCCCGAGCAATCGATTTTAACCCGCTGATGCCGCGGGTTAGTCTGGCCGTGGGCCTAGAGACAGAAGGTGTCGAGCTGGATTGTAGGATAAGTAACCACAGTGCACTGCTCACACTGTTGATGATAGTGCCCCAACGGTGGATGTGCCCTGCCGATTTTATTATGATGATTTTTGAGTGGCGACATCACCTTTATCAACAAAACTTGGTAGTGCAGACCAGGCCTAAATCAACTAGACACAGGGTGGGCGAAGGGGGAGAGCACAGAAACGGAGTGAACAAAGGGGATGTCAGCAAACATCATTTTAGTTCCATGAGGTGGTGGGGAGGGGGTTATTTAGGAGGGGATCAGCTAAATGGCAAGACAAGGAAAGTGGCAGATGTGGATTGAAGGTGAGGTGAAGAGACTGTGAGGAGGCAGAAGAGAGTTGGAGCAAACAGTTCATCAGCACAAGGCAGAGAAAATCAGAACATTCTTCAATTTTGACCAGAATGCCCAAAAGTCCTGGCTTTGGCTACTTCCGCTTTACCTCCCGGAATTTCTGGCTGCCTGCTCTCTGCAGTTTTCTTCTAAGGTCCCATAGCAAGGGAGGTAACCTGGGTCCTAGTGTTCCTCTATCCTGTGTGTATGTGGCGGTGTCTCCCCTGCACAGTTCTGGTTCCAAGTGAAAGCTGTGATCATGGCTGTTCCACGGTTCCCCCAGCACAGCAATCAGCCCTACTTCTCCAGCGTCTTTTCTTCAGCGGAATTCTTTTTTTATTGCCTTGTCTTATTGCAGGCTTCAATTTCACAGGAGATAATTGCAATATTATATACTGTATCGTGTAGCTATTCCCATTTGTCATTTCCACCCACATTTTCCTCCCTCCCTTCTCCTTTTATTGAATAACAGCGGGTCCTATTCAAAAATGGCAGGGAAACAATATGGCAAGGTAGTGATGCTAAATATTCCATCACTGCGTGAGAAAAAATGTGTGTTGATTTTAGTCTGTATATTTTCCTGAATGATACACACATTAAAGATGTTCACAGAATCCACTGATGCCACATGGTTCTTTAATGAGCTGTCCCTTGTTTCGGAGCTTGGAGTTAACACAGACACAGACACACAAACACTTGCTATAATAGGTAGCAACTTTCAGCTAGATTGGACTTGCCTACATGTCCATGCAGAAGAAGAATAACCTTTTTCTTCTCCAATTCCTGTACACCAGGACCTAATGTCCAAGAAGTCCATGTACGAGGGGGCTGCACATTTATTTATTCCCCACTAAAGAGCAGGTGGGCCAGTAGAGTGAGCAAGGCAGGGCAGTGAATGGACAGAACCTCCATTTCACCCCAAATGCCCCGACACTGCAGTTGACCTAATGCTCAAGGGTGCTTAACTTATCGGTAGGTGGAAAAAGATTTTCCCCTTCCTCAAGAATGTTCAAGGTTAAAACAAGAATTCCATTCTTTGTCAGATAAAACAGACCTTTAAAAAAAATGAGAGAAATCCACACCGGAGCAGCCTGCTGTTTAGAACACTCATCTGGCAAGTAGGACAGCCAGTTTCAAGATGCTGCTTTGAAACAGATAGAGCAGGGGCTTGAACCCACATCTCCCACCTTCTAAAGAAGTGTACCATACACTAGGCTAGACAAAGAAGTAGCATTGCTACTTTCCAAGAAGACTAACCTGGTTTATGCACCTAACCACAAGAGCAAGTTCACAGATGTGGATTCTGGTGGTGTTAATAAGTGCCTCCCTTCAGCCCAGAGTAGGCACCCAACTCCCCAACAGGGGCAAGGCTTAGGCCACACCCATCTCCTTGGCATTTCCTTGGCTTAGGTGGCTCCCCATTCAGGTTGCTGGTTTCTGTGAATCCCTTCCTGGGGCACCTAACTCTCCCCATGCATTGTACAGGGAGCCTCAGTGCCTAACTCAGGGCTGAGGATTCCAGTAAGTAAAGGGCATGTAAAGTTAGATTGCAACATGAGCCTAAATTTCCTTTGTAGATCAACTCCTACGTGCCTAGGTGTGATTTTAATCACCTTGATACCGTTCCATAGGGCCCATAGACCTAGATACAGATGTATAAACAGACATAAATAGTGTCCAATAGACAGAAGTTGCTTTTATTCAGCCTGTTTTCATAGCTTTTAACTTCTCACAGAGTCACATGTCTCTAATTGGCAAGTATCACACATCTCCTATATTTTAGCAATATAAATTGGAGGCATCACAACAACATTTTTTTTTTTGACAAGGAAAAGAGAGCTGATAAACTGCAAATTGGCATACATTAAAAAAAAAGGAGGAAATAAATCTCCACTGTGCAAATGCAATTAAAAAACAAGCGACTGCTCCTTGGATCTGATGTTACCAGTTACTGAGCAGCCTCCTCACCCATTGATGTCAGTGTGAGGTGAGAGTGCTCAGCTCTTGGCCGGCAACAATGGTAAATAACAGGATCTGTTAGCTTGCCTGATCCTGAGTGAGCTTGAAGGTAATTAACTGAGCTGAGCCAAGGAGACTTTGGTTTTTTTTTAAATAAATCCTCATCAGTCCAAAGCTGTCAAAAGCTTGGGGTAGTTAAAGTCTGGGTTTCATGTACACTTATCATGTTGTGTAAATTACATGGAATAACAACATGTGGCATGCCTATAAGTGCTCTCATAGCCAAGATTTTCAAAACTGGGTGCCTAAAGTTAGGGTCCTATGTGCATATTTACGCACTTTTTTCTTTTTCCCAAAAAATCTTTTCACAGCCTTTTTGCTGGTGGGTTTTTTTTAACCTGTTTATAAAGTGGCAAAAAAATCTTAGAAATTCAAAAATTTGAAGTAAAAAATTTCTTTAAAAATGTGTGGCTTTTTTCCCCAACCATATCTGTGTATAAGCATCCTGATATTCAAAAGTGCTCAGCACCCAGCTGCTCCTGTTGACTTTATAAACAATACAACTTTATTCAGTATTGCGTCGCCTTTTCCACCACACTGCAGTGTTGCTTAATGGAGTGAGATAACACAAGACAGCATGAGGTATAAATTACAGAAAACAGTGTGCCGACATTATGTGGTGACTAAATTAAAACATTCAGTCACAAAGCCAATAACTGAGGGTAAGAGAAATTAAGAAACACAGTTAATGGGTTTTAAAGTGAAAATAGGAGAAAAGAGGAAGTCAGTGAGGTGGAAAGGGGCTACAGAGGAGAAGACTTTTTCACCAATAGTTACAGGACAAAGAAGAGGCCTATGTTAAACAAGAAGAATGAATGGGAAGAAGGGTGGACAGAAATGAGGTTCAAACTTGTCTTTGAAGGATCAAACATAAGTCTTCACAGGATCTGGACAATCACGTCTAATTCAAACACAATCAAAGTACAAGAGAAAAGAATATGCAATATATCTTGTGAACCCACCTGAGAGGAGATCTCTTGGGGAGAAATTTGCCCCTGGTCAGAGGTTAGCACAAGGGCCACAAACCACTTGAATCCTGTTTTGAGGAGGCATATGTTGTGCAGGGTGAACTTCATGCCAACTTATGTTCACTATAAAGGGTTATTTTCTACATACATCATCTGCTCACCTGAATTGTGCTATATTTTTGTATGAACTTGTTTACACAACTTATTCACAACAGGTCTCTTTGATAGTACTCTAGAGCAGTCTAGTATGCTGGAGAAAGGATGGTCCAGTGGTTAGACCATTAGCTTAGGACTTAGGAGAATGAGTTCCTGCCCTGCCTTGCTTGTACTATATGATTTTAGGCCAATCACTTAGGGTTATCTTCCCAGAGGAGACATAAACTCAGAGATGCAGCATCTAACATTTAGGCACATTGTCTCCTAGTGCAATCCAGAGCCCTGAGTTAGGTGGCCAGGCTTCCTATACAAGGCACAGAGATTCACAAAGCGTAGCAAGGAGCCACTTAAGCTATCCAGTAGGAAATGCCAATGACGGGGCCTAGCCTAAGCCCTGCCTCTCAGAGCTCTATTTGAGATTCACAGCCATGCACCATCTCCCAGAGTTATATGCCTGAGCACTCACAAAATTGAGGAGGAGGAAAAACCTCATTATAACTTTTCATCTGGTGGTTTGTACATGGTTGTGGGAGACCCAGGTTCAAATTTACTTCCCCTGACATAATGTGGAGCAGGGATTTGAATCCAAATCTCTTACCTGTCCTGTTCTAGGGTAGGTCTGTCCTGGGGAAGCTGTGTCACTTTATATGCAGGGACTTACTGGCTGCCGCTTCCAGCAGGCCCCATTGGCCTGCAATGGCGAACCATGGCCAGTGGGAGCCTCAATCAGCCAGACCTGCAGGTGGTGCAGGTAAACAAACTGGCCTGGCCTGTCAGTGGCTTTCCCTATACAAGCGGTGACCCCGGTTTGAGAAACACTGTTATGGGGTACTGTGAGAATAAATACATAAAAAACTCAAATACTACAGTAATGGGGGCCATAAAAGTACCAAAGGAAGACAGACAGGTTCTGAACTTTTTAATAGTGATGTAACTGTGGTGTAACCTCATGGATTCACTGGAGTAATTCTGGATTTGGACTGGCATACTGCAATTCAAAATCTCTTCCTCTGATGACTCTGGAATGGACTCCTCCAATCTAATGTTCTGGCATTTACTGTTTTGTCATCATTTTGCATCAACGGATAATGTGTGCCGAGTTGACAGCATTATTGAATTAACTATTCAAGAGAATAGTAACAGTTTGGATTATGAAGAACTGACTAATTGCTTATCAAAAGTTATCCATTTCATCTACAAGACACAGTGATACTGGCAACCAATTTACAGCTCTATGTTGATTTAATTAGGAAAATAGCTGATTTTTTGTACGCTAGCTTCTTAATTAAAGTCTTCATGGTGTCTGAATGCTTATTAAATGCATTTGGAATGAGATTTCTATCTGTATTTTGGATACATTTAAAATTTCTTGAATCCCTCCCGCCCCATTCCATATTTTATGCCAATTCACAATATAAATATTATACAAGTATTATTTAATTTCTTTCAGACATTGATTTCAATAAAAAGGACAATTAAAGTAGGTATGAAACATCATACAGAATGACACATGAAGTTGGAGACAAAAGGATCCTTCCAAGACAATGTTTGATAGCACAGCATCGGCATCTTCCAGGATCTAACTAGAGTCCATTACCAGGAGGACAGAACAGCTCACTGTCTGGTATTGATGGATTAAGGCACCAATCCTGCAAAGTGATCCAGATGTTCAGATGCCCATGGATGTCTTCCTCCTGCACACACTATCTTTTTGATTTCACAAAACTATTGGCTCCGGTAAATGGTACCCTTTGGGCCAGATTTCGTGCTTCTGGGTTCACAACTCAAAGTCCAAGATGTTGGCCTGGAGCTGGCTGCCACAGCCAACAAGGTACATGGTGCCAGCCAGGAAAAGGCCATTCTTGGTGGAGGGTGTGCTGATTCAGCACATCTGCTTGGACATCGTCCAGCTGGAGTTTTGAGATGCCCCTCTCTAACAGAGACTTCCCCACAAGGATGACTCTCTTCTGTCTGTCCCCAACACACCAGCAGAAAGCAATCTGCAGCTGGCATACCCCAATGCATCTGTAGCCACATCCTGTGCAATTCGTACTAATAGCCATGTAGTTGCTGATACAAACCCGTAATCAACAAATTATTTTCTCTATTTAGGGTTGTGACTGGGCTACAGCTCTGCTTATTAGGCCAATACTGACTGAAATAAAGTATTTGAGATAAATCACTGCTATTACATTGTGGTGATGATAAGGTAAATTATTGTAGCAAACTAATTTAATATTTTTAATGATAATGTAACTGAGATTTATATGAACAATTTCTATACTCTCTACTAGTAACCTTTTTATTATTGAGTTAATGGCCAGCTAGATAAATTAAGCCCTGTCAGCATCACCTAATGTCTTATAACAACTCACATTGGCCATTAACTGGTTGATTGGTAAAGCATTTTATTATTGCTTTGGCAATATTATCTAGAATGAAGCACAGTACTTTGCAAGACTTTTATCATTTTTATTTTGATGGTTTGACATTTCTATCAAAATATGTGATGCATGTTGAAAAATCAAAATCTGTGTAGGTTAATAGGATTTAAAGTTGAGCCATAACACAGATTTTTCAACAGAGACTTTTGCATGCAAAATATTTCCATATGCAAGCTAAGCCTATTGTTTTAAAGAATTCCATAAGCAGTTGTAGAAGGGTAGACACATTTGATAAAGCAATGATTCAGGGATATATTTCCTACTTAAATTGCATGAAATTCTATTTTGTCTGACCATTTGCACATGTGAAAATTGAGTTCTTTTGAAATAGCTCAGTAATACTTCAAAAGTTTGTTATTGATACTCAAGTCAGATGAATGGAGTGTGCACGGGTGTGACGTGCAACCTCTTTAAACATTTTGATCTTTAAAGGACTCTTTACTTTTTAGATGTTTTTCAGTGGCTATCATATTACAGCTGTAGAAATAATTCCCATCATTTTGTTTATTCTTAGAGCTGAGTGAATAATTCACAGAGAATAGTTTACTATTCTAATTAAACGGAACTTCCCAGGGCAGACTGTAGTTGTCATTAATGAATTAGTAACAAATACATTCTATAAATGAACATTTTTAATAAGGCTTTTGAGTTTTTTTAATTTGTCTGTTTTCTTTTGAAAACAAAGTGCTGCATTCAGTTGATAAACACTAATATAAATTTCTGCTGTGTTGGTTGTTTGTGGTAAGTCAAATAAGTCACATGTTGTTGTTTCTGTTCCCAGCTGGATAATTATCATTCATAATCAAGAGATGAGCGAAGTGAAACATCTGGGACTTTGAATCTCCCATGAAGAGGCAGCAGTTTGTGAGGATGCAAAAGATCACGGAGATTAGGAAACTGTAGGAAACATTTTCCTTACTGGACTTCACAGCCCTGGCCTGATACATTGCTAGAAAAACGTGGGGCAATATAGGATTGACCAAGTGAAGAGTTCAAGTTTAATTTTCTCTCATCCCATTCACACAAGCATTTGCAAGATACGTGCAGGATCCTATTGCAAAGGGAGCTGTCAGAATCTTCTTGTACTCATTTTGTTGTTGCTGAGCAATTGTTACGGGAGGCCCGTCCTCCGATGTGCTGCCCCATCCATCCCCTGTTAAATACACTCAGCGCATTGCATTGATTGATCAACAGTTTTGTGTTTGCTCCCCACACCATAGTATCTAAGCACCAACATTTGCCCTTTCGGTCATCCATATAGTCACTGACATAAAATGGGTAGCTGGTCCTGATTGAAAGGGTGTAGGATCCTTGAGGGTTTAATTCTTCTTGCTCTAGGACTCTGGCAAGAGGTTTTAGGAACTTAGCCCCCTTGACTTGGCAATCAACATTCCATCATATGCAAAAACGGAGTTTAAAGTGTTGTTTTCCAATAATACTCAAGAAAGTGTGATTACAGTTTGCTGTCCATGAGCATACATGCAAGGAAAACTTAGTGTCTTCCATGGTGTCAAGTATCAGGGGGTAGCCATGTTAGGCTGTATCCACCAAAACAACAAGGAGTCCGGTGGCACCTTAAAAACTAACATGTTTATTTGGGCATAAGCTTTCATGAGTAAAAAGAAGTGAGGTTTTTTTTACCCATGAAAGCTTATGCCCAAATAAATCTGTTAGTTTTTAAGGTGCCACCAGACTCCTTGTTGTTTTTAAGGAAAAGTTAATCACTCGGGCCTGGTCTACACTATGCGCTTAAACTGATTTTAGCAGCGTTAAACCGATTTAACGCTGTACCCGTCCACACAACAAGGTCCTTTATAGCAATATAAAGGGCTCTTTAAATTGGTTTCTGTACTCCTCCCCGACGAGAGGAGTAGCGCTAAAATCAGAATTACCATATTGGATTAGGGTTCATGTGGCCGGAAATCAATGGTATTGGCCTCCGAGCGGTATCCCACAGTGCACCATTGTGACCACTCTGGACAGCAATCTCAACTCTGATTCACTGGCCAGGTAGACAGGAAAAGCCCCGCGAACTTTTGAATTTCATTTCCTGTTTGGCCAGTGTGGAGCTCTGATCAGCACAGGTGACCACACAGAGCTCATCAGCACAGGTAACAATGCAGTCTCCTGAGAATTGAAAAAGAGCTCCAGCATGGACCGCATGGGAGGTACTGGATCTGATCGCTGTATGGGGAGAGGATTCAGTGCTAACAGAACTCTGTTCCAAAAGACGAAATGAAAAAATATTTGAAAAAATTTCCAAGGCTATGATGGAGAAAGGCCACACCAGGGACTCAATGCAGTGCAGAGTGAAAGTTAAGGAGCTCAGACAAGCCTACCAGAAACCCAAAGAAGCAAACGGAAGGTCCGGGGCAAGACCGAAAACATGCCGCTTCTACGCTGAGCTGCATGCAATTCTAGGGGGGGTCCGCCACCACTACCCCACCCCTGTCCGTGGATTCCGAGGTGGGGTTGGTAATCTCAGCCAAGCCTGAGGATTCTGTGGACGGGGAAGATAAGGAGGAGGAAGAGGAGGATGAGCTTGCAGAGAGCACACAGCACTCCGTTAGCCCCAACAGCCAGGAGCTTTTTCTCACCTAGATGGAATTACCCTCCCAGCCCTCCGAAGCCACTAGCCCAGGCAGTGAAGCCATGGAAGCAACCTCTGGTGAGTGTACCTTTGTAAATATAAAACATGGTTTAAAAGCAAGCGTTTTTTAATGATTGGTTTGCCCTGAGGACTTGGGATGCATTCGCTGCCAGTACAGTTATTGGAAAAGTTTGTTAACATGTCTGGGGATGGAGCAGAAATCCTCCAGGGACATCTCCATGAAGCGCTCCCGGAGGTACTCCAAAAGCCTTTGCAGAAGGTTTCTGGACAAGGCAGCCTTATTCCGTCCACAATGGTAGGACACTTTACAACGCCATGCATGTAGCAAGTAATCGGGTATCATTACATGACAAAGCATAGCTGTGTATGGTCCCAGTGATTGCTGGCATTCAAGAAACATCCGTTCTTTATCTCGCTGTGTTATCCTCAGGAGAGTGATATTGTTCATGGTAACCTGGTTGAAATTCAGGAATTTAAGTAAGGGGATAGAGATGGCCATTCCTACTGGGCTGTTTGCCTGTTGCTTAAAAGAAATCCTTCCTTGCACATAGCCAAGCAGGGGGAGGGGAATAGTGCTGAGCTTTTTCATATTTGGCTATCAGGGATCTTCCCTGCTACCAGCCATGCGGTAGGGGGTAAAAGGGGGGTGATTATCAATGATCTTCCATGATACCAGCCATGGGGTGGGGGGAGGGGTAAAGCGAGCATCCCACAGAACTGGAGGTGGGGGGGTGGCTTCTGCTGCTGCATGTTAACAGGAAAGAAGCATCACTGAACGGGATTTGCTTGGTATTTGGGAAAGGAGGGCACTGTGTATATGAAGGCTGCAGAAGCCAAAAGACAATGGCTTACCATGGCCGCATGCAAGCTGAATTCTGACGTCCGGACCTGCGTCTGTGAGATCCGTAACACCAGAGCCGCAGGCACTCAATATTAAGATGCAAAATGCGACCTTGTAGTGAAATCATATATGCTATGTAAGGTGAATAGTGTTGTTCACTGTGAAAGAGTATAATCATTGTTCTGTAACGTATCTTTTTAAATACTTCTCTCCCTTTTTTCCCTCCCTCACACAGCTGCACATTCTTCAAGTCTCCCTACTCCATCCCGAAGGCTATCTCAGATAAGGCGGAGGAAAAAGAAGATGCGAGACGAAATGTTCTTGGAAATCATGGAAGTGACCCGCAATGAAAGAGCTCATCTGAATGAGTGGAAGGACGTGGTATCAAGTTACAGGAAAGATGCCAGTGAATGTGAGGACAGGAGGGACCAACGTGAGAATAGGAGGGACGCTCGAGATGAGAGCTGGTGGCAGAAAGATCAGAGGTGTAGGCAGAAAGGTCAGCAGTGGTGGGATGCAATGCTGGGGCTGCTGCGTGATCAAACTGATATCCTCCGACGTCTGGTAGAGCTTCAGGAAGAGCAGCGGGGTCACAGAGTGCCACTGCAGCCCCTGTGTAACCACCCTCACCACTCACCATGTTCCATGTCTTCCTCACCCAGACGTGTAAGAAAGCGTGGGGAAAGGCTTTGTGCATGCCCACTCCACCCCCGTGGACAGCCCAACCAAAAGGCTGTCATTACATTGAAATGTTTTTAGTAGCCTTTTCCTTCCCTCCTATCCTCCTCCCAAACCACACCCAGGGTACCTTGTCATTTCTCTCCCTCTTTTTATAATGTCTTTTTAATAAAGAATACATGACTTTTAAAACGATAGTGACTTTATTTCCTTAAGCAAGCTGTAATCAAAGGGGGAGGGTGGGTTGCTTACAGGGAATGAGTCAATCGGGGGGGGGGGTTTCATCAAGGGGCAAACAAACACAACAGTTACACTGTAACCTGGCCCGTGATGAAACTCGTTTTCAAAGCTTCTCTGATGCGCACCGCTTCGTGGTGTGCTCGTTTAATTGCCCTGGTGTCTGGCTGCGTGTAATCAGTGGCCAGGTGATTTGCCTCAGCCTCCCATCCCGCCATAAAGGTCTCTCCATTACTCTCACAGAGACTGTGGAGCACACAGCAAGCAGCAATAACAATGAGGACATTGGTTTGACTGAGGTCTGACTGAGTCAGTAATGTGCGCCAGTGCGCCTTTAAACGGCCAAATGCACATTCTACCACCATTCTGCACTTGCTCAGCCTGTAGTTGAACAGCTCGTGACCACTATCCAGGCTGCCTGTGTATGGCTTCATGAGCTATGGCATCAAGCGGTAGGCTGGGTCCCCCAGGATAACTACAGGCATTTCAACATCCCCAACTGTTATTTTCTGGTCTAGGAAGTAATTGCCTTGCTGCAGCCGTTTAAACAGAGTAGTGTTCCTGAAGACGTAAGCGTCATGAACCCTTCCTGGCCATCCCACGTGGATGTTGGTGAAATGTCCCTTGTGATCCACTAGTGTTTGCAGCACCATTGAAAAATACCCCTTGCGGTTTATGTACTGGGTGCCCTGGTGCTCCGGTGCCAAGATAGGGATGTGGGTTCCATCTATCGCCCCCCCACAGTTAGGGAATCCCATTGCAGCAAAGCCATCCACTATGCCCTGCACGTTTCCCAGAGTCCCAACCTTTCGTAGCAGCAGCTTAATGATTGCTTTGGCTACTTGCATCACAGCAGCCCCCACAGTAGATTTTCCCACTCCAAAGTGATTCCCGACTGACCGGTAGCTGTCTGGTGTTGCAAGCTTCCAGAGGGCTATTGCCACTCGCTTCTCAACTGTGAGGGCTGCTCTCATCTTGGTATTATGGCGTTTCAGGGCAGGGGAAAGCAAGTCACAAAGTTCCATGAAAGTGCTCTTACGCATGTGAAAGTTTAGCAGCCACTGTGAATCGTCCCACACCTGCAAAACTATGTGGTCCCACAGTCTGTGCTTGTTCCCTGGGCCCAAAATCGGCGTTCAATGGCTAGAATCTGCCCCATTACCAGCAGAATCTCCAAAGCGTAGGGGCCCGCGGTTTGAGAGAATTCTGTGTCCATGTTCTCATCACTCTCGTCGCCGCACTGCCATAACCGCCTCCTCCTCCTCGCCTGGCTTTGCAGGTCCCGGTTCAACATAGACTGCATGAGAATGCGCGAGGTGTTTACAACGGTATCGATCTGAGCAGGGTCCATGCTTGCCATGCTATGACATCTGCACAGTTCACCCAGGAAAAAAGATCACGAAATGGTTGTCTGCTGCTTTCATGGAGGAAGGAATGAGTGACGACATTTACCCAGAATCACCCGCGACACTGTTTTTGCACCATCATGCATTGGGGTCTCAACCCAGAATTCCAATGGGCGGGGGAGACTGCGGGAACTATGGGATAGCTATGGGATAGCTACCCACAGTGCAACGCTCCAGAAATCAACGCTAGCCTTGGACCATGGACGCACACCGCCGAATTAATGTGCCTAGTGTGGCCACGTGCACTCGACTTTATACAATCTGTTTTACAAAACCGGTTTATGTAAAATCGGAATAATCCTGTAGTGTAGATGTACCCTCAGATGTCCTTGAAGTGTGAGCATGGGCAAATCCAAGTAGCCTGCTAGTGAAAAGCTGAATAAAAAAATATATAGATGCAGCAAGAGAGTGCGCTGAGCCTTTGGAAATATCCATTGCAGTGAAGGGATTGAAAGAACATTGTGGTATGGCAGGAAGATACATATTCAGCTTTGTCTTGCTGAGCGTTCTAATACCAGACCTATAGCTCTGCCTGCACATTGCGTTGTAAACATACAGAGCTAGGAATGGGGATGGAAAATCTGTGCTCAAATCTTTCCAGATCTATGGCTGAGCTAAATCCAAACTCTCAACATTCATTTGCTTTATTATGCTGTGCATATGCTGCTTTCCTTCCTCACATTGAGCTGTACCTTTGTTCTCCAAATATTCCCATTGAATCTCACTAGGACGTATCACAGAGTAAGGTACTATTGAACTGCAGTAAAGCTGGCAGAATCTGGCCCCATCCCAGCAATGGAAATTCAATCCTAGTAACAAGTTTGTATCCCCAGAAAGTCCTGCAAGAAGATTAAATACAAATTGCTTTCTAATCACATTATCCCAACAGACTCAAAGGTTTTTATTCAACCTACTGGTGCTAATGAGAGAGATAAACTTGTAATCCCCATAGTTTTCCGAGAGTGTTAAGGAGTTATATTTCTATAGATTTGTGCTCTTGCAGGACTAATAAGAGATGTACTTCTGTCCCCCTTCTACACTCATTATCTTAGAAAAATTATCAGTGCCAGCTGACCTGAGGAGCACATTTGTATTTGTTAGGGTAACAAAAATGTAGACACGGAACTATCTTTTTCAGCTACATAAAAATAGCTAAGGCATATGAGGAGAGTCATTAGAATAATAATTATTCAGCTAACTTAATTAGCCTGTTTCAGCCAAAAGGAGGGAGAACTGTAACCCCAGCAAGCCAAGATACAGCCGTAGAGACTAAGGCATTTAAAGTGAATGCATGTAGTTCTCCAGGATCCACTGTTGGGCTAATATTTAATGATGGCCAGTACAAGTGGGCAGGGCCAACTGGGTGAAAAGGAAATTTTGGGCAAAATGTAAGGAGAAAACAACATCTCCCATCAGCAAGGTCTGTTGGATAGTGGGGTTTCTCTATTGAGATTCACAAAGATAACTGGCAGAAAGAAGCCCCGAACAAAGATGAACCCACACAAAAAAAATCAAGGAAAAATGTGCACAGTATTACTGTGGCATGTAGACCAAGTTTGATATGTAGCCCAACAAGATGCTACCCCACATCCTGTGTAGTTGCAAGCCCCATTTGAGAGCTTGGCAGCTGCAACACAATGTCATCTAAGATCGCTTGGCCAGAGTCATCCTGCCATCCATGGGGAAGTTTGCTGTAAACTCTGCCATCCCCGGAACCGACAGCCAACTGTGACCAGATATAATCGTCACAAATGAGGACCGGAAGAAGATCATCATGGTGGACGTCACAGTTCCATTCTAAAAAAGGACCCTGGCCTTCCACGATGCCCAAGCTCAAAAGGTAGAGAAATATGCCCCCTGGCCGAAACCTTGAGAGCTAAGGGTTACTAGGTCCAGACACACACACTGATCATCAGAACCTTAGGTGCATGGGACCTCAGTAACGAGCAAGTGCATAAAATGCGGAATCGGTCAATACTATGCTCGGCAGATGAGGCAACTCCTGGTGTCAGACGGCAACAGGTAGTTGAGGGATATCTACATAGAACTCATCACCGGGCATCGGCAATACCAGGAGGAATGAGTTGGAGTACTGATGAGAAGTGCAGTCAGGAAAGTAACTGAAATACTTTCCTTATGGATTGTATTTTCTACATGAACAACCTACCTAATTTTCAATTATTGAGGGACAATCTCCACTCATTGATATATTTTGCTTTCCACAGCCAAATCTCTGTACATCTTTCCATGAGAGATGTACCCGAGTATTCAGATTCAAATATCTTAACTGTATTGTTAAATCTATTCACCTAAATTTGGGTTATTGCTGATTATGTATCATGACTTTTAAAAACAAACTTTCTATTTGTGGATAATCTAAACACTATACCCAGATGTACAGACACTCTTTTCCCAACCTATCTATTATGTAATTTTTTTAACATTAGCTTTAATAAAATGTTTATATTTTACCCTATAATGACTTTTCCTGCTCCCATGAGTTTCCCAGTGAGACAGAGAATTGGATTCAAAGGGTGGGATTTTGAAACAGCCTGAGGGAATTAGATGCCAAACATCAACTGAAAATCAAAAGGATTCCAATGACTAACGTCCTTAGTCCCTTTTGAAAATAGCAGCCTAAGATATTGCAGTGTTGCCAACTCTTGAGATTTTGTCATAAGTGTCATGATATTTGGTGTTTTTCATGTGAATACAGCAGAATTCCTGCTGTCATTAAAAAAAAGCTTTCCATCACTCATTGTTGCAAAGTAAAGTGTGTATACATAGACTTTAAAAGGTGCAAAAGCCAGAAGGCAAATAAAAAGAACACCAAATGTCACATTTTTAAAAATCTCATAATGGTTGAATGTGTGGGGTTGGCAATACTGGAGGTCGAAACTGAATGAAGATTTAAATATCTGTGATATCCATCCAGTCAGGGCTATGCAAATGCTCATGGATGTTATAGGCCAAATCCTTGTCCGAAGCTCAGCTGAGGTAGAAGAGACATAGGTGTATTTATGTCTTTTTTGAGGCCTGCTGTGTTGGAGCACTCTAAGTAGTACCAGTTGATAACAGTCTAGGGCGACCAGATAGCAAGGGTGAAAAATTGGGTGAGGGGGTAATAGGCACTTATATAAGACAAAGCCCCAAATATCCCGACTGACCCTATAAAATTGGGACATCTGGTCACCCTATAATAGCCATAGGTCCTTCACATCAACTGGGAACTGACAGTGTAGTGGAACTCAAGCCATTGTAATAAGATGATGCCCTGAAACATAAACCTAAGGCCTGAACTAAAGTAATGGTCAAGACTTTGTTAACATAAAGCAAAGTTAAACTGTGAGCCAGAGGCAGGCCCTGCTCACAGAAGCTGGCAAGGAAAGGGCTGATGTTGCAAAAATACACATATCTAAAAGGTACCAGAACACTCCAATACTTGCACATTCCACACAGATAACAAGGAACAGGCTGACCCATCCTAAAGATGGGCAAAAGGGTAATATGATGGATAGAGTTGTTTTGTTTGAACCAACATATACAAGATGAGAGGCAGCACCTTACAATGTAGAAGGGTTGCACCTTGCTGTGTAAAAGGGTTGCACCTCAATACCTCAGGAGTGATGTGTAACTTGTTTGTACCTGTGTATAAGAATTTACCCCTGAGGTGTTGTCTTGATCTGGCCTAGGGGGCAGTGATAAGTCCCACCACTGATTGAGCTGATCCATTGTCAGGGAGCCCATATGTACTAGCAGAACTGCAGACATCTGATCCAGGGAGACAGAGACTGTGTTTCATTTGGCAATAAACCTGGCCAGGTGCCTTTGTACTTTATCGGAGTCTGTGGTCATTGGGTGGTTTGCACGAGATCTGCTGTGCCAGCTATCTGGGAGAACACACATGCACACAGCTGATTGTTATCAACATTGGATAGAGCAGAACACCACACTAGGGATGTTTGACATCCTCTTGTAACATACCCCCTACTCTAGGATCAGGAGAAATTCCTAAAGTAGCCAGTTAAGCTAGATTTCCATATACTTTTTCACTGCTGAACTTGAGCAAAGCAGGCGCAAAGTGAGGACCAGAATCTGGACGTTTGTATTTGGATACTTTGTGTATATCTATTGTTACTGTCTCTTTGGGGGAAAAAAATCTCTTTTATTTCTTAGCTTTGACCTCACTGTAGTCTCTTCGTGTTTCCTACATCTCTTTTACATCTATTCCTATTGTAAAATGACCTTTGCAATTTTCCTCTCTTCTATGATATTTACGATCTGCTTCCTTTTTCTGAATGATTATATACACCTCTTTTCTTTCCAAAGATTGTTGTGGTACATTATTTTCTCCCCCACAGATCATTATATTTAGCCTATCTACACTTTACAGGGTAATGAACTTCTCTCTGGCAAAAAACCCCCAAACATAATAGAAATATTGACTTTGGAAATGTGTGGTGTTTTCATCTATTTCCTCCTGCATTATGGTCTTTAGGAGGAGGTGACATCTGAAATGTAATCCTAGCTGACTTTTGCTTTAGACCTTGGAACACTCACATCCATTCATTAGTATGATTACGTTTGTTTTATTTGGAGAGGAAAGTAATGCTCTTTGATCGCAAAACAAAAAGCACCTGTAAAGTGAAAAGAATGTAATGGGCTGAATGTAGCATGGACATAAACATATTGAGTGTAGATAATGGGTGCAAAGGGACAATGTTTTCCACACCTTGGACTGATCTGGCATCCAATGAATTGCAAAATGGATATAATTTACATGATGCAGCATGAGAATGTGAGGGGAAGGGAATTGTTGCAGAAAAACACAACAAAAGGTTTAAGATAAAACAACTCTTCTCCTCCCCCTTTTCAAAACACACATACAGTGTAGGAAATGGAGCTGGTAAAGCAAAGTTGAGTAAACGTAATGAAAACATTCAAAAGAAATAAAATTCATTTAACATTTTCCCTTTTTTGTTTTTGACAAAACCACTTCAGAATATATATAGTTTTATTTTTTTGTGGCAACGAATCACTTTCTTGCACTTTGTTTCTCCTGAGGAGAGGGCAAGAGAGAAGGGGCAAGAATGGAAGGAATTGATTTTCTCATTTTTTGACTTTTGTTCACTGGAAAAAAAAGTCTGAGAGAGCAATCTTTACATCATCACTTAAACAAACATGTTTTAAAATTTATTTTTGTTGACAATGAAAAAAAATGACCAAAAATAAACATTTTTACACTCCACATTCTCAGAACCATCAAGACGGTATTTTCCACTGAAAAAAAGTTTTGATGGAAAATTTGCAGACAGGTCTGCTAGGCCACTTTCTGGCTTTAAGGAATGCGTAGTCCTTCCCAGATAGTCCCAGCTGCACACAGAAGTAGCTTAGAATGCACCATCCTATTGCACGCTGCATTTCCCTTTTGCAAGCTGGCATGGGGTCATGCCCCTGACTCCTCATTACCCTTCACTGCCCCTTTTTAGAGCTTCTGCCCACCAGACTCTTCTTTCTAACCCCAATAAGAGTCAACAACAATACAACCTATCCTCCTGTTGCACATACATCATTTTATCTGTGAATTCAGCCCGGAGCCTTCTAAAGCAGTGCCCCACACTACAAGAAGGATGTGGAAAAATTGGAAGGAGTCCAGCTGAGGGCAACAAAAATGATTAGGGGGCTGGAGCACATGACTTATGAGGAGAGGCTGAGGGAACTGGAATTGTTTAGTCTGCAGAAGAGAAGAATGAGGGGGGATTTGGTAGCTGCTTTCAACTACCTGAAAGGGACTTCCAAAGAGGATGGATCTAGACTGTTCTCAGTGGTACCTGATGACAGAACAAGGAGTAATGGTCTCAAGTTGCAGTGGGGGATGTTTAGGTTGGATATTAGAAAAAACTTTTTCATGTGGAGGGTGGTGAAGCACTGGAATGAGTTACCTAAGGAGGTGGTGGAATCTCCTTCCTTAGAGGTTTTTACGGTCAGGCCTGACAAAGCCCTGGCTGGGATGATTTAGTTGGGAATTGGTCCTGCTTTGAGCAGGGGTTGGACTAGATGACCTCCTGAGGTCCCTTCCAACCCTGATATTCTATGATTCTATGATAATGGTTTGTTTCAGACCTGAATTTGGATCAATGGTCTGCAGTCATCTATAGTGTAAACTCCATTAAAATCAATGGCGTTGTCTGAGAAATGAATTTGGCTCAATATATTTAACACAGAGATAATGAAAACAGTCAGTTTTGACCATAATTAGTGTTTCTGAATAGTTGAAACTTCACTTCAATATTTAATCATGCTGCAAACCAATAAAATGTACTTATTACTGTTTAAATTGATTTGCTAACAAAACATTAGTGTGAAGTGGTATAAATGTGTTTTCCAATAAAAATAAATAGGACATGAAAGTGTTTAAAGAGAACAATATTGGAAATAAACACAGGCAGCAAGCAAGGGACTCGCTCATTCTGAGTATTAGATAAGTGAAATAACTAGTAGAGAAGGCTGGGAATGTTTAAACAAAATGTTTCACTGTGAGCAGTGTTTCCCAAACTTGAGAGGTCGCTTGTGTCTGGAAAGCCCCTGGCAGGCCAGGCCAGTTTGTTTACCTGCCCCATTTGCAAATCTGGCCGATTGCAACTCCCACTGGCTGCGGTTCACTGCTCCAGGCCAATGGGAGCTGCTGGAAGTGGCGGCCAGCATGTCCCTCGGCCTGCGCTGCTTCCAGCAGCTCCCATTGGCCTGGAGCAGCGAATTGTGGCCAGTGAGAGCTGCAATCGGCTGGACCTGCAGACGGGGCAGGTAAACACACTGGCCCGGCCTGCCAGGTGCTTTCCCTACACAAGCAGCATCCCAAGTTTGGGAAACACTGCATTATATGGTGGATAACTAATTGGTTCTTTGTTTTTTTGGCATCTATGTTACTGGTGGTTGTGCTTTATTTAGTAATGCATTAGGTAGACTGATGCATGTGAGTAGAATTGTGTATTGAATCTTCTTTCAATCACACACACACATGACTTTTAAATTGCAATGGCCTGATTTATTTGACACACAGAAAAAAATAGCATGCTTAGAAGACTGAAGACTAATGGAGTCCTCTGTAGCAAAAACAAATCATTGGTTATACACTGTTTTTTATGTTTCATTTCATATGATGACTAGAAACAGGAGTACAGTGCGCACTCTTCTGGTTCAGATAAGAGGTTTTGGCATTTGAGTGTTTGATTGTAATTTGATCACATTGCAGACAACATATTTACTGGAAACAACAGTGCTTAAGGAAGTAGGTCAAGATTGGGCACGGAGCTGTGAGCTGTGGATTGATTTTGTTTGCTGATTTTATAGGTGACCTAATATTTGACTTTTGTATCCTTAAAAAGTATATAATCTCTCTCTCTCTCTCTCTCTCTGTAGGTTCTTATATATTTTTATATCATAGCTCTGTGTAGGTTATTTTTGGAAGATATGCTGTACTCAAACACAAATTATTGGGCTCAATATAGGAGTAACTGGGTGAAATTCTATGGTGTGTAAGATTCAGGAGGTCATTCTAGCTTGTTCAGAAATGGACTTTCCAGCTGTAGATTTATTAAGATTGATCTGGAAATTATTTGAGTTTATGTTAACAGGGAAGTGACCTAAGGCACAATTTTTGGAATTACTACACTTAACTGAAGAAGTAGGGATTTTTACCCACACAAGCTTATGCCCAAATAAATCTGTTAGTCATTAAGGTGCCACCGGACTCCTCATTGGTTTTGCACTTCACTGAGACTGCAGAAGGGTTCATAACTATAGAAACTCTTAATCGTTGCTTAGCCATGTCTTTCTAGAGACTTAATTTAGCATTTGTGGAGCTAATTCACAATTAAGGGCTGTAACATTTAAGCTACTTAACATATCATTGTTAATTAAAGAACCCTATGAGAAAGCTTAAGCACCTCTTACAACCATACTGAAAAGCCAAATCTCACAACAGCATTCCAGGATAACGTCTATGCCACTTACTTAATATATTCACATACAAAAATTGAGAGCTGATAACAATAACTCTTCCTGGGTTCTGAATTCAATTTAAATAAATGATGAGCTACTTGTATCTTATTACACTACTCGCAACGTTTTTACATTAAGCTCTAATTGCATTTAACAATCCCCATATTGGCAAATGCAAACATATAATGAGATGGTGCTTCTGGCAACGTATAGGTAGCATCCATAAATAAAATATGCATTTAATACTGTAGAGTTGGCAAAGAAACAGCAGTTTTCATGATGGCCAGTGAGGGAAAGATTATCAGCATATGAGTGATAGTTTTATTAAGCATCAACAGCTGAAATGTGGTAAAAATCCAACCTTTTGCCATGTGGTTTTTATTTATTTATTTATTTGCTAACAAGGGATATTCTGGATATGGAGGGATTTTGGTGCATGATTTCACTCCAATTGCTATATATCACTGTTAAGGAAAACTAGCTTCCAGTCATGTGATAGCGATAAACAGAGGCGGGTGTATACTGTACATGATATGATTATTCTTTATTAAGAGGATATGAATTGATGCTTGTGAAAACAAGCAACTTGTCACTGGGTTGAGCCAGGCATTATGCACGAAGTGGAAGACAATAGAGCATATAGAATGAGGAACTGGGGATCAGGAGGCCTGGTCTTTATTCCCAGTTCTGCCAAGCCCTTGCTGTACAATCTTGGGCAACTCACTTCTCTCCTTTGTGCCTATTTTCAGTCTGACTCATCTATTTAGATTGTAAGATATTTGGGGCAAGAACTGCCTCTGACTGTGCATTTGTACAGTGCCAAGTAGAATGGGGCTCTGAACTTGGTTGGAGACTTTGGGTATTACTTTGAGGGCCACCATCTTGGTAGACATACTAGGGATTGAAACAGGAACCTCCAGAGCTTTCAACTCACTCACCAGTGGACTACACTACCATAATACTAATAATAGAACATAATCTTTCTCTACCTTCATTAAATGTCTTTCCACTGACTTTGGATCAGGCCTTCATTGTACCTTCATTCTTATGTGCCACATCTTGCCAAGTCTCAAAGATTTCTAATACCAAATGTTCTGTGATGGTTTTGCAATAGGCTATAGTATCTGGAGTCCCTGAAATATCAAATATCAGAGGGGTAACCATGTTAGTCTGGATCTGTAAAAAGCAACAAAGAGTCCTGTGGCATCTTATAGACTAACAGACCTATTGGAGCATAAGCTTTCATGGGTGACGAAATGGGTATTCACCCACGAAAGCTTATGCTCCAATAGGTCTGTTAGTCTATAAGATGCCACAGGACTCTCTGTTGAAATGTCAAATGCATCTAAGATTCTGGTCAGCTCTATAAATGGAATTGACACATCCTGTTCATTAGTAACATACACAATCTATACATGTTAGTAAATGTGCATAGGTGTGTACATGCCATAGCATTTGAGAAGAGGAAGGCTAGATTCCCCTAACAGACTATGCCAGCACTCTGAGTAGAGGCCCAGGGAAGAACACCATTTCAGCTTGGTTATCTTTGTCTAATATATGTGGCTTTGCCTTTGTATGACAACCACTCTCTTTGGGACAGTTGTGAGCTGCAGATTATTTATATGCAAGCAAGCTTTTATAAAGCACAAAAAAAAAGATGGTGTCAAAAAGTTTCAAGATACACATGGGAAAGTGACAGATGAGAGATGAGAACCCAAAATGTAGATCTGTCCTGTTTGGATAGACAAGAACCAGTACTCCGACAACCGTTGTAAAATGAAATACCTTCTTTCTGCATTACTAAACTCTCAGATAAGGCAAACAGCAGCATTCATGGACTATAACCTCCTTTCTGGAGTTAGTCACAGACTCCCTGCTAGAACTAAGAGGAGAAATGGTTTTCCTATCTGTAGCAGGGTGGACCCCTGCTCCTGCCCTGAAGGGGTTAAAAACAGCCCTGGGAAAGGGCTGTGGCTGGAGAAAGCAGCCTTTAGGCTGGGCTGATCGGGGAAGTGGCTGCAGCTGGGGCCACGCCCCAAACTGAGCAACGGGTCCTCATAAGAAGGCCGAGAAGCCAGAAGAAAACACAGTCTCTCTCTGACTGGAGAGGGAGACAGGCCTGGCTGCTTGGGAACTCACCAGGGGAACCTAGAGGAAGGCAGGGCTGGGGAAAGGCCTTAGGAGCGGAAAAGCCCTAAGCCAGCAACTCCCCAGGCTGTAGGGCCTAGTTCTAGGCCTCCTAGGTACTGGGCTTGCAGAGGGGCAGCTGGAGGGTAGGTAAAGGCAGCCAGTCCAAACCCCATTGCCTCTGATGAGTGGCTGATACTGCAGTCTGCCCCAGTGAACGGGGGCTAGATGGAGACTGAGCAGTAGCCATATACTGAGGCAAAGTGGGGATAGAGGGTGGGGTCCCCAGGAAGGGGAAACCCTCAGAGAAAGGGATGACTGCTTGAGGGCAGCACTCCACATAAAAGGACACTGGGTCCAGGGAGGGACATGGGGGCCAGAGGACAGGTGGATCACCGGCCTTCAGAGGGTGCTCTGGAGCTGGAACCGAGCTAATTCCCAGAAGTAACTAGCAGGAGGTGCCGCAGGGGTGAGTCTGCATGTCTACACTATCACATAATTTTGTCTTGAGATTTTGGATTTTTTTTTTGCCTGCCCCAAAACAGGAGAAAAAATTGAAATTTTGATTTTTTTTATCAAATACAAAACACACAAACAAAAAACAAAAACAAAAAAACAGTTTAGCTCAATAAGTGTTTCATTTCTATAACTTTAAAACAGTGGAAATACGCTGCAGACTGAAAATATTTACACTTTAGATAGGAATCACTACTCTCACCATTAATATGGCAAAACTTGGTAATGGGTTAACAGTCATACATAGCAATATTGCACAAGACTTCAATGAAGATGAATATGTATCCATTTGGAATGAAAAGGGAAAAGTTCTAATATTATTGTCCAGCTTTGAATTTATCAAGACACAGGTTAATGCTCCTACAGAAACAAAGGGTTTGAAGGGATATTATATGGCCACAAAGGAACAAAACCTGGGGTTTACATGTTAAGTGTAAAACCTCCAACGACACATGGTTAAGACAATCTCTGCAAGGTTTAAGAGCATCTATAATGATTATGAATCAGGAGGAAACCAAATTTGGAGGGCAGATTATCTCACATCTGCCTAATGTGAGGTTGCTTTCTCTGAAGCATATGGTCCTGGCCACTGTCAGATACAGGACACAGAGCTAGATGAACGTTGCGTCAGATCCAGATTAGAAACTCCTTTGTTTCATGTCACAATGTTCTCTACCAGCATTCTGGGGCATGATCCAAATAGTGACTAGATGCCAGCAGCTGACTCACCAACACCATTTCCTTATTATCTTGGTTTTCCCTTGAGAAATTCTGACCAAAGCCCAACATGCTTAGTTGATAAGCTGTGCAAGAAGACAACTTGAGTTGGTACACGATTGCAGCTGACATGTGAACTGAGGTCCTCACACTTTGCATGCAGCAACTCCAGCAGATGAGAACAATGTTCTGCTAAGCTAGGTTCAGCTGGGCCTCACTGCACTGTCCTGCTGTTAGGAGGAAACTCTCTTTTAGATTGTGGTCAGACACTGTAATCTGTTAATATTTGCAAGAGAAGAATGTGCTGCTGGATCCATGGCTTGATCCCCAAAAGCAGAGGTCAGCAACCTTTCAGAAGTGGTGTGCCAAGTCTTCATTTATTCACTCTAATTTAAGGTTTCATGTGCCAGTAATACATTTTAATGTTTTTAGACAGTCTTTCTGTAAGTCTAATATATAACTAAACTGTTGTATGTAAAGTAAATAAGGTTTTTAAAATGTTTAAGAAGCTTCATTTAAAATTAAATTAAAATGCAGAGCCCTCCGGACCGGTGGCCAGGACCCAGGCACTGTGAGTGCCACTGAAAATAAGCTCAGGTGCTGCCTTCGGCACGCCTGCCATAGGTTGCCTACCCCTGCCCAAGAGCATACCTGAGGTACCTGGAGTTGTGGGGAATATGGAATTTAAAAGGAAAAGAAGACACATAGTAAAGTCTCTCTAGTGCAACCTGCAGCAGCAGCAGCATGAGTGATAGACATTATAAACCCACAGAGCTTGAAAAATCTGTCAGGGTAAATGCAAACCATCTTAATACCAATAGGAGAATATCAATTTAAAGAAAGATAATAGCAGCATCCTTATCCCTGTGTTGCTATTCTTCGCAGTAACACAATTATAGTTTGTATTCAGCAAATAAATTATTTTGTTCTAGCATTATAGCCACATAACATTACAGAAACTCGAGACCACTGGCAACAACATAATTCAGCTCTTTGCCTGCTCAGCATTCCTGGAGCCTTGCATTGCACTGAAGTCTCCTGCCCCACCTTGGTAAAAATGGTCCATGTGTGTTGACATGTATTTCATGTTCCAAAATTATTCTTAAGGTGGTATTGAGACAATAGAAGAGCCATGATTCACACATGCATTCTCTTTTAATGGAAGAAATCCAGAACACATTCCCTGATCACATAATTTTTTTTCCATTGCCACATTCAGCAGCTTGCATAGTGGCCTAAGTAGCTACATGAATCATCAGATATTGAGCTCCAAAGTATCTCTAGATTGTCCAAGCATCTAACTTTGTTTTTAAGATTACAAATATTCTTTGAGGGTTGTTCTCTCCTCATTATGCCTCATTTGAGGCATCATTTCATAGAATGCCATATGGAGTCGATAGTCTTCAGCATGTATATACTATTCCCTACAACGTCTATAAATATGTCACTTATGCCTAACTAAAACCACATCATTCCCCCATTGAAATACATGCACAGCAATTAGCCTACCTTGGACAGTCTAACATTGTGCTAATTACTGCCATTAAAAACAAAAACAAAAAAACACATGTCCAGTGAAATAAATGGGGTTGTTTTGCTTATGTAATAGGTGACAATTTCAAATGTTAGAAAGGGGGAGGAATGATGGTTGTGCAATTAAAGCTCTGGACTGGGACTCTGGAGAGCTGGGTCCAATTAGCAGATCTACCACAGATGTCCTGAATGACCTTGGGCAAAACTCTCAGTCCCTCTGTGGCTCACTTCTATATTTGCAAAATGGGGACAATAATACTCCTTTTCTTTGTCTTGTCTATTTCCCATTAACATGTCTGGCATTGACAAATTGGCATTTTCTGACCTCAAAACATTTAATTTAAAAATTCCCAACCAGCCCTATTCAAATCATTTACCTTTTCCACACATTTTAACTTCAGGTACAGTACTGCAATGGGATTGCACAGGAGGAAATTACAGCATGTTGCATGAACAGTAGGTATGATGGTACACACTCTTCTTGCCTTTCCTTTGGTCTGCTGAGACTGAGCTGTTGTGATAGGAAAATCAGTACTTTCCTGTATTGTAGTGTCAACATCCAAGAATGGAGTCAGGCATCTGGAAAAGGATGGGCTGAAGCAGATGTGTAACATCCTAATTGCTTCTCTTTGTAAGAGATACCAAGGGATGGGAACAGAGAGCTTTTGGAGGGTAGTTTAGAAATGATTATGGTCCTCATCCTGAAAGTTGCTCAGTTGCCTTTTGAGAGGTTTTCAGCACCCTCATCTCTCATTGACTTCATAGAGAGTTTCCACTTTCCCACCCATTTCCCTTTGCTTTTGTTTTGTAGCCTCATTAATTGCAGCATGTCTAATAAGAGAGTGAAATAGCTTGGAGTGGTTCCTCCCTGTCTGCATCAGAGGGAGACCATTCCACCTCGCTGTGCCACCTACTGGCTGAAAGCCAATCAATAGGTGATTAGCACCTGGCTGGGGCAGACAGCAAACAAATGCATGCCAGGTGGCCTAAGGTGGGTAGGCTGCAACCCCAGGGGTGGGGGTGGTGGCAGGGGTGTCTTAGGAGCCCCCTACCTGGTCATAGGGTTTCATGCCCAGCATGGGCTTTCAGGCTCTTTGGGATACTCATCAGCTGGCAGTTCCAGCAGCTTCTTGGGTTATTTGCAGGGCAGCAGCTCCTTCAAACTTTCTTCCAGAGGTAGGGGTTGATACAGCTCAGTCCCTGGTTCAAGGGCCAGCAGCAGCATCCAATTCCTTCCCAGGCTCGCTCTCTCTCTCAACTGAGCTGGAGGCCCTGCCTTTTATACTTCCTGCCCCGCACTTCTGCTTTGGCATAAGGGGAGGACCTGGTCTGGCTCCACCCAGCAGGGAACCAGGAGTGGTTCCTCCCTGTCTGTGTTAGAGGGAGACCACTTAGCCTTGCTACAAAGAGTACGTGCTTTATGACAGGGACCTTGTTTTCATATCTGTGCTGAGAGTTGCCTGGTGCTGTAAAATAGTGAATCATAAAATAATCATGGACCTTAATACGCTCAGCACGTTGCAGAATCAAGCTCCTTGACTTTATTTTCTTTTTCTAACTGCCAAGGGAGATCACCAAGATTCAGGATGACTTATCTTCCCAAACAGAAACTCTGGATGCTGTTGTCATCTGTCACTTCTCATCTGAGCAGCTGAGATTTATACCTAACCTCTTGCTTATAAGTCTCCTCTGTGGCAATATTTGAAGGCAAGTGCATGCTGGTGGTTTAAAAACTCCTTTGATCTGTGCTTTGGGAAACTCTCCAAGTCAAGCAAACATTATTGCTCTGGTTCATTAATGAAAAATCATTAACATCATTCCATATTATATTCAGTGCTGCAAGCTAGATTCTGTCTCTCTACGTACTTTGATTGGCAACTATCACCATAGCCTCTGGGCACCACTCTGACTGAGGTTAGGATTTTCAAGCCTTTGAAAATTCCAGTGCATTTGGGTACTTAACTTTTTCATGTGCCTTTGGTGATCCCAGCCTGAGACTGAGGCTAGCTCTGTGTGTGTAAATAAAGGGAAAGACAAAACAAGGAAGCCTCCCCATCCATTGTGACCATTTCTAGGGTTCAGTCCCCATCTGTAATCTAAGTGGAAGGACCAGGAGAGTCTAGAATTGCTGGTGATTCTGGAAAGACAAAGGTAGAGCAGAAAAGTCGGCAGGGGGAACTCATTGTCCCAGGTGGTATATTAAAAACTCTGTTAAAATTGTAGGCTGTCACTGTTTTCCTGTCTTAGTTGAAGGGGGGGTTGTAGGCTGTCCTAGCTGAAGGGGGTTTTCCTGATCCTACTTGAAGACTAGGAGATTCTGTAGGGAAGTGCGTAATCTGGGCTTGTCAGCAGACAGACAGCCTAGAATTAGGTGGGGTGAGTTCTGCCTCTTTGTTTTAGGGAGCAGCCTGCTCTCTCTGTCAATCCTTGTTTTTAGCTTCTTGTGTTCCGAATGATAAGAAATAAAGTAGTTTTACATTGTAAACCTCCAGAAGGAATATTTGTTTTTATCTAATGCCTTTGTGTGTATGTTCTTACCATAACACTCCTGACCTTTCTATACCAGCCACTAGAATTAAACTGGTATAGGGGAAGTGCATGACACACCCTGTTAAAATTAGAATAATAGAATATTAGTGGTTGAAAAGACCTCAGGAGGTCATCTAGTCCAACCCCTTGCTCAAAGCAGGACCAACACCAACTAAATCATCTCAGCCAGGCTTTGTCAAGCCGGGCCTTAAAACCTCTAAAATGGAGATTCCACCACCTCCCTAGGTAACCCATTTCAGTGTTTCACTGCCCTCCTAGTGAAATAGTGTTTTCTAATATCCAAACTAAACTTCTCCCACTGCAACTTGAGACCATTGCTCCTTTTCTGTCATCTCTCACCACTGAGAACTGCCTAGCTTCATCCTCTTTTGAACCCCCCTTCAGGTAGTTGAAGGCTGCTATCAAAGCCCCCCTTACTCTTCTTTTCTGCAGACTAAATAACCCCAATTCTTTCAGCCTCTCCTCGTAAATCATGTGCCCCAGCCCCCTAATTATTTTAATTGCCATCCGCTGGACTGTCTCCAGTTTGTCTATACCCCTTCTGTAGTGGGGGAACCAAAACTGGACAAAATACTTCAGGTGTGGCCTCACCAGTGCTGAATAGAGGGGAATAATCACTTCCCTTGATCTGCTGGCAGTGCTCCTATTAATACAGCCCAATATGCCGTTGGCCTTCTTGGCAACAAGAGCACACTGGTGCCTCATGCTTCCCTTCTGGTCATGCCCTCTGAGCTACCAGGGTCACTATACCTGAGGCAGATAAAATAGTCCTGATCCTCACATCTTTCTCCTGCACCTGTCCTTTGCAAAAGGATCAGGAACAATCAGCCTGGTTATTGCCAAAAATATGTTAAATTAATCTGCCTCCTACTTTTCTCCTAGGCCAGGAACTATCTCAAGCAACAAATAATACTAGCAAGTAAATTTATTTATTCATCATTAAATAAAACACATTTATTTAAGAGCTCTGGGCTATAACATGTCCACATGGAATATGATGGATTTGGCTGCTTGGAGTCAGCTGTGAAATCTTTTCAAAGGCCATTATGACTTTCAAAACCTAGCTGAAAATTCCCAGAAAATGGATCCCCGATTATCATGGTAATCTGCATTTAATCTCTTTAGGTGAAGATTAATTATTCCTTTTATTATTAATTATTTGTAATTCTTACTGTCAGTTCCCATTAGAATTCAGCTGGAGAGACACAGCATTGATTATCTGCATGGAAAACACATTTCTCCCTTGTGAGAGAATGCAAACTTCTGCTTAAACTTTCCTTCTTCCTATCTAGTGTGTGTGGCAGTGGTTTGAGCACAAGGCAGTAATGTGGTAGAGAAAGGTATAAACACAATCCAGAGAATGGAAGTCAAATCTGCACAAATTCAGACTGGAAACAAGGCAGAATTTTTTAACAATGAGGGTAACTAAGCACTGAACAATTTACCAAGAGTTGTGGTGGATTCTCCATTACTGACAATTTTAAAATCAAAGTTGGTTGCTTTTCTAACAGATCAGTTCTAGGAATTATTCTGGGGAAGTTTTGTGGCCTGTGTTGTACAGGAGGGCAGAGTAGATGATCCCAGGCCTTGGAAACTATGAATCTATGAAGGCAGGGAATCAGGCTTCCTGAGTTTTGTTAATTGCAATGAATATATGTGGCATTAGTCTCAACCCTGTGTGCCTCATTTTTTCTCCATCTGTACAATAGGTTTTAGAAAACTTAACTATCTAGAAGGATGCTGAGAGTTAATGTTGGCAAAAATACTCGGAGATTCTCATGGAAAGTCTAAGTTCCTAAAAATACAAACTAACTCTGTAAAAATGAATTCCCAAGTGAATATGATGTCTACGGAAAACTCTTTCCATTACACCAACCATTCAATTATGGTGCTCACTGACTTTAAATGTCTTACTTCCTTGATGTGGTAAATAAAAACTGCATAAAGTATTAATATTTTTATTTAAATGTCAGCTATTTAATTTACTTTCTCATTATACATAAAAGTAATGATCATCCTGTTTATTAGTGTTAAATATTTCATGAGCTTTACAGTGTGTAACTTACTATAAATGAGTAGAGGTCATTACAGCACCCATTGTGTGTTATTGTTTTAGCAAAAATATACCTGGAAAGAAAGCAGGACCAACACTGTTCCAGGAAAGGAGGTCTGTCTGGTGGCATGTCTTTGGATGTTCTGTGCATTATATGTCACTTATGTAACACTGTTCTACAGCCAAAATGCTTCTGAAATAAATGTAGTCCAACTTTACTAATTCTGGGTCACTGAGAACGAAAATGATGCTTAAAATTGTTGATTGGCTCTAGTTTTCAAGATATGCTATTGGGTCAGTATATACGACCCTTGACTTGGGAATGGCGGAGGATAAGTGGGTTATAAAGGGACAGGATCTCCATTTAAACCAGAAAATGACTAAAATACATCTTTGACTGATCTATGAATAAATCTATGACTGGGATTGGACAGTACTTGCTTTTGAGGCAAAACAATGAATGATGCAATCTGAAGGTGGTATTGCATCATACTATGATGAATTGCATCATGTTATTCCTAGAAGTCATGGATGATGCAATCATAACGAAGCTTATATCACTCTGCTGAACAAATTGCCCTATATCAGCTCTAGAAATCATACAGTGTTGTGCTCTCATTTGTCAGAGTTTGATTTTGCAAAAGGACACATTTCTGTTTAGCCAAAGTGAGCAGAGATGCCTCGTACTTGTGTGAACAGTGCAGATAACTTCTGCTATGTTTGTGGTGAAGTGACTTTTGCATCACAAAAGCACAGTATAACCACTATGGTTAAGAAAGCCTATCACCTGCAAAATTGGAGATCAGGACAAGAGGTGGGCCCCACACATATGCTGCAACACTTGTGCAACAAATCTTCACCAGTGGTTGAACAGGAAAAGAAAATCTATGCCTTTTGCAATGCCAACGATTTGGAGAGAGCCAACAGATCATACCAGCAATTGTTACTTCTGCATGGTGCCTCAGTTGGGAAAGGTGTGTCAAAGAAGAAAAAGTGGACTGTGCATTATCCAAACATTCCATCAGCTATATGCCCAGTACCCCACGGAGAAGGACTGCCGGTTCCTGATGCAGCAGAATCATTCTCACTTGAGTCAGACGAGGAAGAGGAAGAGGATGAAACTTCTGGTCCTGAACCATCAATGTCACAGGACCCACATTTTCTCCCATCCTCCTCCTCTGAACCACACCTCATAACACAAGGTGAACTGAATGACCTTGTCAGGGATTTGGAACTACCCAAGAGTAAGGCAGAGCTGCTGGGCTCCAGACTACACCAGTGGAATCTCCTGGCAAGCTATCAGGGCAAATGGAGCCCATCAATGCTTGCAGACTATTGCTGGCCAGTGACAAGAGATGCTTCATTTAGTGAATACAAGAGACAAGCCAAGAAGGGCCGAGAATACACTGAATAGGACTAAACTATATACATAATAGTTTTTTGCCTTTTGTTTCATAATAAATTTTATTTATATAACTCTTTCACTGATTTTTAAAGAGTTACATAAACAGGACAGGTGAAATATTATCATGTAAAGCAACCATAAACACATGAAAAGACCTAGGTTTACAATTTATGATTAAAACTCTACTATCTAACACAATATATATAGACATAATATGTAAAAACTTAAATATCTGAAAACGAAGCCAATCAGTTGTTTTAATTGTCATATTTGAATTCAGCACATCAAAATACATAATAAATATCACATTTTATCTCTGAAGCAGACGACTTCTCAAAAATTGTAAAACAGTGTAATGGGAAACAAGTGCTGAAACACAAGAGCAATCCCACCATGCTAATATGGAGCTACATTTATATTGCAACTTTCAACTGGAAATCCTAAAGCAATTTACAAATGGATTTACAACCTACATATAGAATAAAGGAATCATTAGTAAAATGCAGACAACTCTGTGATAAAATGGGATTGCCTCTGAATAGTGCAGACCAGTACAGAATGCTTTAGGAGAAAAACATAACTCACAATTGGAAATGTAAAGGAACTTATAGTTAGGCAGCATGGAAATATTTGAGCTAGAATTTAAGTTAGGACAGATATCTTCATACACTAACTATACCATGTTATTCTTGCATTAAAGCTGCTCAAAACTGTTAACATTTTTTGGGAAATATAACATTTACACAAAAAATGGGGAAATGACAACATTTTCAAAAACGGGTTCCCCATTTTTCAACCCTAGCTGATAGATTTTTTCCTTCAAATTTTGAATTTAAAATTTTCCAGAAAAGGAGAATTCCCTTGGAAACAATATAAATTTTGCAGCTCTATTTATACTGTTGTACAATATGTAGCATTTTAAGGCTTCTGTGGAACAATGACCAGACTGGTAAGGGTCATGACCATTGCTCTAAGAAGACACATTTTCAAAACAATTCACAGCTTTTTAACAACCAAGTCACACTGCCTTTAATAGGAATTGCTATCCCCACACATTGCTATGGAAATATTGAGTTATATACCATCTCCCAGGCATGCCTTTCCTTATCTGAGTACACTAGAAATTTTTGCCAGTACAGTCCCTTGGTCATTTGCAAGAGGAAGCTGAGTCAGTGGGAGAAAGACATACACACACACAAAAAAGAGAATTCTCAGAGATGCGAAGAAAACAAACTCTGTGGATTAGCTTGTGACTAGCCCTGTGTAGACTAGAAAGGGGTTGGGCTTGGCATAAGAAGTCAACCCACTGTTCTATGCCCCTGTTCAGGGACTATTTGCAGTCACAGGCCTTGCATTCCACAGGTGAAAGAACACTACTGATCCTTTGTAAAGGGGCGGGGAGGAGTGGCACAAGGATCGGGCAATAGTCAAAACCCTCCACCTCACAGGTCAGTAATAGTGGGCCATAGGCAACAGGCAGCACCCATTGGATCCTTTCAGAGGGGACACTCTGGCCTGCATGCATCAGCTAGGCACAATGATCTGGATCCACCAAGGTAATTAGGAGCCTAGTCCCCAGACTTAGAGACTGTCTATATGGTACAAAAGTGCACATTAGTTGAGTATCAATTCTACTGGATGCCATTGTGTCATGCAGTGACTGGCCCATATAGACCCTGCTGGCACATACTAAAAGTTCCTTAGTTTGCATTAATGTAGAACTGTTTGAAATAGGACTATGTCAACACACAGTAGGGAAATTTTTAGGGTGCTGATAGTTATTGTGCGACATGTTGGTGCACATTAGAATTCACTCCCCACTAATGTGCACTACTTCATCATGTAGACAAGCCTTTACTTGCCTAAGTCCCTTAGGCACCAATGTGATCCACAAAACCCTGCTCAGTTGCTGCCAAATCCTGCAGGTGCCTACACTCAGTCAGTGCCTATGTTTTTGCAGTAAACATTCCCTACGCACCTGTGTTTTACCTCTGAGTATGTGTACTTTCATCTTACTAGAAAGCATCTGGACGCCTATCTCCTGTGTAAGCTCCAGGGAGATCCATGAACTGGGGGAAACAGTCACTCTTCTGCCTAAGTCATGTACTGGGCCCAATCCCGTAAGGATGTCAGCAGAACCACTCCATAGGTGTTCTTACAGCCAGGGGTGTATCCAGGCCCCAGCATGCCAAGCGCGTGCTTGGGGCGGCAAGCCAGGGGGAGCGCTGTGCTGGAGCCACGAGGGCGGCAGGCAGGCTGCCTCTGGCGGCTTTCCTGCGGAGGGTCCGCTGGTCCCACGGCTTCGGTGGACCTCCCGCAGGTGTGCCTGCGGGGGGGTCGACTCCTCCTGTGGCTTCGGAGGACCGCCGAAGCCGTGGGACCAGCAGACCCTCTGCGGGCAAACTGCCGGAGGCAGCCTGCCTGCCATGCTTGGGGCAGCAAAATCCCTAGAGCTGCCCCTGCTTACAGCAGCTGTTGCTTCTTCTCCATTAGGAGGAAATGACCTATGGACCAATGCAGTGGTGGAGCCCACTCTGCTCCTCCACTGGTCTACCCCAGCTCCCCTCTGCAGAACTCGTATAGTACAGGACAGTGGGAGGAGCTTCTGCAGAGTAAAATGGCTTCAGAGAATATGGCCTTCTTAACTGGGTCCAAATAGAGCCCTTTTATGTAGCAAAACTATATAAAGTCCACTGTGCTTGGGCCCTCCTACTTGAGATGGAAAGTGCAGGATTTGGCTTCCAGTTCGTTATCTTCCCATAAATCTGGACAAGGCCTTAATCCTATTATTATATCTAGAGCTGATCTGACTCTTAGAGCTTCTGGGAGTATGGTACAAGAGGTAGTCAGATAGGTATATATGACGAGCCATATTTACAAACATCTTACTTGTGGCCACAACACACATGTTGTATATGTAACCGAGTAGTTGTATGTGTAAGTACCAATTTGTACTCTCAAATGCCTTTTTATATACATATGATGTGGGTTTTAGGTGTGCAATGTCCTATGCATTTTGCAGCTGAAATGTAGCCTTCCATTTTGAAAGTGTTGACCATTTGAGCATTTGTTTTTAGAATCATTTTATTTAAAAATAAAAATAAAAATCTTTAAACAGAGGCAGTTTTAAGGTCAGGGGTGTGGTCCTCAGCAAGGCACAAAATGGGGAAATATACTAGTTATGTCTTTCCTTCTCCTACCCCCAGAATATTTTTAAAACAGTTATGTTTCCACTTAATTTGCAGGATTATTCTACTATAAAGTTTTGTCCATTTTATTTTGGTGAAACAAAGTTGTTGTTGTTTTGCCTAGAGAGAAAGTTTGGTCTTATGGATTAGTCACTGGACTAGAAGAGTAGGATTCAGTTCCCAGGTCTGCCAGAGACGTTCTGATAGTCCTTGGTTACTTAAATCTCTCTGTGTTTTAGTTCCCCATCTGTAAAGTAGGAATGATAAAACATCCTTCATCGGTCTCATCTAGTTAGATTGCAGGGACTGTCTCTCACTGTGGATAAATTGTATAACCAGTTGTTTGCCCACACTTTGGTTTGTTATGAAATATACTCAAGAGACCAAATAACCAATGTTGATCAGGTTTATTAATGATACAGGAAAAAGGTTCTATATGATACTAGTCTCAGAGGCGCCATCTCAGGCAGTGATATTATATTCACCTTACGCAGAAGGTGTGCTCCCAAAGTTACACCCCTAGAGCCATTGTTTTGTACCCTATTTGTTTACTGGTAAAAGGTACCATGTGCATCACCTAAAACTAGATTTACCCAATCAGCTTTTTACCTTGTTTTTCTGATACCAGGGCATACCCCCTATTTTTGTTTTGAACACAGACATTCCACATTCTGGTCCATGAAGGTGCCTCTCTAGCCTGTACTAAGACATAGAACAAATGTATCTTCATTTTGACAAGTTTACTATCTGTTTATGCCAAATGCTTACTTCAGTAAATGCCAGGAGTTATGGAATCCTTGGCATAAATGAACAGGATTATGGTATAGGCCAGTTGAAGCTATATCACTGTTATAATATTTGTGCTTACCGTTATCGGTGCTTAATGCATAATGTATATAGAGGTTGACATAATACATATTATAGCCAACATGCATTAATCACTTACTATTGTGACAGACCCAAACCAGTAGGGTACAGGAGTCTGGTAGAGGGCAAATATACTGGTCACTGGGTGAGTAGTTTTCTGTTCCCTGAGTGACCAGAACAAGGGCTGCACTAGAGTAATCAGGAACTTGCTAGAACCAATTAAGGCAGAGAGGCTGATTAGAACACCTGCAGCCAATCAAGGCAGGCTAATCAGGGCACCTGGGTTTAAAAAGGAGCTCACTCCAGTCAAAGAGGGAGGAACTAGAGGAGAGGAAATGCGTGTGAGGAGCTGGGAGCAAGAAGCACAAGGAGCTGAGAGTGAGAGGGTGTGCTGCTAGAGGACTAAGAAGTACAAGCGTTATCAGACACCAGGAGGAAGGTCCTGTGGTGAGGATAAAGAAGGTGTTTGGAGGAGGCCATGTGGAAGTAGCCTAGGGAGTTGTAGCTGTCATGCAGCTGTTACAAGAGGCACTATAGACAGCTGCAATCCACAAGGTACCTGGGCGGAAGCCGGGAGTAGAGGGCAGGCCCAAGGTTCCCCCCAAACCTCCCAGCTCCTGATCAGACACAGGAGGAGTTGATCCAGACTGTGGGGAAGGTCACTGAGGTGAGCAAATCTGCCAATAAGCGCAAGATCCACCAAGGTAGTGGAGGAACTTTGTCACACTATGTGTATATACAGCGCCTAGCGCAGTGGAGCTTAGATCACTTTTGTAACTCTAATACTGCAGTTACTACTAGTAGACAACTTTTATGCAGCACACTAAACAAAGTGCAAAAGGATTTAAGTAGTGTAAAATATTCGTAACAATTCCAAATTTAGCATAAGTTTTCCATAATTCAAATGACTATTGCTGATTTCATCCCAATTACAGGCCTCTTTATGATGAAATCACTGGGTGTAATTTATCAAGGATAATTATTTCCCTTACTATCACTGTTTTGTATGCAAATTAAAAATAATCTCAGATTAAAAAGTTTCAGTGTACACTTTATATAATCTTTGATTGCTATTGAATTTGATGTAAACTTTGCTTCCTGAAAACATTGGTCATTCAACATAGACATTTCACATCAGAGCTTGGATATCGTGACACCTCTAGATGTTGGCAGTGGCTTTACATTGGCATATTTAGTGCACTAGAATATCAATGCCTAACAAAAAATTAAGGTTAACAAATAGAATCAGAAACACACGTCCTACTACATGTCCTAAACACAGTAGTCAGTTGTCTGCTGTACCTCCCCTTCTAACTTCTGGGTAAGTAAAAGTCTTGAAGAAAATGTTGATTACATAAAGCCAAAACACTGTTAAACAAAATAGATTTTATTGGGTTCAGCTATAAGTGGAATGATGACAAGTTTGTAAATGGTACTGCATTACAGTAAAACATTATCAAGACACACAAATTCACACCAGTTTCCCCTTTTTTCCCCCAATAGCCATGGAAAGGTTACATATATTAGGGGCATAATATAAACAGTTCTATTGAAAAGGGGAAAACAGAAGCTAGCTAATCATTGTTTTCAATCAGCCAGAGATTTGGCTATTTCTATCTCCATAAGCACATTTTGGGCTAGAGATTATGAATGGGCATTTTTCAACTAGCTGCTGTAAGTAAAATGAGATAAATTACTTCTTAACTGGTCTTCATTTCTGCTTTAATACTGTCAAAGAGAATACAAATTTCTTTAACTCTCTGTAACTAAACGGCAAGAAATAAAACTTACTCTGAGACTTCTAAGTTAATATTAGTTTGAAACCAACATTAATATTCTAAAAATACACATTGTCCTTGTATAGTTTGCTTTTGATGGGGTTATTTCCTCCCCATAGGAATAATGACAAACTATGTTGCCTTTAACAGACAACATTCTCCTAGGGAAACAGCCTATTTAAATCAGTTAATTCTTCACTTACATTATGAAAGATTCAAAGCTGCAGAGCATGATGTTTGTAAACACCAGGAGCTTTGACCCTGTCAGGTATAGCAAGTTCTTTCTGTCTGTCTCACTGGTCCCTGTCCAGAGTTCTGAAAGGCTGTACAAGTTGAAAGTTTGTGCACCAACCTGGAAGACATTCTCTTTCAGATTTTGGATGGGAGTTAGGAAACGGGTTTGTTTCATGTCTTATCTGCTGGCATAACAAGTTTGTCCAGGGCTCCACGATGAGATCTCATATGTTTGATACTGGATAGATGACTCTTCATCAACTTCTGAAACTTTTTCTTCTCGCATTTCACGGGGCACCCTTCAGAGCCTGATGTATAATGCAGAGGAGGCAGCTGGTTGCTGCAGACTGCTTCCCAAGATACAGCTCTGCTGCTCTTAAAAGGAGTGGCTGGAGAGTTTACACATTCCATGGACTGTTGAATGTTACTCAGGGCACTAGATGGACTTCTGGAAAGACAGATGGCCTTCCTCCTTTGGGACAAGAGAATTCTAAGCTCTGCAGAATCATGCTCAAAAAAGAGAGATTCTTTCCTTCTGATGTTGGGACTCTCGCCTAATGTGAGAAACCCATATGGGGTGGTGATTTTGGAGAGATGGGGCAAAGACAGAGCAGCCCTGGTTGCAGGATCAGAGTGGTCTGCGGCTTTCTCCAAGTCCCTGGAGGAAGCCACCCCATCTGTAGAACACAAAGTCTCTCTTCTGAACAGTTTCCCTCTTCTGCAGACAGTTTCTTTTCTGATGCAAGCTTCAGATTTGCTTCTGGTTGGTCTGGGTTTTTTGGCTAGTTCATCAAAGATTCTTCTCTCTAGAGAATGCTCTTCGTTGTCTTCTGCTGGCTCCAACCGAAGGGGAATGTGCTCCACATCCAGAGAGGGAATGAAAAATTTTGGGATACGATCTGGAGTCACAACAATGTTGAAAATGTCCCTGTTTTTCAGTGATCCGTTATCTTCAGGAGCTGGCTTGTTGATTTTGAAACTCGTCCAAGATAGCACGCTTTCTATAGCACTTTTTAGGGAAGGCTTGGACATTGAAGACAACATTATTTCAGTCTGCAGAGCCTCTTTTAAACCCTATGCTGTTTGCTGACTGAATTCTCACTGCATCGATTGCTGGTGAGGGACTCATTCCTGCTTATAAAACAAAGCAAGTTACGTCATCCAATAGCCAGACGTCATTGGCATGGCAACCAAAGATAAGAAAGCTTTTACATACCTACTTATACACTTACAGAGTGATTCATGCTGCACCATTACCTTAAGGCAGCTTACAGTGTTTCATATTTAAAAATGCCAAGTTTGGCTTCAGTGCCCTATAAAACTTTCAGAGGAATCATGGTAATAAAAATGTATTTAATTTTCATATTTACCTTGTCGTGTTCTATAGAATGTCTTTCTGTGAAGGATAACTCTGACCTTTCTGTTTCAGCCAGAGAAAAGGATACCACAAAGTATGAAAACATTTGCTAACATGTCAGTGTGGATAGCAAACAAGCTTCATTTGCCTTTTTACTTCAGTGCCTCTTTAGCTTTCAGCAGATCGTATTTTCTGTCTATTTGAAGCACAAAATTATCTTTGATCAGCACCATGTGAAGACTGGAAGAAAGCACAAAATGTTAAGTGATCAGACAACATGTAGATATAGATTTTTTTTATCCCAAGAGAATCTCAAAACCTTTGACATGCTATATAGACATAGAGCATCACTGAAATGTAGTGGGGATAAAGGTAGATAGTATGTGGGGGAGGAAAAAAGGTTGGTCCAAGGTCAATGAGGAGACCATTTTGGAACAGATTCTGTACTGTCGTGGAGCTGTGCCTGCTAAATTGCTGTAGCCAGCTGTCAGGGTGATTACCTTGGTGTAGGAGGATCTTCCAGTGTCTTGGAGCTGGTGTAGCAGTTCCAATGCACCTTTCTCCTAGTTGCCTTCATAGGAAGTGTGACCAGAACTTTCCTGTGCTGAAGTGATTTCCCAGCCATTTTAAGGGAATTCCTTGCTGGCATTAGTTGGAATAGCCTCCTGGCATCTACTCTTACATGGGAGGTTTTATGTCCATGCAGAGCAGACAGAACCTTGATTTTGAAGATCTCATCCTAAAGAAACACCCATTCCTGCTGAGCCCAGAGGACTGCTCAAGTGAGCAAGGACTAGCCAACATAGGTAAAGCTGCAGAACCCGGCTCATAGGTCAGCAGTGTGGAACACATCTATGGTCTAGTTAACTTAAGTTATTCAAAAGTTGCCTTTTAAAGTTAGGAGCATTTACACTTTTAAATACAGCATAAAACACATTTATAATAATCAACACAGATTATTATGTAGATTTAAGATAGTATCTGGTGGCCCCACCTGACAGACTCATAGACTTTAAGGTCATAAGGGTCCATCATGTTCTTCTTGTCTGACCTCCTGCACAATGCAGGCCACAGAATCTCACCCATCCGCTCCTGTAACAAATCCCTGACCTATGTCTGAGCTATTAAAGTCCTCAGCTTGTGGTTTAAAGACTTCAAGGTGCAGAGAATCCTCCAGCAAATGACCCGTACTCCATGCTGCAGAGGCAGGCAAAAAACCCCAGGGCCTCTGCCAATCTGCAATTGAGGAAAATTCCTTCTCGACCCCAAATATGGCGATCAGCTAAACCCTGAGCATGTAGGCAAGACTCGCTGGCCAGACATCGAGGAAAGAATTATCTGTAGTAACTCAGATCCCACCCTCTCTAGTGTCCCATCACAAGCCATTGGGCATATTTACCTCTAATAGTCAAAGATCAATTAATTGCCAAAATTAGGCTATCCCATTGTGACAGTGTACCCCATACTTTCCATTTTAATCTTACAAAGCAATGTCTTCCCTTTTCTTTCTTTTCTTTTAGTGGAGCTTCCTGAGTACCCCTTTATCCAGAGACAAAATCAAAAGGCAAAAACACAAGCTAGGATTATTTGAGATGTTTCTCTTTGCTCCTGTTAGTCACATTTTTAAATAGAATTTTGCAGGCTGTTATAAACCAAGTCCTCATCTTTGGAATTTAGGCAGTTAGATAATGATCTTTTATAGAATCATAGGATATTAGGGTTGGAAGAGACCTCAGGAGGTCATTTAGTACAATCCCCTGCTCAAAGCAGAACCAACACCAACTAAATTATCCCTGCCAAGGCTTTCATCCTACTTGGAGGGAGAGCAGGTGCCTAGCATGGATGAATATACAAATACTTAGCACTTACACTGAGCTTTTCATCTTCAAAGCATTTCACAAACATTCAGTAATTAATTTTCTCAGTACCACTGCGAGGTAAGTGATTACTATCCTAGTGGAGCTTGCTATGAACATGAGAGAGAAAGGAAAACTGTTAATTAACATGCAGTAAAACCAATATTCCAGAGAGCAACAAACAGCTCATCCAATGCACAAGAATAAACGTCTTGCTGCAAGAAACATCTGACTCTGGGAGTCCTTCAAAGCCTCTTTAGAGCACGGTTCTATGCACATTGTCCCCTCACCTTACCTAAGAGTTAATGTCCCACAATATAGTGGAACATTTTCACCAGATATGGACCACAAAATTGCTTTTGGATATATATACCCCTCTGCATCATCTTGTGCATGCACTACAAAGCACCTAACACCTTTGAATGTGCAAATTGCATGCACTAAACCCTTCTAAGTAGTGAGGCTGATAGCTGAATGTTAGAATACTAAGAGTTTGCATCAGCAAAGTGCAGGTGAATGCTTAACGTGCACACACGCAAGTAGAAGCCCCATAGCAAATTTGCCCTAAAGTTTCTAATATCTTCCGACAGGAATAAAAAACATAAAGGAAACAGAGCTTCCAACAACGTTGTCTATAGCTCTGAACTCAGCTACAGGAGGTGGAGGTTGTTTTTTTTCTAGAATGTGTGCGCTTGAAGACCTCTTTCCCACTGGAAAGGTTCTCAGACACTGTTGGACAGCATGTTCATAACTATGAACATGAGTGGGTGATGACCTGGGTCCAGCCTCAGTGCTGTGGTCAATCTCATCCAACTCTATGATCAGCAGTGTTGATGTGGTGGATTCCTTCACATGCCTTTTATTGTTCCTATGTAGCCAGCTAGTCAAAGCAATAAAATTCGGTGACCCCTGGCAATGGCAGATACTGTCTACTGTATTGTTTGTCTAGAATGTTATCTGCATCTTCTCACAGCATCTTGTTACACCAGGCTCCTGGTCTTGACTGGGATCTTTAGGTATTTCCATAATATAAATATTGGAAAATACCAATGAATACTTCTGGTGCAGTGCAAAATTAATAACACCACAATTTCAGGCTCTCGTTCCTGGCCTGTGAGCTTTCAGATTGGTTTATCTGGTCTGGCACAGAAGAGAGTTGCAGCCTGTCAAAATGTTTTGTGCTTTTCATTGTATGTGTCTAGTTACCTGCAGCAACCTGGCTTGTTTGGCAATTCGTTCATGGTAGGCACCCAGGCCCAGATCCACAAAAGGGACCTAGTTGTTACAGTGCTCAGTGTCACACAACCTAATTTTTAGATGCCTAGAAAATCACAGAAACAACTCTATGGTCCTCAAAGCCTGAGCTAGGGGCCTAGGCTACTATACAATGAATAAGGAGCAATAGGTGCTTTAGAAGGCAGTCCACAAACTCAACATTCCAGGGCTTGATTTGTGTGAAACTACTTCAGAACATGGTTCTGGAACTTTTAGGGGGAGCCAGACCACCAATGATAGTATTGGAAGTACCAGAAGTGCATTAGGGCACTTCTAGGATTCAAGTATTGGAGCATGCTAGACAGGGAGACACCTAAGCTAGCCAATGGGAAATGCCAATGGGATGAGTACATCCTAAGCCTTGCTCCTCATACGGAGATAGGTGCCCAGGTCTGGGCTGCAGAGAGATGCCTCTCTCTGCTATTGATTCATAAACTGGGAGAAGATAGGTGCTCCTGAGGCTAATACATTAAGAGGCTTGATTTGGTAGGTGTGCTCAGAGGCCACCTATCACCAAAAAATGGGTGGGAGGAGAAAGTGGGGGAGGAGTTGCACCTTTATAGTCTCTATTCCAGTGGTTAGAGCACTCTGTCTGGATGTGGGTGACCAAGGGTCCAAGTTCCCCAACATCTAACAAGAAGAGGTTTGAAGAGGGTTCTGCCACCTCTCAGCTGAGTGCTCTAACCACTAAGATATGGGACATTTGATGTAGGGCTCCCTCTCTTGGGAGGGTTCCGAACCGGTGTGGCCACACTGAATAAATGGTGTGAGAACATGGCTTGACATGACTGAACTGTGAAAGAGGATTCTGGGAGCAGAATCCTTCTCTTAGCATCAGAAAGATGCTAGAGGTGAAACTGACTGGCTCCATGATGCATGTATGATCAATACTGATCTTTGAGTCAGCAACTATGTCCACCTGAAAGCAAACAACACATGTAGAACATCTTGAGTGGAGCATGGGCTGACCGGGCCATCTCGGCCCCATTGAAGGACATCACACAGGGAACCGAAGTGAATGATAGATAAGGGAGTGAATGTGGGGTGATTTTTAGTTGATACTACTCTTCGGTCTCCTCCTAAAATACTAAGTAGGTAAAAATTAGTAACTACACACCCACTGGGCATGCTTTTAAGACATATAAATCCTTTGAGGGAAAAGAGTATAAAAATCAAGCAAATTAAATTACTGTTGGGATTCCTTAATTAAGGCTTAGAGAAGCAATGCTGCTAGACAGAGTAACCAAAACTCTACCCCATGGGCTCAAATAGGACTGTGAACCAGAGGGGTCTCAAGGCAATTGAGGCCATACTTCAGGGGAATCCAAGACAGACCAGAGGTCTGAGAAGACCAGACAAGGAGAGAAGAAGCCATCTATAACATTGGTAACCACCTTCTCTGTTTGCCAAGCAGGATATGTGTGAGGCTAGTGCAGGGCCTGTTTGTGTATGTTTGTGAAAAAGAGGCTCATTAAGGGGAATGTAAATCTCTTAATGTCTAACATAGGAGTTATGTGCTTGATATAACCCTTTACTGCTTGTGTAATCCCTTCTCAATAAACTGTTGAGCACTGAAAATAATTACTGTGGACCTTTTTCCTTGTATGACAATAATCTGCTCCACTGGGAGCCAGTAAAGATCCATTTCAGGGGTAGTAGTGCCCCCTGTTGTCAATGCCCTCCATATTTCCTATCAAAGGAAAATAATTGAATATTAACTGACCGAGAGTGAGATTGACTCTATAGGTCTGTCATTAGGGAGCTCACCTTGAGAGATCATAGAACCATAGGGTTAGAAGAGACCACAAGCATCATCTAGTCTACCCCCCGTGCCAGGATGCAGGATTCGTTGTGTGTAAACCATCCAAGCCAGATGGCTCTCCAGCTTCCTTTTGAAAACCTCCAGGGAAGAAGCTTCCACAACTTCACTAGGCATCTGTTCCATTGTCTTACTGTTAGGAAGCTTTTCCTGAGATTTACTCTAACTCTGCTGTGCTGTAGTCTGAACCCATTGTCTCTGTGGCAAGAGAACAACTTTTCTCCATTTTTATTATGGCAGCCTTGAAAGTATTTGAAGACCACTATCATGCCCCCCCCCCCACCGTTAATCTCCTTTTTTCCAAACTAGGAGTATCATCTCCATTGTTCACCTCTGGATCCATTCCAATTTCTCCATATTGGTGACAATATTCCAACTGAGGTAGCACTACTATCAACCCCCATGGCTTGCATGCTATGCCTCTGCTAATGCAACTTAAGATTGATGATGGATACCTTTTCAATTCCCATCTTATCAGGCAGAAAGGGGACTTGAACTTGTAGTTTCCCACATATTAACTGTGTGGTCTAACCACTGGGCTAAAAATGACAAGGGAGGGCACCTGCCCTAGCTATTTGGTATGGAGTTAAGGAGCCACTGAGCACACCTACTAGATCAGTTTCCCTCCAACCCCCAATTTATGTGGAAGATCTCTTCTCTTCCTCTGGTTTGTGGATCACTCCGGATGCCTAGAGGGAAGCAGCAGTGTGCATGCTCAGAGACAAAAACATACGTATCTAGAGAGCTTTTACTGCAAAACCTTAAATGACACATGCATTTAGGCATCTACAGAGTTAGGCAGCAGTTAAGCAGGAGTTTTGTTCATCGCAGTGCTGTTTACAAATGGGAGTTAGGCATTTAAATCTGGACTTTATGAATCTGGATCCAGTGTCCTCAGGACCTGGTTGATCCTGAGCCTTTTGGGGAGCATTGCAAATAAGCCATTTGGAAGCATAATAAAGCAGAGAAATCTGAAAACTTTGGATAAAATGAACTGAAACATGGATTTATGAGCCTAATTTTAGGCTCCCATATTTAAAATCTTGGTCAACGTGTTAGATTAAATTATTAAAACTAACAGTATTATGACAGCATATATAACAAATTGTTATGTGTATAGTATACCTTAGTTACTATAGGGATGGATGTTCTACAAATATGACAGATAAATAATCAACAACACACTGAGCTCAGGTCTTTGAAAAAACCATGTTGTCCTACCTTTGGATTCACTGAACCAACCCAGCTGGAAAAAAGTCCAGATTTGGTTAAGGTGCTGATTTGGCAGCATTTGTTTTGAATGCCTTTGATTTTGTGGCTCTGATTTTCGTACCCATATGAAAATCAGGAGGCAGCTAAACAATAGCTCCTCTAAATTATTCATTCCAACCTTACAAAGTGACTCCCAAGATTTCATCACTTCTGTTTTGTGATGTTAATAATTCAGTGCTGCTAGAGAGGCAGAGCTTGCTAGTATAGTGCTCTCTCTCTCATCTTCACTTTCCTTAATGACATTACGCTTCTCAGTCCTATCCTAATTGCTCATGGGGACTGAACCTTGGCTGACAATTCTCATGTCCTCACCAGTGGAATTGTATTGAAATTGCCTAGAATTGACCCCAAGGAACTTATGTGTGTACCCTTCAATCCTTTTGTACTGCTCAGCTGCCACCAGGCTGCACTCTGTCCCCAAATACCTTGGAAAATAAATAAATACTACTCTCTGGTGTTTTCCCCCTGTAAATATTACTGTGCTATCCATCCTCATGTAAAACAAACACAAACAATACTCCTAATTTGACTGCATTTGTAACAACAATAAGGAGACACAATATATTCTAAGAAACTATGATTTTCATTCAGCCTTAGGACAACTAAATAAACAAGGACCTATTAAATTTTTAAAAGCAAGCCTGTGCTGCTGCCTGCAAGATCCAAAACATCTTGAACCCCCACAGAAAAGTACTTACTAAATTAGATCATATTTCTAAATACTGCTTTCAAATGATCCGTGTGTATCATAAACATACTTGAGAGTGTGCACTGATTATTTATACATATATATTAAAATAATATGCTATATATACATATGTGTTTATATATGGCATACACAACATACATGGTACTATGGTGCACTATTAAGTTTTTCGGGCACTGTGGCGGGGTGGATCCCAGCTCCTGCCCTGAAGAGGTAAAAACAGCCCTGGGCGGGAGGAAGCAGTTTTTAGGCTGGATTGATTGGGGGAAGTGGCTGCAGCTGAGGCCATGCCCAAAACAGACTCAGCTGGCCCTATAAAGGCAGAGAAGCCAGGGGCAGACAGGAGTCTGTCTGTAGAAGGAGATGGGCCTGGCTGTAGGGAGCTAGACATAGGGTACCTGAGTGAAGCAGGGTGGGGGACAGGCTGAGGTGCTGGGGAGCTCTGGCCTGGAAAGCCCTAGGCTGTGGCCTAGCAGAAGGCCAAGGGGTACTGGGGGTTGCTTCCCCCCACCATACTATTAAAAACTCCACAGCCTACCTGTGCCACAACGACTGTCTTTCTGCATATAAAAGGCAGGGCCGATGTTAGGTGGTAGCAAGCAGAGTAATTTCCTAGGACCTGATGCAGCTAAGTTGTTTAGACTTTAGCTTCAGCCCTGGGTGGTAGTGGTGCTTGGAACTCCAGGCTTCAGATCCCTGTGGTGGGGCTTTGGCTTTCTGCCCTAGTCCACAGCAGGTCTAATGCTGGCTCTACTTTGCAGACTACCTGAAACCTGCTTGCGGGGGACCCTGGATCCCTGGTTGAGAACCACTGGTTTATACCAGGTATTTAACAGTGTAATTATTAGAGAAAATCTGTAGAGAGTTTGTTTGTTTTTTAAATATTTGAATTCTTTACTGTATTCCCACCACCTCTAAAGTCTGGTGCCTTAGTTACTATGAGATCACCCATACAGGGTGCAGAGAGAGAGAGAAAAAAAATATATATATATATATATGTTTAAAAATGAACTAAAACAGATTTTTTTCTTGCTAAGGGGCGATAGAGGCCATAAAGTCAGATATCTTTGAACCTCCCACATCTAGGAACAAGCTGTGTGTGTCCTGTTAGGAAGCTAGGACTCATCCTATTCCACATGCATAAAGCTACCCTTTGTAGTCCCAGAAGACCATGAAATATAGCACCTCTAGACAACTCACTATTATAGGACTTAACCTTACTGTTATTTTGGGGGGATTTTCATATTTGGTTTGGGGGTGAGATGAAGGAGAAAACATTATAGCTATCAGTTAGAATAAGTCATAGGAGAGCTGGATTAGTGGGCAGAGTGCGGTGAGGCAATAAAAAGCACGTTATAATACCATTTGTCTCATGGCTATCACCTCCACATACAGGGTGCATGAGTGTGCACATGTGCTTATATCATATCTTCGAAATACTTTTTGGAGAGTAACATTAGATCATCAATGAGCTCCTTGAATAACTGGCAAATTATGTTGACTCTAAAACATTGGTTTTAGAGTGATGACTGCCACTTGTAGTCTCATCTATAGTTGTGGGTTAGTTTAACAAATTACCCATCCCGAGGTGAGGATTTACACCTACTTTAATCTTTGCGAGTTAAACCCCAAGACTGACTACTGTAGAGAGTTACCAGTAGAAGGGGGTCCGCATGGTGCACATGGACAACACAGTCCTCTTTTTGTAGTACTTGCTTTTATTAGCCAACCAAACAACAATACAAATAGTGCAAGCCAGTAGAAGAGAGAGAGAGAGAACATATCACATTTGCATCACCGCACTCTGACTGCTAAAAACTCGAAGTGTTGGTTGTCATCCTCATCATCATCCTCACCGTCAGAGGTCATCATCCTGGCCTCTCACCCAAGGCACTCAGGCTGGGACACAGATTTTACGTGTTACGCTGATGCCCATTGGGGTTTGTCCATATTTATGAAGATTTTAACCCCTTTTTCTTATGTGAACTTCCATGCCCCACTACTTCTGTATGCCCTGTTTTTCATAGACTAACTCGTTATTTCCCCTGATGCTCATTAAAATTTACATCACTTTATCACCATAGTAACTGGAGGTTACTTTAAAGAACTCTCTGATATTTCACCCTGGCAACCAATGGTCATCTTGTGGTGTCTACTGATCCCACCTAGACATTATTATCCAAACTCAGCAGTTATCTTCAAAACATCAGCATATCACAAACATAGACCCAAAATCAGCAGATTTATTATTATTACATATTATTATGCTCATTTGTCATTACAGCATAGCTAATCTATCCTAAATCCTAAAGCCTAATTCACCTTAAGTAAATATTTTACAAGGCTGAGGCCAGAGTTACAACAAGAATTAATACTTATATTTTACTTCTGCATCCTCAATATCTTTTATGCTTGACTACACAGTGTCACTATAGTTACAGTTGTTTGGAACCAGTTTTACCTTCCATCACAATCCCTGCTTTTTCCAGTGGATTATAACAGTCACATTGAGCTAAACCCAGCCCAGTGACCCACCAATATAGAAGAGCTGAATTTATATACGAGGTTGAGTGTTATGGACTGAGTCCAACAGGAATTATCATCAAACTTCATGCATTCAAAGTTCACGAGGCAGGAATCATGAGATTAGTCTGAAAATTATGATTATATAATTTGAGGTTCTTTTTCTTTTCATTCTGGTTTCTGGGCCTTTATGTCATGCTTGGGTCATTTTTAAACTTTTCTTTACAACCAAGAGGATTCTTATGCAATTTCTTGATTCCAGCTGCTTCAGAACAGGAAACAATAAAATCACGAGCGCTGACAACACTAGGATTATGGCAGCATTGTACGGAAAGCAGCTATCTATCTATGGTGCTTTTATAGTTACCATAGAATCTGAGCACCTCACAATCTTTCAAAGCATTTATCCTTGAAACAGCTCTGCAAGGTAGTGCTATTATCCCCATTTCACAGTTGGAGAATTGAGGCACAGAGAGATTCAGTCTATGTCTACGCTGCAAAAAAACAACAACAAAAAACACCCCACAGCAGCGAGTCTCAGAGCATGGGGCATCGGGCTCAGGCTTGTGTTTTGGGGCTAAAATGATGTTCCTGGCCTGGAGTTCAGACCCTGAGACATCTCCCCGATGTTATTTTTAGCCCTGTAGCCTGAGCCAGTTGACCCATGAGACCCTGCTAGGTGTAGCTCCCCTGACTTCAATGGTGCTGCACTACTTTGAAACAGTCAATGATTTCTCCCTGGTATGTGTCATTAATGTCAATCCTGAAGCAGTACTTCATAAACAGAGTGAAGCGATGCAGCCACCCATCTCTTGTTAAGTCACCTGTCCCACCTGGTTATTACAATATTTGGTATCCCAAATCATCCACGTTCCAAAGCTAAAAGCCAAGGGGTTCTGCTTTCACTGTGCCTTTGCAGTTTTATGGTAAATCAGCTGCAGCATGTTTGCAAAGAGCTGTGCAGAGGTAGAGGCAGTTTATGCCCTAATCAAGTTAATGGGAACTGTGGGACTAAGTCCCTGAGCAACACAGAAAACACAGACATGAATGTTGCTTTCATGCATTTAGTTATGCTAATATGGATATTTTTCTTTCTTCCCTTTCCTTATGGGATATAGATGAAAGCCAGACGATTCTGTTAATTTGATCTTGTTTATAGCATGGGGCCCAAATTCAGGTTGGGTTCCAGAGGATAGAGCTCCATTCATGTCACTGCATGTGAAAGTCCTGATGTGAGCAAGTGCAAAGTTCCATTAACTTCCCTGGATTACTCATGTTTGAGGCACACAGGATTTAAATTTCTCATAGTCTTTATTTCACAAGCATCACAGCAGAGCAGAGCAGACTCCAGCCATTTCTGGAAAAATCTCTCTTGGATGGCACAAAATTCCCCAAATCACAGACTGTAGTTTTGGAATTAGCAGCAAATTATCAGGAAAGAAAGAAGTGGGGAAAAGGAAAAGAAGAAGAAAACAGCCTGCAGATTAGCAGATAGAGGACTATCTAGAAAATTATCAGTAGCATTTCTCACCCGCAGTCCCCAGTGCAAACCCTGCCTATGAGGCTCTTAAATCACCTGCTTGCATATCTTTGTAACCTGGAGGAAAGCACAGAGTTCTCCCACATCTCACTCAAGTGTCTCTGGGTGTGTTGAAAGGAGAGGCTTCAAGACAGCATAGCCCTAATCCTCTGCTATCTCAGTTCAAGGTCCCAGAGTGAGCCTCTGCGGGACATTTACTGCATTGTACATCTGCTAAAAGGAAACAATACCAGGGTGGGGAGGCTTTGCCTTCCTTCTGTAAAGAAAATGGACCAGGTTACCCATAAACCTTCAGATCTAAAGGCTTGATTTCTGTCTTTAGATGCAGCCTTGAGTGAGATATTGTGCATAAACTGCACCCATCAGCACTAGCCTCAGGGGCATAGTAACTCAGAGACCCATTGAATCACAGGTCTCCACTCTTGTTTTCTCCTTGTTTTCTCCTGTCAGTCATTTATGGACCTTCCCTTGCTGCTCTGGCTCAGCTTCTCTGGCTGGTAAGCAAAGAGGTGGAACCAAATCTCTATCCATTCCTTACCCTTTCTTATCTGCTCCCATACCCATTTGCTCTGGGGAAGGAAAGAACATGTAGCCCCACTTACTTCTGTGGAGAGGAGACCCATGGTCAGAGTAGCTGAGTAAGGGTTTAAGAGAAGGAAAAGCGTGAATAACAGTTGGGCAACTACTGTATTGAGACCACAGCCTATCTGCTGGCCAATAGTATCTCACTGTTACATCATACTCCCCCGTCAGTCAGTCTGTATCCATCCCATCTTATACTTTGACTTCAAGGGTTGGACTGTCTATTTGGTCTGTGTTTGTACAGCATCCAGCACAACGGGGTCCTGGTGGAGGGCTAGTGCTCCTGGGAATACAGGAATCATAAAAAATAAAAATAATAATTAATGAAGGTTGCGTGCCCCCTCTGCCAACCTGTAGTCTGAACCCACAACCTAGGTAAACAGTGCCCTCCATAAATTAACTTCCTCGCAAGACTAGTTAAGATAGTAAAAATAATTCCCTTTGACCTAGCATGAGACAAGGGAAGAGAAATAAAGAGAAAGTTCCCTGCATCCTTTTCCTACTTTTGGTAGCAGCCACATACTGCAGGAACAAGTGTGGTCCACAAAGCTACTCAGCAAGCTAGAGATAGGTAGTTGGGGTAGGATGCATGAAGGTACTTAGGTGCTTCAACCCCAGACTTAGGGAGTCATAGATCCTAACAAGTGTCCCTTCCTGGCCACCCAATAGGAATGCTATGAGGGGAATCCTAGCCTTCCTGCTCTAAATCCCCAGGGTGTTTCAGTTCCTGGATCCTGAAAGAGTCCAGCCACTGTCCCAATCCCAGAGGCCTTGGGCACACTCTCAGGGCTCAGACTTTCTAACTGATCTCTCCAGCCACCAGACCCCTCCCAGTGTAGGGCTGAGCCTGCAGATGCCCTGGCACTTGAATGCATCCTTGTCCCAGAACTCCACTCCAAAGGTGTGACACTTCTGGTTTACAGCTTCTCTCTTTCTGGGGCATACAGTAGTTTTGAAGCAGTCAACACACACACACATTACCCTGGCTAACATCTATATCCCCTTTTATCCTTGATCACAAAAAGCACTGGACAGTACAGATTACATGAAACAATAAAACACCCCAAATCCAATGTCCCTCATTCGCTCACACTTTCCTTGTGAGTCTTTGAGTGATAAGTTATGTTCTGTGCCCACTTGTCTAGCAGCCTACCTCTGCTTAATTTGGGGTATATCTTCTCTACTGGCAGTATCAGAGGTAGCAATCGATTTCTCGGGGATCGATATATCGCATCTCATCTAGACGCGATATATCGATCCCCGAACGTGCTCCTGTCGACTCTGGAACTCCACCAACACGAACGGCGGTAGCGGAGTCGACAGGGGGACCCGCGGACGTCGATCCCGCGCCGTGAGGACGGTAGGTAACTCGCTCTAAGATACTTCGACTTCAGCTACGTTATTCACATAGCTGAAGTTGCATATCTTAGATCGATCCCCTCCCCTAGTGTAGACCAGCCCTTGGTGCTCAACAGCTCTCTCCCGGTTTCCCTTTGTGAGTCCATTTATAAGCTCCTGCTCGGATCACATGCTTCTTTTGTTTGGCTTCTGTTAACTTACAATTACTCCAGATCTGTGATGTTTCTACCCCCTGCCTCCAGGGCACCTGTCCAAATTCCTATGTTCCTAATACTGTCCCTTATGAGAGAGCATCTTTAAATTATAAGCTTCTACAAACATACCTTTACACTGATCACTCACCACTGTCTCTGGCCTGGTCTTCACAACCCTGCTAACTCATGGGGAAATCCACACAGGCATAGGCTTTCCACGAGGCAGTCACTTCATGATAACATTTCATAAAATTATCCACTATGAAGAAGTGGTACAGACAAATTGTCAAGTCATCACACTGAAGTCTCATGTTTATTCACCTAAATCCCAGGTTTGGCTCCAGTACCATCCACAAAACTCCTGCTGAGCCTTCTAGGAGCCTAAGCTCCACCAGCACCTATGTTTCTGCAGTAAAAGCTCTTTAGACACCTATATTCCTGCCTCTGGGCATGTTTCACTGCTGCTTCCCTCAAGGTGCCTGGATGCTTTTCCCTTGCCTAAGCCCCAGAGTGATTCATGAACCCAGGGAAGATAGCTGTTCAGCCACTTAATGACTGTTCAAGTATTTATCCCCAGTGGAAGAGTCAAGAGAAAGAGAAAGGGAGTGACTCTGTAGTCCAACTGTTAAGGCACCCACATACGGGACCCTGGGTCTAGTGCCCCTCCTCCAATCACTCTGTTATTATTTAGTGAGAGGTCAATATCACCAGCAGTGCCCTGGGAATTAGTGTGGGGAAGACCTTTGCCCTGTGTTATACACGAGGTCAGGCTAGATGATCACAATGGTCCCATCTTGAAATCTATGAACAGGGAAGGTGGAAGGTGCCCCACATCAGACTGTCCTATAGCTCAGTGGTCAGTGAGCTCATATGAGGGTGGGAGAAACCTGTTAAAATTCCTTCCTCCCCAGTGGTGGAGCAGAATTGAACATGGGTCTCCTGTGTCTGAGGCAAGTGTGCTAACCACTGGGATAAAAGTGTGTGTAGGAGGGACAATCTCCTCTGCCTGCCACTTTGTGTGGAGGGAGGCAGGTGCGTAACTCATTCCCTCCAAAAAGCAGAATAAGTGCCTGAGCTCCCTGACTCAAAGTGGTGGGTTCCTGTTCCTGGGTCACTCAGCTGACATGGGCTCCTCCCTACAGCCTGGACTTAAGACACCCAACTACAAGAGAGGGCTTAGCACACACCCCTCTTGTCAGCAACTCCCATTAGCTAACTTAGGCATCTCCTTTCCTAGCATGCTGGCTTTTGCAGATTGCATGCTTAGGTGACTCTCTCTCCCCATTCATTGTATAGGGATCCTAGATGCTTTGTGGATCACAGTGCTTCTGTGTCTTTCTAGGCACCAAAATAACAGGTGCCGTGATGCTTAACATTGCAATACCTATGTCCTTTCACGAATCTCACCCTCAATATCATCACAGCTCTTGTGTTTACATATGGATTCTGTGCGCATACAAAGTAGAAAAGGTTGGGCCCTGGAAGTGGATTTTTCTGCAAATGGTGGGTCATTTCAAGAGAGTGACTCCAGAATGAGGAGTGATGAAATGAGTCACTCTGTGTTTGCAGGAAGTTTTATTCGGAAAGGCTTGAGACCTGCTTTTTTAACACCATGTAATTACTAACCTGTGGAACTCATTGTCACAGAATAAAACTGGAATTAGCTATATATGAATATCAGCAGTATCTGCAGTTACAACTAGCCAGTGTAAAAAAATAAAAATGTAACATTACTGATCTCCTTTGATCCTCTGGATAGTAACTTATGGCTAGATGGCTTCATGAAGGAATGACTCTCCCAGTGTATAATATGCACAACTGGATAGTACAACTGATTCATAGATGTTAATGCCAGGAGGAAATATTATAATAAACTAGTCTGAACCTTTTGCATAACATAGGCCACAGAATTTCAGGCACTGATTCTTGCATCACACCAAGTGGCTGAACTAAAGCTGATCTTTTAAAAGGAGACACCCAATCAGTGTTTAAAGACTCCACATCCCTCAGTATGGAAAAGCATCAGTATCTCACACAGCAGCCAATGGGAGAGCACAGGAATCCGTCCTGAGACCTCTTGAATGCAAACAAAGCCCACTACCTGTTAAGTTATTTTGCATGACAAACAAATGTTCTTATGTGCAACAGTAACAATCCAACCCCATCATGTATCTGCAGCAACATGGTTTGAACCTTAAACTTTCAGACAGACCTCTACCACTCGGCTAAAGGACTTTTGCTTCCACCTCTATGTGATATGGCAAGCCATCATCATAGTCATTATTGCAGGCTGGATTTATTATTAGATGTTACTATTACTTCATGGCTCTAGGTGTATGCTGGGCACTTCACAGAAGATACAGAAAGACCATTAGCAACCCCAGAGGTAATCTTCTGCCCTGAGATGCACATGTACCTCTCTCATTGACTTCAGACTTTATCTACGGAGCATCATCAGTGTGCACAGAGCACCACAGATACAAGTGAATATCCTGACCCAGGGAGTTTGCAGTCTGAGATAGATTAATAACACATTGAACAATGAAAATAGAATCTAGTGGGTGGTAAGGAAGGAGGCAACATAGAGAAGGGAATGCAGGTGTTGTAGAGTAGATAGATCACAAAACTTGACTAATTTTCATATATTTGCTGTTTCTCACAGGGGGTGTTGCTGTTTAATGTCCGACACGGAGATCAGTGGTAGAAAGTGAACTGAATTTCTGGAAAGGTTCCCATATCAGCATTGCTGGTCTTTTTTAGAAAACTACTGCTGTGTGTACATAGCAGAAAGGTAATACCAGTTTACATCTCTAGGTGGCAGCAGCATTCTAAAGACATCGATTGTTCAGAAGGAAAGCAATAGCCTGTCTCACCCCAGGTTTACCCTGGTGTAGCTTCGTTTTGCCTAATTATGTTCTAAATCGAGAGTAACTCACTCTATCTTAATGGAGTAACTCTGGTACTATAAAGTCCTGTGTGTCTAGTGATTAAATCTAATGATTTGTCAACTGAGTATAGCTCTGTGACTGCCTGGAAAAACACATCTTATAAGCATATTCTTCTCTCACTTTTTCACACTTAGTATGGAACCATAAGTCATTGTTAAATAAAGATAATGAAGAAGTTACAGAGAAAAAAATATTATACACATTTGATTTCCTTCCAAACCCAAATAACTTTGTTTCTAACTTGATATGCTATCTGATAAAACAATTGGGTATCCCATATTGTCAGTCTACCTCTTATCTGGAGTTGAACAGCTCCAGAGGTTAAAAGATCTTTTTTTAAAAAAATTGACTGGAGTCTAATGGGAAAATAACAGTTTCTAAGGTTTTTCATGCAAGCCTTAAAGGGTTTTGTTCATCAGCAGCTGACCCTCTTGGGGCTCCAAGCTAGTGGCAGATCCAATAAAGAAATGCTTGTAAAATAGACTCTAATAAAAGCAGCATATACTGGTAACACCAAAAGCTCCCAGTGTAAAAGTTAGAAAGCCCCCTTTGCTTTATATTTATATTTGTAATTTAAAGTTTATTTGGAACTTTTATGGGAAGCTCATATTAACAATGGTCCTAAAGTCCACATTTTCAGTTGCTATTTTCTGAAGAAAGTACTTCACTGCATCATTTTTATGTAGCCAGAGTATATTGTGTCTCGTTATAGCAGGACAGAGCTTTGCTTTCATACATTTTTAAAGGAGCTTATAGTAAAGTTAAAGAAAGTACAATAATAGTTGTATTGGTTCAGTAAATCAAAGCAAAGTTTGTGAAATTAACGAGACTCCATTAATATCTTTAAATCTCCGGCAATCTCTTAGCTACAGCAACAGGACAAATAAATATGCGTGTAGAGCTCTGTAAGCTATTTGCAGTGAACAAATGATTTCATTAATTTAGCCCCTATTAATGAAACGACTGCTAACATACTTGCATGTTTTACAGTCATTCTTTTTATACCCTGACAGGTGATGATTTGACCATGGGGATCCATGTATTGTAACCTCCAAGCTGGATTAATTCAATTCACTGTACCTGGGAATGAAACCACAGTCACTTTAAAACCTGAAGCTGATGCAGAATGTGGCAGGATACTTGAGGGCACTAATGGGACATTAGGAACTCTTGATGTTCCAGTCATTACACGGGCTACCCATTAAACAGAAAAAATTCAAGATTTCAATCTTCCAGCCTCTGAATGATCTGGGCTCAGTCTTTCTCAGAGGAAAGCTCTCCCTCTCTGACCCAGGCTTGCCACAATAGCTGTTTCCCATAGGAATGATGACATTATCAACAAGAGCAAGATCAATGGGAGTGGGAGACAAGGTCTATTTGGCAGCTGGCCCATGGTTGTTGATCTCCTTTCCTGCAGGAGATAAAGGATGCAAGATCCATCCCTTCCCCATTACTCCCTCCTTCCCCACTTTCCCAAGAAACAGTAGATGGTGAAAAATAAAGAGCCTCTTGTTTGGACCATCTATTTTGCTTTGTATAAATTTGCAAGGTACCATGATAAGGAGTATAGATGACAAGTAGAAATGGATGGATAGACAGACCTTAGGCAATGCAATAGCATCTCACAACTGATCATGCTGAAAATTGCTAATGGGATTCTAACAGAAAAGAGATCATCAGCCATGGCAACCAACACTATCTGCGATATTATATCTTTTTCAGAAGCATGACTGCCAAGATCTCACTTCTCAATAACCTTACCTGAAAAGGGATGGTTAGAGACAAGGTGATAACTTAGAAGATCATTCATTTTGCAGAAGATTGTGTGAGAATCAGCTGAACTTGCCCTGTGTTTCAAAGATGCTAGTAGACTACCCTTTGTAAACCAATTATAATATTTTACCAAAACTTTACTATCAGTTGATAGGTGTATTAAAGGGACACAGTCAATCTGAAGTTGTTAATTTCTAAAAATGAATTACTAGCGATTTCAGACACCGTGCCTTCCTCCTAAATCACACTGCTGATTTTTGTGGTCATACAATCAAATTCTACTATTGTTTTTTAAAATCTCTCCTACAGTGCTGTGTGAAAGACTTCACAAACAAAAGGAGAAACTGACAGATGGGATAAGAGAAACTGTGAAACTGACTCTATAGAGTTCTGTCAAATGCACAAGGGAAACAAACTGAACAAAAAATGGAGAAAAATATTATGCCCTATGGGTCAAATCAACAGCTGGTGTAAATCACTGTAGCTCTTTTTAAGTAAACAAAGCAATTATCAATATATATATTTCAGATAGAGTAATCTTAAGTGTTACTTGTAACAATATTTGGTATAAAATTTTCTAGAGAGTAGTATGATTTTTCAGTTGACAGCGTCCTTTTAAGTGAAAATATTTCCGTCTTGCAAGTATCCCTAACCATTATTCATACACACAAATCAATATAGCAAAAAGAACATGCATACAAGCAATCCACAGGTCAGAGGAAAGGTTGTGTTTAGTGGAACATGCAATTATTTGTACTATATAATAATAATACACATATGTTTCTTCTGTGGGCAATGTAAGATTTAGATGTTTTTAGCCATTTATTAAATACTTACAGACACTAATGTCAATAAGCAGAGATAGAAGCTATGGACCACTTAAACTCTGAGGGAGACATGATCATACAATAAGTCATTATATTATAGTTAATTTTAAGTATCAGTGGATTGTAAATATTGTGCTAGGTTAAGTACAGGACACAGGTCCACTTTGTGACATAAACTGGGTTATGGAGTGAAGTATTTTGGCTTTGCCCAGGAGATCATGTAAGCCAATCCCCTAGGGAAGATTTTATATATTAACCCACCCTGCTGTGTCCCTCGGCACAATGAAGTGCATTTTTTAAGGACATGAAGATGGAACACACAGGGAGCAGGAATTTATCTTAATGTCCTACTGGCAAAGTTGTGGATTATATTACAGGAAGCCCAAGTTCAAATCAATTTCCACTCTCCATCTCTTCCTCTCCCAGATGAAAAAGAGGCATCATAATGCTTAAATAGGTCAAGCAAAAGAGAAAAAAAACTGTTAATTGACTCTCAGTTTCTTGGAAAGCAAAAGGAATTTATTTTTCCTCAGTTTTTCTCACTGGATGGGTGTGTCATAAACAGATAGCTAAGGGTTAATGTCTCTTTCACCTGGAGCACCTGACCAGAGGACCAATCAGGAAACCGGATTTTTTCAACTTTGGGTGGAGGGAATTGTGTGTCTGGGGTCTTTGTTTTTTGGCTGCCTGCTTTCTCTGAGCTTTGGAGAATTAGTTCTGCTTTCTAGTCTTCTGTTTCTAAGTGTAAGGACAAAGAGATCAGATAGTAAGTTATATGGTTTCTTTTCTTTGGTATTTGCATGAATATAAGTGCTGGAGTGCTTTGATTTGTATTCTTTTTGAATAAGGCTGTTTATTCAATATTCTTTAAAGAAATTGCCCTGTATTGTGTCATCTTAATACAGAGAGACTATTTGTATGTATTTTTCTTTCTTTTTTTTATATAAAGCTTTCTTTTAAGACCTGTTGGAGTTTTTCTTTACTTCAGGGAAATTGAGTCTGTACTCACCAGGGAATTGGTGGGAGGAAGAAATCAGGGGAGATCGGTGTGTGTTGAATTGGCTAGCCTGATTTTGCATTCCCTCTGGGGGAATAGGAAAGTCCTTTTTGTTCCAGGACTGGGAACGGAGAGGGGGAGTCACTCTGTTTGGATTCACAGAGCTTGTGTCTGTGTATCTCTCCAGGAGCACCTGGAGGGGGGAAGGGAAAAAGGATTATTTCCCTTTGTTGTAAGACTCAAGGGATTTGGGTCTTGGGGTCCCCAGGGAAGGTTTTTCAGGGGGACCAGAGTGCCCCAAAACACTCTAATTTTTTGGGTGGTGGCAGCAAGTACCAGGTCCAAGCTGGTAGCTAAGCTTGGAGGTTTTCATGCTAACCCCCATATTTTGGACGCTAAGGTCCAAATCTGGGAATAAAGTTGTGACATGGTGTAGCAGCGGTGGGATATAGACAGAATCCAGAAGCCAGTAGGAATATTATATTTTTCTTTTCTCTGCTAAGGGCTTTTTAGCAGCGAGAAACAGTTGGTTTTAAAAGGGAACCAGAGAGAATTTTTTTTTTCTGCTCTCTCTGGCAGTTTGTGGCTTGCATGTTAAGCAAGAAGCCATTACCAGACTGTTAAGGGTCTTTTGTCACACAATAGCACTCCCATTGAGAGTCATACCAGCACTATATAAATGCAAATAAAGTGGTTTTTCAGGTTTACTTGACATTGAAGATTAGCTAAAGGCACTGTTGCTAGGCAGACTTCAGGAGGCAACAGAGAACCTGCAGTTCAGAGGATAAACACCGGAGGGCACCCCAACACAAGAAAACAGGAACCATGTCTACCAAGGCAAAAATTAAGGCCGAGGAGCAATTCAAAGAAGCTGAACACAGGCGACAAATGGAGATGAAAGAAAGAGAAGAACAAATCAAAGAGGCAGCACACAAAAGAAAACTAGAAGAAGAAGAGGTGGCCCACCGAAGGAAACAAGCAGAAGAAGAGTTGGCCCACAGAAGAAAGCACGAAGAAGAAGAGGCAGCCCACAGAAGACAGATAGAACTCCAGAGGGAAGCCCACCAACAGGCCATGGAATTAGAAAAGGCTAAGCAACAGACTCCAGCCAATCCTAACAACCCATCGCCCATTATTGCTCCACAGCACAGGAAATTTCCCACCTACAAGGCAGGTGATGACACCGAGGCCTTCTTGGAAAATTTTGAAAGAGCCTGTCTTGGGTACAGCATCCCCGAAGACCAGTACATGGTAGAATTAAGGCCACAACTCAGTGGACCTTTAGCAGAGGTGGCAGCTGAAATGCCTAAGCAGCAAATGAATGACTATAAACTTTTTCAAACCAAGGCCAGATACAGAATGGGGATAACCCCAGATCATGCCCGTCGGCGCTTCAGAACCCAAAAGTGGAAACCAGAGGTGTCATTTCCCAAACACGCCTACTACAGTGCAAAAAACTATGAGGCCTGGATAACAGGAAACAACATTCAAACCTTGGAAGAACTGCACCTCCTCATACAAATGGAGCAGTTCTTGGATGGTGTTCCTGAAGACATCACACGGTACATACAAGATGGAAATCCCAAAGATATCGCTGAGGCGGGGGAGATTGGAGCCAAATGGATGGAACTGGCAGAAAGCAAGAAAGCTACTGTTAAGGGGAACGATTACCCCAGGGGGCACACAGACCATAAACCCTACAACCGAGGACAGCCAAAGACCCCACATACCACCCAAGTAAAGCCACAGATACCCTACCCTTCAACCTCACCAGTCTCCAGTAACTCACCTCAGCCCAGTGACCCATCAGATGGAAGATGCTTTAAGTGTAATGAACTGGGACATATCAAGGCCAACTGTCCCAAGAACACCATGCGAGTGCAATTCATTACACCACCATCACCCCAAAGATCCCCAGGCCCGGATGCCTCTCAAATACACTTGGAGCGAAGGGAAAATTTGAGAGTGGGCGGAAAGAAGGTTACTGCGTGGAGAGACACGGGGGCACAAGTGTCAGCTATCCACCAATCCTTCGTTGACCCCAAATTCATCAACCCAAAGGCCAAAGTTACAATTTACCCCTTCATGTCACAAGCTGTAGACTTGCCTACAGCTCAACTGCCTGTCCAGTACAAAGGCTGGTCAGGAATGTGGACTTTTGCAGTCTATGACAACTATCCTATCCCCATGCTACTGGGGGAAGACTTGGCCAACCAGGTGAGGCGGGCCAAGAGAGTGGGAATGGTTACACGTAGCCAAACCAGGCAAGCTTCCAGACCCATTCCTGTTCCTGAGCCGTCCACAGAGGCCCCGTCTGTGTTACCAGAGACCCAGACAGAGGTAGTGGACCCGGATTCCATGCCTACCACTGAAACAGCCACAGCATCTCCAGTCCCAGGCCCGGAACTGGAACAGCAACCAGCACCAGCAAGTGCAACCACATCTTCAAACTCAACGCCAGAGGGCGCCAGCGAGCCAGAACTGGCAGAAGCACAAGACAGCCATACCCAAAAGGCTCAGCCAGAGCCTGAAATACCCTCAGGTGCACCAGCGGAGAGCGGTTCACCAGCAACGGAAACAACCCCATCACCTACATCGCTTCCAGAGGGACCAAGCCCAAGTCCACAGTCTGAGGAAGAACTGGTGACCCCAGCCTCAAGGGAACAGTTCCAGACTGAGCAGGAAGCAGATGACAGCCTTCAGAAAGCGTGGGCGGCGGCACGGAGCACCCCACCGCCTCTCAGCTCTTCTAATCGATCCCGGTTTGTTATAGACCAAGGACTTTTATACAAGGAAATTCTTTCTGGTGGACACCGGGAAGAATGGCAGCCGCAAAAACAGTTGGTGGTTCCAACTAAGTACCGGGGGAAGCTCTTAAGCTTAGCCCATGATCATCCCAGTGGCCATGCTGGGGTGAACAGAACCAAGGACCGGTTGCGGAAGTCCTTCCACTGGGAGGGGATGGGCAAGGATGTTGCCAAGTATGTCCGGTCTTGTGAGGTATGCCAAAGAGTGGGTAAGCCTCAAGACCAGGTCAAGGCCCCTCTCCAGCCACTCCCCATAATTGAGGTCCCATTTCAGCGAGTAGCTGTGGATATTCTGGGCCCTTTCCCAAAAAAGACGCCCCGAGGAAAGCAGTACGTACTGACTTTAGTGGACTTTGCTACCCGATGGCCAGAAGCAGTGGCTCTAGGCAACACCAGGGCTAACACTGTGTGCCTGGCCCTAACAGACATCTTTGCCAGGGTAGGTTGGCCCTCCGACATCCTTACAGATTCAGGGTCTAATTTCCTGGCAGGAACCATGGAAAAACTGTGGGAAACTCATGGGGTGAATCACTTGGTTGCCACCCCGTACCACCATCAAACCAATGGCCTGGTGGAAAGGTTCAATGGAACTTTGGGGGCCATGATACGAAAATTCATCAACGAATTCTCCAATAATTGGGACCTAGTGTTGCAGCAGTTGCTGTTTGCCTACAGGGCTGTACCACATCCCAGTTTAGGGTTTTCACCATTTGAACTTGTGTATGGTCACGAGGTTAAGGGGCCATTACAGTTGGTGAAGCAGCAATGGGAGGGGTTTACGCCTTCTCCAGGAACTAACATTCTGGACTTTGTAAGCAACCTACCAAGCACCCTCCAACACTCTTTAGCCCTTGCTAGAGAGAACCTAAAGGATGCTCAGAAAGAGCAAAAGGCCTGGTACGACAGACATGCCAGAGAACGTTCTTTCAGGGTAGGAGACCAGGTTATGGTCTTGAAGGCGCAACAGGCCCATAAGATGGAAGCATCATGGGAAGGGCCATTCACGGTCCAAGAGCGCCTGGGAACTGTAAACTACCTCATAGCATTTCCCAATTCCTCACTAAAGCCCAGAGTGTACCATGTTAATTCTCTCAAGCCTTTCTATTCCAGAGACTTACAGGTTTGTCAGTTTACAGTCCAGGGAGATGATGCTGAGTGGCCTGACGGTGTCTACTACGACGGGAAAAAAGACGGTGGCGTGGAAGAGGTGAACCTCTCAACCACCCTGGAACGTCTGCAGCGGCAACAAATTAAGGAGCTGTGCACTAGCTTCGCCCCATTGTTCTCAGCCACCCCAGGACGGACTGAACGGGCATACCACTCCATTGATACAGGTAATGCTCACCCAATCAGAACCCCACCCTACCGGGTGTCTCCTCATGCCCAAGCTGCTATAGAACGGGAGATCCAGAACATGCTACAGATGGGTATAATCCGCTCATCTACCAGTGCATGGGCATCTCCAGTGGTTCTGGTACCCAAACCAGATGGGGAAATATGCTTTTGCGTGGACTACCGTAAGCTAAAAGCGGTAACTCGTCCGGACAACTATCCAATGCCACGCACCGATGAGCTATTGGAGAAGTTGGGACGTGCCCAGTTCATCTCTACAATAGACTTAACCAAGGGGTACTGGCAAGTACCTCTAGATGAACCTGCCAAGGAGAGGTCAGCATTCGTCACCCATGCGGGGGTGTATGAATTCAATGTCCTTCCTTTCGGCCTTCGAAATGCACCTGCCACCTTCCAGAGGCTGGTAGATGGTCTACTAGCTGGACTGGGAGAATTTGCAGTTGCCTACCTTGATGATGTGGCCATTTTTTCAGACTCCTGGCCCGAACACCTACTACACCTGGAAAAGGTCTTTCAGCGCATCAGGCAGGCAGGACTAACTGTTAAGGCCAAAAAGTGTCAAATAGGCCAAAACAGAGTGACTTACCTGGGGCACCAGGTGGGTCGAGGAACCATAAACCCCCTACAGGCCAAGGTGGATGCTATCCAAAAGTGGCCTGTCCCAAGGTCAAAGAAACAGGTCCAATCCTTCTTAGGCTTGGCCGGATACTACAGGCGATTTGTACCACACTACAGCCAAATCGCTGCCCCATTGACCGATCTGACCAAAAAGACCCAGCCAAATGCCGTTAAGTGGACTGATGAGTGTCAAAAGGCCTTTACCCAGCTTAAGGCGATGCTCATGTCTGACCCTGTGCTCCGGGCCCCGGACTTTGACAAGCCATTCCTAGTAACCACAGATGCATCTGAGCGTGGTATAGGAGCAGTGCTCATGCAGGAAGCAACAGATCACAACTTCCATCCTGTCGTGTTTCTCAGCAAAAAACTGTCTGAGAGGGAAAGTCACTGGTCAGTCAGTGAAAAGGAATGCTATGCCATTGTGTACGCCCTGGAAAAGCTACGCCCATATGTTTGGGGACGGCGGTTCAAACTACAAACTGACAATGCTGCACTAAAGTGGCTTCATACTGCCAAGGGGAACAACAAGAAACTTCTTCGTTGGAGTTTAGCTCTCCAAGATTTTGATTTTGAAATTCAACACATCACAGGAGCTTCTAACAAAGTTGCTGATGCACTCTCCCGTGAGAGTTTCCCAGAATCCAGTAGTTAAAAAGTGTTCTTAAAATGTAAAAGTCTGTTAGCTATATACTTAGTAGTATATGTAAAGGTGCATGTGTTGTATTAATCTGTTTATTTTCAAGTTCTAGAAGGAAATCGCCGCCAGTGAGCTTCCCCACTGTCTGCAATTTGGGGGGCGTGTCATAAACAGATAGCTAAGGGTTAATGTCTCTTTCACCTGGAGCACCTGACCAGAGGACCAATCAGGAAACCGGATTTTTTCAACTTTGGGTGGAGGGAATTGTGTGTCTGGGGTCTTTGTTTTCTGGCTGCCTGCTTTCTCTGAGCTTTGGAGAAGTAGTTCTGCTTTCTAGTCTTCTGTTTCTAAGTGTAAGGACAAAGAGATCAGATAGTAAGTTATATGGTTTCTTTTCTTTGGTATTTGCATGAATATAAGTGCTGGAGTGCTTTGATTTGTATTCTTTTTGAATAAGGCTGTTTATTCAATATTCTTTTAAGAAATTGCCCTGTATTGTGTCATCTTAATACAGAGAGACTATTTGTATGTATTTTTCTTTCTTTTTTTTATATAAAGCTTTCTTTTAAGACCTGTTGGAGTTTTTCTTTACTTCAGGGAAATTGAGTCTGTACTCACCAGGGAATTGGTGGGAGGAAGAAATCAGGGGAGATCGGTGTGTGTTGAATTGGCTAGCCTGATTTTGCATTCCCTCTGGGGGAATAGGAAAGTCCTTTTTGTTCCAGGACCGGGAACGGAGAGGAGGAGTCACTCTGTTTGGATTCACAGAGCTTGTGTCTGTGTATCTCTCCAGGAGCACCTGGAGGGGGGAAGGGAAAAAGGATTATTTCCCTTTGTTGTAAGACTCAAGCGATTTGGGTCTTGGGGTCCCCAGGGAAGGTTTTTCAGGGGGACCAGAGTGCCCCAAAACACTCTAATTTTTTGGGTGGTGGCAGCAAGTACCAGGTCCAAGCTGGTAGCTAAGCTTGGAGGTTTTCATGCTAACCCCCATATTTTGGACGCTAAGGTCCAAATCTGGGACTAAGGTTATGATAGGGTGTTAGAATGAAAGGAAGGGCAAATTGCTGCAGAACATATAGATTAGAGGGCCTGTAGGACTTTTTGAGGTGAAAGTCTCTATACTGCCATTACCAATAACTGGAGCTATTCATCCCCTTGATGTTTCCCCATCTTAATTCCAAAAACATGACAGTTTATTAAGAGCTCCATTACTTTTTGCTATGTCCTTTCACTGCCATATCATTCCACTTTCCTGCTGAGGAGGACTTCTGCTGGCACTCCCTGAGTGAGTGTGGGCAAACTGCACCCCAAGTCAACCATGGGATCGAGGGAGAGATTTTACAAGAGGCTAAAATCAGTCAAGGACATTCAGAAGGCATCAGGCAAACTAGAAAAGAGAGTCCTAACCATAGGCATGCAGTCTGAGGACAGTGATTTGTAAAGAGGCTCACACTTTTCTCCCATTCATGGTCATGGCTTTTGTTTTTTGTTTTGTGGCTGCACTGTCTTCATTCACACGCCCCCAAGATTTAAGCCATGATGACCTGTTGAAGTCATTGGGAGCCTTTCCATCCACTTCAACTAACACAAAATAAGATGAACATTATTTTATTATCCACTTGCACAGTGGCAGCACCTAAAGGCCAGGGGCCCATTCTGTGCTAGGTGCAGTACAAACAGGAGACCATCCCTACCGTAAAGAGCTTAGAGTGTCAGAACCCAGCAATGTCCTTGGAATATAAACAAATTGAGGAAACCTTACCAGCTACTCAATTACACACCACTGGGGCCAGGTAGGTTCCCAGCAGAGCTGATCCTAGGTCATTTTGTAGGACATACAAGAATTGCATCAGGCTCAAGAGTACCAGATCCTCCATGTTTGTGATCTTTTCCCTGACCAATCCCTTCCTCTCATTCTTGTTCCTCTTATATTCTTGCCTGAGGCTTAGGAGATGGGAAAGGGCTCGATGAAGCTGGGCCAGGGACAGATCTTCACTCCATCTAACTGAAGCTGGGAGGAGGGGGAAGATGATGGGAACCATTGGGCTGGAGCAATGTTGAGGAAGGGATACATGGATGAGGAGCTTCTGGGAGGTTTTTGTTCCTCCCTCCTCATCAGCAGCTCTATCTCCACTCCATGCCCCTGCCTTCCTGTCTGCCTCTTGCCACCTCTTCTGGGTGCTGCAGCCACATGACTCATCCTGCGGGGTGCCACATGTGACATCACATACTGGACATTTCCAGGTCTGACTGGCTATATGTGGGCGTTTGGAACACAGGACTGAGTGATCTTTGGAGGAGCTATGTCCTGCAATGGAGACCACTTGGTCTGGCAACAAAGCATCTGCTTCAAGTGTAAACTTGATAGTTAAATCTGAAACTGTCCTAACTGCAGTTAACACAGACTGCTCAAATACTGACCTTGGTTCAGTGCAACCCAGCTTACAGAACCACAGTGACAGTAAGCCCTCTTGGAGCAAAGGCACAGTAACAAAAGCTTCCTACAAGAGCTTCGGTAACACACCTGACACAGCCACAAAAGTTCATAGGCAAATGTGTTGGGAGCAGAGCTAGACTGGCTGGGAGATGTGCCAATTTGGCCTTTCTCCTGGGCTGCCTCCATCAGCTAGGCTTGTAGGTATATATCGCATTCTGGAATTTACAGATGACTTCTTCCAGCTATGAGGGATGAATATGTAATTCAGTGCAGGATATGCCCCCACACTTGGAAGATGAATTAACCCCTGTCTGTGCAGTCATTGGCTGTTCTTTGCTAATGCCATCTTTCCTTTGAAGTTAGGAGGTTTTTTCAAAAAAAAATTAAAAATACATTAATTTCTACTTGAATCGTTTTAGATGGCATTCTATTAAATAATGTACTTTTGCTATTTTTAAACACTTTAGCATGCTGTTAAATTCTTGACTCTGGGTTTCTTTTAATCATCTTTAAATATACTCTATTTTCCTCTTTGCATTTCCCCACTCCTATTATACAGTCTTCTGCCCATGTCTTTGTTTTCTCTGTCATAACACTTGCTTCCTATTTTAACGAGGATTCTTCTCTTCCATAACTGCTAACACAATCGCAGGAACCTCTGGCTCTGGACATATACCCCCATCCCTTATCATTGCAGCTAGTCTTTGTTCTACTACAATCTTTCTGTATTTAAATGAATTCAGCCCACAATAGCTAGTGGAAATTGGTATTCCTGTAAAAACATGAATCACTTGAAATTCTGCATGCTTTTATATCTATTGACTGCAGATATATGCTGAGTTCAAGACCCTGAATCACTTCAAATTATACTGATCATTATCATTCAATACCTAATTTTAAATATCTCTGCATTGTCCATATTAATACAGGAAGAGTTTAGGTGCATTCTGATGAACTAGGAGGCTAGTATTGACTAAATGTAGTGAAGTATAGCTTTAAAAAGAACACTAAGGCAGTGGAGTAACATTTCCTAGTGACATTATCAAAATAGATAGGAAAGTTGTTGTTTTTCTTTTACACACACAGGTTACTGTTTTGGTTTCTTATGTTTTGTTTAATCCTCCTGCTTTACCAAATATGAATCTGGAATAGCACCTGATTCTGCTCTTTATTCTCCACTTGTCTTTATTAAGAAATTACTTGATACTTACTATGATAGTTGGGCTAAAAGTTCTTATAATGCTAGAATTCATGGAATGGCAAAATTGACCCAGTGGGATTAATTTAATGAGATCAGAAACAAAGCACAGCCACTTTTAAAATCAGCAAATGGGCTTGCTTTGTACCATTTAAATTAGTTATGAATTGTATTAATATTTGGGAATACTATAGCTAGTTTAGCTTAATTGTCATTATCTGATATGGAAGAAATCTCTGACATAAGGGAAAAAATCTAAGAATCTGCAATATCAGAAACCAAATCCTCACATACTGTGCCAAATTCTGCCCAAGCCCACATTCCATTGGAAGTAAATGGGGTTCCATGAGGCAGGAGTAAGTCAGGAGATAATACTGTGCCCTGTGTTTAATTGCTTTAAATGCTCCCCTATCTCCCTGATTTACTTGTAGTCCCATTGATGTTATATTTGTGAAAAGTAGGCTCAGTCTATTGTGTGTATGTGAACAAGCAGACCTCACTCTCCCTACACTATTTAGAAGTGAAGGTTCATGCCGTATACTGTTTTCCAGAGGTGATGTATGACCATGCTGTGATGATAATTCAAGCATTCTTTATGTGAGAAGGTACCATCCATCTTCTCAAGTTAAATAAGGGAATATATAATAAGAGCCCAGAACACTTATCACCTAGAGGAAAATGAAAGGGAACAACCAATTGCTAAATGGCTGCTTTAGAAGCATAGCAGCTTGTCTCTGCTAATTTAAAGGGTCAACTTGACAGAAAGGTATGCTGGGAAAAATGCTAAAAGAGGGGACCTTGCTCTGAAAAAGAATTATTAAGAGCTAATATATTTTCATGGGGGTATCTAGGGAATGGGTTATTGCTGAGTGTTCCATTTTAACAATATATGGAGATATACCTATTGCATAGAGCTGGAAGGGACCCTGAAAGGTCTTTAAGTCCAGCCCCCTGCCTTCACTAGCAGGACCAAGTACTGATTTTGCCCCAAATCCCTGGGTTGCCCCCTCAAGGATCAAACTCACAACCCTGGGTTGAAGCAGGCCAATATTCAAACCACTGAGCTATCCATCCCTCCTATATATTTTTGAATATTTAGTTAAATTTGGACATGAATTTTGGTTCAACTATTTTCACATCCCTTTCAGGTTCACTTTCTATGGAAGTTTAATCAGTTAAGCTTTATTGATTTGTTTATTTGTGACAAGTGATTTTTGAGCTCATATACTCAGTCACCATAAGGGCATTTCTGATTTCATATATATCTGTAAAATGCAAAGTTCAAGCTGTTTTGGTTAGCTACAACAGTCAGCTAGCCAGGGAACAGAAATAATGCCAGGTGGCTTCTATAAGGGAACCACTCTGAACAAATGGGAATGTTAAAAGGTTAAATATTCCCCCAAATGATTGATTTGTTAATGAGCTGTTCATATTGGGGCAAAAAACTTGTGAATAACATTAAATAATGAATAAATTAAGAAACTTTGCAATCTGCTTGTGAACATTTTTCAAGCAAAAGAGCTCAAATTCAATTAATTATTTTTTGTGACTTATTAGCTCTGTTATAAGTGAGAAAAGAAACTAATTTATTAATAATGAAGACCAGCTTGGTGTATTCAACAAAACACTTGTTTTGGCAACAACAACAACAAAAAAGATGTAATATTTGTTGTGTTTCCATTGCTAGAGATGACCTGCAAGTCTTAGAGCAAAATTCCCTATAATATACCAATTTCATCCTAATTACCACATTTTGGCACGATTATGCTCCTCACAAGGGTGTTGAAAGGTTTAAAAAAATATTATTTCTAAATCACATTGATATACTCAAAGATAGCAGCTGTAGAAATTCAGAGTATAACCATCACAATCATGTTTAACATACTCCAAAAAGGCCTGTAACTAATAGTGAGGTCCCTAACACATGGCAAATCGCTGTAGCTTTTGCGTTTGCAGTTTATGATGTGACTAAAACTGGTCATTTAAATGGTTGGTGGCACATTATGTTGCATGTCCAATTGCATAACCCTGCCTCAGGCTGAGTAGAAATAGGGTCACAATTCACCCTCCTATTCTGCTTCCCAAGAAACTGAACCAGTTCCACAGCATCTGAAAATAGTCTCTAATCTTCTCTTGCTGTAAACAAAGCAAACTGCAAAATAACCTTCTTAACTGCCCCACATTAATTATGTCTGTGTCCAGTTGCAAAATTGTATATAATGTAACTATAGACAACACTACATGATTGCGACTAGTAATAGGTGAGTTTCAATAACTGGAGAAGTTTGGTTTGAGTTTCTTTGGATAAGAACTGAACAAGTCCAGGTGCTTGTCCAACCCTTTGCTAAACTATTAGAATCTTTGGAGCCTGAAAATCTTGAGACAACAGGCCCACTTGTGAGTTTCCATATACAGCACATTCTGTCACCAGTTGATCAGAAACACTGCAATAGCAGTAGTGCAGCATTCCTGTGTCTATGCCTGGACAGAGCTGAATCACTTGTGCCCATTTTGAACTTCAGCCCTTGAAGCACAGAAGTAACTAGAAATGAAACATAAGATGGGAAATGATGAGTTGGACTTTTTTTAAAACCCCAGAGCATTTATATTTCTGTACCTTGAGAAGGTTCAGGGTAAAGGGAAGCAATGTTCTGGTTTTACCCATTTTTCACTGTGATATGAACAACCAGAGAGCTCTCTTAAAGACAGGAGGAATGGTCTTACAATTAGGAAACAATACTTGGAGTAAGAACTTGGAGTTGGGATGCCTAAGGACTATTGTCAGCTGTGCCACTGATTTGCTGAGCTATCTTGGGCAAGTCACTAAAACCTCTAGTACTCATTTTTCCCCATCTGTAAAAGAGATGGGATAATACTTTTTTATGTCACACACATGTCAAGAGAATAAATTCACTGATGATGCTCAGATGCCATTCTTATAAATAAAAAAGAGGAAAATTATTTTCAGCAACAAAACTTGCCAAAGAAAATGCAGGTAGAAGGTAACTCAGCTCAATATTTAGCTTCACATTTGGAAAAGTGCACATGCAGAAGTAAGCGTGCCAAGGAAGCCAGAACAAGATGCCAAATGCATGGGTTGATGGATCAGCATGCACATATATACCTGTACACTCAAGTGCATACAGTGAACACACAGCAGATGCTCACTTTTCAAAAGTTGGCCCTTATGTGCTTACTTTGATTCTACAGATCTGACGAAGAAGCTTGTATCTGCAAAAGAAAGTTGCAATTATAAAGACATATTGGACCAAAAGTATAGGAATGACGTGGCCAGAATGTGTGCCAGGAAGTAGGCGTCTTTGAACACTTTGATCAGAAAAACAGATTATATAAATCTGCCAGTTATTTTAATACAGTGTTTTGTTTTTGTTTTATTTTTGAGCACCTAAGAAATAACATGGTGTGTCTATTTTTGTATGCCTGGTATGGACTAGAGAGGTATTCCCTCCACACATTTGAGCAATAATTATAAAAGATCTGAGACGGCTCAAGAGAATGTTGCTCTTTCTTATTATAACACATGAAAAAGTTATGTGGTATCTGAGCCAAAAGTTCAGAATACAAACAGGTTCAGTATGAGATGACTCTGTGATTTTGCTGGTATTTAAAGCAAGTCAGGTATTAAAACAAATTCAGTATCAACTGAAGAACTCTTAAGGCATTTACTGCTACTCCTCTTCCAATGCATAGACAACTACTTAAGAACTTTGCCATGTTTGCTGAGATACACCATTAAAATAACAAGGCATGACCCAGTTAACACGTCAATAAAAATAATAACTGAGCATGTGTGTTGCTTTGCAATTGCAATTCTTGGCTTTGAATGCAGGACCACCCAAAAGTGGAACTCAGTTGGTACCAATTTTCAAGCCATGAAGATAGGGCAATGTTCATAGAATCATAGACTTTAAGGTCAGAAGGGACCATTATGGTCATCTAGTCTGACTTCCTGCACAATGCAGACCATAGAATCTCACCCACCCACTCCTGTATCAACCCCCTAACCTACGTCTGAGCTATTGAAGTTGTCAAATTGTAGTTTAAAGACTTCAAGGTGCAGAGAATCCTCCAGTAAGTGACCTTTACCCCACACTGCAGAAAAAGGTGAACCTCCCCCAGGACCTCTGCCAATCTGCCCTGGAGGAAAAATCCTTCTCGACTCCATATATGGCAATCAGCTAAACCCTGAGCATGTGGGCAAGACTCACCAGCCAGGCACCCAGGAAAGAATTCTCTGTAGTAACTCAGATCTCATCCCATCACAGGCCACTGGGCATATTTACCTGCTAATAGTCAAAGATCAATTAATTGCCAAAATTAGGCTATCCCATCATACCATCCCTTCCATAAATTTATCAAGCTCAGTCTTGAAGCCAGATATGTCTTTTGGCCTCACTGCTCCTCTTGGAAGGCTGTTCCAGAACTTCACTTCTCTAATGGTTAGAAATCCTCTTCTAATTTCAAGTCTAAACTTCCTGATGACCAGTTTATATACATTTGTTTTTTGTGTCCACATTGATGTTGAGCTTAAGTAATCCCTCACCATCCCTGATATTTATCCCTCAGATATGTTTATAGAAAGCAATCATATCTTCCCTCAGCCTTCTTTTGGTTAGGCTAAACAAGCCAAGCTCTTTGAGTCTTCTTTCATCAGACAGGTTTTCCACCCCTCGGATCATCCGAGTAGCCCTTCTCTGTACGTTTTCAGTTTGAATTCATCCTTCTTAAACATGGGAGACCAGAACTGCACACAGTATTCCAGATGAGGTCTCACCAGTGCCTTATGTAATGGTACTAACACGTCTTTATCTCTACTGGAAATACCTCGCCTGATGCATCCCAAGACCGCATTAGCTTATTTCACTATCATATTACATTGGCGGCTCATAGTCATCCTATGATCATCCAATACCCGGAGGTCCTTGTCCTCCTCTGTTACTTCCAGCTGATGTGTTCCCAGTTTATTACAAAAATTCTTGTTATTAATCCCTAAATGAATGGCCTTGAACTTTTCACTATTAAATTTCATCCTAGTACTATTACTCCAGTTTACATGGTCTTCCAGATCTTCTGGCATGATATCCCGGTCCTTCACTATATTGGCAATACCTCTCAGCTTTGTGTCATCTGCAAACTTTATTAGCATATTCCACTTTTTGTGCCAAGGTCAGTAATAAAAAGATTAAATAAGATTGGTCCCAAAACTGATTCCTGAGGAAATCCACTAGTAATCTCCCTCCAACCTGACAGTTCACCTTTCAGTATGACCCATTATAGTCTTCCCTTGAACCAGTTCCTTATCCACCTTTAAATTTTCATATTGATCCCCATCTTTTCCAATTTAGCTAATAATTTCCCATGTGGAACCGTATCAAATGCCTTACTGAAATTGAGGTAAATTAGATTCACTGCATTTCCTTTGTCTAAAAGATCTGTTTCCTTCTCAAAGAAGGAGATCAGGTTGGTTTGGCATGGTCTATCTTTCGTAAAACCATGTTGTATTTTGTTCCAATTACCAAAGACCTCAATGTCCTTCACTACTTTCTCCTTTAAATTTTTTTCCAAGACCTTGCATACTACAAATGTCAAACTAACGGGCCTGTAATTATCTAGATCACGTTTTTTTCCCTTTCTTAAAGATAGAAACTATGTTAGCAATTCTCCAATCATACAATACAACCCCGAGTTTACTGATTCATTAAAAATTCTTGCTAATGGGCTTGCAATTTCATGTGCCAGTTCCTTTAATATTCTTGGATGAAGATTATCTGCCCCCTCCCCCACAATTTAGTCTCATTAAGCTGTTCAGATTTGGCTTCTACCTCCGATGTGGTAAGATCTACCTCCATATCCTTATTCCCATTTGTCATCCTATCATTATCCCTAAACTCCTCATTAAAGACTGAGGCAAAGTATTTATTTAGATATTGGACCACACCTAGATAATCCTTAACCACCACTCCATCCTCAGTGTTTAGCGGTCCCACTTCATCTTTCTTTGTTTTCTTCTTATTGATATGGCTATAGTACCTTTTACTATTGGTTTTAATTCCCTTTCCAAGGTCCAACTCTACAAAAGGCTATTGGCATTTTTCACTTTATCCCTACATGTTATGACCTCAATAAGGTAGCTTTTCTTTCTGATCCCTCCCATCTTCCACTCCTTGTAGGCTTTCTGCTTTTTCTTAATCACCTCTCTGAGATGCTTGCTCATCCAGCTTGGTCTTCCACCCTGTCTGTGAATTTTTTTCCCTTTCTTGGGATGCAGGCCTCTGATTAGTTTCTGCAACTTTGAAGTAATTCCAGGCCTCCTACACCTTTAGATCCACAGGTTCTTCAATCCACTTCCCTAACTAATTTCCTTTTTTTTTTTAAAGTTAGCCCTTTTGAAATCAAGAACCCTAATCACAGATATATTTTTGTTAATCCTTTCACTTAATTTGAACTGAATTAGCTCATGATCATTCGAACCAAGGTTATCCCCTACAACCATTTCTTCTATGAGACCCTCATTACTCACCAAAACCATATCTGAAATAGCATACCCTCTTGAGGGTTCAACAACTGCTTGGTGAAGGAATCCATCAGCTGTTGAATCCAGGAAAATCTGAGCCCTATTATTATTACTAACACTTGTCTTCCAGTCTACATCTGGGAAGTTAAAGTCTCCGATGACCACACAATTCCCATTAGTATTTACTTCATTAAAAACATTAAAGAGGTCTCTATCCATATCCAAATCAGATCCTGGTGGTCTATAGCACACCCCAAACACTATTCCCGTGGAGGATCTAGTAGTTTTCTTCCCCAATGTAATTTTTGCCCAGACAGACTGTGTCTTACCCATTCTATCCCTTCTTATTTCTTTACAGTCTACCTCATCATTGATATGCAATGCTACTCCACCACCTTGCCTTCATTTCTGTCTTTCCTAAAAAGCATATACCCTTCATTACCTTTACTCCAGTCATGACTACTATTTCACCATATTTCTGTTATCCCTATAATATCTGGTTTCACTTCCTGCACCAGTAACTCTAGTACCTCCATTTTGTTACCTAGGCTCCCCGCTTTGGTGTACAAACATTTTAATTTTTGCTGTTTGGCTTCGCTCACATTCTTTACCTGATTAGGCACAGATGTTCTACCGCCTGTATCACCTATTAGACTGGTGTCTACACTACCTTTCCTCCTTATGTCCATTCTTGTACCATGGCTGTATCCTTTCTTACTTCATTTTCTTCCCTCTCAATGTTAAAATCCAGCATGGGGATTACCTGGATATCTCCCAACCATCTCCCCCAAATTCCTAGTTTAAAGCTCTCTTAATCAGTTGTGCCAGACTCCATCCTAGAAGTCTATTTCCCTCCATATTCAGGTGAAGTCCATCCCGAGAGAACAGTCCTCTGTCCATGAATGCCTCCCAATGGCCATACATCTCAAAGCCCTCCTTATAGCACCACTGCCTGAGCCGTCTGTTGATCGTCATAATCTTATGACACCTTTGTTGCCCTTCTCTAGGAACAGGCAGAATCTCATTTGAAGATCACCTGAGCCTCGATTTCCTTAAGCATCTTTCCCAGCCTGGCATAGTCTCCCTTGATACATTCCAGCAAGAATCTATCCGTATCATTTGTTCCCACATGAAGGACAATCAGTGGATTCTTTCCCTGTCCTGTTACGATACTCTTCAGCCTCAGGTCCACATCCCATATCTTAGCACCCGGCAGACAGCACACTCTTCTGTTCTCTGGATCAGCTCTGGTTACAGGCCTAGTCTATTCTTCTCAGTAAGGTCCCAATCACAAAGACCTGCCTTTTCCTGGTGATGGTGCGATTCTCCGGTCTATCCCCTGTTCCCTCTGGCTGCAAGTTCTCTCGATTCCTATTCTCCCTGGCAATTCTATGCAACTAGAGTTTCCACCTGCATCTGCAATCCTCGGATCTTTTCTTCCATCAGCTCTATTAGGCAGCACTTCATGCAGGTGAAACTCTTTTCAGGTACCCCCTCCAGAATCATATACATACTGCAGATTACACGTCCAGTCATCTTCATAGTGTCTTCCACTGCTTGGATCACTACCACTGTTGCCTCTGTATCTGTCATAGCCTTCCCAGCTAAATCCTGTTAGTCCAGGAAACACAAACCAAACCAAAACACCACCACCAACAGAAAAATAAACTCCCAACGAGCACCAAAACACTACCAGAACACCACACACTCCCTTCACTAGCCTGTCTGTTCCTCTGCCTGCCTTTCGTAGTCTTCCCTCAAACTCCCCTTTCAAACTCCCCTGTTTACAGCCCTGTTTCCTGGCTCCTGTGCCTCTGCAGCTGTCTGTGCCACTGGCTGGCTACCTTTATAGGACCCCAAGTCAGAGAAGCCCCACCCCCTAATCAGGGCTCAGCTTCTCTCTCCTAGCACACTGTTCCTGTTTCTTATATGTCCAATGAAGCCTCTTATATCAATGTGATCACAAAATCTAATCCAGGGAGAGTCAGGTGATGGACCTTATTTGTAAAATAATGTAGTCTGTAAAATAATGCATCTTTTGGAGGCCAGGTTAATAGTGTCTGGCAGTGGTTAAATCACTGAAATATAATAATGGATACATGTTTATGTACAAAAAGATCTTTCTTTTTTTCTCCTTCACAAAATCATGGTCTTGTGAAGTTAATAAATCCAATATTAATAGACTATGACAGCATTACTAGTATGATCACTGATGCAGAAACACAAGATAATACACAATGGAAGGAATAATTTGAATGGAAGGAACTGCTCATATACTTTACTGGGTTCCAAGTGAACTATAACCACTCAGGAGAAAAAAAATAAGACCTAGTCATCAGTGTGGATGGTTCAATAAAATTATCGGTTTAATGTAAAGTGGCAGACAAAACAGAGCACACAAAATGTTAAAATACACAAAGAATGAAATGGAAAATACACTGACAATATTATAATTGTTGATATACCATCACTTGAAATATTGCGTTCAATTCCGGTCACCCAGTCTCACAAATTGGGGGAATTCACAGATGGGTGATGAAAATGAACAAAAGAATGATCAGATGAAATGGTTAGGATTCTTTAATTTGGAAAGGAGACCAATAAATGGTGATATGATCAAAGCCTATACAATGGCTGATACAGGGAAGGTAAATGTACGTTTCCCTTCCTCATGATATGAGAACTAGGGACATTCAAAGAAACTGAAGGAAGTTTAAAACTGAGATAGCAAAATATTTTGTTACACAGCCTGTCAGTCATCTGTGGAACCCATTGCCACTTGGTACCATTGAAATCAAGATTTAGGTAGTATTCAAAACAGAAGTAGCCAGTTATATGAAAAATGGGAACATCTGGAATTACAGTAGATATGATTTAATAAAAAGATGGTTTGTAAACTCACAGTTTTCAGGGGATGAATCAACAACTAGCTGAGGTAGTTAGGAAGAAACTTTTTTTGGATCTGAGCATGTGTTCTTAAGTAATAAGTAAAACCTCAGAGAGATTGGTCTGTGGTTAAAACACAGGGGTATATAGAATCTATTACCAACTTGAGCACCTATTTGTTGTAATTCACTGGACAAGTCAGTTAACCTTTTATACCTCATTTTTCACAGCTGTAAAATGGGGATATTTAAACTCCTCCCTAGTTGTCAGGATACATTAATTACCATTCCAAAAATAAGCAATGATCCTTGCATGGAAGGTGTTATTTAAATGCAAAGAATTATATAAAGTGTGCGCTTTGGGTTTGGACTTTTTTTTCTTTTTTAATTTTATCTTAACCAGTTTTGCCCAGGGTGAAGTCTTTAATAAGCTTCAGTCAACAAGTAAAGGTGGAGCAGAGGATATGTTAATTGATGTATACGAAGGACTTGTCTGCAGTAGATAGGAGTAGTAGGAGTGGTAGATACACTGGAGGGTAGGGGTCCGATACAGAGGGACCTAGACAAATTAGAGGATTGGGCCAAAAGAAATCTGATGAGGTTCAACAAGGACAAGTGCAGTGTCCTGCATTTAGGATGGAAGAATCCCATGCACTGCTACAGACTAGGGATCATGTGCCTAGGCAGCAGTTCTGCAGAAAAGGACTAGGGATTACAGTGGATGAGAAGCTGGATATGAGTCAACAGTGTGCCATTGTTGCAAAGAAGGCTAATGGCATTTTGGGCTGTAGAAGTAGAGGCATTGCCAGCAGATCAAGGTACATGATCATTTCCCTCTATTCAGCATTGGAGAGGCCTCATCTGGAGTATTGTGTCCAGTTTTGGGCCTCACACTACAAGAAGAATGTAGAAAAATTGGAAAGAGTTCAGTGGAGGGCAACAAAAATGATTAGGGGGCTGGAGCACATGACTTATGAGGAGAAGCTGAAGGAACTGGGATTGTTTAGTCTGCAGGAGAAAAGAATGAGGGGGGATTTGATAGCTGCTTTCAACTACCTGAAAGGCGGTTCCAAAGAGGATGGATTTAGACTGTTCTCAGTAGTAGCAGATGACAGAACAAGGAGTAATGGTCTCAAGTTGCAGTGAGGGAGGTTTAGGTTGGATATTAGGAAAAACTTTTGCACTAGGAGGGTGGTGAAGCACTGGAATGGGTTACTTAATGAGATGATGGAATCTCCTTCCTTAGAGGTTTTTAAGGTCAGTCTTGAGAAAGCCCTGGCTGGGATGATTTAGTTGGGGATTGGTTCTGCTTTGAGCAGGGGGTTGGACTAGATGACCTCCTGAGGTCCCTTCTAACACTGATATTCTATGATTCTATGATTCTATGAAAATGGCACCAGTTAAATAAGTTTTAAAAGCAACACAGTTAAATCAGTGAAAACCCCTGGCTCAGATATTTAAACTCTTAATTCAATTTAAAAGTGGTTTATTTTGTTTTAAATTAAATTGCTTCCAAGTAAGTTAAGCTAAACCAAAAAAAGCCACGGAGACCTAAATGAGAGTGGCCACACAGAGTTTGCCTGGGTATAGATATGCTGGTTTAAATTAAAATCTTCGTTTATACTGGTGCCACTTTCCCATGCAGATGATGCCTAACGGTATTAATTAGGGTTTCCAAATCCATCAAAGAGAAAGGCATGAGACACAGCTCAGTGCTATTTCTATGTGGCAGCTGAGGCCTTTAAGTCACCTGATTTATATCTATTTCATAAGACATATCCTCTGCCAAAATCATCTGAGCAAAGCGCTCAGGGCTTTTATAGGATCATGGAATATTAATAATCTTCTGTGAACTCTGCATCTATCCCAGCAGAATACAGAAAAGCAACTTTTATTAGAGGCCACTGAGATTTAGGAGAAAGCAAATGAGTCTTCAAAACATGTCCAGGTTTAGTCAAAAGGCCTATCATAAACCAGCCAGGTTTACTAGTTAACACATAACATCACTTCTGTGATAGAGATTTAGTGCTTGAAGCCCTCCAGCTGATTGTAAAGTACAGTGAAATTCAGAAAATCCTTCTATTTTATTATATTTTGTAACAACTGTGAGATTTTTATTTCAGAGGAGTGAACTTAGCATTTATGAAAGATGTCAGCTTGAGAGCACTGGAAACAAAACTCCTGCAATATAATCCACAAAAGAGTTAGAGAAATGCAGCGACCATGGCACTTTCCAAGTGAGGTCTATCTTTGTGCCTCAACCTCAGGTCTGGAGGGATCACTTCTAAGAGTGAGATGGTAGTTCAGATACATGGGACAGATTTTCTCCACAGTTACACTGATGTTAATCTGAAGTAACTCCACTCCTATTGGCTGCTGCTCTGGATTTCACAAGTATATGAGAAGAATTTGGCCACAGAGGTGTTCAGTCTTTGGTCACACTGTAGAAGTGACTAAACCCGGAAAATCTGGGGTTTGGCACTCATCCAGTGAAGTTGTGTCCAATCTCTTTGAGTCACCATGACACACGTTCATAGTGTCAGAACATTTAAGAAGTTTCTGTTGACTCCCAGTTCCAAGCATACTAATTAGAGTTTACTTTCCCACTTCAGCTGGCTTTAGCTCTTTGGTCCACACACATTTTTGATACACTAAGCCAAAATTCAGAGGTGATATGGAAGTGTTTTATATGTTCACATGTTATTAAATAGAACTGGACAAATAATGGAAAAAGTATTTGCAGATAAGTCGTTAGAAAAATAATGACATAATTTGTCAGATGAATTAACTGCGACTGATAATTGTATTGGCAAGAGGGAGAATCTGAGCCTTTACGCTAACCTGCTGAAAGATGACATATCAACTGTTTTTCACACTGGTTTAGACCTACATCTGAATTTGTGCTGTTACATATGATTTAGAACTTATTCATCTGAGAATGGTCCTGTTGTGAGGAACAAAATAGCTTCATCAATTTATCCTAAGCAGCAAGGGTGTTAGAGTCCAAATTTATTCAAGCCCTAGGAGTCCATCCTTCCCTTGATAAATGGAAAAAAAACCTTCCATTACATATGTAAATCTATTTATAGATATATGCATGTATCCATGAGGGGTGTTGACTCAGAAGCCTACTAAAGGCAATTTCAGTGGCAGCATAATACCACTGGGATTGCTTGTGTGTAGAGTTCTGATGTAGAAGCATCATGAATAGGTTGTAAGCTCTTTCTATGATACATAGACTTTAAAGCCAGAAAGGAGTGTTAGTGCAAGTCTGACTTCATATATATCACAGGTCCTTAAATTTCATCCAGTTACCCCTCTTTTGAGCACAATAATTTGTCCATGAGTGAAGCATATCTTTCAGAAAGACTTCAGGTTTTGATTTAGAGACTGCAACACAGGGAGAAAAAAATCCCTTTCCTTAACAGTTTGTTCCAGTACTTAATCCCCCTCATCGTTAATATTTGTGCGATATTTCTAAATTGCCACTATATCTTGTTTCCAATTTCTGTGCTAGATTAAAGAGCCCTTTAATACTTGGTATTTTCTTCTCCTGAAGTTAGTTATAGCTCAACATTCTTGTTGATAAGCTAAACAGACTAATCTCTTTAAGTCTCTCATTGTAAGGCTTTTTCTCCAGCCCTTAGGTAATTTTGTGATTCTTTTTTGCACCTTCTTCAATTTTTCACCTTCCATTTAAATATATGGACACCAGAACTTTGTGTGATATTCTAATATTGTTCTCATCAATACAGTGTATGGATGTAAAATCACCTCTCTGTGAATACTCACTACTCCCACTCCCTTGCTTGTACATTCAAGGATCGTCACACTGGGAATGCATAATGAGTTGCTTGTCCATCATGGGCCCTACCAGAACTTTTGGGGAAGAGACCATTCCTATGTTGTACATTTGTACAGCACCTAGCACAACAGGGCCCTGCTCCGACTAGTGCTTCTAAGTGCTGCTGCAATACAAATATTAAATAATACAAATCACAATAATTCAAAAAAAAAATCCATAGCCCCTGTCCAACTCCTATGTAAAGAGGGGCTCAGCTTTCAATAGTAAGTTGTGTCTGCTGCTTGTGTGGGTGTGCAATGCAAAGTCAGAAGAAAATGGGTTTGTTGCATCCTCTTACTCCATGTGTGGGGTATAAACAAGACCACTCCTTGTACCTGCAAAGTAGAAAGACTCTCCAGTATTAGCATTAAGTCAATGCTATGCTATTCAGCATGTCATGGCTCACATCAGCTGCTGCACTATCCAGTGGAGCTGAGGGACAAGCACTGCAGTCTCCTTGAGGGACTTCATCCAAACTCCATTGACGACTGCAGAAGGACTCCCATTGACTTCACAGGGCTTCAGATGATACCCAGAAAAATGGCGCAAAGGCTGTTCTCTCTGGGAGCCTCCCAGAGCTCTGTGGGGCTGTGTGGAGCTGTGTGGCCCAGAGCATAACCCTATGTCTGTTAGCTTACAGACATGGTTCTTGAGTATGCCTGACAACAGGAGGGACATCCCATGAAGCAAAGTGCAATGAAATGTATATAGTCTGCAAACCAATTATGAGAGGCTGCAGATCACAAGAATTGTTTAGCATAAATACAAGTTTTATTTCCAGAAGGTAATATTTTACCTCCAGCTTAGATGTTTACACCAGCATGTATGCACAGTGAAATCTCTCTATTAAGCCTCTATGGGCTATCTGGTAGGAGAATAGCAGGAGAGAGAACTCTGGTTACTTAAAAATCATCTCAATATTCAATAACTGAGCTTTTATACATAAATACTATGCAAAGGCTCTTAGTTATTAGCCCCACATATAATTACTCTTACTTCAGGGCTGTGTTCTCTGTATTGCAAACTTCCAACAGCTAAAATTGTGAAAATGCCTAGCCCCCTAGGGTCTCCAAAGCATTCTCTCTAGTAAACAACAATAACCTCTGGTGAGTGGGTAAGAATCATTGTATCAGTCTTATAAATAGGTAAATGGAAGAAAAGAGTGTTTAAATGACATATCTAAGGTCAGCTAATGAGTCAAGGCCTGAGTCAGCCTAATGCATTCAGATCCTAGTCCCCTACTCTAACCAAAGATTAAACTGAAAGTTGTGTAATAGCATATAGGAAGAATTGTGCTCTGAGTGCATTTATTAGCACTGGTTCAAATCTGTAAAAGGTTGTTATAAAGAGATGATGATCAGTGTTCTCCTGTCCACCAAGGTTTCAACAAGAAGTAATCATTTTTAGAATGCAGCAAGGGAGATTTAGTTGAAGTATTATGGAAAACTTTCTAATTATAAGGATTGTTAAGCCTGTAACAGGGTTACTGCCAGGAGATTGCGGAATCTCTGTTCTAGGAGGTCTTTTTTCAACAGGTTAGACTAGGTGTGATTCTGGTCTAGGAATGTTTAATCATGTCTCAGCAGAAGGTGATGGATGGATGACTTTCCATGATTCTATGACTGCATTATTGGATAATAAAATAGATTATTACATAGTAACTGTGTAAGAGTCATTGTTTTGTATGGAACTATGTATAATTACATACAAAAATAGCTGTAGTAAATGAGTTCTATTAATGTTGCAAAAGCCAACACAAATATTCAATATCATTTATATGGGAATAGTTGGGAGCGCAGCAGCAACCCTTATATTTAGGTTGCTTAACACTTCCCATTATGATATTTTTTCCAAACATTTTTGAAGCATACTAGTGTGTCTGTGCTTTGCAGCAGGAACTTGAAATTTGGCATGGGGTAGTCCTTTCAATCAGAGAGGTGCTTTTTTCTGTCCTCATACAATTATAAACACACGTAGCAATGCATAATAATGCAAACTGACACTGGTTGTGTGATATCACTGCAATTGGCAGAGTGTGAAGGAATGGTGTCAAATGACGGTGTCAGAAAAGAGTTCAAAGAGGCAAAATGAGACAGTGTTGTCCAATAGCAGTGCCACACAGTGAGTCACTGGTAACCAAACAGGTTATAGAAGAAAACAGTACAGCTTTAACTAATGCTTCGTTTTTTCAGTCCAACCTTCTCCATACCAGTTAATTACTGCTTCTGTTAATGTCTGTAACAATACTCATTTAGTACACACAGTATATCTTTTGGATAATCAAATGTAAGCAGTTTTATAGCTTTGTTGTTGCTCATTGTGGTCTCAGAATGTTGCGGTTCTATGAAGACATTTGCTGGAGACATGGAATGTAATATTTAGCTTACCACCTCCTGTGCTGCCAGCTGCCAAGAACAATCCCTGTATCCCGCTAACAACCATTGTCATATTACCAGAGCAGCAGGGGTAAGATCTTGCAGACGTGCCTTTCACATTTGCTCATGATGAACTGCAGCGCCTTGCTGTTTCAATGGCTTGAGCACCGTCATCATATGCCACATGAGGTCTCGCTCAGATCTAGGTCACTAAGATGTTACTAATTCTAAAGGCCTGACACTGATCATGGGCCAGATATTGAACTGGCGCACTTCAGCATAGTTACTTCAGTGAAATACACCAGTTGAGGATTGGATCCAATATCTTATACCTTCATTTTGGATGAAATTCACCCCAGTACAGAAGGCTAGTCCAAAGGTACAGCTGAACTGCGGGAAAAGGGACATGGCAAATACATCACAGCTCACCCTTGAGTAAGCATATTTAATAGAACGAGGACACTTAGGCAAATGAGCATACTCAATAGAGTGCAATCAATAATCTATGGGTCTTGGAGGAGAATAACTGCGTGTTAGGAGAACTGTCCAGACTTGTGTTGGAGATGAATGTCTCCACTGTCATTGTCTCTGAGAAGTGTAATTTCAATGGTTTTCTTGGTGCTCTGTGACCTGCTGTTCTGCTCCTGTGGCTGCCCAAGACAGCTCCATATTGTGCCACTACAGTAACTGAAAAAACTTAGGAGCAACTTCTTTCTAGAGTTGAGGATTAACACATTTGGCTCCTAGTTCCTTCCTCTAACCAGTAGATTAAACTGAAGGTTCCATAATAGCACGTGGGAAGAATTGCACTCTGTGTGCATTTTATAGCACTGATTCAAATCTGTAGATGATTGTTATACACAGGATGGTGATCAGTTGTTCTTCACGTCCACCAAGGGTAAGACAAGTGTTCAACAAGTACTATATCACTTTTGTTATTAAAGAGTGCAGCCTGTCCCATTACATTTATTAATCACAGCAGATTGGGAAGGATTTGTTCCAGAGCTGAGGCAACAGCTAGTCAAGGCATGGACTCAAGGGCATTCTGCACATCAGTCTGCACTTCTGCTCTATATACATCACCTAAATGTTCCATATTCTTGTGTAGCTCTCTGTGTGGGGTGTTTTTCACCCTCTGCACAGTCTCTGTAGATCATGATTAATACTAAACCAATTTATTTTTAAAGAATTCTATCTACCATTTATTTGCTCTTAAATTATATTTTTTTCCATTTACATACCATATTCAGTAAACCCTAGAGTTGTTAAATATGGATGAGATTGGACTATCTGACACTACAGATGAATAAGAACATGTAAAGCACAACAGTAAAGATCATTTGTTGTTACCTGATTCAGAAAAGTGCTAGCATTATCAACAAAATGAAATTGCCAATAACTGTCTTTTAAGATGTATTCTGTACGATAAGATGCCTAACAGTGTGAAGCTGTTTGAATACTTGAAACTTAGTGTAGTGGAAAGCCCACTAAAGAAGTTTTATGAACTGCATGCTGTTGTGTTATTACAACATTGTAGAACAGTTATATTCCGTATGAGAAACTTCATGCAAATTGTTTAATATGGGCTGTCAGTGTGAACATTAAATTGTTGCAACCCTGACGGGATTCTGTCATCCCAGTATAGTGTGGCCTAGTAGATAGTCCACAGGCTTGGGACTCAGGAGAGCTGGCTTCAGTTCCCCACTCTGCTGCTTCTTTGCTGTGTCATTTTGGATTAGTCACTTCCTTTCTCTGTGCCTCAGTTTCCCCATATGTAAAATGCTGATATTGATACTTTGTCTGTAAAGTGCTTGGCGATCTGTGGGTGTAAAGCACTATGTAAGAGCTATGTGTCACTATTTATGTGAAAAAGCATGCATATGGAAGACCATACTGTAAAGATTAGGACTACGACGTCATTCACCACTGCATAGTTCTTAGTCAGAAGCTCTACCTCTGTCACAAACCATTCTTTGAGATCATTCTTATTGATAGATTCCAAGGCCAGAAGGGACCATTGAGATGTTCCAGTCTGATTTCCCGTATATCACTGGCCTTAAGGGGTATGTCTATACTGCAGTAAGAGACCCACTACTTGGCTGAGGCTGGCCTCGTCGAGTGATTTGGGCCCATGGGGCATGGGCTATGGGGCTATAAAATTGCAGTGTAGTCATTCAGGCTTGGGCCGGAGCCTATGCTGTGACGCCATGAGAGGGAAGAGGCCTCAACGTCTAACCTGCTATTTTCAGCCTCTGAGCCCTAGTCTTGCGAACCTAAGCCAGCTGATTTGGGCTCTGAGACTTGGTGGCACAGGTTTTTAATTACAGTGTAGCATGCAAACATCAGGTTGTGTTTTGAAGAAACAGGTCTACTTTAACACATTTTTTTTTCCCATTAGATGAGACCACTAATCTATCTGAGCATTATAAATGTCTCTACCTGTTCCTCCAACCCAGATTAAACAGAGCAACATTTTCCCTTCTCACTCAGAATACCCCTGAAAGGGAGCTCCGAAAGCAGCATGAATTCTTATACTCCTAAGGAGGGCTCATGTTTTCCATTTCTTTCTGGACAGTTGAACTCCATCATACTCCATGGTTTTGTTTTTCTTAGGTTGCTTTTCCACTTACCTTCTGATAATGTCAAGTTTCCACACTATGCAATGATTTTATTTGCTCTCCATGGATGTAACCTATAAGCAGCAGTTCTTCATCTACTAAATGATCCTGTCAAACAGAGGCTCAGACAGAACAGACTTTAGTGATGGTATCTACTGCTTCTAAAATAAATAAAAATTAAAAAATTGCAGAAATGGCAGTAAGAATTTCTCCAAGATCTCACTGCTTGTTCATACAGTTCAACAGACTCCACAGAATTAACAGCAATAGTGCTATCTGGTGCCCTTGAATAATACTACAGTCTATCAGATTTTATTTAGTTTTCTGTTTGAGGAGTGTGGGGAGAAAAAAAATAGCCATCCTTCACTGATGTAGAGGCTATGAATGGTGTCCACGTTCAGCATAAATGAAATGGCCCCAAACTGGCTTCAATTAAATCTCCCTCTAAAACTTGTATTTGTTTCACTAATCCAATGGGACAGCAAGCAGGATGGGTTCCTTTTAACAAGTGTTATCCATTTGAAATATGCATGCATTTCTATCTGTCTTTCCCCATGCATGCCCCTGTAATGCATGCTGTACCCTGGGCATCAGAATGCTGAGTTTTGTATAAGTTTAATGGCAGAGCAATGAATCGTGTCTCTCATTTACATCACCTTCAATCATGAATTCAGGGATTATCAAAACCCCAGTTATCCAATACTCCCTATAATTGCTGGAAACTGATGTGAATAGCAAAAACCTTGATTATCCAAATTGACTCAGTTTCACCTGTGTTTTCTGGATAATCAAAGGTGTGGTTCTCGTTTGTAGGGTGAAATTCACCCCTGTGCTGAGGGCAAGCACAAAGACCTATGAACCACTTAATTCTCAATTCACTCCCTCAAGAAAGGGGGTAATTATTGTTTGGGGTAAATTTTATCTGTTGTGCATAATTGAGGGGATAATCAAGCCTTTAGTCCAGTAGGGTACAGTTTTCAAACATACACAAGTATCTTTGGAGCCTAAGTCCCATTGACCTTCAATGAGACATAGGGTTCTAGGTCATGTAGGGGCTTTTGAAAATGTTACTCCTAATGTTTATCTACAATATCTAGTCATGAGGATTTACTGTGTATTCCTGCATAATACAAAATCTGATTGCATTTACTACCTTGAATTTAGCATGCTGGATTTTTCCCTCCTCTAATTTATTCTTGAAAATTAAAAACAAAAAGATATTTAAAACAAAAACAAAGGATCTAGTTCTGGTCCTTCAATGAAAAGCAGTCATTTGTTGTTGTTTCTTTTATTCTGGTGATGGAAAAATGAGGTAACTAAAAGGTTGGGACCAGTTCCTCAGCTGGTGTAATTCAGCCTTAAGCCACTGACTTTAATGGCATGATCCAATGTACACCAACTAAGGACCGGGCCCTTGGGTTCCAAAAGTAAATGAATAATAGGATCTTGCAGCAGGAGACAGTTTCCCTGTGCTGCTGTAGATATGGAGTCATATATATATATACATAAAAACACACACACACATGCCAACAGGTGTTTAATTATTTATCACTTCCAGAACATGGAGTGCGATAACATTCCTGGAGTCATTGTACTGCTTTTTGTTACAGTGAGATTGCTTAATAAATGTTCAGTATTTGTTTGCTAAGCATGAATGTAAAATGGAGCAAAATAAAATCCTTGTCAAGGACCAATTAAATGGTAATGCTGGAGTTACAAAAGGTGGTAGTCTGTTTTCCTTGTAAACAATTTATTTCCATTTTCCTTGAACAGTCTGCTTGCCATGCTGACTGATTTAGCACCTGCTATTTTGGGTTTGCAAGGATTTTTCTAAGTGACTGTACATGACAGAAGGCCTAGAGGCTAAAGGGCCACGTGTGTGTGTTTGATAGTGTGCGTCAAGGGAACTTTCCATAGTTCCGTTATGCAAGGCCTGCAGAAAAGAATTATGGGATCTGTCTCTTCTACAAAGAAAGCTTGTCTCTTGCATAAGGCACTAGATTGGGATGCAGGAGATCTAGTTTTAACACCCAGATCTACCAAAGACTTCTTCCTTGAGCTCAGGCAAGGCCTGATTTTCAGAGGCTCTGGGAATCTGTAGCTTCATTTGGAGTTATGGATGATCAGCTATTCTGAAAATTACACTCTTAATCTCTCTGTGACTCAGTTCCCCTTATGTGTAAAATGACAATAACAATCGTCAAATGAATAGAAGTGTGCAATAGAATAGAACCCTGTACAATACTAATGCTGTTAATGCCTTCTTTTCAATTGACCCTCCTGCCTGTGCTATTTTTCTTTCAAATGTTCTATGTAATGTTTGGCTTTTTTTTTTTTCATGTGAATCAGAAGGAGGAAAACAGCCACTCCTTCAAATACAAACGTAATACAAACGTAATTTCTCTTTTATATATGTGCATTTTTATTTTATTTTATTTTCAGAAAAAGACTATGGTTTCAGCATGAATAATATCCCTTGTGGGTTAGACAGAGACATTGTTCTTACCTCTGAGTAAGGAGCAGAACAAAGCTTTGAATCACAATCTCTTCTCTGTTCTCCTCTTGCTCCCTGGTGGGACTAATTTTGCTACCCTCGACAATGCACATATTACTTCCCCCTCTTTCCCTACCAGCTTTCTCTGCCAGTGCTTTGGGGCAATGGAGTCAAGATTTCACCCACTCCCTAACGTCCTCTACTTTGTCCCCACCCACCTGCTTATCTTAGGGAACAGCAATCTCATAGACGTTAATCTCCCCACCTTCCTGCCCAGACTCCCAAAGTGGGTAAGGTCTGGGATCGGGGTCCCAGTCTGTGATAGGAACTCCAGATCAGGTTGTGGTCCTTGCTTCCCTTGTGGCCATAAAGGGGTAAGTTACAAACTAGCCCTCTGCGTTTATGTCCTTTCTAACATCACAAATCCTTTGCAAATTAATCTTGATTTTCCTATAATATATTTATTTTTGTACTTGTTTGACAACTAGTTCAGACAGACCATTCTCAAGCTATGAACTATTCTTGATTCAGTTTTTGCCTTTTTGTTATCCATGTTGAATGTTTGTTCCCCTAAGTTACAGACTTTGTTTCTGCTCCCTGAAACATTTTAAGCAGGAAAATAACAAGTCTCAATAAAAAATAGAGGTAAATTTTCCATACTTTTTTTTACTATTCATAGCAGATTGAAATTTCTAAACAGATTTTTTTTCAGGGTGGAGGGGGAAGGGAAGTTTCTGAAAAATATTTATTAATTGCCTCCTCTCCCCCCGTGCCAGCTCTAATGAATAAATCACTCCTAGAATTAATTTTCAGATGAATAATCATTCATGCTCAAATATGTGAAATTTCCTGGATTCATGACATTTTCACAACCCCCTGGCATATGTCTGATTAGTGCTGGTAAATGACAATATGACCCCATGAATCACAGCAAATGAAACTTAAGATCTGTTCCTACAATCACTGAAGTCAGTGGCAACCCTTTCATTGACTTCAGGGGATGCAGGATGAAACTCTTGATGCCTAATTGGGAAAATATTGGCAAATGCTAGTTTACTGTTTGGACAGCTCTGCTTAAGTGTTTGTGTCTGGTATTTCCCAGAGCGTCCTTCTGGTTATTCCCTGACCTTCAGGCTTGAATACCAATGCATTATTTCAAATTTTAGTATTCACAAGACAGCGAATACATGAAAACAGAGAAGTACTTATGCAGGAATAATATTTGGAGTCTGAGTACATCAGACCACCGTCTTACCAACTTTACCCTTTGTAGCATCTGCTCAACCCAGAGGGGCAAAACCCATAGGGACAGCAGGGCTCAAAAGAAGGCAGAATGGATTCAGAGGGTGGTTTAGAAACAAAAAAAACAAATTTTTACAGTGCAGCAAATCAGTCAGTGAAGCGTGGCTTTGGTACCAAAAGGAGACTCTGAGTAAAGGCTGGGGTATAGAATTATTCCTGCCACCAGATGCTGTTTGTCTGCTTCTGTGCTCTAATTGCTATCAATAATTAAACACAGGTCTCTGATTCATATGCACAGAGGCAGAGATTCTTAAATTAAACATTTTAGAATCATTATAGTTCATTTTATATGTTCAGCTAAACACTGTGCTTGTGCAGATTATGATTAAATATACTGATACCAATTATATATGGATTCCATAAATATCAATGCATACACAGAAGGAATAAAAAGATACATGGCAATGAAATGGAACATTTTAATTTCAGATGATGAACTGATACTTTTTTATATAAAAGTTGGCTGGCACATTGTTCCAGGAGCTGGCATCTCCCAGCTGACTTGCAGAAGGAAACACCTTGTCACTTTGGATAACATCGGATGTCAACAATATGGGGATGGTGAGTTTGTGTGGCAGGCTCTTGGAAATTCAAGTTTGAATGCTAATGAGGCTTGTACTAGTAAATCAGACTGTGACATAAAGGAGATTTCCACAGCCTTTCTCCCCATGCCTCCAGGGTTTTGAGGTGTTGGTGGTCTTCAACATCTTTATCAGAATTGGGGACCAGTTTGGCCAGGGACCTAACTCCTCTAGTCTCCTTTGAAAATCCCAGCTTGTGTCTTTGCTGCCCTTTCCAAATCCAGAAAAGACTTGACCTGGTTTTATTATTAGTCATTTACTGTAAAACAAGAAGGTCTGGAAGATTTTAATCAGAGGCATGATAATGAGCCACATTTGATGATTCACTTTTTTCCAAATATAGCCAGAGAGGTTAGCTCGATGGTAACTTTAACATCAGGTTTACAAATGTGCAGACTCCTTGGGTATGTCTATATTGCAAGACAACACCCATGACTGGCCCATATCAGCTGACTCATACTGGTGGGGTTGGGCTATGAAGCTATAAAATTACAGTGTAGACATTCAGGCTTAGGCTAGAGCCCAGGCTCCGGGATTCTTCCACCTCGTGGGGTCCTAGACCTTGGGCTCCAATCTGAGCCCAAACATCTACACTGCAGTTGTATAGCACCTCATCCAAAGCCCCACCAGCACAAACCAGCTGACAGGGGCTGGTCATAGATGTTTATTTGCAGTGTAGACATATCCTGTGAGGCCTGAGGATCAAAATCACATGGTTCCTAATCTGCCTGCTCTACTTCTATGGCACTGACGTCCTCCCCCCCTCAGCATCCTATGGATGCCCCTCTGTGAGTCTCCCATTTGGAAGGGGCGGTGCACAGTTTTGTGGACATAGAGGAAGGGCAGATAAGGGGATGCTTTATGAGGCAAAGTCCCACTGGGATTCTTCCTATAAAAGCATCTTCCAATGAATTCAGATCAAAATGTTATTAGCTTCTTCTGGTTATCCTCAGCTGTTGCTAAGCATCTTCAGAGAGAAACAAACAATGGAAACAGAGCTCTTGTTGGAGCAATCTTGCTAAGTGAAACCAGATGGAGGGACTATTGTCTCTGCAGGATGGCTCTTGCTTTTGTAGACCTGTGGATTTCCAGGATCCAAAATCCATCCCTACAGAGGACTTTACAAAGAAAATGACAAAAAGGCAACCTCACAGAATTGTCTTCCCTGCCCCACACCCCAGGCTATCCACTCTCTTCCCACAGGTTTTGCCATGGCAGGGAAAAATCTGGCTTTCTGAAAAATGAGTTTAAATCCCAGCAAGATTGGCTTGGATAAAAACTTTTTCTTCTGAAGAATGTAGACTGAGTCCCATGCAGGTTAGTGTGCATGAGCTATTTGGACCTGACTTTGTAGATAATGTTCCTGTGTGCTCTGATGTGTACACATTAAAGATGTCATGGCATGTTTAGTCTGGAGAAAAGAAGACTGAGGCAGGACCTGATAAGTATTTTAATATAAGCTTCACTATATGAGGGCATGCTCACTGTTGCCCTGTTGCTGTAGCTACTGGCACACACCCTCTGTCACTTTTCCTCTCTCCACATCCCTGCAATGACCAGCACTTCCTCTTCCTGGAACAAACAGTGCTTCCTCCGGCTCAAGAACATACTGGAGAAATTCCTCATACTCCATTTGGTGTACATAGCTTCCATTCTGAGAAAGCAAAAATCACTCCACCACTGGAAAGTTCAGGTCACAAGATATTTCTGAGCATGTGCAGTACAAAAGTAGGGGAAAGGTCATCAGATCATAACTCTGAGGTAAACAACAGAAAGCCAAGTAGACAAAGGTCACAAAAGTGGTAAACAACGATTGACAGATAACAGTCGGAAAAGTGGTAGACAGCAAACTGGAGGGTAAAATATTAATGGACATATAGCCAATGAAATGTCGAGGCTAAAACTAGATAGTATAAAAGAACTGACAGCTAGTATAGTATAAAATGCAGATGGTTAGGGAAGAGAGAAATTGAGATGAGTCGAGAGTCAGAAGTCAGGAGCAGAAAGAGAGAGATCTAGAAGTAAAAGTTGATCTGATCTGATCACAAGCTGCTGATGGCAAACAGCAGCAGCAACAAATGTAGCAGAAGCCTACAGACAGAGTAAGCCTGCCAGTTATAATTATAGTATAGCAAAGTATAGTGTAGGATTAGTGTTAGTATGTGTTTGTGTGTGTTAACAAAGATATATAACTGTGTATTACTTGTAAAAAAGGTTTTATATATGTAAAATTTAAAGTACTGTTGCCAACTACTATCAGTGCTGTGTGACAAACTGGCCATCTGTGACAGAGCACAAACACTTAGAATGATTTGAACCATCTGTGATTGAGGTTTAAAATGATCTTGTAAGGGATTTGTGTTTTTATAACATCAATAAGGAATTTATTTCTTTGTGTTTCTAGGCTATCACTATATTAGGGATTTTTGATTATACTAGTGAAAAGGTATCTTGTTTTGAAAAGAATACTGCTTGTGTCAATCATTTATCGGAGGTCTATATCCGTATCCTTCAAGTATATGCTGGAAACCCATACCTTAGGAAAGACAGACTAAGAGAGCAATAGGTAAGTTATACTTGGGGTGCCCCAAACCCTGTTTTGAGGGTAACAAGGACAAGGGCCCATGCTCTCTAAACCCCAATGGGGTTACACATGTCATTAATGAAAATATTGACTAGTATCAGACTCAGGACAGACCTCTGAATGACCACAATAAAATTCCCAGTTTCATAGTGAAGCATTAATAATTACTCTTTGAGTATGGTATTTTAATCACTTGTGCACCAACCTGATAGTACTTTTATCCAGACAACACTTCCCTAGTTTGTTTGTGATAATGTTAAGTGAGACTGTGTCAAAAGCCTTACTTAAATCAAGACATATCATGTCTATGGCTTTCCCCCTGTTGGTGTCACCAGGTATAAATCTAGGAAACTCGGGAGGGTGGTAGATCACGAGTGTCAATGAAGCCCTCCTGTTGTAGGCCTCAGTGAACTGTTGTTCCTCCATGTTCAACACTTTGTGTAACCTAGTGCAACCTAATGTGTTAATAGCTGTAAAATGTTCTGTCGCAAGTTAGTTTTCGGTTGTAACAGCCAGTTCTCTGCTGTAATACATTGAAGCTAGGCTAAAGCAAGTTTCAAGGCCACTTTTAGATACAACATACATGTCTCTGCAGCAGAAAGGGGGACAGGGAGGGGGAAGACAAAGAAGTGTGTGAGAAGAGAATGCTGCAGCTGGACAGAAGAGGGAGGGGAAACGGGGGATTGCGAGTCAGCAAGAAAAGTTCTCATGGATATAAAGGAACAGACTGCTTGTTTTAAGTGCGCTTGATTTGAGGCGTCAGTCTCCCTGCACCGCTTTGAGGTCTCAAATAAACTTTGCTTGCTTCTCCACCCTGGTGTGTTTATTGGTGCGGCACACCGGGCAACGGACCCCCCCCCCCGCTGTTGCTTGGCCTCAGGCAGTTATCTGCCGGCAACACCCCATCCACTAGTTTAGCAATCCTATCAAAGAATGAAATTAGGTTGGTTTACCATGATTTGTTCTTGAGAAATTCATGTTGGCTATTGAGTATAATCTTATTGTCCTCTGGGTGCTTACAAATTGATTATTTGACAATTTGTTCCTGTATCTTTCCAGATATTGAAGTTAGGTTGACTGGTCTATAACTCCCCAGGTCCACTTTTTTGTCCTTTTCAAAGCTATATACTATGTTTCCCTTTACCCAGGCTTAAGGGTCTCACACATTCTCCTTAAGTTCTAAAAAGGAATCACTAGCAGTTCCAAGATTGCTTCAGCTAGTTCCTTAAGAACTCCAGGGTAAATTTCAGCGGGGCCTGCTTATTTGAATGCATTTGACTTATCTAATTATTCTTTAATCAGTTCTTTCCCTATTTTGGCTTACAGTCCTTCCCCTTGTTAATATTGATTATGTTGAGGATTTGGTCACCATTGACCATCTTTTTAGTGAAGATTGAAGCAAAATAGGCATTAAATATCTCAGTCTCCTTGATATCATCTATTATTAGCTCTCCTTTCCCACTAAGTAGAGAACCTACACATTCTTTCATCTTTCTCTTGCTCCTAATATATTTTGGAAGCTCTTCGTATTCCTTTTTCTGTCCTTTGTTAGATGTAAATCATTTCGCCAATTAGCTTTTCTGATTTTGTTCCTATATGTTTGTGCTATTCTTTTGTACTTCTCCTTAGCAATTTGTCCATGTTTCCAGGTTTCCTTTTGATTTTTAGGTCATTAAAGAGCTCCTGTTGGAGCCATATTGGCCTCTTACTATTCTTCCGAGCTTTCCTTCACATTGGGCTAGTTTGCCTTTAATATTGTTTAACTGAGAAACTGTCAGCTCTCCTGAACTCCTATTCCCCTTTCTATCTTTCCTATCAATTATCTGAGTCTGTTTATTAAGGCTGATTCCTCACTGTGGCACTTCAAGTGCAGAAGATGGGGGCCCAGAAGGATTCTAAAAAATAATACTGGCCACTCCAGGCTTGTATTAAACTTCCAAGGTTACAGCTTCTCTCTGACCTTTGATGGCTAGATGCTGGCACCACTCAAATGCAAAACCCCTTGGAACCCAGGAAGGCACACTTGGGAATTCCTTCCTGTGGGGTATCCTCAAGCCCTTTCACCCTTTGGGGAAGAGCTGAGAAAGAAAAACAAAGAAGTCAGCTGTTGACACCAGCTAACTAAAAAACATGTGCACAACCTTCTTAAGACACAAAAATCCAAACTCTGTTCTTAAAAAAAGTAAATTTTATTAAAAACAAAAAGAAAGAAAATACATCTGAAAACTATTTGCTAGATTATTAAAAGAGCAATTCCAAAAATTAAGCACTCAAAATAATTTTCTGAGGTTTCAGCTTAAAGGTTACAAGCAACCTTTAAGGTTCCTCTGTGCTAACCTGAGATTAGCACAGCGGAATGCACAAGTCATAAGAAATAAAAAATATAAACCTAATCGCCTCTTCCTATCTAGGAATGATTCTGATGATTTTCATACCTGGCCTTCAGCTTCTCACAGTATAACTGCTGCTCTGTTCCCCTCTTCCCCGGAGAACAACAACGGACAAAGGGGAAGTTTTTTCCCCAATTTTAAAAAGTGCTAGCATTTTCATTGGCTCCGCTGGTCAGGTGCCCACACCTTTCCCCCCACCTGTGGATTTTTTAACCCTTTACAGGTAAAGCAAGTAGAGAACAGCTACTAAAGGGGATTTTATAGCTATCTGGCTGGCTGGGTGTCCATAAAAGGAGCTCTCCCACTTCATTTATCATGGCCCCCCCCCCCCCCCCCCCCGAAATCACAGACAGAGCTGGCCAGCCTGGTTTAGTTCGGTTCCACACCAGCTGGGATTTCTTCCTGGAGGTTTAGGAAACAGAATTAATAAGATACATGCACCTCTAATTTTACTAATAATTACATGAAGAACTAAATAGTACTTTTTGCATGTCAAGGACTACAATGTCTTGTAATGAAGACACATTTTTACCCAGCTAATTCTGGGAAACCTTCCCTGGAGAGTGCATCAGCCACTTTATTAGAGGATCCCAAAATGTATTATATTTCAAAATCAAACTATTGAAGAGCTAAACTCCAAGGAAGAAGTTTTTTGTTAGTCTCTTTGACTACATGAAGCCACTTCAGTACAGCATGGTCAGTCTGCAGGTGGAAATGCTGTACCCAAAAGTACGGGCATAGTTTCTCCAGAACATATACAATGGCATGTCATTCTTTTTCTAAGACTGACCAGTGGCTTTCCCTCTCAGAAAGTTTTTTGCTGAGAAACATGACAGGATAGAATTGTTGATTTGGTCCTTCCTGCATAAAAACTGCTTCTACACCACACTCAGATGCATCTGTGTTTACAACAAAAGGTGTGTCAAAGTCCGGGGCCGTTAGTACAGGGTCAGACGTAAGAGCTGCCTTAAGCTGGTTAAAGGCTTTTTGACACTTCTCAGTTCACTGCACTGCATTTGGCTGTTTCTTCCTGGTTAGGTCTGTCAGTGAGGTGGCAATTTGGCTGTAGTGTGGTACAAATCGTTGGTAATACCTGGCCAAGCCCAAGAAGGATTGGATTTGCTTTTTTGACTTAGGAATAGGCCAATTTTGGATAGCATTTACTTTAGCATGTAGGGGGTTGATAGTCCCTTGGCCAAGGTATGTTATCCTGTTTAGGCCTATTTGACACTTTTTGGCCTTCACAATTAATCCTGCCTCCCTTACATGCTGGAAGACAGCTTGGAGGTATTCCAAGTGTTCTGCCCATGAATCTGAGAATATAACCACATTGTCAAGATAGGTAACTGCAAATTCCCAAATCCATCCAGAAGGTTATCTATCAGTCTCTGGAAGGTGGCAGGTGCATTTTTCAGTCCAAAAGGGAGCACATTAAATTCATACAACCCTCCACAGGTGATGATGGCTGACCATTCCTTGGCTGGATCATCTAGCAGTACTTGCCAGTACCCCTTAGTTAAGTCTAAGGTGGAGATGAACTGGGCACATCCCAGTTTCCCCAGTAGCTCATCTGTGCATGGCGTTGGAAAGTTCTCTGGGCAAGTTACAGCATTTAGCTTACAGTAGTCCACCCAAAAGCAAGGAGTGATTTAAAATTAAGGAATACATCCTGTAAATATCAATGCTTGTGCTTAACTTCAGTCCTAAAGAACTCAGTGGGACTCACATGTATAAAGTTAAGCATATGCATAAGTGTTGGAAAGATATTCAGAACCCTGGTAAGTACTTCAGGATTTAGCTTTATATTATTTTCCTCTCCTCTTTTCTTTTACTCTTCAAGATGGAAAGAAATGTCTCACTTTCATTTCTGACTCTGATTTATTTACCAGTGATCCAAGTTACTGACACTTAACTTAGGCCACTGTGGTAGCTGAGCTGTCAACTAAGGCTGGGATTTCCAAAGCAGCCAAATGGAATTAAGTTCCCAGTTCCCACTGACTAGCTCATCTAGCCCCTTTGGAGAACCCAAATTGTACCTTTTTCTTCTCCTCAATTAGTATTTTTATTGATTTAAAAAATAAATAGAAGGAAAATATATTTGCCACTAATAATTGTTTACTAGATACATCTTTGGTATAAAATCCTGGGGAGGAAGAGGGAATACAGTCTACTTTTCCTCAACAGGCAGGCATCACCAAGATGAAAAAGTATTCCCTTTCCCAGGGTTCCTGTAGACTTGCTGAGAGCATAACAGCTGCCCTGACTGTCCTGTACAGCAAAGCCAATAAAATGTATACACAGGCAGTAATTCTCCTAGCTCACAAACACTACCATCTATGAACTTTAACACATCAGAAGCAGTGGAGTCTAACTATTATCAAAATAAAGCTGTCACATGAAGAAATAAATTGCCAGTAAAAAACTAACCCTTAAAAAAAATCACAGGAAGTATTAGTAAGAGCCAGTTCCACAGCCATGCTCCCTGATATTGTGTTACATAAATGTGTCTCTAACCACTAGAGAGTTGGTCTTTAGAAGCCGTAGAAAGATAATCTATGCCGGTGCACACTGACTACAACCACTTTAGAATCAATTGTTGGAAATGCCTTATTCACCACAGCCAGCTTTCCTTTTTCCTTCTCTTCCCAGCCTCCACAGTATGAAATGGCATTAAGGTCTTAAAGCTCAAGAGGGAGGTAAAGAATACATCATAATACCAAAAATAGAAAGAAGAGGAAGAGAGACACTTTCAGTGTCAGGATTCTGCAGCCACTCAAGAATTCATTGACGTCAGCAGGAACTCAGGACACAAAAAAATAGACCCATCTCTTGTAGCCTGAGTAATAGGCACTTGTAAGTTTGGAGCACAAGTTTGTGAGTCAGATATTGAGTATCCATTAAGTCTCCCAACAAAAAGGGGATTTATAGCTTTCCTCAGGGAGCACATGAGGGTTCCTCTAAGATAATTCTCATTTGAGGTAGGGTGGGCTTCTGGTCCCCTGGTATGGTGGGCATTATGATGCAGGCTAGGAGAAGGGAAGGGGTGTGTCAAGTGTGAGATGAGGAGGAACTAGAGAATGAATGCAGTCTGGTAATCCTAGCTGGTAGCATGTGACTGCTTGGGAAGCCATTATCCACTGGTGATAGTTACAGCAGTTCTAAGACTGCTGTAACTTGCACTAAAGGCTAGTTCAATTTCCAGCAGCCTCAAAGATTGTCATAGTGTGGGGAGAAAGATGGTGAAAGCCACCTGTTGTGCCACCTTCCTCCCCAGCTGTGCCAAGCACTGCTCTCGTGCACCTGGCACTGATAGCTAAGTTCAGATGATTCTGACAAATAGTATATTGTATATGAAAATGACATATTTGCATGTCTCCTATCTACATAAAAACTATGTTATATGTTTTAATATGTTACTGATGTGTATGGAACATAGTACATGAAAGGGCAACTTGCATATAGGTCAAAATGAGGACTGGTCAAATAATTCCTGTCAAAATTATCAGTGGAAAGTTGTTGTTGTCGTTGTTTAAGATTTTTTCTCACAAAATGTGTCTGCGATCTGTGTAAAATTTAAACTGCAATGAAAAACTAACACCTTAAAACTGAAACTTTTTTGTTTTTTGACAGAAGACTGGAAAAAATTGTCCAAAAGCCCAAAAATTTAAGTTTGGAAATGCCTCCGCAATGACCTCCTGGAAATTGTAGTTTATTTGCTTCATTTCCCCATTCTCCTCTAAAGATTCCCCAGCCAGACTACATTTCCCGATATGTACTGTTGCCAAGGTCACTCATGATACACCAACATGGCTCAGTGAGAGAGGAGACCATGCTGCATCATGGGACAGGTAGTTCAACCAGGGAGCCCAGCACAAAGAACAGAATGGAAGCACCTAAACTACAGCTTCCATAAGACATTGCAGTGACATTTTCAAATTAAGGTTTTGTTTGTTTTTCAGTCAAAAACGTTCTGCATTTATCTGAAAAAAAAGTTTTCAGTTTTTGCCAAAAAGGCAACATTTTCCACAGAAAAACAAAACAAAACAACCTACTGTAGTCAAAATGTCTCAGACAAAATCAATATCATACTATATTTTACTTATATGGTATTTGCATGTAAGTTGCATACATGTGTGTTTTTCCTGAAATAGCTGGTAGGCAGGAAGTCATTGTACCTACAGAATCTTGATGCTGTGAAATTATCTAGGGCCATATTTTCTCACAAATAAAGCTTCAAATTTACACCAAGGCTGATTTTTTCAGAGAAAGAAACATAGTGATAGGATCCTAAATCCATGCTTTCTATCTATCTTAGGTACTTATGTAGCCTCCTTCCCCATAGTATTTGAACACCTCCAACTTGTTAATGTATTTATCCTCAGAATATTCTGGTGAGGTGGAGAAATGCTATTACCCCAATTGACAGATGGGGAGGTAAGGCTATATGGCTATAAACTATATGGTTTATCCAGCATCCCACAGGAAGCCTGTGGCAGAGCAGAGAATTAGAATCAGCACTCCTAAGTCCTAGTCTAGTGATTTAACCACTAGATATTTAGACTTCCAAATTAGTGGCCTGATTTTCAAAAGTGCTGAGAAGGTTCTTTTGAAGTCAGTGGGGGTGTCTTGGCTTGTTGGCCTGATTTTCAGATATGCTGAACAAGCACTTTCAGATCCATGTCAAGTCAATGTCTCAAATCTGGAATCCAAAAATCGAGGCTTACACAATTAGTGGCTGCATTTGAACATGTGCACCTCTGGCTATGACTACACTGGAAGCTGTAGTGTGTGGTTCCCAGCTTGCATAGACATAACCAAGATAGTGTTCTAAAGATATTGTCGCTGTGGAAGCAAGGTCAGTGGCAAGCAGTGCCACGGGCTAGCCAACCTGAGTACAAACCCACCTGGACCTCATCGGTATGCCTATGCAATTTGGGACTCAGACCCTAAGGTCCAGGTGGAGACTTAGCATCAGCGTGTAGCTCCAGGGATAAGATTTTGTTGAGGTGGGAAAGAGCTTTTTCCCTGTTTATATCTCCTACATATAAATCATGGAGCTTTATTTTATATTTTAAAAGAATAGTTGTTTTTGGTTTTTAAAGGAGGAAACCAGGCCTTTTTCTCCTCCACACAAGCTCTTTTGAATCTGAAACATAGTAACTGTTTGTTGATAAGTGGGAAGGGGATGGAAAACCATTATTTTCCAGCCCCAAATGCTTATTTGAGTCCTATCTGTTTTGGGAGCTGTATGATCTGTGTTGCTTAGTAACCACACTCCCTACTCTCTCAGCAGCTGGAGGGTGTTCTGCGCATGCCTGTGCATTGATAATCTGTTTTCTAGACCCACAGAAAAGCTCATTGTGATGCAGTCAGCTGGGCTGTACATTTTTCACAGGAACTCATTTTAGCTTAATACAGTGGCCAAGGTCTCAAACAGCTCTCCCTGACTTGGTGCTGAATGTGTCTAGGGGTTGAGGCACTCAGATCATGATCATCTGCTTGCTTATCAAATTAATGGACGGGAATGTAGGCTGAGCAATGAGCTTTCGCTCTAGTTTTTACAAAAGGCTATTCTAAGAATGTGAATCTGCTGAAACCTTCTATATGGTTTCTCGGGGCTGGAAGGCATTCCTAAGAATCTGCAACCATAAGGAGAGAAAAAGTACCCATTGCTTGCCTGGGGTTCAGCTGAAATGTAGCCAGTTAACAAATAGAAGGGATGATCATCTTTCTGCTTTTTGCATTATATACAACATGGAAATAACAGGATGATTATCTCTCTGGGTAGTTCTATGTATGTTTTCATAAGTGTGTATATGTGTTCTATTCCTCAGGCACTGAGGGATCTAAGGTGTACACTAGATGGTGCTTGCACAACATGGAATAAACAGCACATCTATCTCAAGGTTTGCAGGCATCCTAATGCTCAGCCTGCTTCTTAGCTATTTTCTGTGACACATATTCTGTACTAAGGGTAGCCACAAAGTTAACTATAGAAGGATCGTGATTGATGTAAGTGATGCTTTTTTTGCCATGTCATAGAAGTGGTGTACTATGGGACTAAAGAGTTGATATTCTATATATGTAAAATAGCAGTCTATCGAATTATCATAATCTCCTTGAAAACTAGCAATTCCTAAAGGATGGAAGCCAGGGCAGTAAAAGAAACAACTTCTGTAACGTTTGAATGAGCCATATATGTACAAACCTGAGATAAAAGTAAGAGTAGAGACTGTAATTTACTATATTTTTGTTTAGTGTTTAGGCCAATGGGGCCTCAACCTGATTGGTCTCTAGGCATTCCCAGAATATTAATATCAAATAATAATATTGATAATCCACAACAAGGACAAATTTTTGTTAATTTAAAAAGGGAGGGGACTGGGAGGAAAATGGCTGAACTATCTTGTACTTTGCAAAAAAACAATGTACTTCCCCTCCACCCACATTTTAACATAGTTCCCATTCTGGAAAAGAGAATCAGCGCTGAAAGAAAGTGGTCTCCAGCCACTATAAAACTTGAAAACTGTGTAACAGCCTTTTACATGGTGCCTCCCTGTGTTCCCTGGATTTTAAGAAACCAGAAGGGAAGGAAACCTTTGACAGTCAGAAATTGGCAGTTCTATGTGCTTGGTAATCCCTGTATATATCAACAGCGATTCTTCCAGATTTCATCGGGGAGGCGGGGGAGGAGGGGCAGCCCTATTGATACTGGATCAGGGATAGCATCCATATGTTCTCCAGTTAAATTTGTGTAAAGATCAAGCATATTTTGATCATGGCTGGAAGCCTGTGAGTCTGCTCTGGAGTGTAAAATCAAATGTAATTATTTCCATGCACTTACATTTGAACAAGTCTAAATTTTGGATGGCCAAAATAAAAAAAAAATAAAAAAGTTGCTATTAACAAAAAGAAGGGAGGGAAAGTCAAAAGCTGGATGTACGGGGATCCTGTCTGTCTTTGAACATCCAAATTGTAGTGTCAAAATAAATAGAGGAGTCAAATGGTAGTTTTTGCCACATGTTTATACCAGCATCTGTGTATGTCCAGGTTTTTATGGGTGTACGGCTGAAGCACCACTATCCTCTGTTTTTATAGTATCATTTATGTGTTTGTTGCCAAAATGTGGTAAGATTCAGTAGAGTCCTTATCCTGGGTTTGAGTTTCTGTGGAACAGCTGCAGTGTGTGTGGAGAGGTGGGCTTGGGGAAAGGGGCAGGATTGCTAAAGTGCAGCAGAAGCAGCTAAACATGGTCCTTGTTTAGTAAGTGGAATTGGGATTACCAGCACCACAGACTGGCTCGGTGCAGCCTCTCAGATGGATTGATTCTGCTGAAGTTAGAAGCAGCTACATTTGTTCTGTCGTTAAGTAGCAGCACTTGCTGGGTGGGGGACAAAAATGTAGGGATCAAGATCCAGGGATCTGGAGCACTATCTCTGGATTTTGTTGTTGTAACAGGAGTACCTTCACGTGGTCTCCATTTATGCAGCAGAATTTGGGATGGGAGCCAAAACTTGGCTGGATCCAGCAGGATTCAAGTGCCAGGTTTTGCAGCACTGTTGCAGATTCAGGGGGAGTTGTGAGTGTTTTCGCATCAGACTTTTTTACAGTATAATCCGGGAGCTTTAGGTTCCAAATTGACAGGCAGATCCAGCTTTTACCCAGACCTGAAAGCAGCTCGGGAGACGAGCACACTATATTCTTGCACTTCCAAGGGGGAAGGGGCACTAGACACGGGGCATTTAATGATTTCAATCCATTATGTGTATGGTATCAAATATAGTGAAAACACATTCCTGAAATTGGAGCTGGGTGGTTTGACCCTAAGACTTTGCATCGTCTACTGCATCATTGCAACCTGGATATCAAATTAATAAATAATACTGAATGAAACATAACAGGGCTGTGGATCATACAAGGACATGTTTGGCTGTAGGAATTAGCATCTCTGTCTGTGTCAGGCTCAGAATGTGAGCTAATCTGCAGAAGAGCAGTTAAAATAATTGATGAGTGTGTGCTGAATCCCTAGGAGCGGAGGGGTGGGGGGGAAGGTGCTGATTTCAGCCCTGTAGCGTCAGGATTGCGTCAATTTGGGTTTCAACCACGTCTTCAGTCTCGGAGCCGAGCTACTCAGAAGAACCAAAACAGGAAGGGGTTGCAAATCACTGTGAAGAGGGAAGGTCTAAAAGCTCCCTTCCCTCCCCCTTCACAGCCTCCTCCTCCTAAACCTTCCCGATCTTTCATGTTTGTGATTTCATCAGGCTGGAAAAAATAGGGCTCCGCTGGGCTTGTGCAAGCTAAGAGCTGCGCTAAGGAGAGGAAGTGCTTTTCAGTACCTTGGACAGAGCACGCAGCAAAAATGGCTCCGATTTCAGCGAGCAGAGAAGAATTTGGTAAGCAAGTTCCATCCCAAACTTATAATGCCAGGCAATTTCCACCCTTAAGCCTGAGAGCTGGCTGGGCGTTTGTGTGAATGTTCCATTTCATGGTGCTAGGAGAGCTGACTAAGGGCATGCTTGAAATCTTGTCTAACCTATCTCCACAGCTGCCTTATATCTCTTTCAGAGGAATCCTTTCAGCACTTGAATCTTTTTTATGTCTTTGAAGTTCATAGATGTGTAATTTTCTTTTTTGTTTTTGCAGTCCAGGTACTGGCAAGCATTAGGACCTTTTTGTGTATTACTGATGCCTCGATTATTTCCTCTATCTGGAGGAAAGATAGCATACCCCAGAGTTGAGTTGTTCAAGTATATTACATGCCAAAGATCAAATCCTTATTCAAAATGCTCTTGGAATAGTTTTCACTCCTGTCTTCTTAAAGAGGAGAGCATATAAAATCCTATCCACAGAGATATATGTTCTTTTAATTGATGTTGCTAGGTGAGTGAATGTGTGATATCCCCACTTATTTTAAATGGACATCTTACTCCTGAGATAAATGTTGGTGCAGTGGATGTTAGTATAAAAGGATGATAATAATAAAAAGTTTTAAGTTCAATATTTTTGTTGTTGAATATAGGATTAACTTTATTACAGAAGGGGAGTTTCAGAAACATTCACATAAATAGTTGTGTGTGTGTGTGTGTGTGTGTGTGTGTGTGTGTGTGTGTGTGTGTGTGTGTGTGTGTGTGTGTGTACACACACACACACACACACATCTATTTATAATAGATAATATAATATATATATATTTACTTAGAGTTTATAAAAAAATGTTTCTGAACTATCCTTTACAAAATATTTACTATAGCAAGAGTGTAGATCTGAAATCACTCACTTGATTTAAGTGGAGTGAATCCTGATTTACATCTACGTTACTGAGATCAGAATCTGCTCTAGTATTAATAAATAACATTTCAAAGAAATCTGGCTTTTCTGAATGGCTGGATAATTGATTTGCCACATGAAAATAGCAACAAACACAGGCTGTTATCTAACTGAAGTAAATGTATAACAATGTTCTTTACCATTTCATCTCCCTGCCCACACCCCCATCATCTGGATGTTTCTAACTACATTTGTGACATCTTGCTCAACTGATGACTGATTTAATTATGATAATTAATTTAAAGTATCAATTTTGTCTTATCAATGCTACCAGAAGCTGTAGATGTCACATGTAATATTATTCACACTTTTATAAACAGTCTGTTTAAATGTGATCTATTGAAAAGTGTTACAAAAATGCAAACTGATACTTAAAACCTGTTTAAGTTGTGCCAATAATTATGATATCATACCTTGTTCTCTCCTATTGCATCTTACACATTTTCCATTTCTGAAACCTGAGGAATTGTTTAAACTCCGTGCCACGTGCTTAACTTTAAAAAAAATCACTTATTGATCATATATGTCATTTTATTGAGTTCTTACATTTAATTACAATGAATGATACAGAATAAGGGGAGAAGGAAAAATGATTCAACTGTTGGAAGAAATGTAGAGCCAGGCCTAACCCTTTAGCTGCTGGAAGTTTATCTCCTAATATCTCTTTCTAGTGCTAGTGCACACCAATACAAAAATAAAGATATGACAGTAAGTGAAAAGTAGTTCCATGTGTCTAGCTTTTAACTATACATAACAGACTCATTCATGTAGGACACCTGTGCTCTTTCTCAACCAGAAAGATCTGCTAATCATGTGTTAAAGAACCAGCACTCTTACATAAAGACCATAATTACCCTTATTCATACAAAACGTCATCACATTAATATTTTACTAGCCCCTCACTCTTACAAGTGATGTGGATTTAGCTATGATTGGTCTATTGTGGGATGTTAAAATTTGTTACTTATAGGGCAAATTGGATTTCCAGTTAGTTGTGCTCATGTGGCCCTTCATTGCATGCTTATGAAACACTAATAATATAACACTATCTGAGACCACTTTATCCACATTCCAAGTGAGATTGTAGCACTTGCACTGTTTTCCCCTTTGAAATGTAATTTTCAAATGCATGATTCATATGAACACGGGAGTGGAATCTAGCTCTAATGTGTTTTGTCACCATATATGATCTAATGAAATATTGTAAAATAAACAAGAACCCTCCTTCTATTGCTTTTAAATTCTCCATGACTTTGGTTAATAGTCAGATAGGTTCAATACTTAATGGATAGCAACACAGTGGGTTTTCTTGTTTTTAGAATTGAACATGAATGCATAATGTCCGGGTAGCAGGGAAAACCTTTATAGATATAATTATTGTTTCAAGGACTCACTCCTGCAAGAAGGTGAGAGCCTCTTAAGAAAGTGTTGAATACCATCTCCTTCTATTAAACTCAGCATCGTCATGAGATACCTCTGACCCCTTTTGAGATCAGAACACAAAACATTTACCTCATTCATTACACAGAGCAGTCCAGGGAGAAATATAAAAAGTAGATGGCATATATAAGTACTGCATATTTCAGATTCTGTTTAAGAAACAAAATCCTGGATACTCAATGCAGAAGCTACAGGAGTAAGCAGAAAATGTGTTTGCCTCATGGGTTCATACCTATTTAGTTGTGCTAAGTGAGCCTAGAAACTGCACATAGAAAGGAGCTATTTCAGAATAATTATTAATTATATTACATTGTCCTACTGTTTTCCTCCCACTCGCTCTGTTAACAAAAAATGAACAATAAATTAAAATAATTGGCTACACTGTATATGGAAAAGTACTTACACGAAGAGTCCTTCTTGTTGTGTGGCTACACATTTATACCTGCAGGTGGCGAGAAATATATACAGATCCTTTGCAACGTGTATAATGAAAAAACATTTCACTCTGCCTAGGTTGCTGCTCGTGCCATCTTTTTTGAGTGTTTTTCCTAATATATCACATTATTATCTTAAGCACTGCTGTTTTCATGTTTGTTACTATTAATTTGATTTGCAGATGAAATTCCTACAGTGGTTGGGATCTTTAGTGCTTTTGGCCTTGTCTTCACAGTCTCCCTCTTTGCTTGGATCTGCTGCCAGCGTAAATCTTCCAAATCCAACAAGACCCCTCCCTACAAATTTGTCCATGTGCTGAAGGGGGTTGACATTTATCCCGAGAACCTTAACAGTAAGAAGAAATTTGGAGCAGATGACAAAAGTGAAGCAAAAAGCAAATCAATGATGCCAAAGAATTCTCTCCACCTCGACCTGGAAAAGAGAGATTTGAATGGCAACTTCCCCAAAACAACCCCCAAAATCCAGAGCTCTCCAGATCTTGAGAAATTGACTCCAAAGCACTTTGTAGAAAGAGAGAAAGATTCAATATCCCCCGAGAGCTTAAAGTCCAACACTTCACTGTCTTCTGAAGAGAAACAAGACAAGCTAGGGACTCTCTTTTTCTCCTTAGAGTACAACTTTGAGAAGAAGGCATTTGTGGTGAACATCAAAGAAGCACGTGGATTGCCAGCAATGGATGAACAGTCAATGACTTCTGATCCCTACATCAAAATGACAATCTTACCTGAGAAGAAGCACAAAGTGAAAACCAGAGTGCTGAGAAAAACCTTAGATCCAGCGTTTGATGAAACCTTTACATTTTATGGGATCCCCTATAGCCAAGTCCAAGATTTAATCCTTCACTTTATGATCTTGAGCTTTGACAGGTTTTCCAGAGATGACATCATTGGAGAAGTCCTCATTCCACTTGAAGGAATTGAATTGTCTGAGGGAAGGATGCTAATGAACAGGGAGATCATCAAAAGAAATGTTAGGGTAATCTATTTTAAATAACTTTAAAAGTCCTGTGCTTTTATTATTTATTATTGTGCTATTATTTTACTAGTACATTAGATACTAGAGAAATAGTTAGTCAGAACAGCCATTAAGAAGCTTTAAATGATAACATTATGGGGAGACAAGCATAAAGTGCAATCAATGATCACTGCAGTGAGCTTGTTATAAGATATTGCTAATGGACCAAATCCTATTTTCTTATGCAATTGGTCCAATTTACTTCAATGGGACCACTTATGTTAGGTCAGCAGGCTCTGACCCAAATTAATCAGGCTGGCAAGAACAGAATGTACAGCTTTTTTTTCCCATTCTGTACTGAAGATGGGCAATTACAACTTGACTCAAAGCTCACTGAAGTCAATGGGAATCTTTCAGTTGACTGCAGTGAACTATGGACCAAGCCCTTAAAGATCAAAGATATTTATCCATTATTTTATTTGAAACCACTCACAAAATTGCATTGTTGACTACACTGTTTGATTTAAAATGCATTATTTGACCTTTGTATTATTATCCTGTATCTTAAGTATTGTAACAGAGGCTTCAGCTCTACTAATAAAAGGAAGACACTATGGGCAAAATCCTGGCCTCATTGAAATCTGTCAAAATTTCTTTTGGCTTCAGTGGGGCCAGAATTTCACCCTCTGTTTGTTATCCAGGTTCAGAATGAAAAGATATTTCAAAACCATAACAACTGAATTGTACCCACCAGCCCTTCCTGAGGATTTGGCATGTGTATTGATGTTAATGTAATTGCTTTCAAAAGATCAAGCATTACATCAAATTGAATTAATGTCTGCCAGCCAATATTCCTATCAGCAATATCATTCTTTCATAGTTTTAATGCTGGAGCACAACAGCTCTGTAATCATCTCATTGATACTGTACATATCAGAGAGGTTCAACCTTTTAGGTCCCTGTTTCTTTTCTTCTCTTTACTTGAAGTAAAGCCATTGTTCTTGCAAATTCAGATTAAATAATTATACAGCAGAACCCTGATTTCTTCTTCCTTCCATTTAAATGATAGTCCTCCAGAGAGTATTAGGGACAAAATTTCAATAAAATTGTGCGTCTATATTTGTCAAAAGATTTCATTGCAGATTTTGGTGAATTACATGTGTTTGATAGACCTTTTCTATTTTAGCTCTGCTTATACTCTTTTATTTTCACTGAGATTTATTTCCTATGATGTAAGTGTTTCAAAAATCAGTTTAAATCTTTATCTTACTATAGTCCATGTGAACTAATAGGTTTCTTCCATGACAATATATGCTTTCACTTTGTTTTTCTAATCAGTTTACTTAACAAGCCATTAACAAAGTTTTGTTACCAGAATACATTGGATCAAGTCGGGTAACATAAAGTAGCATAGCACTATGATAATAAATAATACTAATAATTCTACTCCTAACAATTATAATTAATAAATAGCTCCTTTAGAGCTCCTCCAGTGTGTTCCAACATCTGGTCTCATATGACTTTTTCAAAAAGTGTACTAATGACTCCAATTCACAGCCAAGATATTGACCAAGATATTTGCTCATAAAGGTTCTCTTTTTGTTTCCTCAGAAGTCATCTGGGCGTGGAGAATTACTGATCTCTCTCTGCTACCAGTCTACAACAAACACTCTCACCGTGGTTGTTTTAAAAGCCAGGCACCTACCCAAAGCTGACGTTTCAGGATTATCAGGTAATGTCTTTATTTATGAACGTGGAATAGGCAGAATTGTAAAAAAACATATTAAGCTTGGGCCTTTACAGATTAAAGATCTGTGCTATCATCCATGTATTCATGGGCGGTATGATCTACAATTCACTCTTACTTTATTCACAGAGACATGTAATATTTTACATTCCAAGTCATAAATGTTAGGAGTTTGTTCCTATATAATATATGCCAAGAAATTAAGTGGCCTAGCAGTTAATATGGAAGAAATCCTCTTCCCAATGAAGTCATTGAGTTTTTCCCTTTAATTCTGTAGGACTTCTCTGATATCAGCAGGATATTTTGTTGGGAAATACTGCAGATTTATAGTTTTATTGTAAATAAGTAATCTACAGGGGGTTATTACTGAGACAGACCCTCAGCTGGTGTAAATCAACATAGCTCCAATGAAGTCACATCAGCCCTCAAGTTGGCTCGTTACATGGTATTTGCAATGTAAGATAAATCACTTGTAACATGATATTTGTGCATTGTAATGCAGTGTCCTTGGGACGCACTGAGGAAAAGCAGGTTTTACAATCCATTTTCGTGGCTCTATTATGCTTCTGTTTCTTCTTATGGAACATCCATTGAAACCAATGGTAGATACACACAAACACAGCCAGACAGTATGGTATATTTATTCAATTTATTTTAAGAGAGTCATAAGTAAGGGCATATCCAAACACTGGGCACTCTAACATAATTTAATTTCACAGTAAAATGCAATGGGCTGTTCTTCTGTGCATAAAATAAAATCCTCTTTAACCCTCAACTCGTCCTGAATGCCCAAGAGAAAAGATGCGCCTTGCAGTGTACTCAGAAGGCTGACACATCTTACAAAGCTGAAGATGCTTCAGAAAGGGATCTCTACTTTTAGCACCTTTTCTGATCTCGGTTGTGTCAGCATGGGCCAGGGAGAAAAGAGGTCTCTCAGGTAATCAGATGCCACTCATAACAAAATAGACCCCGATGATTTTCTGTATGAGAGCACCCCTCTCCCTTTTACTGCTCGCCTTTACCTTCTCAGCAAGATAGGAAGTGATCCACTCAGGAGACTCCATAAACCACTTATTTGATGCCCCCGCATCTCAATAAAACCTCCTGGTCAGTGGTATAAAAGGCTGCTGATAGATATGGGAGAAGCAAACTGGACATTTTAGACATATCTATGGTTGGGAGATGTTAACCAGCAATGTTTATTTGGCCAGAGATCAAGAGCACTGTATGGCACTTTGAAGGGTATTGATTTTGATATATAGAATGCTGGAGTGGTGTTTGCGCTTCAGAAGGTCGGTTCTTTATTTATTTATTTATTTGAGGTTTATTCCTAAAGTATTGGTTAACTATAAAAGTATAGTATGAAAGTGGAAATACATTTCAACACACTTTGTCACTGTCATACTGCACTTGAATTTATGCAATACAATCTTTGTTTCTGTATTTCTGCAAAATATATTATCAGGCCAAATGGACGAGTAACCTTGTCATCATCCAGCTACTCCAGTTTGTTGTCTCCAGCCCAGCAATTCTAAATGGGATTTGTGTTTAGTTCTGATCAATGGTAGAACTTTCTATGAATTCAATGGAAGAAGAGTCAAGTGAAACTTGAATGCTGTTTAAAAAAAGCTATGTTGGGTTAATTAATAGGACTAATAAAATATGGACAAAATTTAACCTTTTGATTTGGCTACTTCATGCTGCTCCAATGATGTAAGGCAGTCATCAACTTGCTTAAGCCTGGGCATATATAGCATACCAACAAATCCAGCTCCACATTTGGAGTTGCTGGTTCAAAATAACCAAATTAAAATTTGTGGGGCCAAGTTAATCAAGTCCATTAAAATCACTGGAGTTACACTAGGAATACATTTTGTCCATTCAACCATTCCTTAAAGAAGAATTTTTTCTGGTTTTTTTTTTTTCCTCCTATGCATTTGCTTGCACAATTCTCATTAAGATGTGGCTTATGCTATACAAATAAGTGTGAATAACTAAGTCATATTAAACATAAACATAGAGTTTTAAATTTCTGCCAATAGGCAAATAGAGTTTTTTCCTTCATGTTTAATAAAGACCTAGATCTAATATTTATCAGTTGTGCTTTAATTTTTCAAGATTCATAGTTTAATTTAAAAAAAAAGACAACAAAGTTGCTGTTGTCGCTTAGGGTAAAGTTTTACAATTGGGACATTTTTTCAACATCTATTTGTTTGTGGAAATCCCTCATCATGTTGTCATTATGTTGGTAGAATATATTTTACCATTCATATGATCCATGAATTGCTGTTGGACAACAGTCAATAGTCTTGTGTTTTGTTTTTTTTTCTTTTGCTTGTCATTGCAGATCCTTATGTCAAAGTGAACCTCTACCATGCTAAGAAGAGAATCTCTAAAAAGAAAACCCATGTGAAGAAATGCACCCCCAATGCAGTATTCAATGAATTGTTTGTCTTTGACATTCCTTGTGAAGGCCTTGAAGATATCAACATTGAATTTTTGGTTTTGGATTCAGATAGAGGATCCAGGAATGAGATTATTGGCCGGTTAACCCTGGGAGCTTCAGCGGAAGGAACAAGTGGAGAGCACTGGAAGGAAATTTGTGAATATCCTAGGAGACAAATTGCCAAGTGGCATATGCTGTGTGATGGTTAGCAGCCTAGAAATGGGTCGGAACTTAACAAATATTTCCATAGGCAAGGAGCAATTTTCTTTCTGTATGATGCATAATTACAGGCTTGTAACAACAAGACACCTTTTTGTTAAAACTGGAGTGAACTATCAGAACAGAAGGCAACTAAATTTTCACATTAAACAAAGGTCTTTCTAATCCATAGAAACTTGACATAATTTCATATGATATTCATGTTCTGCTGGAGTTTACATAGTAATAGACTTGTGAAGCAGTACAAACTTCAATAAGAGCAGTCTATCTGTTATGAATAAATCACTGGAAACTGTAGATTACTACTCCATGCAGAAGATGATAACCTCATTAATATATATTGCTAGATCTAGGGAAAGCCTTTTTTTTAAGTCTAAAAATTGGGACTGTGTGAGGGGCAGGAAGAGGATTTTATTTGGTTTACCATTGTATCTGAAACCTTCTCATATGGAAATTCAATGAATTTTCGTAAGTATAAGGTACTTATACTTTGATTAAGCCAAATACAAGACATTTTCAACAACTTGCTTTGCATATCACATCAGGTGCAAATAGTTTTTATGTGTGTGAAATATTGTATAGTCTTTTACGTTGGGATTTTTATTATTATTATTGTTATTATTATTATTATTACAATTGATGAAATAAGTATGTTTTAAAAGTAATGAACAAATTAAAACTAATAGTTTTATAAGAAGGGCTCAGATCTAGGTGAGTGCATGTGTTAGGATTTGCGCTTTAAGTATGACCTGCAATTCCTCCCCTCTCCCCGCCTCACTCCACGCTCAGGTCACACATTGAGAATTTCTAACAAAGGTAAAACATTTTTACCAAGGTAATGAAATGTGAAGAATATTACAATGAATGATCTTTCACTTGTTATATTTTTAAAAAGGTTGAAAATATCTCAAATAAACTTGTCTACCATTTTTTTCTATTTGCTTCACTAAAATAAAATAAAATAAAAAAATAAAATAAAACACAAATTGTATTATATGGCAGAAATCAAAGTCCCCGCCCATTAAAACATACATGTGGGTTTAACTTTCTGCACTGTGCATAGTCTTACTGAAATCAGTAAGACTACCTACAGTGTATAAAATGAAACAGGTATTTACAGGATTAAGGCCCAAACTAGCATTATAACACATGCTAAATCGTATTAGATGAACAATTTTAAAGTAGCACTTCCTTTCAATCATCTTCATGTATCCATGGCTGATTGTATTAAAAAATAGGGAGAGGGAGAGGGAAGTAACGTGATTTCACTATAGTATGCAACATGTATGTATCAAGTGATTTAAACTGTGGTCACAGTGCCAGATTGGGGAACTAAGTGTAACACAAAGTAAACAAGTATAGAAATAAAACATTTGAGCCCTGTGAATCTTATTTATGTTTACACTGGGTACACTGATTTCTCATACAGTGTTGTCTGCAAATATTTGTCCTATGTTCCTTTTGAATGACAAGCTTTGTAAAGAATAATATTTGATAAAGAATTGTTAGTGGTGGAAATAAGGAGGATTAAAAATGAAGGGTCAGTTTCTGATACCTTTGCTCAGACTGAGTACCTCCTTCCTTCACAAGTAATCCCACTGAAATGAATGAGACTGCTTGTGAATTACGGTATTACTCAGTGTGAAGAAGGGTGGCAGAATAGGGCCGATGAAAACATTTTAACAATTGATATTGTATTAGACTCTCAATGAAGGCCAAATCCTTGAAGCCCATTGGAGTTTTGTTGTTGGCTTCACTGGGACCATAATTTGACCATAAAATGACAAGTGGAGGAGGCTGGAATGTTAAATATGCAAGAAAGAAAGAAATACTACTGAAGAATTCTATTTAGGTTCTTTCATGTTGTGTGTCAGTACTTTATCCAGCTTTAAGAACGTGTTTGATATCACAATGTTTATAAAGTTCTATAAAAATGCATTTTCAAAACAACTTATATATGCTTTTTATGACAAAACTTAGTGTAAAAAAATTGCATATTGTTTGTACAAAAAAATAGAAACTTTTGTTTGTTTTGTTTAGACATTGATTATCTACTTCAGGGCTAAAGTTTGCTAACCTTATGCAAACAGGGCCTGAGCCAAAGCCCAGTTAAGTCAAAAGAAAAGATCCCATTGAGTTAGTGGACTTTGGATCAGGACCATACAGTAGTATCTGAATCATGAATTGTCCCATCAATGGGACTGTTTATGGTAAATCACTACTCAGTATAATTAAAGGTGATAGAATCTAGCCCAAAGATAGTAGCATTATAGAGCCAGACTGCAATATCTTTACTAATGTCAAAAAAGAATGTTACACAAGTAATTCCACTCAAGTCAATGGGTTGTTATGTAATATAAGGTACAATTAAAGCAAGGATATAGTTATTACAAATCTGGCTCACAGGTAGCGCATCATCTCTGTTAATGTGATCAAATGATGAGATTTAGCATACATTCCTAGTGGATATAAAGCCTTTCATTCAGTAAAATAAAATTTAAAAAAAAGTCTTTTTTTTTTTTTTTTAAATCAGGCATGGGCTGTGGCCATCTTTCATTTTTCCATCCAATGTGATGTTGTCAGGAGGGTGTTTTAAAGTTTTTATAGCAGCCTACAGGTTAACATTTCTACCAGATAAATGACAGCTGTTGCGGGGGAGGGAAGATAGGGAGGTGGGAAGCAAAGACCTTTTTATTACACTGGAAAAATTGTAAATAGGATTTTTGTTTTTAATTTAAAGCAATGATTAGCTTGGAAAGTTGAGTTAAAATGACTTGTGACCCATTCGTAAACCAGACAGGGCAGGAATAAAAGTGGTCCTGCCTGGAAATGAGAATTTTTTCCATTTTATAAAGTATTCAATACTCAGTGTGAATATCTTGAACTCTGTTAAGGATACTGTACTGTATTAAACATGTAAAATAATGTTTGTCTAAGTAGCTTACTGAAAAAAAATCTGAATGGGAGGTTATCCATATTTGAAGATCTGTTGTAACTAAATAACTGATTTCATATGCTGTTGTAACTTGATAGAAGTTATTTGGGAGGAAGCATGGTGTATGAGGTTTTGTAAGTTTTTTGTGCCAGCTCTGTATGTTGTGCCATGTATGTAAGACAAGAATAAACTGCTGCTTTCATTCATCCCATCCCAACTCAAATATTCTACCACTGTATGTTTTCAATAGACTCAATTGTTTTGTTCTCAGTCTTTGTTTTTATACCTTCACTAGATAACAGATATTCCCTCTCATGAATCCCCACCCCCAAAATAACACTGGGGTAGATTTGTTTTACCAAAGGCCGTTTCTATATACCATTCTCTTCCCACCTAGATCCTTTTTCCATGCTGTTAATCCACAATATCTTTTCAGCACATTTGTTTTTAAAGAGGATTATGTATTTGGTGCTAGATTCTGAGCTGGACTCCACACCAGGTAATAAAAGCCTGGTTAGCCACCAATGTGGACTACCAGGACTTTGGTTCTAGAAGTGCAGAAGTAAACAGGGATGCATACCCTTTACTCCTTATCCAGAGAAGGTGAAAAGAGAAAACATGGAATCTTGCTCTATTCTCCCTACTAACTTGCCAGAAGTAAATGATTACCCTTTGGAAGGAAATTATGACTCAGAAGTACATCTCTGAGCAACAACGCCTGCCAGGGATATTCTGGGATGAAACTTCTAGTGCTGATTAAACTTTCCGTTTCCATTAGCCACCGAAAGGATACAGCTCACACAGAGTCAATGCTAATGCAAGATTCCCTGCACTGCTTCTTGCAAATGTGTATTAACTCTACCCTGGAAAAAGTTCCTTTGGGAGATGAAAGAGTAGTTGATTTTTTATGCCCATCCACTCCTCTCTCTCTCTCTTTCTCTCTCTCTTCTAATACTGGTAACAAAGAGGCAGGCCTATTACTGTCCAATGTTATGAGGCCCATCGAATAGGACCTGGACTGAAGCCACCAACCTGTCAGATGAAAACAGCTCTCAATCATTAGTGATTTGAGCTAAGTTCAAAATAGTAATCAAGTGCTTAAAGGTCTTGAGTCCATTATCAATCAACACAGCACCTACTCCCTCATTTCTACAAACCTTAGAAAGTCTTACTTGTCTTGATTGAGAATGCATCCTTTGTGTTATTCCAGGCTGCTCAAATAAACATTTGTTATGGAAGACATAGCTACAGTTTGTTTATAATTTTCCTCTTGTTGTTTACTATACAAGAAAGGGCATTCCTACGATTTGTCTACACATCAAAATTAATCCAGATTAAATTGGCATGCAAATGTAAAGCAGAATAACTATTCCTGATTAATTCCATGTGTGGATGCTCTTATTCCAGAATAAGAATGCTTTATTCCAAATAACCCTAATCCATTTCCAAAGTGAATTAAAGTAATTCAGAATCAGGGACATTTATTCATTCCAATGTTAATAGAATGGATTCTGCAGTTCTGTTGTTTTCTAGACAGCCAAGCATGTTGCAGACTGGCAGTAAGATTTAATGTAGTCCTGAAGACAATCACGGATATAGCCATCTGTTTTCTCTGACAGATGCTGTAAATATTTTAGTACGATTCTCAAAACACAGTTGGTTTTAAGGAAACAAATAAGAAGTATTTCACAGATATCAATAGCATTATTGATTCCTTTTCTGCGATGCCCTCCAAATGAGATTGCCTCTAGGATGGCGTGAATGAAATTTCCAAGGCGGACATTAATGAATGGACAAAGGAGCCTGTATAAGTCTGCATTTGAAGTATGTGTGTGTAGGGCAAATATGCAGCATTTTATATTCAATTTTCCTTCCAGATGCACAGGACAATATTTAACAGCTAGTATAATAGCTGAAAACTTTTTTTTATTCATTATTATTTTTCTCCCATTATCCAGGGTGGTAATGCTACTTTGGGGGCTACACTTTCCTCTAATAAATTCCTTAGAATTGTACAGCTCAATGGATATACATGGAAAAGAAAAGGAATGTGAAGCAGGAAATCAGTGTATGACCAGAGATAGTTATTCCAGGCTAAAACCAAGAGGTGATATTAGCAATGGTGAAAGTCAGAGAGAAATAAATCAGCATGGGCTGAGTGTGTGTCGCTATAAGGTTCTCAGGGAGAGGGTGGAAATGTGAATCTGCATCAGGAGAAGCCATCAACAGGAGTTTGTATAATGAAGTACGTTAAAGCCGCTACTGCTGTTATACATCTCCTCTTACCTGCTTTTCTTCCTATACCATGACCCCTACTGACTCCTCAGTGAGTGCATTAAACACACCCTCTCATCGACTTATGCTGATTTATGGCAGCTGATGGTGATTTACTCTGACATGAGACTCACACTGTGTCGCCTCTGAATTTGGCCCTACATCTACTTTGAATCAACTCTAAAGATCTACACAAGTCCCCAAGGTATTAAGTCCTGCCTCTTTTAATAGGTACCAAAATATCACTGGCTTCTGTTCCTGACATGCCAGTCTCCTTGTGGGACAGAGACTGTCAGGCAATCATTTTAGTCTCTACATCCTAAAGCTGCTCCTCTTTGCTAGATTGTGGTTGCTTTTCTGCTACTTTCTCAAGCCATTTAGCCAATTTATTCCAATCTACAAGTGAAAGAAGAGGTGGGGAAGGATGTGCTTAATGTTAATGCCAACTCCCTTCTCACAGTCAGTGTTACAGTGTTGATCTCAACGCAAACTGGTCTTTAGGTGATCAGTGGAAAGTTCCAGATCACAAAATTAGGGAATATCTGAAATTCACAAACGAAAGTTCACCCATCTCTGATTAAAACTGTAAAAATGCAACTAAGCCAAAAACAAACTTGTGCCAGATCTCAGAGGCTGGCCACTTTCAGTGGCCAAATGACAATCTCTTGAATAATGCTATCAAAGTACTCTCTACTGAGAAGAAACAGACTTTTGCCCACCCAAACTCACAGAGAATGAAGAGTTCTAATGGAAACTTTTCATGTTCAGATTCATTTGCAATAGAAAACGGTGTAATTTAAAGGCCAGTCTCCTAGGTCGTCTTCCATCCCAGGAGAACCTTTTTGCCTTCCACAGAGATGTACTTCACAACGCATTCTAATAGAGGCAGATCTTTGAGTAGAGTGAGGGCTCTTAGTATAACTATAATGAATCCCAGAAAATTACTACTACTGTGACAGGCTGAATGCCTGTATTCTTCCCTTGTACACTATTGTAATAATCTTTGTACAAAGTATGCCTTGTGAGGAATCATTTGAAAACTCTTAATTTCCTAGTCATTATTGTTCTGGTAAAATATGTGTGGCAACATTATATGTAAAGTTATCAGATTGCACTATATGGTGTTACTAAATCATGTTCCAAGTCTGGGAAGTAGTCAAACCAGTTCCTCAGGGACAAAAGGCAAGCTGACACCTCATCCAGGTGGAAACAAGGTCAGTGGATGGCTAAGTGGCTATTCATTTGCAGGAAAAGAAAGGGTCATGTGTGAAAAGAAACAGCATGGAGTTCCCATCCACACAGTCTGCCTGTTGCCATGCTCCCAGCTGATGCTTCTCAAAGAAGGGAGAGGACTATAAAAAGAAAAGGGAGCCACTCCAAGAGCACCACTCCCCCTCCCTCTCTCTCTGTCTGTCCATTGATTCATGGCACTAGAAAGAACAAAAGAAGCAGCCATTACACAAAAGAAGGGATCCTAGTGAGACTGAAAAACTTTGCTTTGAATTTATCATCATTTTTTAAGTTAGGCATTAGTTGCGTTTTATCCTTATGTTTCTAGTACCCATTTCTGAATTTGATGCTTTATTACTTGTAGTCACTTAAAACCTATCTCTTTGTAGTTAATGAACTCATTTTATTGTTTTATCTTACCCAGGGTGTTTTAATTGAAGTGTTTGAGAAAATCCAAACAAGATTTGTGCATTTCATTTCTATTAATAAAATGATGTACTTTTTATGAGTTTGTGTTGTCCAGGAGAGGGCTGGGCAGTACAGGAGACACATTTCTGGGGGGAAATCTGGCACTGGGAGTGTGCTGAGCCTGCAGTATAATTCAGGCTGATAAGAGCCTGTGTGTGACTAGCAGGCTGCAAGTGCACACTGACACAGCTGGGAGTGACATACGTGCTGGAGGCTGTTTATGGTCTAGAGGCCACAGCAGGAAAGCAGTGTAAAGGGCACCCCAACTTAGAAGGCAGGGGTGACACAGCAACCCACTAATCTAGAATGCACTCAGGGTATGTCACAACAACATAGTCCATAGAACATCTGGTCAGGAATTTTTCAGTAGAAAGGTATAAGTTCCTGCATCTCCCATATCCCAAGTGAGTGCCCTAACCACCAGACTACAGAGCTAGTCTTTTTTGCTGGCCCAATTAATATTTAATTATTTATGCAAAGTGGAGCAGTACCAAGAGAGAGCTCCCACATCTACCCCAGATTAACCAATAACATGGTAGTTAGGTCACTCAGCAACTAGGAGAGAAACACAAGTTCAAGTCCCTGCCCTGAATCAGGCAGAGCAAGGATTTGAGCCTGGGTCTACTACATCCCAGATAAAAGCACAGGGGAGTGGGAATGTCACTGCTTTTCCAAGAAAAACTTCAAAATAATTTGGGTTCATTTCAATGGGGAATGGGGAAAAAACTGAGATCTTGTGATGATATTAGGAAGCACAATCCCTAGAGGCTAAAGAAAGAGAGATAGTTACATGATCCTGTAGCTTTACTGAAGAGTCCCCTTTTATATTCCCATTACACCAATTTATTCCTTCTTCTCTACCAAAAGGGGCACTATGGGAGCTTGGTACAAACATTTTAAATGCTGCAAGACAGGCTAAATGTCCAAATGTTGAGAGTGCGGCATTTACTGGCTTGAGAATAGGGTTGGACCCAGGTATATCCTGAATCATAACCTTGGTTCTGAGAACTAATTCATTCTGTGGTGAGTGGGAAGTCACTCAACTACAGCTGTAAAATGGGTATGTAATATGTGCTGACCAATCGCTGAGAAATATTGTGAGAGTCAATTAAATAACATTGTAAAGCACTTGGTAGATTAAAAGTGCTAAGAATTAGTATTAAATGTGATTAGTCTGTGTGTTCTTAGCCTCGGTTTGCCAGAAGTTGGGAATGGGTGATTGAGGATGGATCACTTGATGATTACCTATTCTATTGATTCCCTCTAAAGTGCCTGGCATTGGCCACTGTTGGAAGAGAGGTTAGATGGACAAATGATCTAACCAGTACGGCTATTCTTATGCTCTTCTCATCTACATCCAGTGTATGGAGATATCCCTTTCCTCTTAATTTCTAAAGCACAGAGCTCCACAAAGCTAAGCAATATTTTTAAAAGGATAATATTGTCCAATAGCAACATTTGGAATTAGTGACAAAAAGTGTATTTGATTGTACTGACTGGTGTAGAATTCCTTTGATTATGCACTTATCATGCAGTGCATGGCACTGGAAAATATCATTAATCCACATACCCATAATTGAATTTGTCCTTTGCTCAAATCTAAAATAAACTCTGGCTAAGAAAAGCCGATAATGTGCACCATGAATCTCCTTTGAAATATGGACCCTAAAGGTGCTTCAAAACATGCACAAAGGAAATGTTACCAAACTACTTACAGTAAGTCATTTAGGTCCATAATATCAATTTATTTTATTTTTCCCTGTACTTTTTGTGTTAGAGACATGCCAAAACTGCTTTATTGTAATGAATGAGACAGAGAATTATGCTACAGTGTGCAGCGTTCATACCATTTTTATTCTACATAATAAATTTAAATGAAATATGCATGATCTGAACGGGTAGCTGCTATCTGAGCAGAAAACAAACATGTTCTTCTATAATCTTCATGCTATATTACCTTGTTGTACTTCATGCTCATCATTTGTGTGCCCCCGAGCCTTGCAATCAAAGTTTCTAAAAAATGATGTGTCTCACAGTCTTCCCAGAACCATATTGAATAGCATGAATTCCCAACCCCTATTTACATAAGAACACAGGAATTGCTTTAGCAAGCAGAAGAACCTTGGGGGAGGGCATGTACATATAGATTATCTGGTCTCACAGCTGCACTGGGAGCAGAAGTAGACAGGCTAATCATGATGTGGGTATACTTCCCTCTACCAGATGCCTCTTGTCCAGGTTGAACTTAAGTGTGTTGACAGAATACAGGGTACATACCCACAGGGCTCAGGTGTGTCTTTTCATCTACTCACCTAACCAGTGCCTCACCACCTACACTGCTATTTATACCTGTGCTAGGGAGGTGTGCAGTGTATGCACTGTATATGCTGTCACAAGTATATGAGAAGACATAGATCTGAGTAGTAGTATGGCTACACAATAGCCCATATTTACAGCTGGTTGCAATTTTTTTGACTGGACAGTTTTCAGGTAGAAAATATAGTTTCATTGACACTGAAATATTTTGGAATGTTTCAAAACAATGTTGAAACATTTTGAAATGTTTTGTAAGAATCTGTCCATTTTAGAGGGGAAAATGTTGAAATTAATCATTTCAACTTTCTAATTTTGTTTCAATAATTTCAAAATGTGTTCTTTACATGAGGTGAACATGTTTTGGTTTTATTAGAGTTTCAGTTGATTTAGTTTTGATTTTTATATTATCCTTAATATTTTGTGATCTGACATTTTAACATTATTGAAACAATACCTTATGAAAATGAATTGTTTTGATTGATCCAAATCAATTTTTTTTTCAAAATTTTTGTTCTGTGGGAATTTTTGCCTTTTTACTCTGATTTGGAATAACAACAAATTCCAAAATATCCGAATTTCCAATGGAACAGAACTTGTGTGTTCTGACCACCTCTACCCAAATTGCTTAACAACCTCTCCCAGCACTGAACATTCACATTGTCAAGAGGGGTGAGAGAACTGATCACTGTGGAACTTCGCCACTTGGGCATTTCTTGGTGAGACAAACTTTTTTCTCATCACCATGTTCGTAGATCCAGCAAACAAGAAAGATCTGAACCATTCTCATTCAACATTTTCTTGCTGTGATGGAGTGTGTCAACCCCACACTGACCCAGAAAGGATTAATGAGACCTGGTGGGCTCAGTATGCCTTTCTCCACTTCACCTGCAGTAGGCGTCAAACTTGGAGGGAGGATTAAAAGGGCTAAACCTGGATCAGGTGGGTCTGTCAGGGAAGGACGGCAGATCTGTGGCTCTCAGGGCTGGTCTACATTAGGGGAGGGGATCGATCTAAGATAACGCAACTTCAGCTACGTGAATAACATAGCTGAAGTCAAAGTATCTTAGATTGAGTTACCTACCGTCCTCATGGCGTGGGATCGATGTCCGCGGCTCTCCCTGTCCACTCCGCTACTGCTGTTAGCATTGGTGGAGTTCCAGAGTCGACAGGAGCACGTTCAGGGATCGATATATCGCATCTAGATAAGTCGCGATATATTAATCCCTGAGAAATCAATTGCTACCCGCAGATACAGCCGGTAGTGAAGACGTACCCTCAGTGAGAGAAGCCCAGCTGGAACCATACAGCTAAGTTGGGCTGCTGGCAGACAGAGCCTCCCTGAAGGAAGGTTAACCTACAACTGGAAGCTCAAGGCAGTTAGGAAGGAAAGTGGCAAGAAGGGAGTCTGCCCAAGGTTCTCTACACTAGTGAACATTGCCCATGCTTCTCTTCACTCATGGAGGGGCCAGATGTGCAGAATTCAAATGGAGCTACGGTGTGTGACACCAGGATCTGCCCTATAATATCATTGTGGATTTGTAGGTGACGCTGTTGGACTTTCACACATATTTTGTATTTATTTAGAATCCAGAGAGAAGGATCATTGTTCTCTGTCACAGTCATGACAGGTACATGCCATAAATGCACCACCAATAAGAAATGCCATTTATAGGGTTGTTTTAGTGGTTCTTTCTGGTAAGGCTGTAAACTCCAAATATTTTCCAAGCTGATGACACGATAGACAGAATTTGTCTTTTTGTCACAGATAAAAGGAGCTAAAAAACTAGGAAAGGACAGATGTGATTGCTGTGCTGATGGATTTGATAACAGGGGCTGAATAGAAGTAAGGAAATATGTTGCAGGGAGAAATAAGGGACATAAACAATAGAAATTTCTATTGGTCTCTCTGTCTGCCATAACTTAATCCTTTTATAGTGTCCATCCCTCTAAAACAGCAATTTCCTTAAAGTTTACTAGAGATATACAACCATTGTTCTGTCTTAAAATCATCATGACAGATCCTTAAAAAGAATAATAGGTGCATTAGCCAATTATGTGCCTGATACTGTCAGAGAACTGGAGATGAGGGAGGGTGGAGAAAATCTGCCTTTTCTATGAGCTGCCTTCCCAGAGACTTCTAAAGAGGAAATATATGTGGTATCAATCATATCTTTCCTCATTACCTGCCTTTCTGCATCACTTAAACACTAGCATAGGGTGAGCATGAACTACAAACTTCTCAGCTTCCTTGGCTGGCTCAGGGCCTGAGCTTGCAGTAGTCTCCATACATATGAAGTGTTCCCAGTAATTACTGGGGATCAGCCAAGACCAGTTTTGAAATGGTGGTATCTCTCTGGAAGCATATTCACTGCCTACTGCATGCACTGGGATGGCATTCAACTACTAGCCATCCACCACATGGAGTAATTAAGGCTAGTAGTCACAGTCCATTTTGGTCAATGTCATGGTCACAGGAATTTAAAAACCATAAATATCATGATTTCAGCTATTTATATCTGAAATTTTACAGTTTTGTAATTGTAGGGGACCCATCCCAAAAAGGGATTGTGGAGGGGTTTTAAAGGTTATTGTAGGGGGGTTGCAGTACTCCTATCCTTACTTCTGTGCTGCTGCTGGCAACGGCGCTGTCTTCAGAGCTAGGCAGCTGGAGAGCGGCAGCTGCTGGTCAGAAGCCCAGCTGTGAAGGCAGAGCTGCCGCCAGCAGCAGCACAGAATTAAGGATGGCATGGTATAGTATTGCCACCCTTACTTCTGCATTGCTGCTGATAGGGCGCTGCCACCAGAGCTGGTCACCGGCCAACAGTTGCTGCTCTCCAGCTACCCAGCTCTGAAGGCAGCGCAGAAGTAAGGGTTGCAATACTGTGGTTCCCCCTAAAATAACCTTTTGACTCCCCTGAAACTGCCTTTTGGGTCTGGACCTCTAATTTGAGAAATGGTGGTCTCCCCCATGAAATCTATATAGTATAGGGTAAAAGCACACAAAAGACTAGATTTCATGGTGGGAGACCAGATTTCATGGTCCGTGACGTGTTTTTCATGGTCATGAATTTGGTATTCATTAACAACACATCATCTTCTGAGCTTGGGAGGTGAATAAAAAAATCAGGGCTAGTTTTGATCTGGTTTATATATTATTAAAACCATCTTGGTTTGGGGCATTCAGGTAAAGGTCCAAATTGTAAGCCCCTTATTCACATATGTGAGCAGCTACTCACACAAGTAGTCCCACTGATTTCAACTGCTCATCAGTGTGTCAACATGGTGCTCACAATTTCTATGTGGATATTTCTCGCTGAGCCTTGGTCTCAATTCTATGAATGCGACTGATTAGCCATCAGATGGGAGGGAGGTGAAAAGTGAAACGACTGTTCTGCATCTTGTTCAAATGATACATCAGTAACCTAAAGTAGAGGACTAAGTAGCAAGGTGTGAAAATCTGCAGATATACGAACTCTAAGAAGAATCATGTCCAAAAGGAAGAAAAGGGATTCTGCCCTCAGTGGTCCCAAACTACAGGATGAATAAAGGGACCTTGCATGTGAGTTAAGAATGGAGATACATTTTAAACCATTCTTCCAATGTCTGGCAAGAGTTTCAAATGTAGACAGAACATTGAATTGAATAAACAGAGGAAATCAGAGTCAATCAGAATAGATATTTATGCCACAAATGAACGGTCAGTCAGGTCACAGCTCAAGCTTTGTGTTTTGTTCTGGTTAATATATTACACACGGGATATTGGAAAAGTGGGAAAAGTACAGAAGAGTACCAAAAAAAAAAAAGATTAAAATGCATGTCATCTATCAGGAATGACTATGTAATAATAGCACAGACTAAAGCAAGTTGTTACTGCTTGTTACTCGTATTAACTCTGCAAAGGCAACACAGATAAAAATGAGTGAGCTGGTTTCTGATCCTTTTCATGCGTCATTAATAGATCTGTTTATGAAATCAGCTGCACCTATGTAAACACATTAAAAAATGAGCTGGCAGATGAGAAATTATTGTGGGAATAATTTGGCCTGCCAAACATTTATTACTTGGGGTGGTAGCCAAGAAGCAATTATACATTTTAATAAAGATGCTAGTTCTTGACCTTAATACTGCAGAGAGGCCCTATTAACAAAACTCAGATCCAGACAGGAGTTCAGGCTTTGCCTTTCCACACCCACAGTGACTCCCAGACAGCAGCAAAAGAAATAAAGATGACAATAATCTGAAATAGAGTTTGATAAGCGCTTACAGTGGAGCTGGAACCATTTTTAGAGTGGGGATGCTGAGCTACTCCCTCCATTCCGTGTCCATGCCCCTCACCACCCCCTAGAGCTGGGGCTGGGAGCAAGGAGGAGAATCCAGTTAGAAGGACTGAGGAAAGAGGAGGTAGAGAGTTCCGTCACTATGGGAAGAACCTGGGAAAAGCAAATTGAAGAAGGTCACAGAGAAGGAATTGATCTCTGTGGTGTACCCTGGAAAGAGGGCAAGACACAGAGAGGCAGTCTAGAGGGATTGCAATTCCAGCAGAGGAAGAAGGAACTGGAAGGACCTAGAGAGAAGCCAGAGGCCTGAGAACTAGAGGAAAGCTATGTTAAGCATAGGCTGCAGGGAGGCAGCACAAGGGAATTGGAGGTAGGAAGTGGCCCATGAAAACAGCAGAAGGTCTGAGGGAGAAGACCTTGATGCCCAGTACTGGGTCCTTGGACCGGAACCCAGACTAGGGGTTGGGGATTGGGTTCCACTACCAGCTCAGAGGAAGGGGCATACAAGCCTGATGTAAGATCTATTGGGCCCAGGGTGTGCTGAACACTAAACTTGAAGGATGGCCCAAGGAATAGCCCAAGTGGTGGCAAAAAGATCTTTTGTGCTGGGACATTTTTATGAGATTTTAATATACTCTTGTCAACCTAGAAAGTGTCCAGAAATGACAGGACATAGCCACAGAGCTAAATCATGACAGAACCAGGTCCTTGTAGAGTCAAAGTGAAGGTCAACAGGAAGTGCTAGATGTGGAACTTCCAGCAGCTGATGGTGGTAAGTGCAACTAGTTCCACCATATTTGGAAAATAAAATGAGCTAATATACATAATTGTTTAAAAATAAACAGGTTTGTGGGAGAGTACCAGAGGAAAATATTAGAGAGACACGGTGGGTGAAATAATATCTTTTATTGGACCAACATCTGCTGGTGAGAGAGACAAAATTTTCTGAGCCACACAGAGCTCTTCTTAGGTCCGGGAAAGGTACTCTGAAGAAGAATGACCTGAAGAAGAGCTCTATATGTCTCTCTCACCAACCACCAAAGCTTGTCTCTCTCACCAACAAAAGTTGGTCGAATAAAAGATATTATCTCAGCACCTTCTCTCTCTGATATCCTGAGACCAACATGACCACTGCATAGAGGAAAATATGTCAGTCAAACATATTGTGTGGAACTTTAGAAGTTAAGAGTATTCTTGCAGTGTATATAAATGGGACAGACAAAGCATGCAGTTCAGTACATGCAATACTTAATTCCATGCAGAGCTCACAATTTCCTGGTGGTTAATTATCCCTATAATAACACATTCTGGGCATGCTTTTGAAAATGTAACCTATCTTTGCTATGACCAAATGAAAAAAAACAACCACCACCAGCTTTGCATCCTTTTTAGGATAAGGATAAATGGGGAATTTACAGAGTGCTTGAAGAGAAATAACTATTTATCATATATGGCATTTACATTCCTTGGGATTTTATCCATCATGAAGCCCTGATGTCCTTTTCTATAACAATTGAGTATATCATCAAAACTGCAAAGAGCCACTATGTTAACATTAAACTCAAACTAAACAAAGCCATAAAATGGCTTAAATTGTGCCTGGCTTTAAACTAACACATTATGGCTAATGCATTTGGCCTTGTGCCACTTTCTGTACTTGAGTAGATTAGCAAAAATAAAAGAGCTTTCAGGAGAGTTTTTATTTCTTTTTCTTTCTTTCTTTCTTTCTTTCTTTCTTTCTTTCTTTCTTTTTTTTTTGTTACAGGAACTGTATTAATGTCTGCTAATAAAGAAATCCCTGTGGAAACTATGGTCCAAGATGGGTGGGGTAGGGGAGAAATACACAAATATGTCCTTTGCAGTCAAATACACCACCATTGCCATATGATTTGCCAACAAGTCAATTGTAACTTTATAATACCTTTGTGTGGGTGAGGTGCTAGAAGGGGAGTATAGTCTTATGGGTAAAACAGTGTTTGGTAGTGAGGACACCTCTTGTTTTTGGGTTTTTCGCTGATTCAATGAGTGGCCTAAGGCAAGTCATTTAACACCTCACAATGCCTCAGTTTAGCTATCTGTTATATGGAGTGATATTACTGACTTGAGTCACAAGATTGATTGTCCTTGGCTGAAGGGTGCTGCGTTAGTGCACCTTACAATATTTCAGTGATTCCCTATTTCCTCCATCCACCCTAAAGGTCTCATTTTGGGTAGATCTGCCTTTTGGTTAAGGAGATCAAAGTAGGGTGGGTCCTGATAGAATACAGGGACTAATCCTCTGAAAGGAACTTTCAAAATATTTCCCTTCGTGGCCCGATTCCATCTACTTCACTCATTAATTTTGTTTTCCAGGGGGATCCTTAATACACAGAGAGCAGATATGGAGTCCTTGATTCTTCTGTGCAGCTGGAATTGGCCAGAAACAAGTCAAGCACTCCCAACTCAGGTCCCCTCTTTCTGAACAAATTTTTGTATTTATGTTTATCCTAAATAAACTGTCTGATGGCTGCATTCCAGTAACATTGTCCTTCCTGGACAGTACAGAAGCTTCAGCAGTAGCTCTTTGTTTCACTGAAAGTCTTTAAAAAGCTTAACCAAAGCATCCCAAGCAGAGCACTGGTGCATATTTACAGCTATTTGCATAAATGAACAAGTCTTTTTAATGATTTCAGACATCAGCTGGCTAATTTATGGAGACCGAATGTTCCCTAAAGAAGCATTGGTTGCATTGTGGTACAAATCTAATTGTTTGCCTAGGTGTTGTTTTTCTAGTGTGCTCTGAAATGAACTTGATTGAAAATGCACTAAGTGAATGTGTTAAATCCAGTCCTGGTGACCTGAAATGAAAGAATATGTTATTGTTTTTATTATTTTATTATCTATTATTTTATTAAACACTTTGTGCCCCCAAAAGAGATCAGGATCCCATTCAGAGATTCATGGGTCCTGATGCCAGAAAAGATAATTGTGTTTATCTAGTCTGACCTCTGCATAGAACTTCCCCAAAGTAATTCTTACAGCAGATTTTGTAGAAAAACATCTGGTTGTGATTTTAAAATTGCCAGTGATATGGAGAATCCACCACAACTCTGGGTAAATTGTTCCAATGGTTAAGTAGGCTCTCTGTTAAAAATGTGTGCCTTATTTCTAGTCTGAATTTATGTAGCTTCAACTTTCAACCTCCAACTTTCATTCTGTTAGAATCAAGAGCCCACTATAAAATATTTGTTTTCCACTTTGGTACTCATGGAATGTAATTAAGTCACTCTTAACCTTCACTTTGTTAAGCTGAATTGATTGAGCTCCTTGAGTCTATCACTATAAAACATGTTTTCTAATCCTTTAATCGTTCTTGTGGCTCTTCTCTGCACACTCTAAAATTTAGCAATATCGTTCTTGAATTGTGGACACCCAGAACTGGACATAGCACCAATGACAGGGGGAGGCATAGCTCAGTGGTTTGAGCATTGGCTTGCTAAACCCAGCCTTGCAAGTTCAACCCTTGAGGAGGCCACTTAGAAATCTGGGGCAAAAATCTGTCTGGGGTTGATCCCACTTCAAGTAGAGAGTTGGACTAGATGAGTTCCTTACCAACCCTAATATTCTATAACAGACATAGAATAACCTTCCTGCTCAAGATTCTTTTATTTAGCATCCAATGATTGTGTTAGCCTTTTCAGCCACAGAATCACACTGGGAGATCAAGATGGTTAGCCACCCCTCATCTCCCCACAAAAAAAAATCACTGCTTCCCAGGATAGAGTCCCTCATCCTGTAAGTATGACCAACTTTCTTTGTTTCATACACATGTAGCCATATTAAACCAGACATTATTTGCTTGTGCCAAGCTTACCAAGTGATCTAGACTGCTCTGTATCAGTGACCTGCCTTCTTCATTGTTTAACACTCTCTCAATTTTAGTCCTCTGCTAACTTTATCAATGATGATATTATGTTTTCTTCCAGGTAATTGATAAAAATGTTAAACAGCATAGGGCCAAGAACTAATCCCTGAAAAATGCCTGTAGAAACACACTTGTTTGATTCCCCAATTACAATTAAATTTTCAGTCTTATCAGTTAGCTAGGTTTTAATCCTTTTAATGTGTACCATGTTAATTTTATATCATTCTAGTTTTTAATCAAAATCTCATGAGGTCAGAAGTCTAAGTATATTGTTCAGCACTATTCCATTTAACAACCAAATTTTTAATTTCATCAAAAGGAAATATCAAGTTTTTTTGTCAGGATCTATTTTCCATAAACCCATGTTGATTGGCATTAATTATATTACCCTCCTTTAATTCTTTATTAATTGAGTCTTGTACCGGCCATTACTAGGGCTGTTGATTAATCATAATTAACTCATGCGATTAACAAAAAAAAATTAATCATGATTAAAAAAAGTAATCACGATTAATTGCACTTTTAATCACACTGTTAAACAATAGCATACCAATTGAAATTTATTAAATATTTTTGGATGTTTTTCTATAATATTAAATTTCTATTACAACACAGAATACTAATTGTACAATGCTCACTTTATACTATTATTTTTATTACAAATATTTGCACTGTAAAATGATAAAAAAAGAAATAATATTTTTCAATTCACCTCATACAAGTACTGTAGTGCAATCTTTTTATCATGAAAGTGAAACTTACAAATGCAGATTTTTTTTGTTACATAACCGCACTCAAAACAATACACTGTAAAACTTTAGAGCCTACAAGCCCACTCAGTCCTACTTCTTGTTCAGCCAATCTCTCAAAGAACAAGTTGATTTACATTTAGGGGAGATAATTCTGCCCCGCTTATTATTTACAATGTCACCTGAAAGTGAGAACAGGTGTTCACATGACACTTTTGTAGTCAGCATTGTAAGGTATTTATGTGCCAGATATGCATTAAGAGACATATGAATCTTTATCGCATCTGCCACATAAATATCTTGTGACGTTGGCTATTATAGTGCCATGCGAAAGCCTGTTCTTATTTTCAGGTGACATTGGAAAGAAGAAGCCGGCAACATTATCTGCTGCAAATGTAAACAAACTTGTTTGAGCAATTGGCTGAACGAGAAGTAGGATTGAGTGAACTTTGTTTTATTTTTGAGTGCAGTTATTTTTGTACATAATTCTACATTTGTAAGTTTAACTTTCATGATAAAGAGATTGCACTATAGTACTTGTATTAGGTGAACTGAAAAATACTATTTATTTTGTTTTTACAGTGCACATATTTGTGATAAAATAATATAAAGTGAGCACTGTACAGTTTGTATTCTGTGTTGTAATTGAACTCAATATATTTGAAAATGTAGAAATATCCAAAAATATTTAAATAAATGATATTTTATTGTTTAACAGTGTGATTAATCGCTTAACAACCCTAGCCATTACATTATCTTGCCCAGGATAAATGTTAGACTGACAAGGCTATAATAACCTGTGTCATCCTGCTTATCCGTTGTAAATATTGGCAGAAAATTAGGTTTCTTCCAGTCTTCTGTAACTTCTCCAGTATTCCAAGACTAAAATGATTGGTCAGATCTTCCCTCTTTTTACTATCCCCTTTTCTTGTTATTAGTTCAATGCCTTCCTGACTACTCTAACCAACTTGTCCCTGTTGAGACTAGATCCCCTTCTACTAAGTTGGAAGCCATCCAACCTATATTTCCCCTTGCCCGTAGAAAGTGGAACAACATTCCACAAACCCAAAACCCTATACTATACACCACTAACCCATTAATCTGTAAACTTCTAGAATCTTCTGCTTTCCTTTCCTCATGACACTGGAAGGGTCCTAGAGAAGATTGCTTGGACATTCTTGTTCTGCAGTAGACTTCTGAGTTTCCTGAAGCCATCTATTATCAGCAAGATATCCTTGATGCAATGTCATTATTCTGATATGAACCATCACCAATGGATCCTGACCTGTTAACTTCAGAAGCCTAGCCAATCTTGGAGTAATGTCTCATGTCTTGGTTCCAGGAAGGCAGCACACCATCCTGTTTTCTGCCTGTGCCTTGCAGAATGTTCTCTTGATTCTTCTGAATACTGAATCCCCAACAAGAGTAGTCTGTCTTCCTTGTATGGTTGGAAAACATTTTGTGGGAAAGCCTGTTTTTTTTACAGGTTGGGATGAGATGCCATCCAGAGGTATGTCCCATACATCTTTGCCCTCTTGGACCAGCTGCACCTTGAGAGGTATCTTTCACAGTTCCCAGGTTGAGGATCTGGTATTGATTGGAAATTTCTAGCTGTGTGGAATTCTTCCTTGTCCTCTTCTCTCTAGTGGCCACTGCCTGCCCATTCCCATTTGTCTCCAGATATGTAGAATGCTGCTCTGATCTTCTGCCCCTAGTGGTTTTAAACTGCCAGGCCTCCTTGCTGACTTCCTCTCTCTCTGACTCTTTGATGGTCAGGTCCTTTCTTCCTTGAACTAGGGATACTGATGTTTCCTGAACATGGTTGCCTAGGAACTCCTCAGCTTCTCTGATTCTGAGTAATCTCTCTACTTGTTTTTCTAATCTAAGAAACTTTTCCTCCAACATGGCCACCAACTTGCACTTAATGCACAGGAAGTCCCTTCTATTTTCAGGAAGGAAATAAAACACTGCACATCCATTGTAGGTCACCAGTACTGTTCCATCGCTGGCCACCAGTGAATAACACATAGAGCTGAATCTGGAAGGAAAGCTTTTCACGTTCCCTCCAAAACTCTCCTATTTACTGCCTTTCTTTGTGGCTTTCCATTATGGTAGGTACTATATGAACACATATTGAATGGCAGCCTCTGTCCTGAGAAGTTTGCTATTTAAATAGACAAGAAGTGAGAGAGGAAAACAGACACAGAAAGGTGACTGGAAAATCTAGGGATAGTGCTTAGCTCTTGTGAATCTAAGTCCAAAGTGCTTTTTGCAAGTCCATTGTGTATTTTCTTTCAACAGGACTTTTCAAGAGACAATTTAAGCTAGTCAAAAATCTAAACCCACATGAATACTTTGTCCTACATATTTTTAAGGGCTGATATATTCATTATTTAATGATGACTTAATTATCATACAAACAGACTGGGATCATTTTTGATGCCTGCAATCTTTTGACTGCATTTCTTGAGCTTTTCTTACTTTGAGATGCACTTCATATCAACTTGTTGGTCTTAATACTTGATGTGACCAGCAGATTAATTACTTAGATGACTAAACATGCCAAATGTTCATAACTAATAGTGTTAAGAAGAGATTTTGGAAGAGAAGAGAGAACAGATTGAGAAGAGTTAAGGTCTGTGGGTGGAGAAAAGGTTATATACTCTAAGGCTTGGTCTAAGATAGGTAACAGGTTTCAGAGAGGTAGCCGTGTTAGTCTGTATCAGCAAAAACAATGAGGAGTCCTTGTGGCATTTTAAAGACTAACAAATTTATTTGGGCATAAACTTTCATGGGCTAAAATCCTCTTCATCAGATGTGCTCATCAGATTCTCAGGTGCATCTGATGAAGTGGGTTTTAGCACACGAAAGCTTATGCTCGAATAAATTTGTTAGTCTCTAAGATGCCACAAGGACTCCTCATTGTTTTTACTTAAGTTAGGTAGACATAGGTATGTCTGTCAGGAGTGTGACAAACCAGACATAACCATGACAATCTACTCCACAGTGTAGACATAGCTTCTGTCATTCAGGGAGGTGGTGTTCCTGCACTGATGGAAAGAACCCTTCCTTTGGTGTAGGCTATATCTACGTTACAGGGTTATTCCAGCATAGATATGCCAGTATAGAGTCAGAGGTATAGATATACCTGAAGCTGTCTTAACATATTTTCTTACATTTAGGTCAGATATGTTATGTGTGTAGCAAACCTACCTACTTCATAACCGTGATTATAGCACATAGCACAATGGGGTCTTGCTCCATGACTGGCAGTCCTAGGTGCTGCAGGTATATAAATAATAAAAAGAGTGTCTTATTTTACAATATAGTTTTATACTTAGTCAGAAAGGCTTTCAGGAGGGGTTTGGTGGTTAAAAAAATAACAGAAACACAAAACTATGTAGCACTTGCTGAGTACATGGTAATTCAATATTATCCTTGAGTGAAGTCATACTATTACATATAAAAAAAACTCCTGTAGCTGTACTTTGATAATTACTTTTGCCAAATCCATTTATACTTTATTTTTACCTATTAGTTGCCTATGTGCTGTTAGTGTCTATGGTAACCTCTACAAAGGAAGAAATACAAACCAACATATTACTGCACTTAGGTATTATAGCTAGAGAACTAGCAACAGATACTGTGGAGGGTCTGCAAATATTTCTATTACAGTTCCATGTACTTTCTCTTACATTTCTAAACCTTTCAACCTTCAGTCAATAATTTTATAGACTTGGATCTCACCAAAACTGAATGCAATAAAACAAAACTCTATTCTCAATTCCAAAAACCAGACATTACTTGGACACTTAGCACACTGAGAACACATATATAGTTGGGACCAGAGCTATGTTTATGGTAGGGATGTTGATTAATCACAGTTAATTCACGCTATTAACTAAAAAAACCCAATCATGATTAATCACACTGTTAAACAATAGAATTCCAATCAAAATGTATTAACTATTTTGGATGTTTTTTACTTTTTCAAATATATTGATTAAAATTACAACACAATACAAAGTGTACAGAGCTCACTTTATATTATTTTTATTACAAATATTTGCATTGTAAAAATGATAAAAAGAAATAGTATTTTTCAATTCACCTCACACAAGTACCATAGTGCAATCTATTTATTGTGAAAGTGCAATTTACAAATGTAGATTTTTTTATTACATAATTGCACTCAGAAACAAAACAATATAAAACTTTAGAGTCTACAAGTCCACTCAGTCCTACTACTTGTGCAGCCAATCGCTAAGAGAAAGAATTTGTTGACATTTAAGGGAGCTAATACTGCCCCCTTCTTATTTATTGTGTCACCTGAAAGAGAGAACAGACGTTCTCATGGCACTTTTGTAGCCAACATTCCAAGGCATTTTCGTGCCAGATATGCTAAACATTCGTATGCCCCTTCATGCTTTGGCCACCATTCCAGAGGACATGCTTCCATGTTAATGATGCTTGTTAAAAAAATAATGTGTTAATTAAATTTGAGACTGAACTCCTTGGGGGAGAATTGTATGCCTCCTACTCTGTGTTTTACCCACATTCTGCCATATATTTCATGTTACAGCAGTCCCAGATGGTGATCCAGCACATTGTTCATTTTAAGAACATTTTCACTGCAGATTTCACAAAACACAAAGAAGGCTTGTGAGATGTGAGATTTCTAAAGATAGCTATAGCACTTGACTCATGATTTAAGAATCTGAAGTGCCTTCCAAAATCTGAGAGGGACGGGGTGTGGAGTATGCTTTTAGAAGTCTTAAAAGAGCAACAATCCGATGTGGAAACTACAGAACCTGAACCTCCAAAAAACAAAAATGAACCTTCTGCTGGTGACATCTGACTCAGATGATAAAAATGGACATGCATTGGTCTGCACTGCTTTGGATAGATATCAGGCAGAACCCATTGTCAGTATGGACGTATGTCCTCTGGAATGGTGATTGAAGCATGAAGGGACATACGAATCTTTAGCACGTCTGGCACATAAATATCTTGCAATGCTGGCTACAACAGTGCTATGTGAATGCCTGTTCTCACTTTCAGGTGACATTGTAAACAAGAAGCTGGCAACATGATCTCCTGAAAATGTAAACAAACTTGTTTGAGCAATTGGCTGACCAAGAAGTAGGATTGAGTGACTTGTTGGTTCCAAGGTTTTAGATTGTTTTATTTTGAAATGCAATTATTTTTTGTACTTAGCTATACATTTCTAAGTTCAACTTTCATGATAAAGATATTGCACTACAGTATTTGTATTAAGTGAATTGAAAAATACTATTTCCTTTATTTTTACAGTGCAAATATTTATAATAAAAAATAAAAGTGACCTCTGTGTACTTATATTCTGTGTTGTAATTAAAATCAATATATTTGAAAATGTGGAAAACATCCAAATATATTTATATAAATGGAATTCTATTACTGTTTAATAATGTGATTAATCACAATTAATTTTTTTTAATTGCTTGACAGCCAATGTTGTAAGGCATGGTATGAGGAAAATCTACAATGATCTATATATAGCTGCACCCATCAGTAGCCATTACACTTGAAACCCAACCAAGTAAATTGAAGGATTTCCACTAGTGTAAGTCAGGCTTTATTTGAGACTTATATGTAACCATTTGGGCAAGTCTGACATTCCTTTCAGTAGTGAGTATGGTGTATATAATTCTTTACATTAGTCTCTATTGGGATTGGATGAATGAAATACCTATTGGAAATAATGAAACCCACAATAACATTTATTAAGCAGCTGATATGTCTGTAATGTAGAAGGCAATAATGCCCCTGTAGAATATCCCCCTGTGCCTTTGTTCCATTATTTGCAAAATGAAGTAGCAATACCAGCCTATCATGCAGAAGCATTACATCATTTTACAGGAAAGGAAACTGGCAAATGCTTAAAGGCCAGTTATTCAAAAGAGTGAACTACCTTATTATCGATGAAATTTGCTCCCACAAAATGTATACCTATCTCTTCCTTAGGTGACTTAATTGAATATGCATCTGCAAATTGGAATTATAGAACATCAGAGTTGGAAGGGATCTCAGGAGATCATCTAGTCCAACCCCCTACTCAAAGCAGGACCAATCCCCAAACAGTTTTTTTCCCCAGATCCTTATGTGGCCTCCTCAAGGATGGATCTCACAACCCTGGGTTTAACAGGTCAATGCTCAAACCTCTGAGCTACCCCTCCCTCTTACTGCAGGTTCAAACCAGGCACCAGCTAGTGTGATCACAATCAATCAATGGCGAGAGACCCAGTTTCAATCCTACTATGTGGAAGAGGTAACAGGCAACTCAGTGGTACTGCTCACGCTTCTTGGCATCCCAAGTGGGGGGCTCCTGATGTGGTCTAGATTCACATGTAGGAAGATTACCCTGGAAGGATAGATAATACAGTTTGGGATTATATTTCCTGCTCCACAGAAACTTTTCCACAAAAGGAGTTCTGTCATCAAACCATCTTTAAGAAGAATCCTGGAGCACTTGGACAGGGGCAGTATCTGGTAGCATTCCTCCATTAGAGCTGCTGTGGAGGAGAGGGTTGATGCTTGAAAAGACGTGCACTGAGAGCAGAGAGCTGAGCAGGAAGGCACAGAGACTCCTTGTGGATAGCACTGCTTTCACAATGATTACCCACAATCCAAACCTGAGGCTGCTCCAGGTTCATGGGTGAGTCCTGAGGCTCTATCCAAAGCAGAGCAAACTCACCACCCATGACAAAATGATTGAGAATGAATTCTGCAAATGGATCCTTGAAGAGTTTTCCTACCTTTTAGCAGTCTCCCGTGGGTTTTAATGTGACAGGGAGCAATCCACTCCCAAGGAACTAAGGGAAGTAGGTCCTAGGGCAAGCCCTCCCATTTACATCTGCAAAATGGGAGTCTGGGACCTCAGCAGTTTTACAAAGATACCCCAAAGTGACATGATTGATTGAATCTACATTAAATATTGTTAGTAAGCATGTCTTAGTTTCCTAATATGAGAATATTTTAATAGTAAATCAATTCTTAGTAGGATTGTCCAGCTGACAAAATGTACAGGACCTGAGATCAATCCAAACATTGTAGATCTGAAGGGTAAATTGAATGAAATCAATGAAGTTACACTTGCTTCATATTGAAGCAATGTCTTTTCAAGAATCCAATCCTACAAAGAAAGTCAGATAAGAACACCCCTGCAACTGAATGGAGTCCTATTAATGTCATATATGTGATATTATATATAAATAATATGCGTGTGTGTTAGAACTTGGTCAAGTTCATTATTTGCTAAGCAAAGCTCGCATTTTTATTCTCTAGAAAAAATAGATCACAGTCTCCAACATGCCATGGTCTGAAATCAGAAATAGATCTGTGATGCCACTATAATGATAAAGTTTAAGAAAATGGAATAGCTAGCAACAGCTGCAATATGAAAAAAAATCAGCCTTCAGTCAGTAAGAATGATTTCACAGCAAGCTTTTATTACTCAATTGTGAATGTTTTGAATAACATTTTTATTGGTGCAGGAAAAAAAAGAATTAAGCAATAAATAGCTTGTCAGAAACCTTGTAGCATGTTTGATTAGGGTTACATTATTACATACATACAAAAGAGACGGAATAACCTTTGGGAATTTTTCATGTGTGGCAAGAGCACATTGCAGTCCCTGACTGATTTCTTTTGGTTTTTGTTTTGTATATGCTCAATAATATAGAATGAATTATTTATGAAAAAAATACATACTTGAAATAGTGACCTGAAACTTCAATGCAGCCTTAAAAAAACAAGTTTCATCACCACAAACAAAGGACCCTATTCTGCTGCAATTGAAGGCAAGAGGAGTTTTGCTATGAATGCCAATGGGTGTCAGACTGAGTCCCATATAACGTATATTTACAATATGTATTTACTGTAACATGACTCCTATGAGACAGCCAATTTAAATATGAAAATGAAAAGGGTTGCCAAGTATTTGTGCAGCATAGCAGTCATAAAACAATGCAAACCCTGTGGTCGAGTATGTTTTAGAATTCATAGCAGCTAGTTTGCAGAGTGTTTTCAAAAAGCAGGGGAAGAATAACATGAGTTTATCTAATCCTACAAATAATCTTAAACTCTTTGAGGTAGGGACCATTCTTTCACAATGGGGTCCTCATCCATGGGTAGGTCTCCTAGGCCCTATTGCAATACAGTTAATAAATAAATACTAATACTACTACTACTAATAATAATAATTAATATATAGAAATGTATAAAAAGTAAGATTCTGTCATGGTGAGAAGTATCTTATTCCTTTAGTAATCCCACTGAAAGCAGTTACTTGATATCTTTTAACTTCTTTGTTATGCCTGGAACCAGAAGCTGAAGTTCTAAAATACAAGATTGACCTCCATTTCCTTGTTCCAAGAAGACCACCCAGGATCAGACTCTAATTTAAGTTATCCCACTCAGTTCAGTGGGGTTACTTTTGACGGACATGGCTGTAACTGAGAGAAGAATTTAGCCCCTTGCGTAAAATAATTCTTATTAATTGTGGGGGATTCATCCTTATAATGCAGACATCAAATAGATATGTTACTCCTAGAGTACAGTTCTAAAAGCATTGCACTGAAGATATGTGGGTTTTAATGAGAATTCACTTGGGAAAAAAAATCTGTTATAGAGGAGCAACCAATACGAGTCTCCCCACTGACAAAGATTTCCTTCCTTTTTACTCATGATGACTTTTTGCAACTGTGGTGTTGTGAAAGAGGACATCAGAATTTACCTGGTAACATAGGGCCAGATTCTGATCCCATAACTCAGCCTGAGAAGCGTGATATGATTAGAGGGCTGGAGCACATGATTTATGAGGCTAGGCTGAGAGAACTGGGATTATTTAGTCTGCAGAACAGACGAATGAGGGGGAATTTAATAGCTGCTTTCAACTACCTGAAAGGGGGTTCCAAAGAGGATGGATCTAGACTATTCTCAGTGGTAGCAGATGAGAGAACAAGGAGTAATGGTCTCAAGTTGCAGTGGGGGGACATTTAGGTTGGATATTAGGAAAAACTTTTTCACTAGGAGGGTGGTGAAGCACTGGAATGGGTTACCTAGGGAGATGATGGAATCTCCCTCCTTAGAGGTTTTCAAGGTGAGGCTTGACAAAGCCCTGGCTGGGATGATTTAGTTGTGGATTGGTCCTGCTTTGAGCAGGCAATTGGACTAGATGACCTCCTGAGGTTCCTTCCAACCCTGATATTCTATGATTCTATGATATTTCGCACATAGTCCCAATGGCTATTTCTGAAGTAAAGTGCCAGTCAGTGTGAATAATCCTATTGAAGTCAGTAGAACTAGTTCTGAAATAAGGCACTATTCAGTGTGAGTAAACTGGGGAATAGAATCTGGTCATAAAGTGGATTATTCCCAATGACAACCTCACAAACGCAACCACCTTCCTTTCTTAACTAAATCTATATGCAATCTTATTGCTCTCTTGGACTTCACAGCTCTTAGGGTTTCTGCATCAGTGTTGACATTTTTTCAGTTGATGGGGTTTTTTTTATACATCATTAATTTTCAGACCATAACAACGATATTCAAGTTAAGGATGTTTGGATGCTGCTCAGGAAAGATGTCCTGGAGCATTTTATAACATAACACATTAGTTCATCATTCTGTTCCTTATTTCAAACAATGAGTTGCCTGAAGGAGGATACATGGCTCATAAAGTTCTCAATGGACTAAAAGCAGGACCATCTGCTGAAGTCATCAGTGACTTGTTGGCTGAGCTTAGCAGCTGGGAAGCCGTCAACTCATCAGCTCTTCTTTAATCAGCTAGGTGTCTGTGAAGTCAATGGGAATTATTCTAATCGATTCTCAGAGAGCTGAGATAATGAGAACCTCTCCATTTTCAGCTGACATCCTTGTTTTAACTCATTTCTCCATTTACCCAGCTTATTAGTGGTTTGGTTTTTTTGCCCCAAGTTCTTCTTTCCAGACTACTACACATTTGTTTATATTGCTTGGAGAGAACTGCAGTTCTGAATTGGAAAGTGCAAGGATTCATTGAAGCCTTGTTTCTAGGATCATTGATAAATGTTGTGGCTCCATGTTCTTCTGACTAATATTCACTCATCTCATTTCCACAGAGAGACTGAGAAAGAGAGAAAATGGAGGGATCAGTGTTGAGAAGAAGAACAATATTTTTGTTACAGGAGCGGGGTGGTCTTCTGATTAAAGCATTAGCCTGAGACTCTAGAGATGTTGGTTTAATTCTGATCTCTGCCATAGACTTCCTGCTTGACTTTGGACAAGTTGCTTAGTGTATGTCTACCCTGAAATCAGAGGTGTGACTGCTGTGTCTGTAGGAGTATCCAAGCTAACTTTGATTTAACTAGCTTAAATAACAATAGCAGTGACACCACAAAAGCATGAGACAGCCTCCAAAGTACATATTAAGGGTCCTTTGCTGCCATAGCTTCAGTCTTACTGTTATTCAAGGTAGTTAAATCAAAGCTAGCTTGCGTATGTCCACATGTGCTGCACTCTCACCTCAGATACCATTGTAGACATACCCATAGTCTCTGTGCCAATCTTCTGCTTGCCTGTCCATTCTCTTTAATGGGTTTTGGTCCAAGCTTTAAGAAAACAAAAAAAGGAGATGGCTAGTGCCAAGCATACTTAAAATGAAAAAGTATGGCATCCCATGATATGTCTACAATGCAAAGAAAAACTTGCAGCACTGAATCTGAGCCCAGGTCAACTGTCTCGGGCTTGCATGGCCTATACTATAGAGCTAAACATAGCAGTGTAGATGTTTGGGCATGGGCTGCAGCCTGAACTCTGAAACCCAGCAAGGATGGCAGGTCCCAGAGCCCAGGCTCCAGCCTGAGTGGGAACCTCTGCACTGCTATTTTTAGCACTTTAGTCCAAGGCTTGTGAGCCAAGTCAATGGGCTCGGGCTTTTTGACTCAGTGTTTTAGTGTAGAAGTATCCTGAAGGCTTACAGACAAGTTTCAGTGACCTGTAGCATGAGATCTGTAGCACATATCCCTGAAGTGACTAAAAAGAATGGTGAATTTACAAATTGAGAGTGATTTCACATTGGAAAAAAAATTCTGAGCTTTTTTTTCAAATTTTGCAAAATACTTTTACCTTGTCAGGAAAAAGTGATGAAGCAAACTGTGGATAATTTTACATAATTATACTAAAAAGTAGTAATAATAACTGGATGATAATTTTGTTGTCCTCACATTTCATCAATATATGTTTTCAGTACCTGCTACAGTAAAAAGCAGATCAGTTGGTACTTTTTACCTTATTATCTATATCTGCTTTCCATGGCAGCTACATAGCACAAAACTGCATCAAAGTGTTAACATTGAAGAAGCTTCAAAGGAGCCCCTAAAATGAAAATAATAATACCCTTATATATTGATAAAATAATTCTGTTCATATAACTGAAAGATTTTTATATACATCTTGGACCACAAAGTGCCACTGAAAATGGAAATCAATCTGATTATTATTGCATGAATATTCACAGTGTATTAAAGGGAAATGTCAAATCTGATATGCTAAGAAAAGCAAAATCCTTACAACTTTCTCTCTTTACCTTGTTGCAAAAAATAAGCAGAGAGACACAACAGAAGTTGCTCATTTGTGTGCAGCACAGAGAATAGACAATGTTACTTCTGCTGAAGAGCATTCTTACACTCCTGGAGACTGACCTGCTCTTTAGAGGCCTTACCCAAAAGTCCATTAAAGTCAGTGGGAATCTTTCCTTTAACTTTGAGGGGCTTTGGACTAAATTCACTATTTTCTATTGTACTACACTGTTTAATATGCTTCGCTGTGCAGAGGGCTGTATCATTACTGATGTGACAAATAGTATCTGCTGTCTCTGGTGGTAATTGACATAATTCAGACCAAGATGCCTAAAAAAATACCGATGCTGTAAAGTGTGAACAACTTTTGTGATTTTATTGCAAGTCATATGGTATTTGGTGTTCTTCAAAGCTAGCATCTGAAATCATGTAACTTCATAAGAATCTCAATATTCTTTATTTTTTTGAAAGGAACTTTTAAAAGCCATCATTCTTGCGGAGAATAACCTCAAAAGGTGACCTTATTGCACTCTAAATGCTCAAAAGGACTCAAAATCTATCATAGAACAAAACACCTCATGATTATTTCAGGGGCTGACTCATGATTCATGGACTTGTCACTATTGTTTATAGTCATTTTCAAATATGAAAGGGATTGCAAAGCTGGACAACTCTTGGACTGGAAAAAAATTGAATTTCAAGTTACCTGGCTCTAGACATACTCATACTGAGAACTGGCAGGTAAGATTCCCTGGGGAAAAAACATCTATGGGATAACAGATTTCAGGGGAGCTGACCTTTTCTCAAGAAGACAATATTAAAGGTACAACTGTAAACTATCCCATGAGAAGGAAAGGTAGGAAGATGAGTAAGTGCCTGGTATATCTGCATAAGAAGCTCTTTAATGACCTTAAAATCAAAAAGGGGAAACATGGACAAATTGCTAAGGAGGAATTTAAAAGAATAGCACAAGCATACAGGGAAAAAATCAGAAAGGCTAAAGTACAAAATCAGTTATACTTAGCATGGGACTTGAAAGCTGATAAGAAGTTTTAATGAATACATTAGGAGCAAGAAAATTGTTAAGGATACTCACTACTTAGGGGAGAGGAATTAATAACAGATGACATTAAAGGCAGGTCTACATTATGGGGTTACATCAACCTAAGTTATGCAATTCCAGCTACATCAATAAAGTAGTCAGAGTCGACGTAGCTTAGCTCGACCTATTGCAGTGTCTACCTCATGCTGGGTTGACAAGAGAAACTCTCCTGTTGACTTATCTTATGCTTTTTGTTCAGGTGGACTACTGGAGTCAATATGAACACTATTGGTGGTTGATTTAGCGAGCCTTCACTAGACCCGCTAAATCGATCCCCAATGGATCGTTTGCCCCTTCTTCAATCCACAGTAAGTGTAGACAAGTCCTGACAAAGATGAGGTATTTAATGCCTATTTTTCTCCAGTCTTCACGAAAAATGTTAATGATGATCAGAGCCTTAGCACAATTGATATTAACAACAGGGTGGAATGAATGTAACCCAGAATAGAGGAAGAACAGATTAAAGAATATTTAGAGAAGTTAGCTGTATTTAAGTTGACAGGCCCTAATGATATTCACTTTAGGTTACTAAAGGAATGAGCTGAAGCAATCTCAGAACCGTTAGCAGTTAACTTTGAGAACTCGTACTAGATGGATGAGGCCCATAGAACTGGATAAAGGCAAAGCACTTAGAGGAGAGGAAAGTGATCAGGAACAGTCAGCATTAATACACCAAGGGCATGTCATGCTTGACTAACCTAATTGCCTTCTATGAGGAGATAACTGGCTCTGTGGATGAGGGGAAAGCAGTGACTTTAGCAAAGCTTTTGATAGCATCTCCCATAGTATTCTCGTTAGCAAGTTAAAGAAGTATGGGCTTGATAAATAGACTATAAGGTAGACAGAAAGCTGGCTAGATCATCAGGCTCAACGGGTAGCGATCAATGGCTCCATGTCTAGTTGACAGGCAGTATCAAGTGGAGTATCAGAAGGGTCAGTCCTGGGGCCGGTTTTGTTCAACATCTTCATTAATGATCTGGAGGATGGTGTGGACTGCACTCTCAGCAAGTTTGCAGATGACACTAATCTGAGAGGAGTGCTAGATACCCTGGAGGGTAGGGATAGGATACAGAGGGACCTAGACATATTAGAGGATTGGGCCAAAATAAATCTGATGAGGTTCAACAAGGACAAATGCAGAGTCCTGCACTTAGAATGGAAGAGTCCCATGCAGTGCTACAGACTAGAGACCGAGTGGTTAGGCAGCAGTTCTGCAGAAAAGGACCTAGGGGTTACAGTGGATGAGAAGCTGGATGTGAGTCAAACGTATGGCCTTGTTGCTAAGAAGGCTAATGGCATTTGGGGCTGCATAAGCAGGAGCATTGTCAGCACATCAAGGGACGTTGATGTGGCCTCATCTGGAGTACTGTATCTAGCTTTGGGCCTCACACTACGAGAAGTATGTGAAAAAATTGGAAAGAGTCCAGCAGAGGGCAATAAAAATGATTAGGGGACTGGAACACATGACTTATGAGGAGAAGCTGAGAGAACTGGAATTATTTAGTCTGCAGAAGAGATGAAGGAGGGGGGGGATTTGATAGCTGCTCTCAACTACCTAAAAGAGGGTTCCAAAGATGATGGAGCTAGACTGTTCTCAGTGGTAACAGATGACAGAACAAGGAGTAATGGTCTCAAGTAGCAATGAGGGAGATTTAGGTTGGATATTAGGAAAAAAAATTTCATTTGGAGGGTGTCGAAGCACTGGAATGAGTAACCTAGGGAGGTGGTGGAATCTCCTTCCTTAGAAGTTTTTAAGGTCAGGTTTGACAAAGCCCTGGCTGGGATAATTTAGTTGAGGATTAGGTCCTGCTTTGAGGAGGGGGTTGGACTAGATGACCTCCTGAGGTCCCTTTCAACCCTGATATTCTATGATTCTATGATTCAAAGATATAACCTGTCTTTAAAAAGGGGAACAAAAAGGACTTGGGGAATTATAGACCAGTGTAGCTTTAGTAGCTGGAAAGATACTGGAATAAATTACTAGGCAATCAATTTGTGAGCACTTAGAGGATAATAAGGAAAAGCCAATATGGATTTTTAAGAGGAAATCATGCCAAACACACCTAATTTCCTTCTTTGATGGGGTTACTGGCCTAGTGAAAAGGGGGGAAGCAGTAGATGTGATATATCTTGATTTTAATGAGGCTATTGATAAAGTCCCACATGACATTCTCATAAACTAGGGAAATATGGTCTAGATCATATTAATAAGGTTGATGCACCACCATCTGGAACACTGCAGTCGAAGAGGAGTTATACATTATTTGCTGTCAAGATGGGAGGATGTATCTAATGGGGTCTCTCAGGAGTCTGTGTTCTGGGTCTGGTACTATTCTATATTTTACTTAATGACTTGAATAGTGAAGTGGAGAGACTGCTTGTAAAATATGTGAATGACGCCAACCTGGAGGGATTGTAAGCACTTTGGGGGATGGGAATAGAATTCAAAATAACTCTAATCAATGTGATGAAATTCAATAAAGACAAATGCAAAGTACTACACTTAGGAAGGACAAATCAAATGCACAACTACAAAATGAGGAATAACTGGCTAGGCTGAAAAGAACTGGAGTTATGGTGGATCACGAATTGTACCTGAGCCAGCAATGTGATGCAGTTCTGAAAAAGACTAATATTCTGGAAAATATTAACAGGAATGTTGTGTGTAAGACATGGGAGATAATTGTCCCACTTTACTTGACACTAATAAGGTCTCATCAGGAGAGAATCCAGAAGAGAACAACAACAACAATGAAAGGTAAATGATAAACAATAAAATGGTTAGAAAACTTGACCTTTGACCTTAAAAAACTGGGTATGTTTAACCTTGAGAAAAGAAGACGGGGGGGGAAGGGACTTGATAGTCTTCAAATATGTTAAATGCTGTTATAAAGAGATGCTGATCAATTGTTGTCCATGTCCACTGACAAAGTAATGGGCTTAATCTGCAGCAAGGGAGATTTAGATTAGATATTAAGAAACAACTTTCTAACTCTAAGGATAGTTACGTATGGGTGTAAATTACCAAAGGACGTTGTGGAATCCCATCTCTTTTTTAAAAGGACATGTTAAGCAAACACCGTCAGGGATGGTCTAGACACATTTGGTCTTGCCTCAGGATGGGGGATGAGCTAGAAGACCTATCAAGGTCTCTTCCAGCACTACATTTCTATGATTCTATATTTTATTTATGGTTTATATTAAATTGTACTGTTGCACTTGTGATATGTTTTTAAGTTATGTCAACAGTACCTGAAACATGGAAAGACATGCTTTTTTAGTATTTCTATAAATCCAAATATATAATAAATATATGTAACTAACACCCATGGAGGAGCAAAATATATACGTTAACTTCTATATCTGATCTCTGGGGGATTTCATATCCTGAAACAGCCATCTCTCACTAGGTGAAAATCAGCTGTGATAAGGTAAAGGCACTGAAACCTGAAGTGTGTTAACAGATTTGGGTTGCTCACATGGACCCAGATTCACAAAAGGACAGGCATTGCAACACTGAGCATTCCAGCACCTAATTTTTAGTTTCTTAGACACCCAATGGAGTCCACAAACATAGGATTAGGCGTTTGTACTCCCAATACAATACATGGGAGGAGATAGCTACCTGAAAATGGAATCCACAAAAAACTACATGCTGAGCAAGGAGCTGCCTAACCTAGCCTACAGCAGATGCAATGAAACAGGTGTGCCTTAAACCCCCCCCCCCCGTTTCACTGAGTTAGATGCCTCAATCCAGCTGGAGGGAGGGGGCTATCACTGCTTGAGATCCATAGCTGGGAACTCTCTCCTGGCACCACCCCACTCTACTACTTATCTCAAGGTCACACCCTGGTCTTACCCCACCTCTTCCCATCCACTTTCCAGCCCGTCCCTTCCCACTCCATTCTGCTGCCTCCCCTGAGCGCACCATGTCCTTGCTCCTCCCACCTCCACCCCAGCCTCCTGCACACTGCAAAACAACTGATTGTGATAGGCAGGAGGTGCAGGGCAGGAGGATAAGGTGCTGATCATCGGGGCCCGCAGGTGGGCAGGAGGCACTGAGGAGAGAGGGGAGGTGCTGATAGGTGGTCTGCCGGTGAGTGCTCAGCACCCACTATTTTTTTCCTGTGGGTGCTTCAGCCCCAGAGCATCCACAGAGTTGGTGCCTATGGCTTTCCTCATAACCTTTTGTCCAGTGGTTGGAGAATTCATCCTGGATGTGGCTCAGTTCCCCCCTCTGCCTGATGAAGGAAAAGGATTTGAATAGGATTTTCTACCTGAGTGCCTGACCCCTGGACTACAGAGTCTTTCTCACTTGCTGTCTTGATGGATATTTAATTATTTTATGTTAAGTGGAATAAATTCAACAGACTCAGAAGGAACTTGTTATTGGGCAGCTGCCCGTCACTGGCAGAAAAGGGATTAAAAGCAGCCCTAGGGAGGCTGTTCCAGAAGCAGCCAATTAGAGGAGGGCTGAAGGGAGCAGCCAATCAGGGCCAAGTAGGCCCATATAAAAAGGGTGCTGCAAGGCAGAGGAAGGCAGTCTCTTCTGGGAGCCCAGGGGGGAATGATTGTGTCCCCAAAGGGCCAAGAAAACTGCCATCACTGTGGACAAAGCAGTACTGCCAAGAGGGGCTAAGGAAACCAGAGTCAGCTCCTGGTGAGTTGCCCTGATATAAATGTAAAGAGTGCACTGGAACCACTGTGGACTGCAGTTTGCTATTGACAGGAAGTGCCTGAATGTCCCCTGGAAGTAGGGAGCACAGTATGTGGCATAGCTGGAGGGCTGTGTCAGGGAAGAGAACACCATGGTCTTTGGAGAGACATGGGGTCCAAGAGCAGGAGTCATAGTGGCATTGTACCACCTGAAGGGGGTGCCCTCAACCACCAGGCTAATTCCCAAGACAGGCTGAGGAGGTGCTAGAATGGTGAGTGGATCCTGTTATAGGCCTGTTATGAAGATTGTGTAGGCTTAGTGAAATCCTGTTTCTTCTTCAGGGAACTGAACCAGGGTCTCCTGTATCCCAACAGAGTGCCTTAACCACTAGGCTAAGGTTATAAGGGAATCATATCAGAGTTGGAAGGAACCTTAGGAGGTCATCTAGTCCAACCCCCTGCTCAAAGCAGGACTAATCCCCAGGCAGATTTTTACTCTAGTTTCCTAAATGGCCCCCTCAAGGATTGAATTAATAACCCTGGGTTTAGCAAGCCAATGCTCAAACCACTGAGCCATCCCTTTCCCTTTGCACATAGCTATCCCTCCCCTATCCCAGGTTTGCCATTTCCTCCTAATCCCAGATGCTTTGCACATAGCTATCCCTCCCCTATCCCAGGTTTGCTATTTCCTCCTAATCCCAGATGGTTCAGAGCACCCCATCAGATCAGGATCTTTAAGGTGAGATAGGCAAGGCAACAGCTATTTTTACCTGGTTTGAGGATTACACTGGGGTTTAGGTGTGACATGAGTATGGACATCTGCCTGAGGCAGCACTGTGCATGCCCCATAAAGAAAGTTAAGCACCTAGGAAATCCCCTAGAGGTCCTAATACTCAGACTATTGTTCAGGCACTTATTTGGTGCTGCTGTAAATGTTTTGTTCAAGATGCCACAGGGCTTCCTGTTGGTATAAATGAATAAACTGGATTTGTTTTATATGATTTGGGCCCATTCCAAATCATTAAGCTCTGTAGCTAGTAGAGATGAGTAATACTTAGGGCAGCCCTTGGTTTGAAGAGCCAGCTCCTCATAAAAGAGGGAAAAAATCAATTTCATTACATGGCATTGTTTTTCTTTATTGGAGAAGAGGATGTCAGTGTAATTTCATAAAGTGGGACCGTACCTTGAGTTATGAAGCCTGGAGTTTGCTGCTTGTTTTTAATGCAGTTGTTTTTTCCTCCTAGCAACCCTGGAATGCAATATGATCATGCTAAGTGCAGTAAGCCTAACCTATGTTCAGTAAGAATTAATCACACTATGCAATACAGAACCATGTTTTCTGTGTCTCAATGCTACACACACATACTGTGGGGCATGGAAATGCAGAGTTGAGTATGTTCTGATTTTAATGATTGCACAATAACAACCAAATTGTTAGTCCTCGTTCTGGTTTTATATTTGTATATATCTGGAGTAACTCTGTTAAATTCAGTGGAGTTACACTAGCAAAATGCAGTAAAAAAAGACCAGTATTATGTCCATTTTCTATAATGTTGAGATTTTTTTTTCCTGAGAGATTTCCCCTTCCTTGTCCTTTGCTTCCGATCTTCTTGTGTTCAGTTTTTTTTTCCCTTGAAGTTTATAAGTTTAGAGAGATTCAGAATTATTATGGGCTTCATTGCATTGCAACAGAATACACAGTCCCTCCATCTTGCCCATGCATTTCCTTTAAAAATATCTGTTTAAAATATCTATGAAATGGGAAAAGGTAATTCTCATAGACACAAGGAATTGCGACCACCTGCTGTGGGGGATAGACCACAGAATCGCACTGTCGCCAGGAAAAGGCAAGTCTACGTGATTGGAGACTCTTTACTGAGAAGAGTAGACAGGCCTGTAACTAGACCTGATCGGGAGAACAGAAGGGTGTGCTGTCTGCCAGGGGCTAAGATACAGGATGTGGACCTGAGGCTGAATACGATCTTAGCGGGAGCGGGAAAGAATCCGTTGATTATCCTTCATGTGGGAACGAATGATACGGCTAGTTACTCGCTGGACTGTATCAAGGAGGACTATGCCAGACTGGGGAAGAGGCTCAAAGACATCGAGGCTCAGGTGATCTTCAGTGGGATTCTGCCGGTTCCTAGAGCGGGGCGACGAAGGAGTGACAAGATTATGGCAATCAACAGATGGCTTAGGGAGTGGTGTTATAAGGAGGGCTTTGGGATGTACGGTCACTGGGAAGCGTTTACGGATAGACGACTGTTCGCTCAGGATGGACTCCATCTAAGCAAGGAGTGAAATAGAATTCTAGGATGGAGGCTCGCCGACCTCATCAAGAGAGCTTTAAACTAGGAAGTTGGGGGAGATGGTTGGGAGATGCTCGGGAGATCTCCACGCCGGAATATAACCTGGAGAGGAAAGTAAACAAAGTGAGAGGGGATACCCTTGCGGTCCCAAGATTTGATCCAAGGAGGAACAGTGGAGTAGAAACCAGAGTAACGGGTGATGCTGGTGGTAAAAGGTCTCTGCACGATGGGGGAAAGAATGTCACTCATGCCAAACGCCGAAAATTAAAAGGTCTGTACACTAATGCGAGGAGCCTAGGTAACAAGATGGAGGAACTGGAGTTACTGGTGCAGGAAGTGAAACCGGATATTATAGGGATAACTGAAACCTGGTGGAATAGTACTCATGACTGGAGCACGGGTATTGAAGGCTATGTGCTGTTTAGAAAAGACAGGAAGAAAGGCAAAGGTGGTGGAGTAGCCTTGTACATCAATGATGAAATTAACTGTAGCAAAATAAGAAGCGATGGAATGGATAAGACAGAGTCTGTCTGGGCGAAAATCACACTGGGTAAAAAAGCAACTAGAGCTTCCCCTGAGATAGTGCTTGGCGTGTGCTACAGACCGCCGGGATCTGATTGGGATATGGATAGAGACCTCTTTAATGTCTTTAATGAAGTAAACACAAAGGGGAAATGTGTGATTATGGGGGACTTCAACTTCCCGGATATAGACTGGAGGACGAGTACTTGCAAGAATAATAGGGGTCAGATTTTTCTGGATGTGATAGCGGATGGATTTCTTCATCAAGTAGTTGAAGTACCAACGAGAGGGGATGCCATTTTAGATTTGGTGTTGGTGAGCAGTGAGGACCTCGTAGAAGAAATGGTGGTAGGGGACAACCTTGGTTCAAGTGATCATGAGCTGATTCAGTTCAAACTAGATGGAAGGATAAACAAATGCAGATCTGGGATTAGGGTTTTTGACTTCTCGAGGGCTAATTTTAAAGAGTTAAGGAAATTAGTTAGGGAAGTGGATTGGACTGAGGAATTAGTGGATTTAAATGTGGAAGAGGCCTGGAATTACTTTAAGTCGCAGTTGCGGAGACTGTTGGAAGCCTGCATCCCGAGAAAGGGGAAAAAAGCCATGGGCAGGAGTTGTAGGCCAAACTGGATGAGCAAGCAACTCAGAGAGGGGATTAGACAAAAGCAGAAAGCTTACAGGGAGTGGAAGAAAGGTGGGATCAGTAAGGAAAGCTACCTTGGTGAGGTCAGAACATGTAGGGATAAAGTGAGGAAGGCTAAAAGCCGCATTGAACTGGACCTTGCAAAGGGAATCAAAACCAATAGTAAAAGGTTCTACAGCCACATAAATAAGAAGAAAACAAAGAAAGAAGAAGTGGGGCCGCTATACACTGAGGATGGAATGGAGGTTAAGGATAACCTAGGCATGGCCCAACATCTAAACAAGTACTTTGCTTCAGTTTTTAATAAGACTAGTGAGGAACCTTGCGATGATGGAGGGATGATAAACGGGAATGTGGATATGGAAGTGGATATTACCGCAACTGAGGTAGAGGCCGTTCTTGAACAGCTCGATGGGACGAAGTCGGAGGGCCCGGACAATCTCCATCCGAGGATATTAAAGGAACTGGCGTGTGAAATTGCGAGCCCATTAGCGAGAATTTTAAGCAATCGATAAACTCGGGGGTTGTGCCGTATGACTGGAGGATTGCTAATGTAGTTCCTATTTTTAAGAAAGGGAATAAAAGTGATCCGGGTAATTATAGGCCTGTTAGCTTGACGTCTGTAGTATGCAAGGTCTTGGAAAAAATTTTAAGGGAGAAAGTAGTTAAGGACATAGAGGTCAATGGTAATTGGGACGAATTGCAACACGGATTTAGGAAAGGTAGATCGTGTCAAACCAATCTGATCTCCTTCTTTGAGAAGGTGACGGATTACTTAGATAAAGGAAATGCGGTGGATATAATTTACCTAGATTTCAGTAAGGCGTTCGACACGGTTCCGCATGGGGAACTGTTAGTCAAATTGGAAAAGATGGGAATGAATATGAAAGTTGTAAGGTGGATAAGGAACTGGTTAAAGGGGAGACTCCAGAGGGTCGTATTGAAAGGTGAATTGTCAGGCTGGAAGGAGGTCACTAGTGGAGTCCCTCAAGGATCGGTTTTGGGACCGATCTTATTTAACCTTTTTATTACTGACCTTGGCACAAAGAGCGGGAATGTGCTAATAAAGTTTGCGGATGACACGAAGCTGGGGGGTATTGCTAACACGGAGAAGGACAGGGATACTATTCAGGAAGATCTGAACCACCTTGTAAACTGGAGTAATAGAAATAGGATGAAATACAATAGTGAAAAGTGCAAGGTTATGCACTTAGGAATTAATAATAAGAATTTTGGATATACGTTGGGGGCGCATCAGTTAGAAGCGACGGAGGAGGAGAAGGACCTTGGGGTACTGGTTGATAGCAGGATGACTATGAGTCGCCAATGTGATACGGCTGTTAAAAAAGCAAATGCGATTTTGGGATGCATCAGGCGGGGTATTTCCTGCAAGGATAAGGAGGTGTTAGTACCGTTATACAAGGCGTTGGTGAGACCACATCTGGAATACTGTGTGCAGTTCTGGTGTCCCATGTTCAAGAAGGATGAATTCAAACTGGAACAGGTTCAGAGACGGGCTACAAGGATGATCCGAGGAATGGAAAAACTGCCTTATGAAAGGAGACTCAAAGAGCTTGGCTTGTTTAGCCTGGCCAAAAGAAGGCTGCGGGGGGATATGCTTGCTCTATATAAATATATCAGGGGGGTTAACGTTAGGGAGGGAGAGGAATTATTTAAGTTTAGTACTAATGTAGGCACGAGGACGAATGGGTATAAACTGGATATTAGGAAGTTTAGACTTGAAATTAGACGAAGGTTTCTAACCATTAGGGGAGTGAAGTTCTGGAACAGCCTTCCGAGGGAAGTAGTGGGGGCAAAAGACTTTTCTGGCTTTAAGACAAAGCTTGATAAGTATATGGAGGGGATGTTATGATAGGATCGTTAATTTGGGCAATTGATCTTGGATTACCACCAGATAGGTCTGCTCAATGGTCTGTGGGGAGATGTTGGATGGAATGGGAACTGAGTTACTGCAGAGAATTCCTTCTTGGGTGCTGGCTGGTGACTCTTGCCCACATGCTCAGGGTTTAGCTGATCGCCATATTTGGGGTCGGGAAGGAATTTTCCTCCAGGGCGGATTGGCTGGGACCCTGGAGGTTTTTCGCCTTCCCCTGCAGCGTGGGGCACGGGTCGCTTGCTGGTGATTTCTCTGCAGCTTGAGGTCTTCAAACCAATTTTGAGGATTTCAATACCTCGGTCCTGGGATAGGAGTTGTTATAAAATTGGATGGGTGGGGTTCTGTGGCCTGCCTTGTGCAGGAGGTTAGACTAGATGATCAGATTGGTCCCTTCTGACCTATGAGTCTATGAGTAAACTTTAGGGTCAGAAGGGACTATTGTCATACTATAGTCTGACCATCTGCACATTGCAGGCCAAAGAACCTCACCC